>NC_059428.1:133854339-134537673 GCF_021028975.2 Sphaerodactylus townsendi | reverse complement strand
GTGATTTGGGGATGGAGCCTGGGGTGGAGAGGGACTTCAGAGGGGTCCGGTGCAATAGAGCCCACCCTCCAAAGCAGCCTCCAGGGGAACTGATCTCTGCAGACTGGAGTTGAGCTGTAATTCCAGGAGATCCATAGGTCCCATCTGGAGGCTGGCATCCTGTCAGGCCACGCCATTATCGGCCTGCCAGAGCGCACGCCTCCAGACCAGCAACAGCTGGGCATGCCATCTCCGCCACCCCAAGGCCATGGAGCCTCTTTCCTTTGTTCGCATGTAACTAGTTCAATAGAGCTTACCGAGTACTTCTTATCTTTCTTCCACAGGGAGTAACTTGCCTTTCCCCAAACAATGAATCTGTAGTACTGTCTTTCTCATGCTGATATTGGTGGAATGCAAGGGGGGGGGGGGCTTTATGGGTTGAACCAAACTGGCCCCGTCCTGGTGGAATGCTTTACCATTACCTTGGTAAGTTCCGCAGGGCCTGTAAGACCGAGTTATTCCACCGGGCCTTTGGGGATGCCAGCCGCAGACTGCCTGCCCCCTCTGAAGCCCCCACGACAGTTTTGCCATCTTCAGCATTGCCTGATCACTGATTCCATCCATTTTTGGGAAATGCTGGCCCTCCTGACCTTTGGGTTGGGCGCCATCTGTGCATGCATCTGTGCATGTATTTTTATCTGTAATTTTTGGAATTGCTGCTATAATGTATTTTAATGAATTTTAATGTTTTATCGCTATATTGTATTTATGAGACCTTATATTGTATTTGTTTTATGTCTCATTGTACACTGCCCTTCGCAGTCTATCAAGCTTAATAAATAACCACCACCACCACCACCTTAAGGTATATACTGAGGCCAGGGAGTTTGAATCCCAGATTCAGCTACCTGGCCATTGGGCTGACACAGTTCTGATTAAAGCTCTTAAACCTTTCCTGAGTCTTGTCATTGACTTGAGTACCAGACTCTTACACATCCCTCGTCTCCATCCACCAAGGGACCCAACATAAAATAGTGGTGCCCCTCCCAAACATCCTTTCTCTATCTCTTCACGGTATAGTCCATGATGGGCCAAGGTCAGACCTTTTGTGACACAGCCCCACTGCTAAGGGGGCATCTCTCAGAAAGAGTGAGGCAGGCACCTATCCACGGGGACATTTGTGGATGGTCCAAGACAGAATTAGCTTATGGGGCAGCTCGACTGGGCTCTGGACTGAACCGTTTTAATCGTGGTGGTGGAAAGTGCTGTCTTCACAGCTGAATTATGGTGCCCCTGTAGGGTTTTCAAGGCAACAGATGAGCAGAGGTGGTTTGCCGTTGCCTTTCAGGGTGGTGTAGTGGTTACGAGAACTGATCTGAAGAACTAGGTTCAATTCCCCACATGAGTGGCGGATTCTAATCTGGTGAACTGGGTTTTTTCCCCACTCCTCCACATTCAGCCTGTTGAGTGACTCTTCCTGTTGGCAGCAGAGGTTAGGCAATAATCATGGGTATAAATTTTAGGCAGAAAGGTACTGATTGTACCTGAGGGGAAAAATTACGGTTACAGTAGTTCAGAAGTGGATATTCTTCTGCTTAGGGTGGCAGGGAGCTCCCCCTCTCCGGCAGCATTTGAGTAGTGGCTGGACAAATACTGGTCATGGAAGCTGTAGGCTGATCCTGCCTTGAGCAGGGGGTCGGACTAGGTGGCCTGTATGGCCCCTTACAGAGTACAAAGGCTCAGATGATCCCTCAGCCTTTCCTCATAGGACTCAGTCTCCAGGCCCCGATCATGCCTTTATTTTCCTACTTATCCTCTACTAACAGGAAAATGATGGTGCAAGATTAATTGTGATTGCTGTGTGCATTACAAAGAAACATGCCACAGTGTCATCTGGCATAATAATTCCCTAAATTATTAACTATGTTTCTCAGAACATCTATCTGGGAGTAATTTCCTCTGAAACTTCTCAGTCGGCTGCCCTTCAGATTTTCTCTCAGCTGCATGTAAACAACATGTAAATCAGTGACCCAGTAGCAGCTACCATGTAATAGGCAGAACGTCTAAGTGAATTTTTCAGAGTCTAAGGGCCTTTCCCTCGGAATTGGCTGGATACAAGGTTTTTGTTCCATTTGTTTTTGTTTCGTTGTGTCTTTGTTTCGTTGCGAGAGCCAGCATGGTGTAGTGGTTAAGGGTGGCAGATTCTAATCTGGACAATTGGGTTTGATTCCCCGCTCTTCCACAAGAGCAGCAGATTCTAATCTGGAGAGCAGGGCTTGATTCCCTACTCACCTGCATGAAGCCTTCTGGATGACCTTGGGCTAATCACAGTTCTCTCAGAACTCTCTCAGCCTCACCAAACTTGCAAGGTGTCGGTGGGGGAGAAGAGAAGGGGGAGAGAGAAGAGTGGGAGAAGAGAAGGTGATCGTAAACCGCTTCGGGACTTCTTAAAGTAGAGAAGAGCAGGGTATAAAAACCAACTCTTCTTCTCACTGGTGCTGTGGTTGGATCATTCAAATATTCCCCAAGCCAGGAGGGATACCCTCACAGATAAGCAGTTCTCACCCGACTAGGAGTTTATCTAAAAGCCATCTAAATGTGTTTCATTTTAGAGAAAGTTGCTGGATATAGGGGTGCTAACAACAGGTTGGGAACTCCTTGACAATTTGGAGGTGGAGCTTGGGAAGGGCAGGGGAATGACTGCAATGGGATATAATCTCACAGAGTGCCAAAGGTGCCTTTTTTGAAATGAAGAGGAATCAATGCTTGTAGTCTGGCGATCAACTAAAGTTCTGAGAGACCTCCAGGTCACACAAGGAGGTTGGCAGCCCCACGCTTATCAGTTTGCCATCAAGCTGGTGCCAGTTGGGAAGGGCAGATGGTGTCTCTGTAGGGGCTGACAGTAATGGAGGCCATAACTTTCTAAAGCTACCCTTCTGCAAAAACACAAAATGCGATGCAGAGCGTATTATAAAATTGTCAGAATTGCATGCCTTGATCAGTACAGAGGTCTGTGCTTAAAAAGGGGGGGGGGCACTAAAGATCACTCATTTTTGTATCATGCGACATTGTTTGCCAATATGATTTGTTTTGTTATATAAATGGCAACTTGTAAGGGAAAAAAAATCCCATCAGACAACCATTCATGTATTACAAAGCAAGGCCAAGGGGAGGGGAAGCAAAGATGGTCTTAAAAAAACTTTGCATTTGTTCATCTGACATGGGCTTCACCTCTATTAACTGTCAGTTCACAGATTTTTGAAATGAAGATGTCTGCTTCAGAGCAGCAGTGGCGTAGGAGGTTAAGAGCTCGTGTATCTAATCTGGAGGAACCGGGTTTGATTCCCTGCTCTGCTGCCTGAGCTGTGGAGGCTTATCTGGGGAATTCACATTAGCCTGTACACTCCCACACACGCCAGCTGGGTGACCTTGGGCTATTCACAGCTTCTCGGAGCTCTCTCAGCCGCACCTACCTCACAGGGTGTTTGTTGTGAGGTGGGAAGGGCAAGGAGATTGTAAGCCCCTTTGAGCCTCCTACAGGAGAGAAAGGGGGGCCTCCTCTCCTCCTCCTCCTCCTCCTCCTCCTTCTTCTTCTTCTTCTTCTTCTTCTTCTTCTTCTTCTTCTTCTTCTTCTTCTTCTTCTTCTTCTTCACACGCACAGTTGAGAGACTTGATGTGAACTTGCAGGAATCCAAACCAAAAAAGCTTACAAAACGTTTCCTCTTACATAGATATCTCTTCCTCTCTGAGTCAGCTGATTGTTCCACCAATCAAAGTGCAGGTCAGCTTACCCAGTAAGTGTGTTTCCCCATACCTAGGAAGCTTTTCATTAAGTTTGACACAACCCCCATTAACCGTTAGTGGTCCTTCTCCCTGTTTCTGGCGTTATTTATGTGCTTTATTGAATTACTTTCTAATTTGAAATGTTCTTTCTAATTCCTCAAGTGTTGTAACGCTTTTATGTTTGCCGCCTTGGAGACCCCAATTAGGTGGAAAGGGGGTATAAAATGTTTTAAATGAATATATAAATGATTGCAAAGATACTTCTGGGATTGTTTGGAGAAGCATTTTGGGGACCTCACAAGAGCTGGAACTCAACGGAGAGGTGGGATGAAATGGGAAGACAGCACTGCACAGTGCTGTAACATCACTTCTGGCTAGAACCTGCACTTGATATTTTGTGACCCAGTGATGCTCTAAGAATTTCCCATGTCACTGTGCTTTTTACCATAGAGATCAGGAGGAATCCTAGACTGAAATTACAATATCAATCTGAAGTGATGTTGCAGTACCATTCCATTTTGAAGTTTCCCCCCCTCCATGTTCCTGTCACAACTGGGAACTGAGTTGGCAACCAAACATGCTAAAGTTGCCAGCTCTGGGTTGGGAAATACCTGGAGATTTTTTTTTTTTTTTTGGGGGGGGGGTAGAGCCTGAGGAGAGAGGGGCTTGGGGAGGGGGGGGACAATGCCATTCAGCCTACCTTCCAAAGCAGCCATTTTCTAAAGGGGAACTGTTTGGAGTTCAGTAGTGATTCTGGGAGAGCTGTAGCCACCACCTGGAGGTTGGCAACGCTAGGATACACTTTGCATAGCCCTGCATCTGTTAGTCTCATCAGCTCTTATTCCCAACTAATCCTATCATTTATTTGTGATTAGCAAAACTTGGAAAGAAAGATGATATTGCACACTACGGAGTGTTTTACATTGTCTTCTCATTGCAAAAAGGAAAAAAGTATCATAACTACACGGATTGTAGCATGGCCAGGATTATTAAAGAGCAATATTTAATATCTGCTGATATTATTCTCTTGATATTATGAATCCTTTATCACTGCAATTATTCAAGCTGTACAGAGGAAAGCCTATCTGGAAATGTAAATGTCAGTTTTCGTAACTCTTGGTTATTACAGGCAGCTCTGCGTTTAACATCAATAATCTCTTCAGCAAGAATAATTGTATCTTGCCGAAGCCAGAGAGTGGCTTTCAGAGGCAAGAGCCTAAGAGCCTTCCCCAGTTTGTTTGTTCGAGAATTGCAGCCAGCCCTTTCTCCAGGGTTCACAGCAGGTAAAAACAGTAACCCAAAGATGCAATGGTTTGTGACAGAAACATGATCTGGGGATATGGGTGGACTGTAAGTTAAATATGAGCAGCCAGTGAGATGCAGCGACAAAAAAAGGCTAATGCAATATTGGGGTGTATCAACAGAGGCACAACATCCAAATTGCAGGATGTGATAGTCCTGCTGAACACCATATTGGTCGGGTGGCACCTGGAGTACTGTGAGCAGTTTTGGAGGCCTCACTTCAAAATGGATGTGGACCAGTGGCGAAGCTCCCACGGGGACATCCGGGGCGGTTTGTCCCGGGCGCCACCAAAAGAAGTCACGTGGGGGGCGCAAGATACCCAGACCACACCCCCTCCTCCTTGCCCAGTGCTTTTTTTTAAGCCGAGAAAGGTCCCTTTCTCAGCTTAAAAAAAAATCCCAAACGCCCAGAATGGAGACTGCAGTGCCTCTTTCACTCTCAGAAGTTCCCTCTGAGAGTGAGAGGGGCGCTGAAGCCTCTAAGCTCAGGGTTCTGGGCTTACTCTTTTTTTTTAAGCCCAGAAAGGGACCTTTCTCGGCTTAAAAGAAGAGTAAGCCCATAGCGCCCGAGTTTAGGGGCTTCGGCACCCCTCTCACTCTCAGAAGTTCCCTCTGAGAGTGAGAGGGGCGCCGAAGCCTCTAAGCTCAGGGCTCTGGGCTTACTCTGGGCTTCCTGCTCTCGAGACGTGGGAGCTGCTGCCCCGAGCAGGGAAAACTCCCTCTGCCCCGCTCCATGGGGCAGAGGGGGGATTGCGGCCTCCTTGTTTTCTCCCCTCCCCATGGATCCCTGCGCCATGGCCACCCGAAAGTACCGTCATAACTGTTGTATAAGGTAAGTGGTGGCGTGCGGGGTGTGTGTGTGCAAACTCAGAGGCCGCCCCGGGCACAGCTTTGCCTAGCTACGCCTCTGATGTGGACAGCATGGAGCAAGTACTGAGGGGAGTGACAGGGTTGATCAGGGGCCTGGAGACCAAGCCCTACGAGGAAAGGCTGAGGGACCTGGGAATGTTCAGTCTAGAGAAGCGGAGACTGAGGGGGCAATTGATTGCTCTCTTTAAGTATTTGAAGGGCTGTCATTTAGAGAGGGGCAAAGAGCTGTTTCTGTTGGCAGCAGAGGAGAGGATTCACTGACTGGATATTAGGTTTTGTGGGGAGTTTTACTGTAAGAGTTGTGTAGCAGCAGGATTGGCTGCTGTGGGAGGTGCTGCTCTCCCCACTCACTGGAAAACACTTGTCAGAGGCCCCTTCCGCACATGCAGAATAGCGCACTTTCAATCCACTTCCACAATTGTTTGCAAGTGGATTGTGCTACTCTACACAGTTGCAAAGTGCATTGGAAGTGGATTGAAAGTGCGTTATTCTGCATGTGCGGAAGGGGCTAGAGATAGAGTAGGCTGATCCTGCACTGAGCAGTGTGTAGGACCAGATGGCCTGTATGGGCCCTTCGAACTCTATGGCCCCTTCCGCACATGCAGAATAATGCACTTTTAATCCACTTTCAATGCACTTTGCAGCTGGATTTTACTGTGCGGAACATCAAAATCCACTTGCAAACAATTGTGCAAGTGAATTGAATGTGCATTATTCTGTGCAGAAGGGGCCTATGGTTCTATGAAATGTTGGGATTTTATTTAAAAAAACAAATAAAAAATGAAAAGGAAGGCTGAAATAAAAGCAATGATAAAATGTAAGAAACTTCCTTTGTTCCCGTTAGCAACTTTTCAGCCCAAGTTTCCGGCACAAAGAATCAGATCTCCTTTGTGACAAGTTTGCTAATAGTTTGCAGGCAGACACTGAAGGGGAAATGATGTGATAAAAGAGAAGATGAAATTCTGCATCCGAAATGAATGATGAGTGTTATTTTATAAGAACTAAATGGATGATACTTTTAATGCAGGGTTATGTCGCTCCCGTGAAATAAAATGGAAATAAAATAGCCATTCAGTCAAAATAGAACACAGCAACACTAATTAAGGGGAGATACGATAAAATGACTCTGCATTCCCACAGACAGGCAAGGTGAAATTCACAGTTTGGTTGCTCTCGCAGCAATGGGAGCCATTTTGCTGTAACGCTATTCTCAGAATTCCAAAAGTGCCCACAGGTTGAACAAAAATGATGGCCCCAAACACCTCACTTGCAAAATACGTTTCAATGTAGAACAAGTTCACGCTGCAGGAATGATCGTTACAGATTTTCATAAGTTTTTATAGGGTTGCCAACAGACTAGAGAAAAATGACTTTTTCGTTTAGTGGATACCAAATGTTTAATTTGCCCTCTGTCAGGGCTCAAAGAAGCTTGATGAACTTTGCCCCTGCAAGTTGGGGCCGCTGCTGCAAGATAACTGACTGGGAAACCATTTTGTACAGGTTAAGCCAGAAAAAACAGTTGTGGGCAGAAAATGGTAATGCTGAACAATCTGGGACTGAGGGACACCCAGATACACTGATGCAAAAGGAGATAGTCAGCCTTCCTTTAGCAGAAAGCGGTTGCTGATGGTGACTCTATGGGATTCTCAAGGCAAAGGACAACCCGAGGCTATTGCCTGCCTCTGTGTAGCCACTGTGGGATTAGGCTTGAAAATTGTATTTGATATTAAAATATATGTGTAATAGATCTATATAACCAATATGACCAAAGAGTCAAGAAGGTTTACTCTCTCTAGGCCGATTAGTCAGCAGTTAAATGCAGGGAAGATTACATCACTCAAGAATGTATAGTACAGCATGGTATAGGGGCCAGAGGTTAGAAGCTAAAGCTTATGAGATCATTGAAATTGTATTTTTCTATATTTTAATGAACACTGAAATGATAGTGAAATATATGAAAAGTATGCATAGATGTAGCCTAGTAGAATCACGTATCAGTAATAGTTATAATCATTTTTAACCTTTTAAATGAATAAGCTGTATGTCTGTGAAATCTGTTTACACTGGAGATGTCTCTCCCTGGGTACAACCCTCCCTCAGGAATTCAGGTGACTGTCTATATTGAGAAAAGCCAGACACCCCTTTCGCTCACTCCGAAGGGAGGGGCACCATGCTGTCTTTGTTTAGAGAGACAGAAGAGTAATTTTGATTTTAGCTTATATCATGAGGGCTGGATCCAGGAGCAATATGATAATACTGGGTATGTATGCATGTAAGGGGATGGATTTGAATTGTGACATATGTATTCTTTGTATCTAAAAAAGACTAAGGTCTTTGTTTGGCTAGGTGTGACTCTCTGTTAGAGAGACCACCCTGTGCGCTACACAGTAAAAATATTTCATTCCTCTCAAAGCCTGGGTCTTTGGTATTCTTTTCTTCACCAGTCTTTCTAAACATAACTGAGTGGGGCTAAATAGAGGTTCTAGTCCCACACCAACCTGGACTTTCTTGGTGGTCTCTCATCCAAGCCCCCCTGCCCTCCCCCTAGTTTCTGAAGACTGGATAAGGACAAAGAAAAGAGGAATTTCATTGTCAGAAATTCTGCAGAAGGGAGTTGGTCTGAAGGGAAACTGAAAAAAATAAGATGGTAGCAGATTCTTGTGGTAAGGGTCTGTCTGTGAACTTTTGTGTGTGCGTGTGTGTTTGCACAGTATGGATTTAAGACATAGGACTGCAAAAATAGGACTTTTCACTGAGTCTGCTATCTTGGGACTATAGCCAGCCAAGTAAACCTTCTAGCCCTGTGAAAAAAGAAGCTGAATCCAGCTAACTTTGTGTATTGTATTTTCCCCCCAAAAGCACTAAAGTCCGAGGAGAAAGCCAGTATGGGGTAGTGGTTAAGGATGTCAGATTGATTTTTGAGAGATCCAGGTTCAAATCCTAATGTGCTTTGAAAACTCGCCCAGTGACCTTGGGCCAATCACACATCCTACCTCACCTATCCCACAGGGTTGTCATGAGGATAAAACTGACGAGAGGGGAACGATGGAAGCCCCTTTGGGTCCCCATTGGGGGAAAATGTGTGGTATAAATGAAGTAAATCATATAAAAACAAATGAAATAAAATATTGTTATATTGATACATCATAGTAATGAGTTAATAAGTTATCTGCATTCTTACCTTTTTTAAAAAAGTAAACCTCTAGTGCAGGGGGTGGCCAACCTATGGTGCTCCAGATATTCATGGACTACAATTCCCATCAGCCCCTACCAGCATGGCCAATTGGAGCACCATAGGTTGGCCACCCCTACTCCAGTGCTTTCCCTTTAGGGATTTAAGGAAAAAGCCCTATTTCTGCATGAGAAGAGGATTGGGACTGACTCTTCTTTTTAAATGAAAGCTGGGAATTCAGAGAACCCACCATTGCAACAGTATATTAATATATCAATAGTTTCGAGTCAAAACCAAATACAGCCCTAATATTAATCCGTTAATAAAAAGCATGCCCCTAATAAAAAGGGGGGAGGTGCTGTGATGCCACTGATAACAACACCAATTACCTTTGAAAACACCCTTGAAAATCCTGATTATTTAGGGCACGTATGGCAGAAAATAAACCAGCTTTCCAAACTGTGAAAAGGCAGAAGTAGGGCAAATGTACAGAAGTCCATAAAGTCCACCCCATGAAACAGCAATTTCCTCCAAGAGAACTAAAGATATTTGGAGATCCGTTGTGATTCTGGGAGAAATCCAAGTTTCATCTGGAGGCTACAATACTTTGGGCGATTGATAATTTTTTTTTTCAGAGCGGGCAACTCAGAGGTTTGGGCGGTGAAGTAAAATACCCTTCTGGTCTACAAATCAATATCAGTGGAATTGATGCAAAAAATGTTGACTTGTTTATCCAAGAGAATATTCTTTAGCATTTTGTGTCTGCGCCTCAGTGGTGTAGCACCAAGGGGTTGTGGGGTGCATGATGCACTGGGCGTGTGCCGGTGCGGTGGCGTGATGGAGCATGGTATGCAGTGGTGGGATCCAAAAAATTTAGTAACAGGTTCCCATGGAGGTGGGATTCAAACAGTGGCGTAGCGCCAATGGGGCTGGGCGGGGGACGACGGGGGCGTGGTTGGGCATTCCGGGAACGGGGTATTAATAATTTCTCTGTTACTATAAAAAACTCTTGCTGTAAAAAAAAAGTTCCTAATTTCCAGCTGGTATCTTTCTGTCCATAATTGAAACTCATTATAGCAAGTCCTATCGTCTACTGCCAACAGAAACAACTACTTCTCCTCTAATTGACTGCCTGTCAAATACTTAATACTTTCAAATACTTAATTTTGTTTCTAGAAATCAAAAGAAGGATACTTTCCTTAAACAAGGAACTTTACCATATTTCTAAAACATGTTTTTAAAACAGTCCAACAGGGAGAATGATCCCGTTTTCTACCTTCGCTAACCAGGAAACAACAGGACTTTATGACTTTTGGACCTAATGGAATTTCTAACGGAAAAGCGGACCCAATTAGTAACCCCCTCTCGGCACACACGAATAATTAGTAACCCACTCTCGGGAACTGGTGAGAACCTGCTGGATCCCACCTCTGATGGTATGGCGTGGGCTTTCTGGGGTGTGAAGGGAGTGGGTGAGGGTGTGGCAGGGGCACAGGGTGCATGCGTTCCCCAGGCACAGTTCCCCCTAGCTCTGGCCCTGCTGTGCCTGTAAAACATTTCATTTTAAAATGGTAGCATTAAGTATTTGATTAGTCAGTTGGAAAGGTTAAAGCACTCAACCTGGGCCAAAGACACTCAGAGATGTACAGCTACTTTGGTCTGGTCCCTAGACACGTGTGATTCTTTTCTAAAGTTAGATATACAAAACTTTGATTAATCAATGCACAGTCCTGAGGTTGCCATGATAGCCTCTGGCCGTTTTCCTCAGCAACACAAGGAACCTTTTAGCACACTGTCAATTTGCTGCTTTTAGCAACCGGAGCAGAGAATAATCATCATAGCCACACAATAAACCACAAGACAAAAGCATCTCGAATTATTTTGATTTATGTTAGAAGAAGTGGAGATGCAATTACCTCAGGGTGACAATGGTGCTGTTGAAACAGAACTAACAGAATTCCAAACTTGGTTTTTGCAGTTTGCTCTGGATGGGTCAGACAAGCAACGGTCATAAACAGGCTTTAATGAAAACCAGTAATTTACCAGTGGCATATTGAATTGTCTAATTGTTGTTGTTGATGATTTAACGGCTAGGATAAAAAAGCAGTAAGCAAGATCAAAGGAGATTTTCACAGGGGACGAAAGATACGTCAACCGTGCAATCCTGTGCAGAGTTTGTCCATTTTAAATCTATTGAAATGAATGGGCTTAGAATGGGCTAACTCTCCGTAGGATAGCCCTGTCGATTAAAAGAAATGCGATGGGCTATTAAGATCCATTGTGTGCTTTTTCTTTGTCACAATAACATTATTTCACGGCTTGTGTGGCTGAAACAGCGTAATCCTAAGAACGCTTTCCTGAGAGTAAGCTCCGTGAAATAGACCTTAAAAAGGATTCTCACTTGGCCTGTTTAGGACTGCTCTGAAAATAGTTTCTTTCATACAGAGCGAGTTTTGCTTCAGTACCGACATCTGAAGCATTTCTTTCCAGGCCCATTTTTAAAGTTTCACTTACTATTTTATAAGTTAGAAGCTTATACAAAGGAAAATGCTCTTTGTGAGGATGGCAGAGAACGCATTTGAAATTCTCTTTCCAAAAAATCCCAAACATGACCCTAAAGCCTAAACCCTTCATATGCTGTGAAGGATAACTCGGCTGACGTCAGCAGACGGAAGAACTGAGACCAATGGCAATGAGGGTCTCTATCTCAATATGTTGCCAAATGGCAAGTTGCAAAGTCCAGGGATTTTAATCCTGAGTAGTGAAAGTCTAGGTGAAACCCTTGTGTTTGCTGTGTAGCATTACAGCTGGAAAAGGAGGAGTGGTGGCTCAGTGACAGCGCATCTATTTGGCAAGCAGAAGTTCCCAGGTTCAATTCCTAGTATTTCCAGCTGAAAGGACCAGGGGGTGGATGGTAAAACCAAAACCAAAACCAATATCTATCTATCTATCTATCTATCTATCTATCTATCTATCTATCTATCTATCTATCTATCTATCTATCTATCTATCTATCTATCTATCTATCTATCTATCTATCTATCTATCTATCTATCTATCTATCTATCTATCTATCTATCTATCTATCTACCTACCTACCTACCTACCTACCTACCTTCCTTCCTTCCTTCCTTCCTTCCTTCCTTCCTTCCTTCCTTCCTTCCTTCCTTCCTTCCTTCCTTCCTTCCTTCCTTCCTTCCTTCCTTTTTTTCATGTTGCCCTTCTTCTTGCAGGCTCAGGGTGGCTTCCAACATATAAATACAAAGTTAAAAATAATAAATCTCAGTACCATAACACACCCCCCCCCCCATGGCGATAAAACCACTTACAGAACAATCCAGACTGGGAGAGGGACACTTCATGGCAGTGCTGTGAAGGTGACATAGGGCCACCTCCAATGGAGCTTGGGGGCAGCGTAGCAAGCAGTGGGACCCCCCCACACACACACATGCTGCCACCTGGAATGTTCCATAGAGAATGATGATTGATGCCACATGTTATCGTGGCATAAGTCATTGGCCTGTGCCAGGGGTATTCCTGGACTGAAAGTCTAATAGAAGCTGGCCCCTGGGAATGCTCCAAGCCTATTCCCAGCTGCGTGGCGTCCAGTTGAGGCTAGCACAGCTCTGGCATCAGAGGCAGCTTCCAGATTGGGAGATGCAGAGCCCTGCAGTGCCTGCCCGCCTCCCTGTTTGCCCTCCCTGCCAGGCTAAGTGCACCCCCATCTGGATTGGGCTCCCCATCCATTAAACTGCAATAATGATGGATTCTGCACAGCATAAATATAATGACTTCAGGGTTATAAAAAGATCCATTTTTGCATTTTGTGTTCCCATGGTGTGGGAGAACACTCGCGCTGCCACCCAGAATGGATCTTTTCCCCAGTTGCTACATGGAGCTCTTGCCAGTTTCACAGTGGCACCCATCATTTTGTGTGCTGCAGCAAATTCTTTGTGGAGATTCCCCATGGAGGTTTCCTTTGCTCACAGCTCATCTGTTCGCTTTTTCAATGTAGAATGTAGATTAATAAAGTTTGTTTTGCCTAGTGATCCCGCCAGGGGCGGAGCAAGGGAAAACTGCACCTGGGGCATGTGCACACCCTGCGCCCCTGCTGCAGCGCCGCCTGCCCACTCCGCCATGCCTCAGAATGCCCCTGGAACACCCCTCCATGGCCCAGCCATGCCTCCTCCGCAGCTCAGCCCAGGGTGTCGTGCCCCCCCGTCCCGTGGGCGCTACGCCACTGGATCCCGCCCATGTGTAGTTTTTCCTTTTTTTCTGTTTCGAGGGGGATTCCTGTAAAGCTACAGTGACATAATTAGAGAATCTGAAATGTTTTGTTTCCGTAGCGTCACAGACATCCCACTCAAAACACCAAAAAGAAAAATCACATGCACAGGATCGCTAGGTAGTCAACTCTTTGGTAATATCCTTTTTGCAATGCCCTTGCATGTCCCAATTGAGGGTAAAATGGATTGTACCATGTTTTAATAAATAGTCCATGCTTTCTCAAGCAGCTTTAGGGCAAAAGGTTCAGTTTCTCTTAGAGTTGTTGCTCATTTTTTAGAGGCTCATTTTTGTTACTAATTTTGTAGAGAGAAGAGACAGAGTTTTTACATATGAGTTTTATTTATGTTTTATGGTTCAAGACTGCAGTATAAGAATGGGGAAGGAAGGAAGGAAGGAAGGAAGGAAGGAAGGAAGGAAGGAAGGAAGGAAGGAAGGAAGGAAGGAAGGAAGGAAGGAAGGAAGGAAGGAAGGAAGGAAGGAAGGAAGGAAGGAAGGAAGGAAGGAAGGAAGGAAGGAAGTCTCCCATACAAATACTAATCAGGACTGACCTTGTTTTGCATGTGGGGTCTGAGGAAATGGATCTAGCCTGGGCAAACAATTGTATATACCCCCCCCCCCCAAAAAAAATTAGGTATGAAGTTCATCACACACATTTCACAAAGCTATCGTCAGAGGCTACAGACCTTGCTGGTAGCCTGAAGTGAAGGTCCTCTCAACTACAACAGTTTTCAACCCATTCCAGATAAACATGATGGATGGTGCCAGACTCAGCTCCAAAGGAAAGGACATTCCAGAGTTTTGGTATGTAGACAGAAGAAGACCTCCAAGGAGGCCCAGCTTATTCAAACTCAGCCAAGAACAGTTCCTACAGGAGGTCCCCGCATGGATCTCTGGGCAGGTTGAAGTGGGCAGTCCGTAATTATGAGAATCCTGGTATATTGATATCTTAATATTTGTGAATATGTGTTTGGTTTTTGTTTAACGTTTGCATTTAAATTAAAAAAACTTAAAGTATAAGTAGTCAGCGAAGTGTCACCATCTTTGACTTGTGATGGCCAAAAAAAGAAAAAAGGCAACAAGAAAACACTTAATTGTAAGTGCTAGTTTTCATAAATAAATAACATTAGTTGAAGTAAGTCTGAAATGAACATGAAAGAATTGCAGTTGACAACATAAATACTCAAACGGATAGATCACAGCACTTGCAGGAACATAAAATCATGTTGAAAATGTTATAATTATAGCTGGTTATTACAGAGCAAAGAAACGAGTGTTGCAAAATCCGTCAGATTAAAAATATTAATGGGGAATTTTCTTGCAGTCATGCATGATGGCTGTTGGATAATATTTTGCTAATGTTTCTATGTTCAAAAAAGCATGCATTATGTTTTGGCACAGATCTCTCCCCACCCCTTTTCTTTTACATCCGTGCCTTGGATGAAGCTTGACGTATTAGACACAGGCCTCAAATAGGAGCCCTTCTGATCTTTAAGACTGTGAGTGGTGGCAGTTCCTGCTCTGGTAATACTAAAAGATCTGAGCTATGTTGAGGAGTCTGTGCTGCACTGTTATTGGTCCAACTGGTTCTGTTTCAGTTTGGCACTAGAAACATCTGCTCATCCTTTGTGGTCTAAATCTTCCGATTTTACCCGTGTAGTGAAGGAGGAACACACACTGAAGCAACATTTCATAGCAAACATGATGGGCATTCTAACTTTTAGTATCACTGATTGTGGCATCCTTCTGGATTGCCTTTTGGGACTGGGACTAGCAGGGCACTATCCTGAGGTGGTTCCAGTCCTACATTGAGAAAATGTTTCAGAGTGTAGTGCTGGGAAATCGCTTCTCAGTTTCTTGGCCTCTCAACTACGGGGTTCCCCAAGGTACCATCTTGTTCCTTATGCTCTTCAACATCTATGTAAAGCTCCTGGGAGAAACCATTTGGAGATTTGGACTGAGTTGCCACCAATATGCAGATGTCACTTAGCCATATCTTATACTATGAACCTACACATTCATTCCAATAATCTTTGGAGGTCCCTCTTTAGATGCCGCTGCCATTAATCTAATCTAATCTAATCTAATCTAATCTATCTATCTATCTATCTATCTATCTATCTATCTATCTATCTATCTATCTATCTATCTATCTATCTATCTATCTATCTATCTATCTATCTATCTATCTATCTATCTATCTATCTATCTATCTATCTATCTATCTATCTATCTATCTATCTATCTATCTATCTATCTATCTATCTAATTTAGCTAATCTAGCTAGTCTAGCTAATCTATCTATTCTATCTATTTATTTATAGGCTGCCTCACCCCCGCTCGAGGCGGCTCACAATACAGCTGTTCCAATAACAGCACATAAAATACATAACTAAAACTAACCACATTAAAACAAATTTCCATAGCAGCAATTTCTTAAAATTTAAATAACAAAGTTAAGAGCAAGCAAAATTAAAGACTGGCGCCCGATCAAAAAGGCTGGGAGGGGAGAGGCAGGGCCCAAGATGGAATCAAGGCCCTGCCAAGATGGAAAACTGTCAGCCTCAGTGCGGGGCGGTAGATCTGCAGCCAGCCTCACCAAAGGCCCAGTGGAACAGCTCAGTCTTACAGGCCCTGCGGAACTCACCAAGGTCCCGCAAGGCCTGGACAGCTGGAGGGAGAGCGTTCCACCAGGCAGGGGCCACAGCCATAAAGCCATAAAAAAAATTTGAAGATAGATGGAGGGTAACTCAGGAGAGGACTTTCACAGGCCCCTTCCACACATGTAGAATAATGCACTTTCAATCCACTTTCACAATTAGGATGTTGTGGGTTTTCCAGGTTGTATGGGCGTGTTCCGGTGGTATTTTCTCCTGACGTTTTGCCTGCATCTGTGGCTGGCATCTTCAGAGGATCTGGGCCAATTAAAGTTACCAGTTGTTACATACAAAGCGTTTCATGGGCTTAGACCAACATAACTGCAGAAATCGCCTCTCTTGCTATGATTCATCGTAGCAGTTTTTTTTATTACTGGTGTAAAGCCTTTGAATCTGCCACCCTCCAGATGGGTGAAAACAACAGCCAACCATCCACAAACTTTCTCTGTTGGGGAATCGACTGCCTGGGAAGGTCAGGAAGACTTCTATTATTCTGCAGAAGGTATATTTTTATGAAGAGGCTGTATAATGGAGTGGTTCAAGAGAATGCTCTTATGAAGGGAGCTTGAATGTGGTCCCTCCAGCCTTCTTCCAAAGTCTTTCTTCATCTGAGCGTGGCAACTCGTGAAAGGGCCTTTTTGGTCATGGCACCAGAACTTTGGGATTCCCTTCCCAGGAGGTGTTTTCTTTCTCCTCTTATTAATGTCTTCCACCACCAGGTGTGTTTCTCTCTATAACACAGTGTGGAATCCACACACAATAACATGAAAAGAAACACATCTTACTGTGACACACTTCTGAAATAGATGCTTCTGAAATAGGTGCAAGGACAACTAAGCATATGAACACACGAAGCTATCTCATACTGAATCAGCCACAAATTCTGGTGAAATGTTAGGATCTAAAACTTCACTCAGACCTATGGCCGCTACAGCGCCGGAACCTAAAGTTGGATTTCTAGCCTATAGGTAACCTAGGATCGTCCAAAGCGCTTTTGGTCGCTGCATACAGTCCCAGCAATCCTTTAAAACAATTTGTCCCATGTCCCGCGGGTTTTTTGAACCATCCCAATTTTTGGAAGGCAGTGCAGCAGCCTCCCGTGCACGCGGCCGCAGGAGCACACTGCCTTCTGGGGCGCTGCCGTTTCCCGCCCTGCCACAGGGCGGTTCCCGCCCTGTCACCCGCCCGGGTCCCAGTTTACAAAGGTGACAATCTGGTCACCTTATTCTAGCCATGAAAGCCTTTGACAATGCAGTAATATCTTCCTCCCAGAAAACCTCTTTTGGAATGATTGGTTATCCTGCTCTATTCTATGGATTCTTTTGTGTAGGATCCTATACAGTTAGCTTTATGATGAGAATTAAATATATGCGGATCTCATGCCAAATACTTTAAAGTTTCATTTGATTCCTTTTATCTCAAAAGATAGTCATGCTGTGGGACAACGTTAATATGTATGTGGGCATTATGTGATAGCCACACTGGCTGGCAGACAGTAGGAAAAGTGATCCGATGTGATGGAAAGTACTGGAGTTGCCAGAGAAGTATGTGGAAGTTGGAATAATTAGGTTTTTAAAGAGGAGCATTTATTAGTGCCGCCGGCTCCAAAATCAACCCGAAAGGAACTGGGAGATATGGGAGCTGAAGATCAGACAGATTTGGTAACAGCATGGGAGAAGCATTTTTAAACAGGAAAAAAAATGCTCCTTGAACAATTTACATTCACAATAGGATCTGAGCCACAAGGTGCGTGCCACAGAGAACTCCCCCCCCCCTTTTGGATTGTGAGGGGATTTTCAAAGCAACATTTTCCAGCCAATATATTAAACAGTAGCATGCCTCAAGCTAGATGGCTGGGAACATCACCACCAAATAAACACAGAAGGAAAAGTCATAGACGGGGACACTGAGGTGAAGAGGTATCTAGTGTTACTTAGTTAATATTTTCATGTGTAAGTTTTTAATGACACCAGTCAAAGGTTTTTTACTACATGCACCCCCCCCCCCCCCAAAAAAAAAAAAAAGATAAGGAAAGCAAGTATGCATTGAAGGATTCTGTCCCACACACCTCCTTCTAAACATCATACATACTTGGTCATGGAACTATGGTAGCAAATTCTTCTTCTATCTTCTTTTTTTCCTTTCTTTGTCTAAATTAACAAAAAAAATAGCTGCAAGGGCAGCTAGACATATGAACACATAAGGCTGTCTTATACTGAATCAGCCAAAAAGAAAACTATACCAGGGTTACAGCAAAATAATTACAATTATATTCACTATATCAAGTGCTATATGTTTTTAATACTTCTGTGCATGTGTGTTTGCTAAAGTGCAGAAACTGCAAAACAGTTGTGAACATCAGACTCAATAATCTCCAGAAGGGCACTATAAACTTTTGAGTGTACTGTGCAATTCTCACATAAAGTCCTCTGGTACAGAGGTAAATTCCGCATGGGCCAAAAACAGCGGTGTGAAAACAGTGTAAACAGTGTAAACCGGGGGAGGGCGGTATAAAAGTGGAACAAATAAAATAAATAAATAAATAAATAAATAAATAAATAAATAAATAAATAAATAAATAAATACAACATTTTCACCTACTGTTTTTGGCCCATGTGGAATCTGCCAGTCACTATGTTAACCATTTAACAACATATATTGATATTACCTATTGTTGCTGCCTTGACAATTGAATATCCAGGAATGCAATTAAGTTAATTCTGTCTGAAGATATCCTGTATGGAAGCAGGCAGCTCAACTTATAATGGAGTGAACAAGGTTGAAGTGAAAAGGACATCAAAGACATCTGGACCTTGCCTTCAGTTCTGTTTACCCAAAAGATCTGTTCTGGACTTTCACTGATTCTGGACCTGGGTGAAAAACTTTTTTCTGTGACTTGTGACAAAATATTGCTTAGCAATTGTTTCTTTATGTTGCATATTGTGTTGTTCTGTTGAACGGGCCTTGTTTTCTATGTGGCTACTTAACTCATTGATCCGCCCAGATGTGCAGAGGTTCCATCTGGTGAATAACCACAGGACACGTCTTAGAATTAAAATGGGCCTCAGCCCTTTTATTGAGGCAGAAGCTGGGCAAGCAAGAGGAGCGTATCTGTATTGTGGCTGGTCAGCACCCCTGGCTGACCCCAGCACCGCATCCTAATCCATATTGGGGAGGACAGGAGGTACTGGGCCACCTGGGCGCCCGCCTGCTGTGGCCCTCTAACTGCTGGGGTGTCAGGCTCGAATTGCAGAGGCCTCCGTGGCATGCGCTATGAGCCCGCCCCACCCCTAGCCTTTTATGGAGGGCCCCAACCACGGGGAGGACCGGCGCAAGCTCAGTCTCCCCATAAGGATGTGCTCCTCTGCCCAAACTGCCACAGCTTTGCAAGCCTCCCAGCCAATTCAAGAGGGCCTGCCGTAAGGCACCCAGCCAAATGTCCATGCCCCAATTGGATAGGCGCACACCGTTTGAACAAAAGAGCCCACGCTCCTGGGTGGCTTTATCAGGGTGCGGGATAATGCTACCACCAAGCTCCCAGACCACCCACGCTGCTACCTTACATACTTTGCGGCGTGCCACGTCCACTTTCCTGGGATCTGTGGCATCCTTCCACAGGAGCCTTAGGAGGAGGCAGGACCAAAATATTTTAAAACTTGGTATCAAATCCAGGACCTGCCATCCTCCATCCAGTTCCAGTTCCAGACCTTTCAAAGCTGGGAGATCGTTCTCACCCAATTGGATGACGATTACTTGAGGCACACCAAACCTCAAGAGTGTCTCCCGAACAGCAGGCAACAGGGACTCCCAGCGCATACCCTGCCAGCCGAGCCAAACGACGTCCACACCCCTTCCAAGGTCCAGGTCCGTGCCCCAACTCGGTTGAGTGGGTGTATGCGCCAGCCCAGTGGATGATGCTATGCCTGATGATCCATATCTGGGTCCAGCTGCCATGCCACTCTGCATAAAACATTAAGACAACAAGTGAGGTCTCACGTATGTCCTGTAGGCTAATGAACACCAGTGACCCACTGCCCAGATTTGCTCAGGGGAACAGCCCTCACAGCCCATAGAAGTGGCAGCACCAATCCTGAATGAATGCAATCCAAACTCCCCTGAAGGGAGACCAAGACTGCCTACGCGTAGGACGGAGGCCATTTGAAAGCGGGTCAATGGGCTAATGTCCCAGTGCACCAAAAATAGGCCCTGAACTAGTGGGCGCTCGGCCATGTAGGCCAGTAGTACAGCCACCGGGAAGAACTCACCAGGAGCCCCAGGAGGGATAAAAACCTGGGTGCCCCTATGTAGCTGATCACCTTAGAGGAAGCCAACCAAACATAAATGCCACCATCCCCAACTGTTACATTGGAGGACCGTAAAGCCCGGTGGCCTGTATGGTACCCAGACGGGGCGACCAATTCTCCAGCCCTGAATGCCTCAAGGAAGGCCAACGTAAAAGCAGCATGAAATAGGGAGGCTTCAAAGGGCGAATTATAGAAAACAGGTGCTCTGTCCACAAGGGACTGAAGTATCTCCTCAGATATAGCCCGCCTGGTGTCCCCTGTGCACAGGCTGGCTCGGCTCCAACCCGCCAGCATTCTATGTGCCAGGAAGGACGTTGTAGGATCCAGGACCCCCATGGTCTTGCAGAAAAAGGAAAGGGCAGCCATATGCACCTGGATGGAACCAGGGGCAAAGCCCTGTGAATGCAAGTGCCCAAGTAGGGAAGCAGGAGACCTTCTGTAATCACCTGCCCTGGGGGCAGGCCTTCCCAAGAACCAAAATCCAGAAAAGAGGCGACCGCCCCTTTATATGCTTGGCATATGGCTGGAGCGAGGAACCGCAGAAATCCCTCCACTATGGACTGTTGCCAAGGCTCCACAGCTGCTCCGGGAAGGTCTCCAGGTGCAGGGCGGCCTCTAGGGCCAGGGCGCGGAAGCGATCCACCTGGAGGCGAGACAAGGCATCAGCAACGTTATTCTCTGCTCCTGGGATAAAAACAGCATGAAATGAAATGTTATCCTTCAGCATAGAACAGGGGTAGGGAACCTGCGGCTCTCCAGATGTTCAGGAACTACAATTCCCATCAGCCTCTGTCAGCATGGCCAATTGGCCATGCTGGTAGGGGCTGATGGGAATTGTAGTTCCTGAACATCTGGAGAGCCACAGGTTCCCTACCCCTGGCATAGAAAGAACAAAGCTCTCACTCAGTCGACATTACTCTGCACTCGAGCAGGCTGGACTGTTGGTTGACTCACCCTGACCACACGCTTCTGGAGTTATCGCACTGGTGAAGGGAACAGACTGAGTTCTCGAGCAACTGGTTTCTAGAGATGAATCCTATACCGAAAAGCAGTGGGAACAATTCTAGGAATGTCATGTCCCGCAAGATGTCAGAAGAGGACCAGGAATTTGGACATGGCCCACCCACCCTAGGGGAGGGAGGGGTGGCATGCAAGGGAAGGGAGTGGGGGAGGGGAGGGAGTGAGGGGTGGCATGCAAGGGGAAAGAGGGAGAGGGTATGTATTTTAACTCTGTTTTGATTGGGTTTTAACTCTGGTTTCAATTTTTTTAATAATGCATGTTTGGGAGAGGTGTTGATTTCAATGGCTTTAATATGCCATTTTATCAAAAGTGGTTTAAATTGTTAGCTGCTTTGGTGGGGATACAAATTTTGTAAAGATAAATAATAATAATAATAATAATAATAATAATAATAATAATAATAATAATAATAATAATAATAATAATAATAATAATAATAATAATAATAATAATAATAAGCAGCAGCAGCAGCAGCAGCAGCAGCAGCAGCAGCAGCAGCAGCAGCAATCAGGTCCAGTCTGTCTGAACAGTAGGTGAATATCATTTCATTTGCAGTGTTGGTGAAGATTCACAGCCATTAGGAATTTGCTCCTGATTTTACCTGTCACTCCTTGGAGTGGTAAATATATATATTTTCGATATCCATAAACTGGGAGCCTTCTGCCTTACTGGAACAGAAATCACCAGAACAAAAACTGGTCTCATCAAAGAGCAAGAATATAAAGATACCCCCCATCATAAGGAAAGATGGGTTGAGTAGATGGTATGACTGATTGCGTACACAGGGTGCCTTGATTTCTTGTTTTAAAAAAAAGTAGCTCATTTCTTTGAAAGGAGGAAGTGATTCTGAGAATGTAATTCCAGCTGTTCACATCATGTGGAGCATTGAGAAGTACAGTCTGTCCATCAGCAGTTCTGTAGGAACAATAGACAGTCTCTGCTGTTTGTATTCTTGACACAGTGGAGGGGGAAAAATCCTACCGCAGAGTTTTCTCTCTTTAATAATGTTGAACAATTTGTTTTTAATCTCTCCAGCTGCTCCTGTGCCCCATAGTTATCTAACAGTATTCTCCAGAGCAAAGCACAACTCTGGTTACAGTGACAATGTCTTCACAGGACAGATCCAATTGTCCATCAAATCAATTCTAGACAGAATTTGGATTGGTTTCAGCAGAGGCGGAGTGAGGGGAAACTGTGCCCGGGGTGCATGCATGCTCTGTGCCCCTGTCGCAGTGCCCCTGTCCTGCCCTGGAACACTCCTGCCATGTCCCCACCATGGCCCGGCTACGCCTCTGCCATGACTCCACCTGGGTTGTTATGCCCCGCCCCCCACCACCCTGTGGGCACTACAGACAGCTGTTTCCTGGTGATTCCTTCACCTAGGATTGTACACTAAGCAAAAGTTGAGTCACAGATTTCCCCATGGTGGGTCCATTCTTCAGGAATGGTCTTCTAGAGTGGGTGCAGAGAGTGCCTTCCCTAATTGTTTCTGGGCAGGAGTGTCACATTTTTGACTCAGTGTTCAGTGGAGAGGGAACCGTTTTGGCAGATCTGGCTGCATGTTATCTGCGTGTAAAAGTTTTGAACTGTTTGTAGCTATTGATTGTGTATTAGTTTTAACTCATTGCTGAATGCTTATGTGTTTGTTTTTTAATGTGTGTCTTCAAAGCGTTTGCTGTTTCGAGGGCCACGTTGTGTCTCTGGGGATGAGGTGCGATATCACTATTTTCAGTCAATCAATACCTTTGTCATGTAGACAGCAAAAGGGTTTTTTTGCCAGCTGAAAATAAAATGCAACCATTGTATTGGTCAATTAAAACCAGGTTAGTCAGATTATGCCAATTAATTTAAAATGGGGAGGGGGGCTGACACAAGGAAATACCTAAAGCACTTGCAAGTTTAGCTGGGTTGGTTTCTTTTATTATCTATCTATCTATCTATCTATCTATCTATCTATCTATCTATCTATCTATCTATCTATCTATCTATCCATCCATCCATCTATCTATCTATCTATCTATCTATCTATCCATCCATCCATCCATCCATCCATCCATCCATCCATCCATCCATCCATCCATCCATCCATCCATCCATCCATCCATCCATCCATCCATCCATCCATCCATCATCCATCCATCCATCCATCCATCCATCCATCCATCCATATCTAATCCTGTTTCCATTTGATCAGTGGAGACGCCTTCCTATATATGAGTTCAGGAGTGTCAGACATAACATCAATATGATCAGATACTCATAAAATCAGCATTTTCATCCCTCAACTGTACAACCATCAAGTAAAATCCAATTCAAGGGAGGGTAACTAAATGAAACAACTTCCAGATTACCATACCTATATTTATACCTCATCTATAGCAAGAACAGGGAAGGGAAGGAAAAAAGGAACACAAGAAAGGAGGGAGGAGAAGCCGGATAGATGGAATACTCTCCACCATACTTTTCATTTCGTCTTTTTAAAGTTTATTTTTAAAAAGAAGAAGAGTGACATAAAGAACAAATCTATCTCTGGATGTGGAGGGAGGCCTGGTCTGCATGTCAGAGTGAATTAGGCACGTTGGCACTGAAAAAGAGCAAAGTCAATAGAAACTGCATTAAAGGGAAGAGAAAGTCTAGTTTGCCCCAGGGAGGGAACCAAAACAATTGTGAATAACACCAACCAATCCTCATCTGTGTTCAGCTGCCATATCTAATACTTCCAGGAAAGAAATTCAATGCGAATTGATTCGTAAGAAACAAACCACCAGCTTAAAGGCAAAACATAAGCAGGGCCAATATATCACAGCCCCATAAAAGAATTGTCTAAGTTGGGATTTCTGAAAAAGACTTAAGAACAGGAAAATCAACCAACCAAATCCAAAGCCAACTCCAGGGAAGGGAAAAAATCTCATTAAAGAACCTCCTGCAAGCCCCCAACAGGTACAGCTGTGTGCAACTCTACTCTATACAAAAAAATGGAAAACTATTTGCAAAGGGATAGGTGACAGGAAAGCAGGCAGGTATCCCTTTGGCCAAGGAATCGTCTCCTGGATACTTCTGTATTCCTGCGTGCTGATCGCTCCTGATTACGCTTTACTTTTATCTTGCTGGGAACACAATTCAGAGCAGAGGCATAATGTTTGCTTTCAGATGTGCACCTGGATATGTGAACCTTGAGGCTGCAGAGTGGTTCCTTTCCATTTCGAGCCGTGTTATTCAGTGGGTGGAAATTGGTGGTGGCGGAAGGGGCCATCAAGTTGCTGCTGGTTAATTCAGTCCCCCTAAGCAAGAGGCTTCCCTTATGGGGGTTCTCACCCAGGAGGGTACACGACTGTAAGCCGAGGCATACCGGGTGAAAAGGGCACCTGGGGCACGAGCAGCTCCCTGCATCCCCCACCCCAGCCTGGCTGCCTGTGCCCCCCCCCCCCCCGCCTAACTTACAGCAGTCAGCAGGGAGGGCAGGAAGGGCAGGGTTTGCCGGTGGGCAGGTCCCAGGCTGCGTAGTTGCAGCAGCAAGCCAACTCCCCTGCCTTCCCCGCATCCCTGGGGAGGGCAGGAGCCATCTGTGCCTCAAAGCGGGTCCACTATCACACAATTTGATTGTAATGCTGCACCCCCCCCAGCCCGGAGGGAGCTGCTGGGCGCCGGCTGGGTCGCAGCACCACAGGAGAGGCCAGGTGCAAGGACCCGCCCAGTGCCCCCCCCACATAACCAAATGGTGTGCACCCAGGGACATGGGATACTTCTTGTCCCCATGGGCGTAATGCCCCTGACTGTAAGTAAGAAGACACATGTTAGTTCCATGCAGCACAAAAAAGATGCCTGTGGGATGTCTTAAAAAGAGGCAAAACAGTCAGATGGGAACCATAAGACGTCTCCTGAGCTCTGCATTCTGCCCAGCCAGGCAGGAGATGTCTCACAGGCAACTTGGTGTGTGTGTGTGTGTGTGTGTGTGTGTGGTAGCGCCACAAGACGCATTATGCGACTTGACCTCTTGAAGCATTTTTTTTTTAAAAAAGACATCTTGGGCAGAAATAAGGTGTTGCAAGGAAGTCTTGGGGAGGAAAATGGCTCACGCGGAGTGCCTTCCTAGAGCCTTTCTTTCTTTTCTTTTTGCTCTTCTTGTGGAACTTCCTTTTATTTGAAGCTTTCGTTCAGGAATGAACCACTCGTCTCAAAAAAGTTTACTTTGAAACAACTAGAAACAATGACTGGTTCATCACGTGAAGGCAAGTATCCCTGCACAACATAGTACAAAAGCAAAATGCCATGCAATTCTTTTTTCTTTTTCCTTCTAATAAATAAAATTGTATGCCCACTGACACAGATGCATGATAGTGGAATCCATACAAAAAAAACAAAGATAAACCACTACTGTGACATTGTCAGGAAACAACTTGGAAACAGGAAGTTTCCTGTATACATAACTGGGCCAGCTATAGCAAATATCACAATTTGAGATGGCAAGCTACATTGAGCCAGGATCTAAAATCCATTTTGTTCAAAGATGAAGGCCTGTTAGAAGAAGAATTTGATTTATACCCCTGCTTTCTCTGTAAACCTCCAAGGTGTCTCCTCAAAGCTTTCTAGCAAAATTCTTCCTTCCGCCTAATAACTTACCGGACTACCTTGTGAGGAGATAAGTGGGGACTGAGAGAGTTTGGAAGGAGAACTTCTTTTAAAGAGTTCTTAAAAGAGCCTCGGCAAGCAGAAATTGCTGATCTTCCTTTCTTCCACTTTAATATGCAACTTATCCCACCAGGAAATTCAGCCTCCATCCCTGAAGACTGGAAGATGGCCCAATGTTTCACACCAATCTTTAAGAAAGGATCTAGGGGAATTCCAGGAAATTACAGGCTAGCTACAAATGGGTTTGAGACATCTGTTCTGTAAATTAGTAGAACAACATTGCCAAAGATAAAATTATAAAACATGTAGAAAAGTAAGATCTCCAAGGAGAAAGAGAGCTAGGCATGGCTTTTGCAGAGGTAAATCCGGTCTCATAAACTTACTTAGAGTTCTTTTTGAGGGTGTAGCCAGGCATGTGGATAAGGGGAAATCCAGTGGACATTACCCACCTACTTGGATTTCCAAAAGGCTTCTTGGACAAAGTTCCTCACCAGAGACTCATTATGGAGAAAAACTCAGCAAATGAAGGAATAAGAGGGGAAGTCCCATTTGCTGGATTAAAAACTGGTTGAGGAACAGGTTGTAAAGGGTGGGTGTAAATGGGAAGTTCTCGCGAATGGAGAGATAGTAGGAGTGGTGGTCCCCAAGGATCCTCTGCTTTGGGACTCAGTAAGCCTCTTTAATAAACCTATTCACAAATGACTCTGGAAGTAGGGCGGGTGAAGCTAAGTGGTTTGGCGTGAGATGATACCCAAATTATGTAGGTTGGTGAGAAACCGCAAAGGATTGCGAAGAGTCGATTCCTGCTGACCTTTTATAAATTAGGTGAGCGGGCTAAGAGAAATGTATAAATGCAGTCTTCAATGTGTAGCAAAATGTAAAGTGCGGATGTACATAAGGGCAAAAAATCCAAACTTCACATTATACTCTTCAGGGGTCAGGTGCTATCAGTCACAGACCAGGAGAGGGATTGCAAAGGGCATCTTAGTTGATAGTTCCATGGGAATGTCAACTCAGTGTATGGGCAGTAATGTGAAAAGGGCAAACCCTATGCTATAATCTAGGAAAGGAATTGAGAAATAAAACTGCAAGATTGTCGCGTCTCTATATAAAGCAGTGGTGCTAACTGCACTTGGAGTAATTGTGTTCAGTCTTCATGGTCACCACATCTCAAAAGGATATCAAGAGATAGAAAAAGTGCAGAGGTAGGGCAACGAGGATAGATGATTATAGACTGGAGCACCCTTCCTTATGAGGAGAGGGCTTGCAGCACTTGGGACCCTTTTAGCTTTGAGAGAGAGACGCCTTGAGGGGATGCTGATTGAAGTCTATAAATTATGCACGAGAGAAAATGTTGACAGAGAGAAATTTTCTCTTCTCACAATAATACCTAGAAACCAGGGCATAAATTGAAAATAGTTGACTGTATTAGGACTAATCCAGGAATCCGATTTCCCAGCTGGCTTGTTCCCCTTTGCTGTTCTTAGAAGGCAGACATTTTTTCCCCATTAACATTTTCATACCGGAACTCCATTTGAGAGGGTGCATTTCCATTCTCTGATAAAAATTCCGTGCAGCCTTATTAGTTGTGTTGCCCCAAGCAAATTCGTAGAAGCAACCCTTACCAATCTGGTCTAGTTCACACACATTTTTAAAAAAATGTGATAAAATGATTCCTGGCTGAAGCAGAGTTATTAGATGAAAGCCAACGTCACGGCTACCTCCAGGTACAAAGCACTCGGTTGTGAATTAGCAGGATCTACGGAGGTTAGGCAATAAATTCCCCAACAGCCTGATTTCAGATCACTTGAGTGCAAATGATATTGGATAGCCGAGATTCCGCATTCTGGGGACACGTGGGAGAGCTCTGCTGAAGACGCTGCTACGTGAAGTAGCCAACAAAACGGCATTCATGCTCTAATTGCCCAGGGCAGGTAAGCAAATCCAACCTCTTCGTTGCTAGCTAAGAGCAAATAAACGCCACATCTATAACTCATTCAACCAGAAGAAATACTACTTACTACATGAATGAACAGATCATTGATTGAGAAAAGTTTTCCAAAGCAGTGGAGGAAGTCCGCTCTTGTAGGGTTTGAGAACAAACCCTGGCTTTCAATCTCTGCTGTGACTTTCTTCCATGCTCTTGTTTTTCACATACTCAGTGCATGTATACATAGCAATATCAAAGTCCATTTATACAACCTTACTGTACAATAACTGCAAAATAATGAACGGATAATGGTGTTTCCATTCCATAAACTATCTTGCATTTAGTCCGAGTAGGGGAATTTCCCATTTTTGCCCTTGGTTCCACCCTGATGGCATCAATGTACAAAAAAAATCCACTTTGTGTAATCCCCGATTTGAAATAAGTCGGTACAAATTGGCGCCAAAGTGCAAAAATTTATCTCCGGGATCTCCCTTCTTTCACCTTGGTTTTGGAAAGCCCGGGCTTCTAGATCCCTATGCCTGCATAACAGCCCCTCACAAACAAATTCGTAGGCAGAGCATTGCCTTTTCACTGAATCCACCTGAGCAAGGCGGTGCTGGATTTTTAAAGATGTATAGGCTCCTCAAAGGAATCGAGTCTCTCTATGTACAAAATTCAAACATGGGGTTTGTAAGAATTTAGGCATGCAAAATGGCGCCTCTTCAGGAAAAACTGGTATCCTGGACATAACTGCCTACCTAAAATATCTGCTCCGCCTGCCTGGGAGGACCCTCCTTCAGCCCTCCCTTTTTTGAATTCATAATCGCAAGTACAGGCACAGGTTGCTAAGGCGATCTGTCACTGTGCAGCTGATATTATTGTTATTCCTTCTCATAAATTAAGCCCACTCTTCTCACCTCTCCCTTCTAGTTCAAAGGCCTTCCAGCTGCCTTGATCTTATTTGCTTAAGCTTTACGGACACAAACCTTTAACAGCCAATTCCAGTTTTCTATTTTTTGGTTCAGCACAACCAGGTTTCCTCCTTCCATTCAACCCCGGTTCCAATACTTGGACCTTTGTGAAAACTTCCTCCTAAGATCAAGCAGCCATCCTTGCCACCTAGGAAGGCTGGGTGTGCATTTGCTTGCCTCCATAGCTTAATTCAGCCTTAAACTGGGACATGTTTGATAAGTCCAAAATGAGATTCACCTTTACAACTCCTGTTGCTAGGAGAAGGGAGAAATATGGGGAATTTTCCAAGAGTAAATTGTTTGCATGAAGAATCAGCCCTCTAAGAGCAGGTCAGAAAGTTTCTCATTTGAGTTGTTAGGATTAGAATTACATTGGGAGGTACATTAGGGTTGATAGGACTTGGGGAAAACCGATGGGATTCCATGTGTGGGAACGGAGCAGAATGTCTATAAATTGTATTTGATTAAGGAACATTAAGTTTGTATGAACCAAAGATTTCTAAGAATCAAAATGGGTTTCTGTATAGAGACTAGCAGGACTGCATGTTCTTCTATATTCTGTTAAGTAAAAATTGTCTGACTGTTTCCTGATGTCAGGATGAGACTGATGCTTTTTGGGGGAGTTTATTTCTAACCTATCTTTTCTCAAACAGCTGCGTAGGCCGGACATGAGTTCTGGCCTCACACATGAATGGTCAGGAAGCTCTGGGAAACTGTGGTGGGATGGTCAGTACACAAGGACAGGCATTTGACTGGTTGTGTTCATTGTTTGGTTGGAGTGTTGTTGTTTTTTAAAACAACCGCCTAATTGCCTACAAGCAATATGCAGCCAACACTTTTCATGGAGTTGAATAGTCATTTATTGTACTTTCGGCTATGGTTGTATTGTAGTAGTTATTTTCTCCCTGATTATTTTGCCTGCATCAGTGGCTGGCCACAGATGCAAGTGAAACGTCAAGAGAAAATGCTGCTAGAACATGGCCATACAGCCCGGAAACCACACAACACCCCAGTGACTACAAATATATAAGCATAATTAACCAGATGGGATTAGCCCAGAATTCCAGATCCCAGGGAAACAGATGTTCAGGGAATTAGATGTTCAGGAATCCAGTTTCGTCAGCATGGCCAATTGGCCATGCTGGTAGGGGCTGATGGGAATTGTAGTTCCTGAACATCTGGAGAGCCGCAGGTTCCCTACCCCTGGATTAGCCTTATAAGCTACAGTGTGTGAATGGCAGTGCCAAGTGTGTATTTACTTACATATTGGCTCTCAACTGGCCTGAAGAAAAATGTTCTGTCTCTTTAACAGCAGCTGCATGGGACACTGTTTATTAAGTGATGCTATTAACTCCATGGCATGACAAGCATCAACTGCAATATTTACTCAAATGCAAAGTCTAGTTCCCCCAGGTATGTTAACAAAGGTTAGGTCCATCCAGTAATATATATATTGTATTCAGTAATATATATTGTATTCAGGTTTATCTTCCTTTTGAATGAATATGGGCCCATTTCCACACTTCAAGTCCAGTTAAAGGTCAGTAATGACCCAGTGCTTGAAGAGGGAAATACATTTACCTTTTAAAAGACTGGGCACTTCCGCCCAACTAAGTTAGCAACCTTCCCATGCAGTGATTTGAGCTCACATTTCCACCATCATGCTCCAGTATCCCCGCTAGGTCTGTGCATCTGAATAAAGCTGAGTTGAAATGTTTCAGCCAAAAGATGGCGGTAATTTTAAAAAATAAACAAAAAGTGGGTCCCAAAAAATGATTGATTTTCCAGCACTTTTTGGGCCACTTAGCCCCATCACCTTTAAAAAATGTGGGGAGCCCCCCTGCCCCTCTCCTTCTTGCTAGCAGCCTGTGAAGTCCACATGGGCTTGGAGGAAGCAGGTGGCAGAGAGCTGAACTCTGGGCTAGGCCTGATGGGCCCAGCCCAGCACAGTTGCCTCCAAAGACCATGTACATTCAACAGCCAAGTCCAGTATTTAGCTTTCCCCCATCACCTCCCAAGACCACTTGGACTTTAGAAGGGGGGTTGGGGAGGAGCAGAGTTGAATGCAGGTCTCAGCTGAGCTAAGCCAGGCATTCAGCACTGGTGCTTCGAATTTTTCAAGATCTGGTTTAAAAGTCCTGGAAATTTTTTTTTTAAAAAAAAGCTTTAAAAGCCAGGGGAAGCTACCATAATGATATACGGGTTCAGCTTTTTTTGAAAATTTTCAGGTCTTTCAAACCCACACTTGAAAAATACCCCCCTCCCAAATGGTGCACACCTCTAGTGCTCATGGCAATTTTACCCTGGCTGCTTTACTAATTGCTGAGCTATCTCTGTTCTCTTCATGAGAGATCCTTTTCAAGGTGAGTCGGCTGCTTTGCTATAGCTGGTGTGTGAGTTTTTTCTGACATCCTCATCCCCTAGTGCCGTGGTGGCGAACCTTTGGCACTCCAGATGTTTTGGACTACAATTCCCATCACCCCCTTCCAGCATGGCCAATTGGCCATGGGTTGGGTTGTAGTGATTTTCCCCTCGCCTGGCTAGCTGTCTTCCCTGGGATGCCAAATGGTTCCCATGGCTACAGTGTCGTATAAGGGTCTCTGTTACTTGAAAGCTTTGATCTGGATAGACCACATGTCAGAAGCTAAGAAGGGTCAGTCCTTTGGATGCAAGATCACCAAGGGAATCCATGTTGTTCCACAGAGACAAGCATTGACTAACCAACTCTGTTTCGGCCCCATTCAAGGGGCGAGGGCAAATCTTCCTGTGGGAGTAGCGCATGGCCATCATGCTAGTGGATTTGCTCTCCCCGGGGCACTTGCCCTAGTGGAGGGGTAAATCCAGTGATGTGCATTTGCCGTGACCTTCCCTGGTGCGAGAACGTGGTGCCAGATCCAGTGTCAGTATCCCTGCACTCCTGCTGCTGCCACCAGCACAGCGGGGGCGTGGCTGGGGGAGAAGTCAACATTAGCTTCCCAGCCATTCACTGCCTTATGCCAGTAGCCAGGGCTTCATACTCAAGCAGCCAAAAAGGTGACATAAGTCTATTGAGCCCATGGGGGCTTCTTGGTGGCAGGGTGCCTTTTTCACTTTGAAAGCTTTCCCACGCTGCCGAGAAGCCTTTCTGGGAGCAGCAGGGTGGGGCAGTACAGCTATGGCACAGTGGCCAGCCACCTGGTCCCTTGGATAGGGATGCTTGTCTCTTGCCTAGAAGACCCTCAGGGTTCACCATAACTTGTCTGTGACTTGATGGCACTTCCCATCACCACCATATCCACCTCTCTGAATCTTGACAAGGTGGACCCCTTCAGAGCTGGATTCTATAGAATTTTATCCAGATTGGATATAAAACAAAGATGTTACCACCAGAAATCTGTTTTTCATTTAATCAGCTATAATGAACATCTGTAGGATGGATCCCTTGAGTGGAAGATTCAAGTCTCTGAAATAGTTGCTTAAATTGGATCTGCAACAAAGAAACTAATAATATACATTTAGCATGGAAATATATTTCACGCTGAAAACAAGAGAAAACAACCCCAAAAGGAATAAATGTTTAAAATGAAGACTAGAACAATAAAACAAAAATAGCCGTTCAACTCGCATCACACTGTTGTAGCTTTATTACAGGGAAATAACTTCCTTGTTTTTTTAAAAAATATTTCTTTTTCATTTCTCTTTGATTTCCCTCTGAAGAGAAATGAATGCACCCCTTAGTAATGTCAGCTCTTGCAGCTATTTTATGTTACACCAAAGGGTGACGCTCTAGCAGGAGGATGGGAAGGTATTTTGGAAGGCAATGCCTGTGTCAAAGCATCTGAGACCTCGCAGAATCTTTCCTCTTTCACCTCTTTTCAACATGGAATTGATTAGGAACTGACTCCAAATTCCTAAAAAGAGGGAAAATAATGGATGGTTGGATTTCAGAAAGACAATGGATAAAGAGGAATTAGGAGAACTTCTCTCAGTACCCTGACATTGTTTTATGTGGCTCTGTTATAAAATAATGGCTCTGCTTTATATGGATGGGCTGTCAGTGGCTGTGATGTGAAATCACCCCATGGGTGAGTAATGACCCAGTGCTTTGCGCAGGGCACTATTGTTATCTTTAGGCAGTAATCCTGGAGCAGGTAGAGTGTCAGATTAGGATCTGGAAGACCATGTTTGAATCCTTACTCTGCCACGGAAGTTTGCCAGGTGTCAGGGGGATGCTATCTAGCTGATCGAGAGGTATTCACAGAACCATGTATCTGCTTAAAATAACACATTGTTGCTGCTATTGAGATGTAACCAGCCTGCTACCATATATGTAACCATGGCCATCTGCGCATTCTTTTTTATAATCTTTGTTTTATGGTTTCACATGCTTGTAGACAACTAGGCTTCCCCTGGCCCTCTTGTCCCATGGGAACAATGTTGCTTTTGTTATCTCATGGAGCAGGAAGCTAGGTGGTTTTCTCTTGCTATCTGCTGGCGACCTAGGACGCCTTAGCTCCAAAGGCTTGGGAGATAAAGGGGACTGTGAATGCCAGCTTCACCAGAACTGGCTTTACCAGTATGAACATAAGAACACAAGAACAAGCCTGATGGATCAGACCAGAGTCCATCTACTTGCTACCTGCAGTAGCCCACCAGGTGCCTTTGGGAGCTCACATGCAGGATGTGAAAGCAATGGAACTTCAGCAGTTCGTTGTGCTTATTTAGTTGTTATATTAAATGTGTTATCATTGAATTTATTATCATTCTTAATACATGCTTGAGGGTTTACACCCTGATTTAACAGGTATTTGACTATTATTGCCTCAGCAGGGGTACGACACGTTTTCTTTGTACGTGGTATATGTGGCACTCCACTGTGTCTTTTGATATGGGATTCACACCATCCCTAGAAAAGGGGAGGGCTGAGGGCACGAGAAAATTGGATGTATAGAGGGACCAAGCACTGTTGTTATTATATCAAGATATCCATATCTCAATGTGAGAATTTAGAGGTCAGTGTGTTTGGGGTAAGCCCATGTGATTGAGTTCTTTTCTTTGTCTTCCACTTGCTGGCTACCGAAAGATGCCAGCAGGAATAGCAGGAAGCAGGAAGGATCTGGCAACATGGAAGTGGGGGAAAGGTGTGGACAGCAGTGTAAGGGAGTGGATGTCCAGGACAAGGCTGTAGTCACTGGCAAATTTTCCCTGCTTTAGCAGCGAAGCAAATTAATGTCACACTAGAAGTGGTATTGCTTGTTGTGGAGAGAATGAAAAGTGAAAGCAGGGCTCCAGAAAATATGTCCATCCAAGAAATCCTTCAGCGACTGACATTCATCCTTGCAGCGCAAGCAGACACCTTGTGCCTAATCAGCCAAAGACAAAAACAGAAAAATGGTATAGGTTTCCTAAACTGTCTTCTCTAGAGGAAACCCACCCAGTTACAGTGCTGCTCATCAGCTGGGGAACCAAGAAGAATATGCAGCAGAAAAGACCCACAATTGAATTTTTCAGAATGCAGGTCTCCATTGGTAGCTCATGAGCTACCAGCAGCTCTCCAAGTGCTGCAAACTTACTTACTTGCATTACTCTTCATTCAACCCACATCATGAACAGGAACCACAACTAAAATACTAGTGAGGCTTAGAGATCTGACAAGCTGTCGCTACTATCAAATATTTTACAATCTACAAAGCCTTCTGTTGTTCTTCATCATTTAGCAACCACCAAACATTGGCTTCCGCTGAAGCAATATGCTTTCCAATCAAAGGCACCAGAGGTGTAGCTGGGCCATACTGTGCCCGGTGTGCACTCTGTGTTTTCCATGCGCCCCCCTCCATGGCGCCCTGCCCCCCGCCCCCCACACTTACCTTAGTTCAACCTGGAAAGGGGGCCTGTTCCCTTCAGACTGAAAATGGCCTGGTGGGAACTACACCTCCCATGAGGCCTTGGGGCTTGCAAGGTCTCCTAAGAAGCGTAGTTACCACCGGGCCGTTTTCAGCCTGAAGGTAACATGCCACTTCTCCTGCCTGCACTGTTTCAATAAGGTAGGTGTGGAGGCAAGGGGGGTGCTGTGGGGGTGGGGGGCGATTTCCTGACACCCGGACATGCACACGGTGTAATGCGCACCCTGGTAGCTCCACCTCTGAAAGGCACTATCAACTAATTCCATGCCTCTAAAAACCAAGGGCATTCAAAGAAGAATATGATCAACTCTATCAATTTGATCTAATCCACAGGTACATCAGCTATCAGAGAATAAAATACCAGAGTACCTTGCTGTGTCAACTACTAACAGAAAGGCATTTTAAACAGGCAAACATAAAACCCCTACTATATCTCAGTACATTCAAATTCTAAGATCTTTGAGATCTTCAGTGGGTGATCAGGTGCCACAAAGTAGCTTATGCATCCCCTAGAACACAGGTGTCAAACTAGCGCCCCTCCAGATGTTATGGACTACAGTTCCCATCATCCCTGCCAGCATGATGCTGACAGGGGATGATGGGAACTGTAGTCCATAACTGCGAGTTTGACACCTATGCCCTAGAAGACCCAAGAAAATATTTTTCAAAATGTTTTGGCTTTTTTCATTGTTTTAAGCTTTTATTTCATAGAATTTTTATCTGAGCTGCTCAGCGAACATCTTAATTGATGCAGCTCTTTCTAGTCCATGATCTGATTCTACATAGTCAATTGTGCAGGCATTTTCAAGGACTGGGAGGCTTAGTATTTCCTGGAAGAATGCCTGGTGGGACAGTGATTTCTTCAAAAGTGTGTTTATTTGGCTGACCACTTGATCCATTTTTCTTTCGCTATGCTGAGGTGTCCTTGGTGTTAGCAAGCATTGCTCTGCAGGCTCGATAAGCAGCCTTGTGAGGAAATTTTCCGAGGAGGCTGAAACACCCTCTGGTATGCCTCCTTCTGAGATGTTTCCCCAGGAGTCACAGTAAGAGCCTGTGGCTTCAGTTCCAACTGCATTATCCAGCTGCCCTGAGTCAGATAGGGACTCAGCTTCCTCCACACCCACCAGAGGGGTGAATCTGTTTTGGGTTGGGAACTCCAGAACAAACTGAGGGCTCTGAGACTGTACTGTGACAAAGGTATCCAGCTTACTTTATTCTTGTTTGGGTTGGCTGCTTACACCATTAGGTGAGTTTGTCCTATTCTTTCTTTTGGTCATAGTTTTTGAAGAAAGTCTCAATTAGCCATGGAAGAGTCAAACATGTTAACTACGCAAGCCAATGAGCAGATCTTTGCAAGCAGCTGGCTAATCCAAATATTTCTGGGATTTTTGGGAGATTCGTTTTCCAGTAACCCAGAAAATATCAGATACCAATTGGAGATCTCCCCCCCCCTCCCGCCCAATAAGGTGCTTTTAAAATATATATATTTAATTCAGATATATCCAAAAATACTTCATAACATAAGCAATATGTCAAGTATATATACAGACATTTTTATCTAAGTTGCTCACTCTTTTTCATTGATAACAAATATGCATGCCAGCCATAATGAGATAATTTATATGTTGCATCTCTCCAAGGTAAATCATATCACTGTGCCCCGCTCTCTGCAAATAGAACTCAAGAGGTCTCTGCAAATGTAGCTTGAGAAATTAAACATGAAACCAGAGAAGTGAGAGAGAAAATGAAACTATGCAAATGCCATAGATTTAAGTGTAAAATACAAACATTGCCTAAACTTTTAAAACAGCTAATAAACATTTAATGCTGGAATTGGAATTATATGCAGCTTTTGCATGGCAGAAGACAATTCACAATTCATCCCTGTCATTTGAAGTCAAATTAGCATTGGGCAACATTTTTTTAAAAAACACCACTTTCCACCATCTTTGTTATAAAAATTGTTTAGGTTATCTCTGTAGTGTTAGTAGATACACTCCCTCTATACTACATTCTAAATTTTGAATCTTTTCACAAGGCTAGAGGGGACAGCTTGCTCTATCAGAGTACGGGATAGAACATATATCTAAAAATATTTGCAATTCACTAAATTTTACAGATTCGCCATTCCAAGTTTGAATTTAAAATCTGCATTTCTTTTTTTGCTGGAAGAGTGTCTATGCAGCAGTTGGGACAATGAACTGATTAAAAGTAAATAAGATTTATTTAAGAGCATTGGATAGAAAAGGGAAGAGATCTGTCTTAATTAGCTATGAGAGTGAGAATCACAGAATTGTTGATTCATAGAACCAGAAAGTTTGGAGAATCCATAGTGGCCATCTAATCCAACTTCTTGCCCAATGTGAAATCAGCCTAGAGCATCCTGAACATCACTGCTAGAAAACTGCCAGTGAGACCGGAAATTACCACCTCCTTGGGCAGTCAATTCCACTGAAACCCCCCCTTCCAATATCCAGCTGGTACCTTTCAGCCTTTAGTTTAACTCTGCCCTCCTCTAAGGGAAAGTCTTCAAAGGCCTTTTTCACACACACGGTTTGTTCTAGAATTAAAGCAATCCGCATCGACATCCTGACCTTTTTGTTGCTGTTTCGTCGCTCGATAGCATTCACACATCACCAGGTTGTTACGGATCTTCTGGTTGTTTCACAACTCCTGGTTTTTTGCATCGCCCTGGAATGCAGTGCAAATGACAATTCCGATTGGCTGTTGTGCTGTCCAGGGTCCAACTGGCAAGCTCAATCACATCCTGATTGGTTGCAGAAAATTGCATCACACGGTGGGTGTGACCCTTCGCAGTCACTTGCTCCAGTTGTGTTTTGCACCTAGGCACCAGATTGTGGGGGGAATCCGTTTTATCCAAGAAAGTTGCACAATTATCGAGCAACAGGAAAAATGTGGGACAAAGGCTGAAATGAGGTACAGATTGGGGGTCGGCACACATTACGGCTCAAGTGTGTGTGAAAAAAAGCCAGAAACAGTGACGACCTCACATATTAAATCTGGAACAAACCGTGTGTGCGAAAAAGGCCAAAATAACTTATTTCATTTCATCACATTTATATACCACCCTCCCCTGAAGGGCTTAGAGAGAACAATTATGCTCCCCCCTCAATCTCCTCTTCTCCAGACCAAACATTCCCTAGTAGTCCCTCAGCCTTTCCTCCTAGGGCATGGTCTGCAGGCCCCTGATCATCCTCGTTGCTCTCCTATGCACCTGCTCCATTCTGCCCACATCCTTTTTGAAATGAGACCTCCAGAACTGCACACGGTACTCCTGGTGTGGTCTGACCAAGGTGCTGTACAGCAGGACTATAACGTCTTGTTATTCGAGTGCTGTTGAATACACTCTGAGGTCACATTAGCCCATACCCATAGAAATGTGCCCCCCATTCTGTATCTGAGTCAAGAATAGATGCAGCTGATGAACTAGCCAAACTGGGCAAAGCCACTCCAAGCCACAGGGGTCACCCGGTTTTCTAAAATGACTTCTGTGTTGAATGCCATTTTCAAGTGGTGGACCTGGTTTTCAGGAAAAGGGTAATTCTTATCCAAGAGATCTTAAGCCCTAGGTTTGCCTTTCAACTAATCCAGAGAACCTAGGTTTTATCAGGATAAAGTATTGAGAGATCCAAGAACATTCGCCTAATTTCCTGTTTTGATTTAGCTCAGCAATGATAGAATAATGGAGTGACTGGCGAGTTGAACCACATAGGTCTGAGGTGAAGGTTGTAAAAATGAAATGTGTTACTCTTTGCTTATTGTAAAAAACAAGTTGTTCTACATTGCAAGATGGCAGAAGAGAACCAAAGGTTGATTCACAGTCCAGTCCAGAGCCCTGGGTGGCCAGGGATGGCGTCACTGCGGTGCTGCCCTGCCACATCCAGAAGGCTTTCTGGCTGCATGAGGAGGGTGAAAAATGCAATTTCCCCCCCACCCCGCCATCAGAAAGCCCTCCATAGGCCCTAATGGACTGGGTGGTGTAAGTCCAAGGCCAGGACTATGGCACAACTAAGGCCACTGGAACACCTTAGCCACGCCCCTACTGCACCATAGGTTGGCGGCAGCATTAGAGCACTGACACAGTGCTTGTTTGGCCATTCCAGAGGGCTGTAGAGGCTGCTTGCCGGCATGTTTGGCCCTTTGCCAGGGTATGTCCCCCAGGGAGGGCAAATCTGCCAATGCAGACCCAATCCATCTCCACAAGTCCCTTCAGCTCCCCCATTCTGATTGACCTAGGCCCCTTCCGGACACACGAGGCGACTCAGGTTCGACTCGTGTCGGCGGAGTCGTACCTCAACTCGAGTCCTCCTGTTTCTCCGCACAGCAGCCGACTCGTGTCTCCGGAGCCGAGCTCAGAGGGCGGGACCACCTCCCTGCGCTGCATTCCGATTGGTTGCTGAGTCCCCCGTTCTGCGCATGCCCAAAGCTTTTCGCGCTGCCACGAGTCTCCCCTTCTGTGCATGGGCAAAATACTTAGCTGTGATTGGCTACATGGCAGAGTCTAGTGACGGAGATTCTGCACTCCGTCGGCTTCAGCTCGAGCGCAACCCGAGTCCGCCAGTCGACTCAACTCCCCAGTAGAGTTGAGAAGTTTAATGGCGAGAGGGAGGTGAGTCGAGTCAGACATGAGTCCGACGCTACGTCTGTGCGGAGGACTCGGGTCGGATTCAAGTCAATCTAAGGTCCACTCCGACAATGCGGAAGGGCCCCTATAGGTTCTCTAACCCTGAGATTGTAGTCTGTAGTCCTAAAACATCCCTGAGATAAGAGTTTTGTTTATTGTAACGAAAGTGTTTTGGATATTGTAAAGTCTGGGGTTGGCTGCTGGCACCAAGAGAGAACTCAGAGAACTCTGCATTACTCCAGGAGCAACCTTGAGAGTGAACAGGAGCTTTGGAGGTGGACCAAGAGAATGAGATGGGTCAGAAACAGCTGACAGCCAACTTTGAAGAAGGAACATGGCTAACCACAGTGTGGACTTGTATCAAGATGCACACAAGATCTGGAAGGGATCCCTTTGTGCCACCTATGCTGTTTTCCTATCTGTGCAGATAATAAAGCACAACTTGGCTTTCAACTGCTTGGTGTGATTAATTGGGCTGAATTTCACACCAACTGCAGTATTTCTAATGGTAGTGTAAGTGTAGAAAAAAACCTCTACCAGGCACCTGAATGCGCCTAGATCAGTGATGGCGAACCTTTTCGAGACCGAGTGCCGAAATTGCAACCCAAAACCCACTTATTTATCGCAAAGTGCCAACACGGCAATTTAACCTGAATACTGAGGTTTTAGTTTAGAAAAAATGGTTGGCTCCGAGGCATGCATTATTCGGGAGTAAGCTTGGTGGTAGTCGGTGGCTTTGCTTTGAAGCAATCGTGCAACTCTTCCAATGGGTGAATCACGACCCTAGGAGGGTTTACTCAGAAGCAAGCCCCATTGTCAGCAACTGAGCTTACTCCCAGGTAAAGGATCACGCTTTAGTTCTTCGCATGAAAATCAGTGGGGTTTTGCAGCATTTAACAAATGTTATCTACACTGCTTCCCCAAAACTAGATCTTAGGTTTAATGCTAATAATCGAGCCCAGCGGCCCAGGCCAGCCTAGATGTGTGTGTGTGTGTGGGGGGGCTCTGTTTGCGTGTGCCCACAGAGAGGGTTCTGAGTGCCACCTTTGGCACCCATGCCATAGGTTCGCCACCACTGGCCTAGATGATAGCAGTTGGGGTCGGGGAGAGGGACTGAAGGAGTCAAGCTTTCCTTGTGCTTTTCTACCTTGTGCAAATATGTCATTTCTTTTTGAAATCTAAGGAGGTTGATTCTGCTCGCTGCTGAAAATCACCCTCATTTAAAGTTCCAGTAGCTTGCTGGATTAGATACAGAACTGCCCTCTAACCATCTTGGAAATATTACAGGAAATAGCATGCAGTCCCACAATGCCTCTCTGCCCCTCCCTTGGTTTTGCATAGCTGTTGTCAGAATCAATAGCCAAGATAATTAGAAATCCCACGACAGCAATCCAGGAAACGGCTTTTGTGGGCCTGTCTGATCTGTAAGCATATCACCTGATCTGTTCCCTTTTGCAGCCCTCAAAAATCTGCAGCCGTATCAGCCAACTGCCAAGCTTTCTTTCGTCTCCAGATTTCTATCTTCACTTTCTCATGTCAGCCAAAGGGTTTATGCTATTTCTCCATGTTACCCTGAGAAATGCTTCTCCATCTCATCTGGCTTCCCCCCCTCCCTTCAACGACATTTTCAATCTGCACGCACTGTAGAAAATCATACAGGTTTACTGTATTCCAGTGCTATCAGCTTGCAGCTGCACAAGAAGACAGATTGCCGGCTGGGGCTCAGTTCTTACTTGACCTTTATGCTTGGATATGAAGTATGGAGGTGCCTTTTTATTGCTTTCTCATAGGGAGACTAATCCAGTTATCATTTATAGGTATCTATTGTCAGTATGTTTCCACAATAATTGGCTGAACAAGTTAGGCCTTTGGTATAAATGCATCTATTTGACATTCTCTCTCTCTCTCTCTCTCTCTCTCTCTCTCTCTCTCTCTCTCTCTCTCTCTGTGGGGATGAGCAAATTCACCTCTTTTGTTTCTTCCCTTAGATTCACTTACTATTTTGTCAGTGATGATTTCTGTTCTTTGTTTTCCAGTTGTTTTTTCCAATTCATTGGAAATGTGTAAGCATGTTGTACCATCTTTCTACTGATTTATTGGTCCAGTGATAAAATCAAAAGTATATACATTTTAAGAAGAAGAATTTGGATTTATATCCCCCCTTTCTCTCCTGTAAGGAGACTCGAAGGGGCTTACAATCTCCTTTCCCTTCCCCCCTCACAACAAACATCCTGTGAGGTAGGTGGGGTTGAGAGAGCTCCAAAGAACTATGACTCACCCAAGGTCATCCAGCTGTGTTGGAGTGCACAAGCTAATCTAGTTCACCAGATAAGCCTCCACAGCTCAAATGGCGGAGCAGGAAATCAAACCCAGTTCCCCAGATTAGAGTGGATTTGCTCTTAACCACTACACTACGGTGGCTCTCAGGGAAAAATTCAGCCTGGGGACTCATAATTTGAAAAGGACACACGAGGACTCTTGACAGATTAATGATGCCAATCATACTATCACTTTTATTCCCCACTTAAAGTTGCCAGCCTCCAGGTGTGACCTGTGGATCTCTTATAATTCCAACTGATATCCAGACGACGGAGCTCAGTTTCTTTGGAGCAAATGGCTGCTTTGGAAAATGGACTCTATGATGTTATGTCCTGTTGAGGTCCTTTCCCTCCCCAAACCCCATTTTCCCCAGGTTCCACCCCCCCAAATTTTTTTTAGGTATTTCCCTACCCACAGCTGGAAACTTTCTTGCTGGGGCTTCCTTATGCTGTACCCAGATCTCTGTGATAGTCTTGTGATGCATTTGTACAAACATTTTTCACTTTGCCCAATATCTATTGGGATAGCATCAATACAGATGAAGTAATATCGCAATTTGATGTTGCATTTTATCCACATTGTGGAAGAAGTATTTGTGGAAGAAGCCTTTTGATAATTACAGAGGGCAGCCATGTTGGTTTGCAGGAGAAGATCTAATTTTGAATCCAAGAGCATTTTAGAGACTAACAAGATTTTCAGATTTTATGAAGGATCCAGTGATAGGAATGTTGATCCTCGAAAGCTCATCAGCCTGAAAATCTTGCTGAAGACCAAGAAGCCACTGGACTTAAAGTTAGCTCAGCCTTCTGAGACCAGGTGGTCTCTTCCCGTGAGTCTCTGTGTTGGATCATGTGACATAAGGCTCTTTGGTGAGGGGGTCAGAACATTCCTGCCTCCTCCTCCCTGACTGCTCCTGGGAGCCAAGAGCTCCCTGGAACGCACATGAGAGGGAAAATGGGAGTTTACAGCAGGAAGTGGGAATGGGTGGGAACTGTCATAACCCCTTCTGTTTACTATAAGGTTTAGTCTAGTTTTTCAAAGGTTTCAAAGCCTGGATTGGCTTTGTGGTGATGACGATGGGAGGCGGCATGGCTGAATGGTAGAGCACCTGTTTGGTATTCAGAAAATCCCAGGTTCAATCCTTGGCATCTCCAGTTAACAAGACCAGGCAAACAGATGATGAGAAAGACCTCCACCTGAGACCCCGGAGAGCGGCTGCCAGCCTGAGTGGGCAATACTAACATTGATGGACCAGAGGTCTGATTCAGTATAAGGAAGCTTTGTGAATTCATGTGTTTACTGAGGCAACCAAAATTTGATTTAGGCCACCTATGTAACACATTGAGATATAAGCAACTACTGCAGAGTTTAGTAGAGCAGTTGGTTACTGCTGCTCCATCATACCCGTTGTTGTCATGGTAAACCGACATTAAAATCTGTCCTATGTTGGGCAATGAACTGGAAAATATTCAAATAAAGAATAAATAAATAAACAATAGACAATCAAAGGGAACAAAGGCCAGACTACTTCTATTCAGATGTTTCACCTATTGACCTTGCTATCTCCATTGTTACTCACATGCTACACTTCATTGTTACTCACTTGTCAGGCCACTCCTATTCAGATGCCCTCACCTATTGACCTTTACCCACAGGTACCGTATTTCCCGGCGTATAAGACGACTGTTTAAACCAGGGGTAGGGAACCTGTGGCTCTCCAGATGTTCAGGAACTACAATTCCCATCAGCCCCTACCAGCATGGCCAATTGGCCTATGCTGGATAGAGGCTGATGGGAATTGTAGTTCCTGGAACATCTGGAGAGCCGCAGGGTTCCCTACCCCCCTGGTTTAAAACCACAGTACCTTCTCGTGCTAGAGTCAGCTCTTATATGCCGGGTGTCGATCCCCATCGCTGCACCCAGCCCGGGTGGCCAGACGGCGGCACTCCACAGGACCACGGCCTCGATGGAGGCCAACTGGTTAAGGGGGCGGGGCTGCGGCAGAGGTGGCAACAGCACCCCGGATGGCTGCAGCCTCAGCGGAGGCCGGCCAATCAGCATGGGGGCGGGGCGGCGAAAGGGACACGGCAACAGCGGTGGCACAGACCTCTGCCTCAGCCTCCCAAGGCCAGGTGCGACAGCGGCAGTGTGACACGGGGTGTGAGGTGGCAGGAACCTTGCTGCAGCTGCGGGGCGCCCCAGAAATCCATGCAGGGCGCAGTGGGCGGCAGAAGAAGTGATGAGGGTTCGAGTGGAGGGAAGAAACTGGAGAGGGTGGTTGGTAGAAGAGGCGAAGGAGAATCAGGAGCCAGAAAGTTGGGTGGTCTTATACGCCCAGTCGCCTTATACGCCGGAAAATATGGTATATATATATACTCCACTTGCTTTCTTTTCCTACTATCAGATCCTCTGAAGATGCCACCCACAGATGCAGGCGAAACGTCAGGAGAGAATGCTGCTAGAATATGGCCATACAGCCCGGAAACCACACAGCACCCCATTCAAATAAAGACATCAACCATTCTGCATAGCTAGCAATGCTCACTGGAACGGCATACAGGACAAGCAATTCATCAGCATCTTTTGAACCTAGTGTCATGCCCCTGGACTGTTCATTAGCAAGACTCTGCATTCAGTTGATTTCTTTATCATGAAACAGCATCGGGAATAAGCATTTCGACTTCTATTGCCGGAACTGAAGCATAGCCAGTATTGCAGCCACCATTATACCCCACATCACATCAGTCCACTGCTGAGAAGGTATTTTCTTGAATTACGGTCAGGGCTTCCAAAGATGGCCAGAGCTCCTTCCCCCACTTTTCAAAACTGTTCAATTGGCTAATTTTTTAATATAAAACACATCTGTCCTTTTTTTTGGCGGGGGGAGTCACCCACCTGGGAAATGCTTTCAGTATGGACAATGCTTTATGAAGCACAGAACCCAGAAACAATATTCAGCACCATTAAGAACAGAATATAAAATCCCAGTCATTCACAGGAAGATGGCAACCTGGTATCATTTTGGAATCTGCCCGCCCAGATCGCACAGCATTCACAAAAGATCTGCTGCAGTGTAGAAAGACTTGTGATTTCCCCCAACCTTTCCTCTGGTTAACTGAATGAATTTTAGGTATAGGTGAAAAAGAAGTTCAGAACATTTAAAAAAAATGATTTTGAGTCTTCTGCTGTGTGGTAACATGCCCCGGTCAAACCTCAGATCTGGAAATCACGGAAACTGTAGATTTGTTCTAAAGCCTTTAATTCAGAGCATAGGTAACGACAAAGAGGAATCTACGCATTCCTCTCAGAAACCCCCCCTTATCTATATCCCATTGCCCCCTCCCACTGAGCCAACAGCTCCTACTCCCCTCTACAAACTACAAAGCATTCACTACAAAGCATTGCGAGCCTGGGAACAGTTCACACCTTCCTTTGTTAGGATCTGTGCCCGGGATACCCTGGGGTGCCGAGGGGGAAGGCTGGCCACTTAAGCCCCACATCAGAGGATGGTACACTGCCTCCCCCTGCCCTACCTGCCATTTGGCACTGACAGGCTCAGTCCTGACAGCCCCCTATGTAACTGGGTAAGAGATGAAATACATCAAATTAATAAATCCCTATGAAACTAATAATCTCACATTTACTGTAGAGTTGCATGTGACCGATGTTTTTATCTTTGCATTCCAGTGAGATGGTAACATTATGGTTTAGATTCCAGATGTATGTCCTTGCTCTTCAAAAACTACCGTAGTTTGCAAGACACAGTTAAGCAATAAATTTATAAAAATACCTTCTTCTGAAGTCGCTGCCTGTTTCGTAATCCCTCTTCCATATCTTTAGCTGCTCTGCAATATATTGAACTGTCAGCGTGGGGGTCAGACAATGAGAACATTTTAGTTTTCGGCAAGTGCCTTTTGTTTAACTTCGAAAATAAAGGGGTGTTCGCTAGGGAGAATGAAATCAAAAAAAAAGGATATGTGGCTTCAATACAAAGGCAGAGTTAAAATGGTAAACACGCGATTGCTGCAATGTCTCCGTTAGGGACAGAAATGCAGCCTCTCTCTGTTGTGTTTACTCAGTTATTCACCAATGAACCATCTTTATTAAAAAATATAAAGAACTAGAAGAAACAGCCCGCAAGGGCTTGGTGGTAAAAATGAGCTGCTGTCGTCTCTCTGAGCGGCTGCTGGGTTATAGAATCATCCGTCTTTTGACCTTTTTCTCACCCTGGCTTACGGAAAGTTATTTTAAGCCATCGCACAGTTTATTTTCACCTGGGTGGATGAGAGCAAACTTTGGGGATTTTTCCCCCCTTTCAATTAAACAGTATCTGCTGTTTCAGTGGGGCAACAGGGATGCCAAACTCCAGGTGGGGCCTGGAGACGCCCCAGAATTACAGACAACAGAGATCAGCTACCTCAGATAAACTGGCTGCTTGGGAGGGTGAACTCTTTGGCATCGCCCCACCTCCCCAAAGCCCCCTTCCCAAATCTCCAGATGTTTCCCAACTTGGATCTGTGAACCTTAAGTGGGACAATCCTGGATGTGCCACTGCCAATTTTTGAATGGAGCCAGACGAGGTGATTGGCTGAGCCACTTGCATTATGGAACCCGGCCAATAGGGAGAATGGTATGGAGCAATACTCTGCCTTGTTCAGGCAGGCATTGGCTGCAAGATGACCTATTCACCCTTCATATTAGGGTTGCCAACATCCAGATGAGATCTGCAGATCTCCCGGAATTAGGACTAGCCTCCAAATAACAGCTGCTCTTGAAAGGCAGACCCTATAGCACTATACCCTCCCCCAAACCTTGTTCTCCAGGCTCCACCTCCAAATCTCCAGAAATGTCTCAATCCAGAGATGGCAATCCTACATAATGTAAAGTTAGTTGATCATCTTTTGGGGTAACTGGGAACTGCTTGTTCTCCCTTCATGTTAGCAAGAAGAGACCCTTATTTTCCCGCTGCTGCACCCTGTTGGCAAGATTTTGACCTTTTCTGCACAAACCCTTGAAAGTGTTTTCCAGCAGGAAATGAAACATTTCCTCCATGGAGTTCCACATTGTTTCTCCCCTCTTTGGTTCTGAAAACACTTCGTTTGCAGCCTGGAACCATTTCATCTGAATCTCCCTTTAATCTGATTCTTTGGTTTGAAACATTTTCAAGACGTCTTCCTTTGCCGTGTGGAAATATTTAACACTTTTTATCTTTCCTGCTGCCATTTTCCACGCCTCTGTGCCATCACCAAACTCAATCCTCGGGGCCATTTTGTGGCATCCCTGAGCCCTCTCTGTTCCCTTTTGATTCTTTATTTCTGTCATTTCTGTGGAGTTTTTTTCCTTTCCCCCCCTGTTCATTCTTTGAACCATCGGACACACGTCGCTACAGAGAATCAAAGCTAGGAAGCAGTGAAGCAGTGACATTTTGATTCTGCAAATAACACCCCCAGAGGGAGAAAAAACCCACCTCATGGGGGCCATGAATTGTTTCTAGAGAGCTCTGAGCCTAGGTCTGCAACCTGTGGTTTTCCAGATAGCCTGAGTGATTCACAAATCCCATCAGACCCTGCCAGCATGACCAATCGGCAGGGTCTGATGGGATTTGTAGTCCATGAACATCTGGAGAGCCGCAGGTTGCAGACCCAACTTTGGACAAACAGCGTGGTAGGTGGCGGAAGAAGAAGAAGAAGAAGAAGAAGAAGAAGAAGAAGAAGAAGAAGAAGAAGAAGAAGAAGAAGAAGAAGAAGAAGAAGAAGAAGAAGATGTTTTGCAAATGTTTTAGGTGACTTGTGCGGAAAGGGACATAGAGTCAGCCTTACCAACCTCCAGGTGGGGCATGGAGATTTCCCAGAATTGCAACTAATTTCTAGGCTAGACATCAAACTTTCTGGAGAAAGTGAGTGCTTGGGGGGGCGGGGGGGCTGCATTCTATAACATTGCACTCCATGAGGTCCTGCCCTTCTCCCAATCGCACTATCCTAGGCGGTATCCCCAAACCTCTAAGATAGGGGTGGCCGACCTAAGGTGCAAGAGTCAACAACAACAAAAACTGTATATAAATGTATTGCAAGGCATACATTATCAAGTGTCGTGAATACATTTCATTCTAAGCTGAGCAAAATGCACAACCTAATGTGCTATAATATAATAAATAAATATATTACAAAACGACCACCCTACCAGGTAGTGTTGTTGTTGATGTCCGATATATCTGACCAAACAGGATACTTTCTTATTTTGCTGCAGATTCTTAAGCCAATTGGCCATGCTGGCAGGGGCTGATGGGAATTGTAGTCCATGAACATCTGGAGCACCATGGGTTGGCCACCCCTGCTCTAGGAATTCCCCACCATAGCGCTGGTAACCCTAGATAGGTTTAAACAACAATTAGGTCTTGTCTGAGTGTCTGCTAAGTTATTCAAGCAGGGCTGACAGGAATACTAAAGGTCCTTTCCATCCTATTAAAAGAATTAGTTGTAACCCCAAAACAGAACGGAAAACATCATTTCCTGTCCTTGGTCATATTAAAATTATTTGTACTGTGACAGGAAGAAGAAAGGCTTTTCGTAGTCCACAGGCCTCACCAATACTTTTCAGTGATTCTACCCAATTTCTACCTGAGACCACTTTCAAGTGTCTCCCGCAGACTTTCCCATATGGTGTCATGCCGTGACACTTTTCATTTTCCAACACTTTCAACAAGATGAATCGAGGCATTTATTTCCAGAGATATCACAGCTCTTTGGAAAGGAATGGCTGAATGAGGATGGGAAATGTGCAAAACTGATGAAAGCACTCTCCCAAAAAAGGAATTAAAAAGTCCTGAGAAGAAGCATGGCAAAGCAGCTGTCGAGAAGGAAGTCATGTGCCCCTGTTTTGTCATCAAAATTCAGGGAAAATTCAGATTAGCCTGTACACTCCCACACATGCCAGCTGGGTGACCTGGGGCTAGTCACAGCTTTCTGGAGCTCTCTCAGGGTGTTTGTTGTGAGGGGGGAAGGGCAAGGAGATTGTAAGCCCCTTTGAGTCTCCTGCAGGAGAGAAAGGGGGGATATAAATCCAAACTCCTCCTCCTCCTCCTCCTCCTCCTCCTCCTCCTCCTCCTCCTCCTCTTCTTCTTCTTCTTCTTCTTCTTCTTCTTCTTCTTCTTCTTCTTCTTCTTCTTCTTCTTCTTCTTCTTCTTCTTCTTCTTCTTCTTCTTCTTCTTCAATGGTAGAGGGATCCACCCTCTCATGAGGGGTACAGCTCCAGGACCGAAGGCCCAAAGTGCAGAAGTTTGGCCAGCCCTCAGGACTACCTGGTTAGCGAAACAAAAACACTTTGTGGCCTTCATCTTCAAGAAAAGAAAACAACTTTTATGAAATACAGATAGCAAATCCCAGGGATTGCAGTTTCACATTCAAGTGGCATTTCTCGTTTACCAAGCACAATTAAAGTGGGCTGTTGGGATTTGTTTCAGAAATGGCAACTCATTTGGGGCTGGGTTTGCAGTCCCGGTGTATTCTAAAGCTTCACAATATTTTCCCGTGCTTATGAAAGACTTTCCTTTTCTCAAGACTTGAAGTGTGCATTAGGACTTTTGGTTGCAATTGATCACTGCTGAGGGAGAAGGTTATTTGTTTTACTAAGATAAGGGTTTCCAAAACATCCAGCTTTTTTTTTAATGCGGTAAAACAGAACATGTTTTCTCCCTCTTTTTAGTTATCTGTTATTTTCGAAGGAAACCGAAATGTCATTGTGCCTCTTGGATAAATTATATTTTTGTTTAAAGAGGCACAGAAATCTTTGAGATATAAAATAAAGGTCTGTTGAACAGGTTCAGATATGAGTGTGGCAACAAGCAATGCAGAGTAGTCCTGTGCTCAGTTGTACAGGCTCTCAGGCTATTGATTTCTGTGAGGTTTAAGAGAGTGGATTCAGAATTTCAAACCCGCTATTTAATGCTGGGAAGACAGAAACAGTTTTAATGGCAGTGTTGACAGTGCTGTGGATTCCGCGGAGCACAAATATAACGTCATTAGGGCAGAGGTGGGATCCAGCCAGTTCTCACCACTTCTCTAGAAGTGGTTGCTAATTTTTTCAGAGTGCCGAGAAGGGGTTACTAGAGCAACCTCCCTGCCCAATAGGGACTGGAGGCGCGTGTGTGCGGCGGTGCCACTGTTTGAATCCCACCACCATCGGAACCTGTTATTAAAATTTTTGGATGCCACCACTGCATTAGGGTATTATAAAAAGAGTTTTGGAGAAGAACTTTGCACAGCTCTTTCCCCCCCAAACGAGTTCAGCAACTTATATTTCTCTAAACCTGAGTTTTTCAAAAATCACTAAACTATCGCTCTCCCCGTCCCCCCACCCAAGTTGAAGACCTGGGAAGCAGGCAGGAAACACTTTATTTCTCCCACCCAAATCTCTTTCCTTCATATCTGCCCCCGTATCTGCCATTTTGTGTGCTGCAGCAGATTCTCTGTGAAAATTTCCATTTGTTCTTCTGCACAGGGTGTAGCTGCTGAAGGTTTTTCTTCAATTTGGACCTGTAAAAAAATAAGCAATTCCCCCAATTGAGCTGTAGGCCTTCCTTCCCTTGTTGCAAGGCAGATCAACTGAGAAGTGTGGGGCTTTTGCAGTTGGTAGTATGTAAGCAAGCTTACCAACTGCACATGCTCATTGAGCTCTTGCCCCCTGGGCCCCAAGGTACAACTGAAACACAAATACTTAAATTACATCTGCATAGCTACAGCAACGTAATTAAAGAAGCTGCAATATATGCATATTTGTGTCACCATATCTTCTCAGACATCCCCCTCAAAACAAACAAAAAAGGAAAAACAACATGTGCACGGGATCACTAGGCAAAACAAACTTTATTCATCTACTTTTTACAGTGAAATAGCAAATGGATGAGCTGCAAGGAGAGGAAACCTCCACGGGGAATCTCCACAGAGAATCTCTTGCATCACACAAAATGGCAAGCGCTACTGTGGAACTGACAAGACCACCATTGATCTCTTCAGGAGAAAGATGGGCTAGAAGGAGCACAAAAAAATATATATTCTTTTGTTTGTTGAAATTTATCCAGGTAGTACCATCAGTGTATACAACATTTTCTAGAGTTCTAGAAATAAGTACAGATCCCCCAAGTGCAAAGAGCTTTCAAGGAGCAGCAGTGGCATAGGAGGTTAAGAGCTCATGTATCTAATCTGGAGGAACTGGGTTTGATTCCCAGCTCTGCCGCCTGAGCTGTGGAGGCTTATCTGGGGAATTCAGATTAGCCTGTACACTCCCACACACGCCAGCTGGGTGACCTTGGGCGAGTCACAGCTTCTCGGAGCTCTCTCAGCCCCACCTACCTCACAGGGTGTTTGTTGTGGGGGGGGGGAAGGGCAAGGAGATTGTAAGCCCCTTTGAGTCTCCTGCAGGAGAGAAAGGGGGATATAAATCCAAACTCCTCCTCCTCCTCCTCCTCCTCCTCCTCCTCTTCTTCGTCTTCTTCTTCTTCAATATAACTTGGACTGAGGAAGGGCAGAGCCAGACAAGCATGGTAAGGGATGACCATATGCCAGCACAGCTATATGTGTTTCAAACTATATATGAAGTAAATAAGTAAACATGGTTGCAGCAGTGGTTATTGAACACCCACAAACATGCATTTGTTCATCTGCAGCACAGTTCTATGAAATAGCTCAGCCTTACAGTAGCTTTCATCAGTACAGGGGGTAGAAAGAGAAGAGTAACTCTCCTAAGGCATTCTAACAAGCTCGTGATGGAAGAAAGATTTGGACCAAATCGTTTTCTGCTTATAGATCACATACCAGGCTGGTGAGGTGAAGTAGCTTCTTGGAATTGGAAAGTAAAATTTGAGGTTTGTGCAACCAGAAATCCCTGAACAAGCCAGAATACCAGAAAAACATAATTCTTCTTCAAGATGGGGGAAATTCAGGAATTCCTGAATTATTTGGAACTATGAAAATGCATCTGATAGAATGTTGGGGTCTGGAGTCTGGGGAGTGCGTCAGCCTCAGCCTCTTGATTTCCCAGGAAAATGAGAAAGAGGCTTTTGTCCTTTCCAATGGGATCCTTGGGATAAGGACAGCCAGAGTGGCATAGTGGTTAAGGCCAGGTGGACTCTAATCTGGAGAACCAGGTTTGATTCCACATGAGGGGCAGACTCTTATATGGTGAACTAGGCCTTTTATCCATGCTCTTACACAAGAAGTCAGCTGGGTGACCTTGAACTAGTCACAGTTCTCTCAGCCCCACCTACTTCACAGGGTGTCTGTTGGGGAAAGAGGAAGGGAATGAGTTTGTAAGTCACTTTGCAACTCCTTACAGTTGAAAAAAGTGGGGTATGAATCCAAACTCCTCCTCCTCCTCTCCTTGTCCAATCATAGCCTTACTCAAGTAAAGGATCTTGAAATAAGCACCCTCCCAAAGTATACAAGGTAGAGCACTGTTTCTTACTGCACTGTTCCTCCTCCTCCTCAGTCATTACCATGGCCAGATGCACAACTTGGCACACCTCCCTCAGCAGCAAGGGGTCCACTGGCACCCTTGGAGGACCCCACTGGCTCCTTCTCCAGAGCTTCAGGAGGGCCCTGACCCCCCCCCCCCACCTCTCAATTTCTCAGCCAGTTGGGAACACCCACCCAAGAGACTATATACCTGTGGTGGCGAACCTTTGGCACTCCAGATGTTATGGACTACAATTCCCATCAGCCCCTGCCAGAATGGCCAATGGCTGATGGGAATTGTAGTCCATAACATCTGGAGTGCCAAAGGTTCGCCACCACTGCTATATACAGTAAGTCAAAGCAGTGGGTGGAGGAGAATAGTTACAATCTTCTATCTGCCGATGTCATTGTTCCCTTGTGTCCTTTTAATATCTACACTCTTCTCCCATCCCTTTTATTTCCCCACACCTTTTTTGTGTTCCCAATTTTCCTCTGCCAGTAATTCTTTTGTGATATAAAATTTTAATATGTTTTAATATGTTTTATCCCTTTAATTGTGAGTATCTTATCTACCTTATGCTGGTCTACAACCGTAATAAACATTGATTGATTGATAAGAAGTGGGTGGATGTGGGAGTGATTGACAAAGTGGTTTAGCAATTGGATGGTTGTTCCCATAATTTAGGAGAAGGGATGGTTGTTGAGACAAGTCTATTGGTTTTCAGTGCACACACATAATATTCTTCCCCCCCTATCCCCGCCCCCATCTTTCTGAAAACAATGTAAATAGGAGGATTTGTGCTGAACAAAGTCAACCATCTGAACCGTCGTGGTCACGTTTTGAGCAGAAAGGAAGCAAAACTGTTTCTTTTCATTTAAAGGTTTTTTTAACAATGAAGACAAGGATTCAGGGTCTGTAAAACTGTGTTGCTTTGTCTGGTTCCCATGGAACTTTGGGGTGGGGGGGTGTCTTTAGACCAGAAGAAGAAGAGTTGGATTTATATCCCCCCTTTCTCTCCTGCAAGGAGACTCAAAGGGGTTTACACACTCCTTACCCTTGCCCCCTCACAACAAACACCCTGTGAGGTAGGTGGGGCTGACAGTGCCCAGAAGAACTGTGACTAGCCCAAGGTTGCCCAGCTGGCATGTGTTGGAGTACACAGGCTAATCTAAATTCCCCAGATAAGCCTCCACAGTTCAGATGGCAGAGCAGGGAATCAAACCTGGTTCCTCCAGATTAGAGTGCATCTGCTCTTAACCACAATACCACTGCTGCTCCCACTGAAAGGCTATTTCCAGTGCAAATTTGGTGTCGTTGCTTTAAAACAACCACCACAGACACTTTAAATGACTCCTCCAGTAGGGAGTAATGCTTGCTAAATTCCAGAAGCCAAAAAACAAAACAAAACATGGAATAGTAAAATGTCAATGTAAAAATCTGAAATAATGAAAAAGTACTCCCCCTTCCAATCCCAGATCTGAAATTAAAATACAGGTTTTTTTCCCAGTGCACTCTTCTAGAAATTTCTCATTGTGTGAATATATTGTGCAAGTCTGTTGCAGACTTCCGGCTTGGAGATTTTGTCATTGTTAATTTCCTTCTCCGTATTGCTAACTGTGCCTTTGGCACTTTCTCCCCAAATTACCTCTCATTAAAAGAAATCACCGCTAATTTTTAGAGAATTCCTCCTGATTAAAACAAGAGTAAGACGCTCCTGATTTGCTTCTTGGAGCCAAGTGCTTTCCTGCTATATAATAAGCTTTTTATATTTCTTAGTGTTCTCTGAGAATCTCATTTTCACCTACATCCTCTAGGCTGCTTGTTGCGATGGCAATAAGAGATTTGTGGTTTGTTGCATGAGCGATCAGCTTGCCATAAATACGACTGCTAAAAGGAAAAGTACTCCTTTCCTTTGAGGCGTTTACAATGGGCCAGTTCCGCTGTGTCACAATTCTTTGCACATACCTATAAGAGTCATAAATGGCCCTTATTGTGTTTTAATATGTACTTCTTGAGAACAGATGTCACCTGATGGCACATCTCTTAATTACACAAACGGAATAAAAGAACACTTCATGCACTGATGTGTGAGGGACTAAAGCAAGATGCAGGCCTTTTGTGCGCTTCGCGGCTGTGTGCTTTGCAGTGGGGTTTCCCCGTGGTTTTCCCTTCAAAAGTGAACTTTCCTGCTGAAAGGCATCTCTAGTTGAGCTAAGCAGAGCTGATCTGCAATTTTGCCCGCCCTCCAATGCCTTGCCTGCTTCCTTGAAAGCCCCTTTTGGAGCCTTCCCCACCCCCCCACCCCCGCTGCCCTGGTCTTTGGTCTAGCGCACAGGTGTCAAACTTCTGGCCCTCCAGATGTTATGGACTACAGTTCCCATCATCCCCTGCCAGCATGATGCTGGCAGGGGATGGTGGGAATTGTAGTCCATAACATCTGGAGGGCCAGAAGTTTGACACCTATGGACTAGCTAGCATTATTTTGCTGGATTAAAAAAAGAGGACAGGCAGGCAGGCAGGCAAGGGTCAGAGAGAAAGCCCGTCAGATAGATAGATCTTCACTGCTGATATCTGATTGTATATCCCAAACTGTAAACATGTCAAACAAACGTTGGCAAACAAATTTCTCAGCTGGGGAATGTGATTTTTCACAACATTTTGTTGCATTTAATGGAGATAAGTTCAGGTTTGCCTCTGCATAATGCATGAAAAGTTGCAGCAGTGGCAAAGTGGTTAAGAGCAGGTGCACTCTAATCTGGAGGAACCGGGTTTGATTCCCCGCTCTGCCGCTTGAGCTGTGGAGGCTTATCTGGGGAATTCAGATTAGCCTGTGCACCCCAACACATGCCAGCTGGGTGACCTTGAGCTAGTCACAGTTCTTCAAAGCTCCCTCAGCCCCACCTGTTTGTTGTGAGGGGGGAAGGGAAAGGGATTTGTAAGCCCCTTTGAGTCTTTTTGCAGGAGAGAAAGGGGGGATATAAATCCAACTCTTCTTTCCTCACAATCATGGGGGTGTTTCGACATCTTCTGACACTTATTCCTTTGCATATGCATGCTCATCAACATTTGCTAGCCAGTCTGTGACTGTAAGGTTACTAAGGTTGCCAGTGGTGTATTTGCCAAGGGACAGGGGAGGACAGAAGCAACTGGAAGGCTCCGTGCTGGGGTCTTTGCTTTTATAAGCTCGGGGTTGTGGCCTCCCAGAGGGGAGAGCAGAAGGGACTGCTGGTTGCCAGCTCGGAGATGGCAGCTGGGAGGGGGCAGGGTTCGAGGGTGGGGCCGGGAGTGGGCCCTGCTCCAGATGTAGCAGGAGCGCCAGGAGAACGGATGTCTCCTGGCGCCATTTTCCCTGGGTACACCTCTGAAGGTTGTCAATGTTGGCTGAAGATCACCTGGGATTACAATTGATCTCCAAGCAACAGAGATCAATTCACCTGGAGAACATGGCCGCCTTGAAAGTGGACTATATGACATTATACCTCACTTAGGTCCCTCCTCAAACTCCTGTTTCCTAAGGCTCCACCCCAAAAATCTGCAGCACCCCAACCTAAAACTGGTGACCCTAGTAGTTACACTGCGGGGGAAACCCTATTCATAATGGAATCAGTTGGTATCTTGATGACTAAATCCCTCGGGCTATACTTTTTACTGGGCCTGTGGGAAATATTTGTATTCAAGAACCAATCTTTTCTACAAAGGGTGGAGTCGTCCTCTGGTGCTTGGAGCTTTGCCCCTGCAAAAGTCTACCTGTTACAGAGGAAGGCTGAATAACTTATGGAGCAGATCTATATGACCCAGGCCAATGCATGTGTTATGAAGATAAATAAGCATCAGACACATGAATCCACACAAATTGATGTGCAAGCATAAGCATAAGCATAAGCATTTTATGTGCACGCACAACGAAATTTACAACAACGAAATTTACAGGGGGTAAATTTGAGACAAGATGTACAATTACAAGATGTACAATTACAATTCAGCTTCATGGCAGAAAGTTACCTTGCAATGCTAAGTGAATCCCTTGGTCTGTCTGCATTCCCAGAACACTTCAGTTGTTTTCTTTCTGTTTGTCTTTCTTCCCTTGGGACTCATGATGTGCTCCATTGTTCTGAAGGTGCACTTCTCCCATGCCCTTGCTGCTCTTGCCATAGCTTCAGAAGCAGCAGCTCCCAAGAGTGGGGAAAGTTGCCAGAGGTAACTTAGCATAGGTCTCATAAAGCAGTCACACCACCCCCAACCCCCTGCAGGAACTCAGGTGTCACACAAGGCTTGCGCTATGTCAGCTGAAGAACACCTTGATCGGGACCAGCCTGTAAGCATTAGAGATGCTAATGTCACTTCCTATACCAGCCAGCTGTCGCAGGTAGCTCTCAAGGTTATCGGAGGGGCTGAGTTGACTATACATTTGCCGGGAGCGAATGGATGCTACTGCAGCTGTTTACTCAGTGATGTGTGGTTGCCTGGGAGTCGGGCTTTGCAAATGAGGTCCCATATTTCTTTTGTTCATCAGAAGCATATGCACATAATTAAGATGAGGAATGTGTACGCGGGTTAGCATTAAATCTCTTCATGGACAAAAAGAAAAATAATAATATGAGGATGCTTCTCCAATATCCATTTTCTCATTATTAATGAGGAAGTTTCTAACAATAGATCTAAATTTTATCTGACAGATGTTTTCTGGCAAGGGTAAAGTTCTAGGGACAAGACGCTCGCTTTTTCTTCCCTTTCAAGCGTCTCCCTCCCGTTTTATGGAATGATGAAAATAAAACATGTTTAAAAGAAAAGACATAGATATGCTAAACTTTTCTTATCAAGGACATTGCTGTCTGAGATACCTCCTGATGGTTTCTTGGGGAACAAATCACTTAAATGAAAGCAATTCATTTTAATTTCAGATTGAGTTATTTATCTTTATTTCTCTGAACCATGGCTGGGAGAGGAACAATAGCTTTACTCTTCGAGATGACAAAATTGTATCAATGGGAAATGATGGATGTCAACAAACCAGAAAGGGGGGGGGACATGTTGCACAGGGTCGCACTGATTGGGGTGTGTGTGTGTGTGTGTGAGTCAACATTAATCAGGATTTTGTTTTTCAGTCTTGTTCAGTTCAGTGCTGTTGTTTGGCCTGGGGGCTACTACTTTGGGACTATTATTTCCCGCCAGGCTACTCCATGGCCTTCTTCTGTGGAACAGATGATCCACAGATGATCAATGAAGCCTGAGATGGCATCAAGATGCTACAAAGGTCACCCAGTTTGACTGAAGAGACCCCTCTGATTTGGATCACTCAGAGCCATTCTGCTAGTTGAGGAACTTTCCCTCAGTACTGGAAGAAAGTGCCTCCCTCAGCAGAACAAATTTGCAGGATTCAACACATTGAAGAGGAAGAAGAAGAGTTTGGATGTATACTCCCCTTTTCTCTCCTATAAAGAGACTCAAGGTGGCTTAGAAGCTCCTTTCCCTTCCTCTCCCCACAACAGACACCTTGTGGGGCAGGTGGGGCTGAGAGAGTTCCAAAGAACGGTGACCAGCCCAAAGTCACCCAGCAGGCTTCATGCGGAGGAATGGGGCAACAAATCCAGATATGAATACGCCAGTCATGTGGAGGAGTGGGGAATCAAATCTGGTCCTCCAAATTAGAGTGCAGTACTCTTAACCACTACAGCACACTAAAAACGTAAGAGCATAAGAAAGAGCCTGCTGGATCAGACCAGACCATGACTGATAATTTACAAGAGGGCATTTGATCTTGGAGAATTCTGTTCCACGAACATTCGGTCCAAAGTGCACATCTCCCTAGCTATTCTCTCTGAGTAACCAATACATGTACAGAAAAGAAAACAGGGAAATTTTTGGGACTTTACTCCTGATTTACCCAGGCAAAATGGCATATCATGAGCAGAAAATGTGCTTGGGGGAGCGTTTCAGGGAGGGCGGACTGCAACAGTCGGCAGCTCTGCAGAGGCAAAAACTGACAGGATGTCAGGTAGGGAAATCAGGGGGGTGGGCGAGGGGGTGGTGATATCAGGCGGCAGGACAGGAAAAATAAACTGGTTTAGCTACTGTGATGTTTGCCCAGTAGTGGGTTCAACACAGGATTTTGGAAAAAAATCATGATTTTGGCAATTTTTGGAAAAAAAATGGGATGAGGGAAATGTCATGGGACAAACCTGCTTTAGGACTAGGAACTGGGCAAACTTCTTGAATAAACCGGGATATTTCCCTTGCTCAATCCGGGATATTTGGACCATGCGGAATGGGCCTAAGACACAGGAGAGCTGCTGATTCAGTGGAAGGCAGTTTCATGTGCTAACTTGTGTGTCTTTTTTCTTTTGTATTTTGCTGTTGTATGTTGTATTCCTATGTTGTATTCTTTTTCTGGTACTCAATCACGCAGAAAGTAAATGTGATTCCAAGAATGTTCTTAATGCAGCTAAGATTTTAACTGGCAAACTAAATTGTCTCTGTGTGTGTGTATGTGTGTGTATGTGTGTGTGTGTGTGTGAATATATATATGCACTGTATGTCCTAGAGGGACTGTCTCCAGCTTCAGGTAGCTGTAGAATGGTTGCTATTTTTTACTCTATTAAATGCCTTGCATATTTTGGTGCATAAATCATGTTTAGCTTTAGCCAATTTCAAAGCATAAAGGGCACATCAAATTTACTAATGTGAAGCCCCAGGAAACATCACAGTGATGTATTTTTATAATGATATAACCCTTAATGAATTATTGTGTTTATTTTTAACCAGGTTTTAATTTGGAATTCCATTGCTTCAGACAGTTGTCCATAGAACTGCAGAACCCAATAATTCTTCCCTTGTCAATCATGCAATACTGTAAACCTCCAATCCATTAATAAAACTAACTCAATATTTCCTTTAAAAAGATTTATAAAGGTCAGTTTTTTGAATACTTAAGTAGAAAATAAAAGATGCGCTTAGGGCAAGACAACTGTTAGTTCATGTATAATAAATGCTGATCGCGTTATTCAGTTCATTGACACAAGTTTCCGCTTCATAAATGTACACTGAACAAGCTGAATGAAAGTTACATTTGCTGTCCGTTATTTTGCATTAACTGGTATGATATTATTTGCATATGTGTGTGAGTATATGTGTAAATGTATATATATATATGTGTGTGTATTCACACACACACATGCACACACATTCATGTATGTCTGTGTATGGATATGCGTGTCTGTATATGAGAGCCAGCATTTGGTAGAGGTTAAAGAGTCAAACTAATACCCAATTTCAAATTCCCACTCTGCCACTGGATGATCTTGGGCCAGTCACATACTTTCAGGTTGTTGTGAGGACAAAATGGAGGACAGGAGGATTATGTAAGCTACTTCAGATACCCAATAGGGAACAGGGTGGTATGTAAAAGAAAGACATCAATCTATATATATAAAAAGCTAACCATGACTTTGTTACTCATGCCCTAACGCGGAAACGGCTGAACGGATCGCCCCCAAATTTTCACATGACGTCCCTCCCTATTGTGGGCAGGTAATTGGACCTTCAAATCGCCAAAAGTCCATACCTGACCCAGGTAAAACATCTTTTTCCTGGCGCACCAGGCCATGAAGCTGGCTGTGTTTAACTGTCACCCTTAGAATGTTTATGCAGCATGTCTGTGGCCTGAGGGCTTGGTAAGCCCTTAGAATGTTCACTCAGATGGCCAGAGATGAGCATTGAAAACAGTAAATAGGTAATACTGTTAGGTAATACGAGTGGAAGTGAAACATATACACACCTTGCCGTGCGAGATGTCAGGTGGGGTTCCCCCCCTCACACGCAGGTAACTTTCACGCTCTGTGCCTCGCCCACTGCTACCACACACAACACACGTACGGTCATACACATCCCGCTCATCCGCACACACACCTCACTCTGCCCCCCTCCCTCACATCCAACCACTCACTCCACCCACCACTTCCTCACCCAGCATATTCTGGCCATGAACTCTCTTTTACGTAAAAGTAAGCTGGAGTTTGCCTATTTCTTCTAAGAAAATCCACGGGGTGGGGGCGAACCAACACCTCATTGGCTCCGCTTCTTTTGTACATGGCCCTTTAAGAACCCAGGGAGGTGGCCTCGATCTGAGCGCCTCACCACCCTGCCTCTGCTGCCTGACTGGGATAGCCTCCTTGCCCCAGTTCTGCCTTACCCAAGCCAGGACTGTGTGTGTCAACCAGCCTCATGGACAGTGGGATTCGCACTCTGGACAGTTCCGTTGTGGAATGGAAAGGGTTACCTTATACTAAAAAAAAGACACCACCATATAACAATGTGAATTGAAAAGGGAAAGAGGGATTCCATTTGACCACCCCAAAAGGCTATGCTGTGGATCATTGGACCAGCATGGACATCTGGGTGGGTTGCGGACTGTGATGAGAAGGACAATTGCCACAGCAATGCGTGGCTGGGCCCCGCAAGTAATAAATATATTATTGATATTTTATCAGAGTCTTTTTTCTGGACATTAGGATTCTTAACGAAGCTCTCCACAGGGGCTTAGATATTCTACTGGACTTTGGCTCATTCCGCACATGCAGAATAATGCACTTTCAAACTGCTTTAAGTACTCTTTGAAGCTGTGCGGAATAGCAAAATCCACTTGCAAACAGTTGTGAAAGTGGTTTGAAAATGCATTATTTTGCGTGTGCGGAAGGGGCCTAGGACTAGGACACAGTATTCTCATTCTTACATGTATCTGCATAAAGATGTGCACTCAGCACTGAATAGCTAATTGTTTGATCTATGAATGCATGACAACTGCAGGTGAATGTTTGTGGTAACCCAATTATTAATCTTCTGCTCTGCAGTATATATATTAGGCTTCTGGGGGTCAGGGTAAAGCATTTATTAAACTTATTTTTTGATTTTTTTTTAATGAACCAAGTTTCTCTCAAAATTGCTATCATATAATTGCTATCATATGTTTTCACAACCATAAATCAGGAGACTGAACACATTTTGACCCCATTGGTGGTCAACTGGTAAAAGAAGGCTGACCTTTGATATATATATAGATATTTGTTTGTTTTGGTGTGATTATTAAAGGTTTTTTTAATGGTTCTGACCCAAAGGTTGCATTTTCTACGTGCCCAAATGCTTGCTGTGAACTAGGGCCAATCTATAATATCATGTGACTCCACAGACAGCATTCATCTCAGTCCAAGGTCCCCAAAAGAATGAAGTACCATATGTGGAAACAGGGCCTTTGACTGAGATCTTCAGAAAATCCAAGTCCCTCCACCCAAAGATGCTGATTCCACATATCTCCTGTGAATCTTTGTCCTGGCAGGATTATCATATAACTTCTGTGAGGTGTTCACACCTTGAGCTCTATATTCCATTTGCTTTTTTCTCAGTGACAAATCCATACAACTGGAAGAAAACCGGCATGTAAAACTGTGAATTTTAATTGTTGTAGCTTGGAACATAAACAAAATAAAACGGTAGGAGGTAGCTAACCTAACCAGTCCTCAGCTTCCTGGTTTTTTTTTAAAGACTATGAACAAGACAAGATTTCTCTGAATTTCCAAATCCATACTAATTTTCTGTATAGAACGAATGTGTCAGAAGGAAGGGGGAAAAACCCATTCTGTCTGCAGCAGCAGAAGATGGGACTTTAATTACAAACTGAATGGGAACTTGAGCAACCGTCCATGATGAAGCTCAGTGCTGAAGTGGCTACTTGTACTAGCTCACTGGTTTGACTTTTTGACACCATCTCATTTGGTGAAAAGATCATTCTGGAATGGCTCTGAAAATGTGTGTTCTTGCATGGTAGGGGTTTGGTCTTGATGGCCCTTGTGGTCTCATCCAACTCTATGATTCTATAATGTAGGACTGATGTTATGGAGTTGTGGTTGCTGGATGCCAAGTTTCTCCTGTTCCCATCTCCTCTGTTAAAATATTTTAATTCTGTTTGAACCTGTCTCAGTTTTATTTTGTGCCTTAGAAAAGGATTTGCCAAAAAGTAAAACAACAGGTTTCATTTACTTTCTGGGAAGTTATAAGGCTGAGCAGTAGTGCTTTATTATGCCATATGCTACCAGTTCAGTCCCTGAAGAAAAGGCGGGAAATCTGACAAGTCTGGTCAGAAAGTGATTAGCCTGCCTCATTAAGTTGAGAAGGTGAGGGGGTCTTTCTCAAAGTGGTTGGCAGCATCGGGATATGAAATATGACTCACAACTCAATATCCTTGATAGTACAATAAAGTATTTTAATAGTTGTGTGAGGAAAACAGATACATATCCTTACAAAATGGCACCCCCTCATAAACCTCAAAAGGCACAAGGGGATGGGTAGACTCAGGAGACTGAGGCAGAAGCAACATCTCCTGAGGTAAATCCTAGTCAGGAATTGGAGATGATAAAATTAAAAATTGAAATGGCAAAAATTCAAGCTAGGATTGAGGCAAAGAAGGAAAAGGCTAGGGTTGGGAAAGAAATTCAACTAGCCAAATTTCAAGCAGAGAAAGAAAAAGACATCCAATTAGCCAAAATCCATGCAGATGGAGAAATGACTGTCATGACAGTGAGAGGAAAAGAGCGGAAAATTAAAATGGCACAACTAGAAATGGAAAAGGCGCTGTGAGAAAAAGAGCGTGTAGCTAAGATGTTACAATTAGAAGCTGAGAGAAGACATCAGGAAAGAGAGAGAGAGAGAGAGAGAGAAGCCAGAATAGAACATGAAAAAGTGCAAAATACAGTTTTGCACAGTGCAAATAATGTGGGAATTGCAGCTAAGGTTACCAGTTCCACAGAGTGGTTGAGAATTTACCTCAGTGGAACAAAATTAATTTCTGCATTATCAGCAAGGAGATGACGTAGGCCCTCCCCGCACACACAAGGCGACTTAGGTTTGACTCATGTCCGCGGAAATCGTTACCTGAACTCGACTCCCCTGTTTCTCCGCACAGCAGCTGACTCCGGAGCCGAGTTCAGAGGGCGGGATTACGTCCTCGCGTCTTCCGCTCCTCATTCCCGATTGGCTGCCGTTCTATAGCGGGAAACGTGAGTGCTCGTCCCTTTTTTTCGTTTACCGACATAGGAGCTACGTAGGAGGATTTTTTAAAGGCACGCTTCTCGCTGCTGCCACGAGTCTCCCGTTCTGCACATGGCCAAAAATACTGCGCTGTGATTGGCTGGCTGGCAGAGTCGAGGGAGATTCCGCACTCTGCCGGCTTCAGCTTCAGTGCAACCTGAGTTCGCCAGGAAGTTGCACCTCCCAGCCGAGCTCAAAAATTTAACAGTGAGAGGGGCGTGAGCCGAGACAGACACGAGTCCAATGCTACGGCTGTGCGGAGTACCCAGGTCGGACCTACGACAAACTAAGGTCAAATCCTACAGTGCAGAGGGGCCCGTAAAGACTTTTCTTTTTAGTTTTGAGAGGGCTTTTAAAGATTTACAGGTAACAGATGAGGGTGGAATGATGTATCAGCACCCATAGATATGTTGTGGTCTCAGTGAGATTTACACCGAAATGAGAGATGAAGAAATTTCAGATTATGTCTTTAGAGAAATTATTGCCTCATTATGAAAATAACATCTGAAAACACAACTGCCCATATCATCTCATGCTATGCACCACAGACTGGTTGCACTGATACTGAAAAAGATGAATTTTGGAACAAGTTGGATGCATGCTTGCAGTTAATTCCACCTTCTGAGCATATCATTCTTGGTGGAGACTTAAATGGTCATGTAGGACAACAGCGGGATGGCTATGCACAATATCATGGAGGAAATGGTCTTGGTACCCAAAATAAAGGTGGGCAAAGAATACTGGACTGTGTGGAAGCCCATAACTTGGCCATAGCTAACACATACTTTCAGAAGAGGGTGTCACATTTAGCTACATACACCACTGGTGGCCACTTGACCCAAGTTGACTACTGGATGGTGAGGAGAACGGATTTGAAACTCCTTAAAGACACAAAAGTTGTCCCTTCTGAAAACATAGCTCCGCAGCATAGGTAACTCATTTTGGACATTCAAATGAGCCATTTGAAGCAACAGAAAAAAACTAAAACTGGGCAAGCAAAATTCAAATGGTGGAAACTAAAAGAACATTCAGGGAGCTTAGCTGCTGCTCTGAAAAACTTCAAAGTAAACCCTGACCAATCAGCAGGTAAAATGTGGAAGGATGCTGTGAACCAAATTCACCTGGCTGCTGAAACAACTGTCGAAAAAAAGCAAAGCCAGGACGTCAGTACATTGACAAGCAAACCTGGTGATGGTGTACAAAATGCAATCAAGAAAAAGAAGCAGGCATTTTTAACATGGAGAAAATCAAACAGACAGGAACACATACCAACTACTGAAATCAGCAGCAAAACGTGCAGTAGCAGATGCAAAAAAATGTCCACTATCAACACATCTATGATAAATTAGATACACCAAAAGGAGCAAAGGCGGTGTATCAACTTACCAAATTATGCCAAAGGATGACACAGGACATTACCCATGTGATGCACATCAAGGATAAAGATGGCAAATTTTTGTCTAACACTCAATCCATCCTACAAAGATGGTCTGACTATTTTGCTAACATTAGTGACATAGAATTTCTCCACCCACCAATAATAAGCACTGCTCCAGTAACAGTCATCACAGTCACTGAGGTAAAGGTAGCCATACAAAAAATGAAGAATGGAAAGGCCACGGGCCCAGATGACATAGCCGTTGAAATTTGGAAAATGCTCAAAGACGGTGGTGCTACCTTCCTAACATCACTGTTCAATAAAATCATAACAGAAAAATCACCCCTCAAGGACTGGACTACCTGTATAACCGTACCAATTTGGAAGGGCAAAGGAGACAACTGCAACTGTGAAACATATCACCCAATACGCCTACTGTGCCATGCAATGAAAGTATTTTACTAGATGAAAGGCTAAGAAGTCAGACAGCTGTTACACTAAATCAGTGTGGCTTTGTCAGGGGGTGCGGCACAACAGATGCAATACATGCTGTCCGGTTACTCATGGAAAAACATCGGGAAAAGAAGAAACCACTGCACTCTGCATTCCTTGATCTTGAAAAAGCACTTGATCAGGTTCCACATGACCTGGTCTGGTGAGCACTACGGTTACATGGAATACCAGAAGACTACGTAACATGGACAAAGATGCTGTACAATAATACAAGTATGGTCCGCGGCCTAGCAAGGATTTCACCAGGTTTCAACATTACTGTTGGCATGTATCAGGGATCAGCGGTTTCACCATTACTATTCATAGTCTGCATGGACACTGCTACAGCAGATTTGCAGACTATGCATCCTTGGACACTCCTATATGCAGATGACATTGTTACTGGGCAACCGTAGTATTCCATGCTGGGTTTCTGTGAGTAAAAAGGTAGAGGGAAATGACAAGGTTGTTTTGACCTTTGAGGAAAGACTCATCAGGCCAGGTCTAGATCAGTAGGATTGTCAGTTCCAGGTGGGAAAATTTATGGAGGTTTCAGGGAGGTGTCTAGTAGAGTCAGCTCAGTAGGATATAATGCCATAGGGTTCACCCTTCAAAGCAGTCATTTTCTCAAGGGGAACAGATCTCTGTAGTCTGTAATTCTGTAATTCTATAATTCTCTCTGTCTCCCCTGCCAAGACATGCCCGCCCACCCATCACTGCTCCTGGCAGACTGCCCGCCCAGGTTTCCCCCATACATCCATCACCACTCTCAGTGGTCAGCAGGCCCAATGATGCATCTCCCCACACATATTGCTGCTCTCAGGCCCCTTTCGCACGTGCAGAATAATGCACTTTCAATCCACTTTCACAATTGTTTGCAAGTGGATTTTGCTATTCTGCACAGTAAAATCCAGCTGCAAAGTGTGTTGAAAGTGCATTGAAAGTGCATTATTCTGCATGTGCGGAAGGGGCCTCAGTGGTTCGCCTGAAGCTGCTCGAGACCCACTCTAGACCCACATATATCACTGGAGCAGCTATCAGACTCCTGGGTTCTACCACAGCAGCTGCTGCCACCACCAGGCTAAGTGTTTGTGCATGCACAAACAAAGATTTATTTAATCTGGGGGGAATTTAAACCCTCCAATGCATTTTTGTAACATTGTAGGGGGGTTTTTTTACATGGTGTCCTCCAAGTTTATGGAAAAATATTTTTTGAGTAAGTGTGGCTCCAATGTGCAGCAACTACAAATAGGGGGCATATTTAGGAAATACCTTATAGATGTTCCCAACTTGCAAACAGTTAGCTCCAGTTTATTCTCTCCTGGTTTCTGGCACTCATCAGGGAGGAGCTAAAGTGCTTAAGAGGATGATGAGCTAGAGTAGAGTCTAGCAGCACCTAAGAGAACAGCAAGATTTGGGGAGGAGGGGATTTAAGAAATCTCCTTTTCTCAGTTACAACAAAAGAAGCTGGCTTGTGGAAGCTTATAATCTGAAAATTTTGTTGGCCTCTTGGGCGCTACTGGACCCAAATCTAGCTCCTCTACTACACACCCATGTTACTATCCTCTGAAACTAAGAAAATGATGATCACCATTTATTCAGCTCAGTTTCACAACAAAATTCCATCTTTCACAACAACCACAGAGATCTAGAGTAAGCAGCACCGAGGAGTAACGATCTCATTCCTTTTAAAGGCTTCTTTATTTGTCAAAAAAGAAGTGCACAGACAATGACAAAACAGACATTTCCCTTACAAATGTGCATATTTTTAGCACAAATTAATGATACAGACTTCCATGAAGTCTCTCACAATGAACCTGCCAGTAGTCAAGTTATTGAAAATGCTGTTAATTTTCACATAGGGTGAGAGGTGTTATATTTGGTAAATGTGTAATTCCAAAGAGTTTTATACAAGTGGGATCATTGCAGCAAAGCAACATCGTTTGGCAAACACAGAGTAGTCCCATAAATCCAGAACACCAGAGATCTCAAAAAGACAATGCCAACGTGACCTTAGTTTTCTTATCATGTTAGGTAATTCAAGTTGAAAGTGACAGATAAGAATCAGAGCATCTGACAAGTAAATGTGACCGAGTGGACTTCAGGGTAAGCAATAAAAGAAGCAGAGATCCCCCCCCCCCCGCCCCCCAGTCATTCGAATAGAGAGCCATCTTTTGAAAACTGAGATATGTCAAGCTGGAGCATACTAATCTTTTTTCTTTTTTGCCTTTGTCCTTAAGGATGATACAGAAATGTCAGGCCCAGCAATTCATAGGACATCCCTTGTGTCAGAGTTTGGGATCCTTTGTGGTACCTGAAAGATGGTGTCATGCTCTGAAAGTTCCATTTTGACATGTGACTGCTTCTCCGAGCAACTGAAGCTGGTCTGTTTGATCCAGAAAAAGGATCAAGTGAAGTAGATAAGCAATAATAAGAACATAAGAACTAGCCTGCTGGATCAGACCAGAGTCCATCTAGTCCAGCTCTCTGCTACTCGCAGTGGCCCACCAGGTGCCTTTGGGAGCTCACATGCAGGATGTGAAAGCAATGGCCTTCTGCTGCTGCTGCTCCTGAGCACCTGGTCTGCTAAGGCATTTGCAATCTGAGATCAAGGAGGATCAAGATTGGTAGCCATAGATTGACTTCTCCTCCATAAATCTGTCCAAGCCCTTTGTAAAGCTATCCAGGTTAGTGGCCATCACCACCTCCTGTGGCAGGATATTCCAAACACCAATCACACGTTGCATGAAAAAATGTTTCATTTTATTAGTCCTTACTGTTCCCCCCAGCATTTTCAATGTATGCCCCCCAGTTTTAGTATTGTGAGAAACAGAGAAAAAATTCTTTATGTCAACATTTTCTACTTCGTGCATAATTTTATAGACTTCAATCATATACCCCCTCAGACGTCTCCTCTCCAAACTAAAGAGTCCCAAATGCTGCAGCCTCTCCTCATAAGGAAGGTGTTCCAATCCCTCAATCATCCTTGTTGCCCTTCTCTGCACTTTTTCTATCTCTTCAATATCCTTTTTGACATGTGGCGACCAGAACTGAACACAGTACTCCAAGTGCGGTCGCACCACTGCTTTATATAAGGGCATGACAATCTTTGCAGTTTTATTCTCAATTCCTTTCCTAATTATCCCCAGCATAGACTTTGCCTTTTTCACAGCTGCCAAGCATTGAGTTGACATTCCCATGGACGGTCAAATAAGACGCCCAAATCCCTTTCCTGGTCTGTGACTGATAGCACTGACCCCTGTAGTGTGTGTATGAAGTTTGGATTTTTTTGCCCCTATGTGCATCACTTTACATTTTGCTACATTGAACCACATTTGCCATTTCTTAGCCCACTCACCTAATTTATCAAGGTCCGCTTTGGAGCCTCTTCGCAATCCTTCCGCGTAATCTCACCCACCCTGGCACAATTTGGTATCCACTAAACTTACACCACGCCACCCACCCCTACTTCCAGGTCATTTATGAATAGGTTAAAGAGCACTGGTCCCAAAACGGATCCCTTGGGGACACCCAAAGGATTCAATGGTGTTGATGAGCCGGTCAGCCTCTGGCTCCTTGACTACATTCCACAACCCGGGCGATGTAACAGCTTCTGCGGGCGGAGACCTTATCTCATGTAGGGAGATGAGACCGCCCTACCCATGGGAAACTGAGGGGGGATGGGATGGACAGAGTTATAACCTGGTGCTTCTGGCTGGGAGATCTTATTCCTGCCAATGGCGTGTAATGCGTGAGCTTTCTAGGATGTCTGAATAAACGGGTCTTTCACACCCAAAAAGCCTTTTATTTCTGCTTCTCTATGGAATTCTTCTTACATTGTGTTCCGCTTTGTTCATCTATCTTCCTAGTGCAGTGGACCTCTGCGTTCCCCGGCATGGAGAGGTTGAATATTCCTGTGGATTGCGCGGTAGCCCCCAAAGAGGGCTCCCAGCTTTCCCTTCCGGATTTGGAGGAACCGGGCGGAGAACGGGTCTCGCTGGTGGAATCCTTTCCCCGGCCCTCGTATCGACACGAAATCTTCCCTTACTTCGTTGGGACGCAGGGATCCAGGAGACCACCACGGGGACTTACATGAGTCGCTTGGGGCGCTTGCTCCATGGATCGAGCGCCTGTGGATCGGATATCTGCCCGCTTTCGCATGGATTACAAACCTCAGATGCAACCTGTCACGGAGGAGATCGGTCTGACCACCTTTCATGCGGGTAACATTAGAGTCCATTGAACGATTCCTCTGGACTCGTATTTCAGATGGTGATGCTTCTAAGAATCCACCGTGGCATAGCACTGGGGCCCGTCCGAAGACCACTGTTGAAACCGGGACTATGTCGGGGATTGGGAGGGGTATCCCACTAGCTTCCTCGATCGGACCCCCCAGATCCCGGACCAGCAGCGTAACCTGAGATGCCCCGTGGAGCCACCGGTGGGCACGGTGTCCTGCGCTCAGATGAAGAGGGAACTGAAGCGCCTGCATTCCCAGCCAGATCTATTCCCCTCTCCCATCGAAAGAGAGCTGGGATGAGGAAGTAGCCGACTGCGCGATGCCCAAGAAGCATGGGGCCGTGAACGCCAGCTATGGGAAGAGTGGAACGTATAAAGCCGCAGCAAGAGCGTGAAAACCTGCAAAGAGACCGGGAACAGCAGCAGCAAAGAAATCCAACTCGAATTGGACCGCGAAGCAAAGACGCTACTGTACCTGCAATATGTGCAGAACCTATCAGTCCATGATAAAGTCCTGGAACACTCCAAACTGGACTTACAGCGTCAACGCTAAAACGTTTCAGGCCTTGCGTACGCAAAGTGAACTAACTTCGCAGCTGTTCAACGAGACGAAATGGCCAAACTGGAACGAGAGAAAGTAGCTTTGCATGCTAATTCAAGATGCATTGACTCGGCATGAGAGAGAGCTACCGCCTTTGGAGAGGGAACTGAAGAAGCAGCAGAACAGGACTGTTGGAGCTCCACGCTGTCACTGGTACAGCCGGCGCCTGTGGGCGACGCTGCTGGGTCCTGCCACCTTCCAAGGACCGGCTCCCACCAGAACACCAGCGGCACCGGCGTTGGTACCTCCACCGATTCCAGCCCCCCCTGTGCCGCTGCCTCAACCTGCGCAACCGCCGCCCCAGCGGGCACCAAGGGCCATGGAGAGAGGATATTACAGACCTCCAATACCTGCCCGTTTCGATGGGACCGCTTCCAAACTTCCCTACTTCATCCTGCAACTCGATGCCCACATGGAGGACTATGACGATTTATACCGGTCTGAACGCGAAAAAATACGGGACATCGGCTCCGTCCTGGATGGGGTGGCAGCCGACTGGTTTGTGACTCTTTTGAACCTGCAAGATGAAGATACTCGCACGGTGCCGCCGTTCCTCCAAGCCTTAAGGGCTCGCTTCCAAGATCCGGGTGCTGAAAATGAAGCTATTCGCACCATCAAATCTATTCAGCAAGGCAACCACTCGTTTGCAGAATTTGCCCGTGAATTTCGTGCGGCGGCTGCTCGACTCCCTCCTGAGTGGCCTGAGCGCATGAAATGTGAATACTTCTCGGATGCTGTCGACGGCAAACTGCGTGAAACGGTGTTTTTAATTCGGATTCCCCGCACTATTGCTGATTGGATCGAATTGGGATCCCAGGTGGCGTCTCGTTTGGAGTACGCTCGTGCCGGGGGCCGCCCACGCCCCAAACCCGCCACTGCGACCACCGCTGCGACCACCAAGCCAAGCCCAGCAGCCTCTACCGAGACCACCTCCGAGCGCCGTCGCCGACTGGGATTGTGTCTCTACTGCGGAGGACCGGGTCATCTAGCCGCCAACTGTCCGAAAAAACAGAAGCCAACCGCTCCGGCCGCGCGCACCCCATCTGCCAAGCCACCACGCAAATCCGGGCCGCCCCCAACAGGCTCGTCTAAGGCAGTTACCGAAGGCGACCCAGAGGAGGGGGAATCAGCTGTTTGCCTTTCTTCAGCCCCCATGGATATGGGTTCGACTCCAGACGCGGTGAGTGAAGGCAGCGCTCCCATTACGATCCAAGCGTTTCTGGCCAACCCCGCTAAGCATACTCGTATTATAGCCTCAGCCCTTGTAGATTCTGGGTGCTCCCATTGTTTAATGCGGCCCCAGGTGGCAGAGGAACTAGGTCTGGACCAAGTCCCCCTGGCTAAGCCCATACCATTCACCCAAATGGACGGCAGTCCTCTCGGGAGCGAAGGACCGGCCCAGTTCAAAACGCAACCGGTTCTCCTCCGCTGCGCTGACCATTGGGAGAAAAATAGTTTTATTCTGGCACCAGTGGCCAAACACTCCATAGTTCTGGGCATGCCATGGTTGTTGTTGCATGAACCAAAATTCATTTGGAAAGAAAGGATCTTAGAATTCACTGACCCTCCCTGCGGAGAACACATGAATTGGGGGGGAAACTCGACTTCTCCTGACATACCCCCCCCCCCTGGCTTCATCAGCGATGCACGCTCTAATTGCTCCCGATTCTACCGGCATTCCACCGGCTTACCAGGATTTAGCCAGAGTATTTCAGGAGCAAGAATAAGATCAGTTGCCACCCCATAGAGACACTGACTGCAAAATCGTAATACAGCCAGGGGCGCAACTGCCCAAAGGTAGAATCTACCGCATGAGTCCCAATGAGGAGAAGGAACTTCGTGCCTTCTTAGACAAGAACCTCGCTCGCGGCTTCATACGGCGGGCTACCAAACACACACATGCTGCTCCTGTATTGTTTGTAAAAAAAAAAGATGGGTCTTTACAGCTCTGCACAGATTACCGAGGACTCAATGCGGTCTCCCTGTCCAATAAATACCCTTTGCCATTAATCAAGGACCTTTTAGACGCATTGGGCAAGGGACGCATCTTTACTAAGTTGGACTTGAGAGAAGCTTACTACAGGGTCAGAATTGCGGAAGGCTATGAACACTTGACTGCATTTAACACAAAGTTTGGACAGTTTGAATACTTAATAATGCCATTCGGGTTAAGTGGGGCCCCCGGAGCTTTTATGGCCCTTATCAACGAAGTTCTCCATGATTTATTGTACAAGGGAGTAGTGGTGTACTTAGATGACGTTTTAATTTATTCGCAAACCATGGAAGAGCATGAAGCATTGGTTCGGGAAGTATTGAAACGTTTGCTCAACAACTCCCTCTTTGCCAAACTTTCTAAATGCTGTTTCCACCAAACCTCTATCGACTATTTGGGTTACCGGATCTCGCCCGAGGGGCTAAAAATGGATCCTGCTAAGATTGATGCAGTCCTCCAATGGCCTGCCCCTACCAATCGAAAGGAACTCCAATCTTTCCTAGGTTTTGCTAATTTCTATCGTGACTTTATACCCCAATTCGTGGAACTGACTCTCCCACTCACAGACCTCTTACGCACTAAGGGTAAAGATCCACAGACTGCCAAGCCCGGGGCCCCCCTTTCCTGGTCTAAAGAATGTCAGACAGCCTTTCAGCTTTTAAAATCTGCTTTTACTACCGAACCTATCCTGAAACACCCTGACCCAGATCTCCCGTTTGTGGTTCACGTGGATGCCTCGGACAAAGCGCTTGGAGCAGCCCTGTTGCAGAGAAATAAAGATGATGGGCTGGTTCCGTGTGCTTATTTATCAAAGAAATTCTCTGGTGCTGAGCTCAACTGGACTGTAGGGGATAAAGAGACTGCGGCCATCAAAGTAGCACTCTCCACTTGGCGCCACTGGCTGGAGGGGGCTACACACCCCTTTCAAGTTTGGTCGGATCACAAGAACTTGGCCGCCCTCTCCACCCCCCTCAAGATGTCCGCGAAACAACTGCGTTGGGCCGATTTCTTTTCTCGTTTCTCTTTCACTGTCCATTTTTTCCCCGGAAAAACCAATAAACTGGCTGATGCGCTCTCGCGCCTACCCGGGGAGGGGGGTGGAGCTGCCTTACGGGACATTCCACGCACTGTTCTCTCCCCCTCCCAATTGGGGCTGGCTGTCACCCGATCTCAGTCGTCCACTCCTCCTTCTCTGCCCATTCCCAGCCTGGTCTCTCCTTTCCTACGGGAACTCAAGGAGGCGGGGCTGCGCGAGCCACCAACGGAGGAAGGTGACTCCCAATTGCGTCTGGAGAATGGTGTTTGGCGGCGGGGGGATTGTTGGTACGTGCCTCCCCCCCTCCGTAAGCAGGTTCTCGAGGCCTGTCATGATGCCCGCTCAGCTGGACATTTTGGCTTCCTAAAAACTCTGCATTTGGCCCGCCGTCAATTTTGGTGGCGCGCGATGCGCAAGGACATTGAGACGTATATTAAAGGTTGCTCTGTTTGTGCGGAAGCCAAGAACGTTCCGGGAAAACCCCATGGTCTGTTGAAACCTCTCCCGGTGGCCTCCCGCCCCTGGGAAGTCATCTCCATGGATTTTATTACGGATTTGCCAGAAAGTCAAGGCAACACGGTCTTGTGGGTGGTGGTGGACTTATTTTCTAAACAAGCCCATTTCATCCCATGTGCTTCCATCCCCTCCGCTCCTAAGTTAGCACGTCTGTTCATTCAGCATATTTATCGTCTACACTCCGCCCCCGTTAAGGTGGTCTCCGACCGCGGGCCCCAATTCATTTCAAAGTTCTGGAAGGCTTTTCTAGGTTTGTTGGGGGCCGCCCCGGCGGTTGCCGCCCCCTACCACGTTCAAAGTGACAGTGAGTCAGAGAGAATGAACAGAACCCTAGAGCAGTATTTACGTTGTTACACCAACTACCACCAAGACAATTGGTGCGAGCTAATTCCGTTTGCAGAATACGCCTATAATAATGCGGTTCATAGCAGTACAAAAAACCCCCCACCATTACACCCAAAAAGCCTTTTATTTCTGCTTCTATGGAATTCCTTACAACACCACTCCCTTCCTCTCTCCATTGCGAGAACTTCCCATTTATACCCACCCTTTGCTTCCTGTTTCTCAGTTTTTAATCCATAGAAGGACTTCTCCTCTTATTCCTTCATTGCTGAGTTTTCTCAATAGTCTTTGGTGGGGAACTTTGTCAAAAGCCTTTTGGGAAATCCAATTATACAATGTCCACTGGTTCTCCCTTATCCACATGCCTGTTTACACCCTCAAAGAACTCTAGTGAGTTTGTAAGACAGGACTTGCCTCTGCAAAAGCCATGCTGACTCTTCCTCAGCAGGTTTTGCTTTTCTACATGTTTTATAATTTTATCTTTAATGTTAGATTCTACTAATTTACCAGGAACAGATGTCAAACTGACTGGCCTGCAATTTACCGGGTCCCCCCAGACCCTTTCTTAAAAATTGGTGTGACATTGGCCATCTTCCAGTCTTCAGGGATGGAGGCTGATTTCAGGGATAAGTTGCATATTAAAGTGAGAAGATCAGCAATTTCATGCTTGAGCTCTTGGGTGAATGCAGTCTGGGCCAGGGGATTTGATAGCATTTAGTTTATCAATGGCTGCCAGAACTTCTTCCTTGTCTATCACTATCTTCACTAGTTCCTTGGATTCGCCTCCTAGGAAGCTTGGTTGAGGTGTAGGAATTTTCCTCACCTCCTCTTGTGTGAAGACAGATGCAAAGAATTCATTCAGCTTCTCTGCAATCTGCCTGACATCTTTTAGCACACCTTTTGTTCCTTTGTCATCTAATGGGCCTACTGCTTCTGTAGCTGGCTTCCTACTTTTGATGTACTTGAAGAACTGTTTGTTGCTGGTCTTGATGTTCGTAGCCATGCGTTCCTCATAATCCTTTTTTTGCCTCCCTTACAGCAAACTTGCTTCTCTTTTGCCACCATTTGTGTTCCCTCTGCTATTCCTCCCCACTCAAGTTGGACTTCCATTTTCTAAAAGACATCTTCTTTTTTCTGATAATTTCCTCAACCTCCCTTCCTGATCCCCCAGGGATCAGTTTAAAAGCTGTTCTGCTACCTTTTTAATGTTGAGTGCCAGCAGCCTGGTTCCTCTTTGGTTAAGATGAAGCCCGTCTCTTTTGTACGGGCCTGCCTTGTCCCAAAAGGTTCTCCAGTTCCTGACAAATCTGAAACCCTCTGCCTTATACCACCTTCTCATCCATGCATTGAGACCCTGTATCTCTGCATTCTTAGCTCGCCCTATGTGTGAAACAGGTAGCATTCTGAGAATGCCCCCTTGGGGGTCCTGCAATTCAACCTGTTATCTAGCAGCCTAAATTTAGCCTCCAGAACCTCCCGGCTATATTTCCCAATGTTGGTGTTGCCAATGTGGACCACAACTGCTGATTTCACCCTAGCACTGTCTAACAGCCCATCTAGACGAAGTGAGGAACAAGTGAAAAACATCCAGTGAGGAACAAGCCCCAAATTATTTTAGAGAAAGCAAACTGAGGTTCCAATCAGCCTAGCATTTTTTCCAAATGATACCCTCCTACATAGCTACATAACACCCCTTACATAACCAAGGATTCCCAGACATACAATTCAACAGTGACTTTGCCACAGACTCCTCTTCATTTCCTTCAGTTGCTCACTTCTGTGCTAATACAAAATGAAGACAAAGTGAAGCATAGAAAACAGAATGGTCTGTCAACAGGAATTATGGAGCCCTTTGGCTATGCTTATGTGAGATAGGAGAACCAAGGTCTAAAATTGTATTAGTTTGTGTGCATATGAACCAGAGGTCTCCAACCTTTTTGAGCCTGTGGGCTTTTTAGAAAATCTGACACAGCATGGCAGACAAAGCCACAAAATGGCTGCCCCAGGAGGGGGAACCAACCCTGAAATGGCTGCCTGGGCTCACTGTCATTCACACAATGAAAAGTGTTGTGGCATGGTGGGAATTGCTTCCAAAGGAACTTTTTAAAAGATCTATGCAGCCAATCAAATTTCCAAAGGCCAATCAGAAGCTTCTGTGGGCAAAAGCCCGCCCCCCCGGCCTTGTCTATTTTTAAAAAACTTATGGGGGGCATAGGGAAGGTATTGGAGGGTGCCACTTTGTGAATCCCTGATATAAAACACAGCAAAAAAGAAAGAATATTTTGCACAACGCGTTATGATTCTCATCTGTAAGTTGCTAATATAGCACAAAAAGTTGCAAATTAGTCAATTGCTGCTAGAAATTGTGCATGTCGACCGTTGGGCAGAGATTTTAAGAATTAAAGCCAATGGAAGAACAGCAGATACCTAACTTGTTGGCATTGCAATTATATGACATTCCCAAATCTGGGGAGTGCTCACATAATTTTGACACGTAACCAACAATTCCAGCTCCACCTGCCAGTCAACCTGATTGTGAGCAGAGTGAAGTGTGCTGAAGGCGATTCTTTTGATTCAGTGAGGCTGAATGTCTTTTCCTACACAGAACAATAATGACTCAGAACTGATGATCAAAAGCACTCGGGAAAGTATTTGCAAATGAACTCGGAATGCCGCAGCCCTTTAAGTGGCACCCCAAATCCAATTTCCCCCCCTTGATATAGAAAAGGAAGGAGCTTTCCCACTTAGAAACAAATGGAGTGTACTAATGCGTGTCTCAGAATACTGTCATTTTGAATGTGCCAGGATATTTCAGGGCTCCCATCAGTGAGCCTTCTCATGTCAATTATCTGCCATCTGGGACGTCGGGGTTTTTATTAGCTCTGAAACGGCCTGACCTTGTGCCAGGATTCGGCAGACAGGTAGTTCACAACCCTTCACTGTTGAAATTAGCATTCATGATACTACTTAAACCACAGAGCAAATTTGGAGTTCATTATTAAATGAGGCATATGTTACTACACTCATAACTGATTCAGATGAGTTATTTTTAGATTGACCTTTTCTCTATTCATCAAATCTGCTTTGAAATAGACATTGAGGTACCCTTTTACTGTTGGGTATAAAATCTGCACAGCTCATGGTGGAATATGTATGAGTCTCTGTGCATGTACCCACAAATAATGGCTGTAAATTCTAATTAGTTTGATAGATAGATGATAGATAGATAGATGATAGATAGATGATAGATGGATAGATAGATAGATAGATAGATAGATAGAGAGAGAGAGAGAGAGAGAGAGAGAAATATGAGATAAGCTTAGATCTTCCATCCAGATATTAATCTATATCTATAAACACGAAATACCACTGACTAACTCACTGACTCATCAAAAGAACTCAAAAACCATCAAACCTACAAAGTTGAAATTTGGCACACTGGTTCATTATGTGGTTTAGGTGCAAACTAAGAAAGGATTTTTCAAAATATTCAGTTTTACTCGAGTTATTACACATTTACTGTTGAACTCTGGCCATTTGCGTTATTGTTGAACTCTGGCCATCTGCACGAACATGCTAAAGGTGACAGTTAAAAACCTGCTTGCCAAGCTAAAGGATGCAGTACAGGGAGTAAAAATGATTCGTTTCACAGGAGATTTTAATGAAGGGCACTTTGACGCTCTACTTCCATGTGTCGAATCAACAAGTTCTGATAATGCTCACCAAACAACAAGCACAATTGAGCCAATAGTGACCCAACTGGATTCTACCACCAACCTCCTCACCGCATATGAACCTGTTCCTTCTGTTGAAACAGCTAAAGGGAGGAGAGGGATTAAACACAGAAAGCGATTTACAGATTCAGTTAGAAAAAAAACAACAACTACAGTGAAAGCTAAGTTGCAAAATATGCGAAAAACAACCCAGATGTTCATAAAGAGGTTGTGAAAAAGTATGCTGAATGTCACCCTGAAGTTTACAGACAGGCTGTGATGAGGTATGCTGAATGTCACCCCGAAGTTCATAGAGAGGCTGTGAAAAAATATTCCTCTAATAACCCTCATGTTAACCAGACCACTACAGCGAAATACAATAAAAAAAGATTACAAATCAAATTATCACCTTGGACTAAAAAATATTTGTCAGGTTTTAAATATGGATCTCACATTGATTACTGTGGAGACACGGTGATTGATCTCAGACTTCGATCGCCCTGTGCTCTGAAGTGGCAGGATGAGCCCCCAGGAATGTGCTGCAGTGGCGGTAAAGTTCAGCTCCCTGCCATTCAACCCTACCCTGAACCTCTTCACAGCCTTCTCACTCATCAGCATCCAATGGCAGAACACTTTCTTTCTGCTTCCTGAAAATACAATGGGTGCTTCCAAATGACGTATTTTGGAGCCCGAGACGTGAAAGAGAGCAATTTCATGCCGATGTTCAAAGTTCAGGGACATGTCTACCACAGAATAGGAAGCCTCATGACAGGACCCCATCAGCAGCCGTCATTTCTTCAGATATACTTTGTTGGGGATGATAACAATAAGAGGGACATTCAGAGTTCTCCAGAATTAGTTCACCTGACTCTGTAAAAGGGGTGTTTTTAAATAATTATTTTATTAAACATGTAAGAGAGAGAGAGAAAAGCAGAAGGAATAATTAACAACAAACATGATTATGTCATAGAGAAAGAAATCTACCCCTCATTACATTTGATTAAAATGATTGTAATAATTTAAAAGGGGTGTTTGATCCAGAGGGAAGGGAGGCTGTCTGGGGTGTCGAGTCAATGGAGGTCATGTTTTCAGAGGGGAATGGAAGGGAGGGAAGCTCAGTGAAACTGACAAGAGCAAAGAAGTAGATTACCTATGGGATGGGGTAACAGGTGGGATTTAGAAAACAGTTACAAAAACCTGGAGCTGGAAGGTGTCTTTTATGTACCTTCAGTTGCATAGAAGAAGAGGAAGAGGAGGAAGAGGAGTTTGGATGTATACCCCACTTTTCTCAACCATAAGGAGTCTCAAAGCAGCTTACTAATTCCTTCCCTTCCTCTCCCCACAACAGACACCTTGTGAGGTAGTTGGGGTTGAGTGAGTTCTGAGAGAACTGTGACTGGCTCAAGGTCACCCAGCAGGCTTAATGAGGAAGATAGAAATCTAATTCTCCAGATTAGAGTCTGTTGTAGGGAGAGGAGGGGACGGAGCTTTGAGACTCTTTACAGGAGAGAAAGGCAGAGTATAAATTCCAACTCTTCTTTTTCTTTTGCGTATCTGGGTCTTTTTATATGGGTATGGGGTGGCTCTGGAGTTCGAATGCCTCTTAACTACTTTTCTGTGAGCTTCCAGTAGATGGGCTATTTCCAGCTGGGGGTGCCCTGGGGCAACTTCTGCCTAGATCTAGCGGTCTCAGGGACCTGAATATTTTGTCCAGGCCTTCTGCAAAGGGCAAACATAGGAACCCCCGTGGGAGAATATTGGGTATCAATTATAGCAATTATCCTGCAATTGTAAATTATGCCAGGTGGGTGGAAGGGCCATCTGGAGGAGTGGAAAATGTTGCCTTCATCACTGGGAACCATGTGAGAGAAGGAAGTGAAAGCCAGTCCATTCTGAACACAGCACAATGAAGTGAAACCAAATCTGGGGGAGTTGAGGGATGTGCCCTTCATTTGGAGCCTTCAGACTGTTGTAACTATTAGAAGAGCAGTGTGTGTGTGTGTGCATGTGTGTGTGTGTGCGCGCGCATCTCAGGGGGAAGGGTGGTAATTGTTGGGCATCCTTATTTGAAATTGTTTGTGAATTAAACTTTTACATGTCAGAAAATTCATGTGGAAGTAAACTCAGTTGAAACAAACAAACAAACAAACAAACAAACAAAAACCCTTCCTTTCTTGTAACAGTGCTTGGAATATTGGCAGTCATTTCCTTTCGTTCGCTGCCACGTGTGGCGAGTGCTCCCAGAGAGTTCCCGAAGCAGAAAAAATGGCTTTAATTCTCCTTTGGGAGCTGCATCCAGTCCAAATGAACTCCCGTGGGTTGATCTCGGGACAGAGCAGCCTGAGGAAATCCAACCATGCAAACTTTGCTGATGGATTCTTAAAAAAAAAAATACAAACCAGCTGAAGGCAGACTTCAAAGAGGAAATGCAGTTCAAATATGAAAAGTTTTTTCCCCTTAATTCTGTGCTGAGTTTTTCAAAAGTTTACCTGATATGAAGGAGTTCCTCCACATACATTTTTTTTATGGCTGAGGTTTCTCTTTGAAACTGACTTGACTTATCTCAAATCAGAATTTCAAAGAGCCTCCGAGCTCACAAAGGAATGTGAAATGGCAAAGGCTAAGATGTCTTTATAATGACTACTCAAAAGTTGTAAATGAATGTGTACTGTTGCTAATTAATCGAATGGAAATCACAAATTATATGTGAAACTTCAGACCAACTGTAATGTTCCCCTCCCTATTTAACGGTCCTCTCCTATCAGTAGTTATCTTACATTTTGTCTCCTGCCACGTCAACAGTAAACTGACTCTTGGACTGTGAACCTCTGGATGGGGCCATGTTGGAATGCTAAGAACATTGGGAGAGGATTTTGAAAATGGGGTTGTCGGACGCCACTTATACCTATATTTATTATACTTACTATATCCAGTCTTTTATTGTTTTTATCGCTGCTTTTAAAGGTTTTAGTTATTTTATGGCTGTACTATGTCTATATATTGTACACCGCCCGGAGCCCCCTGGGGATAGGGTGGTATAAAAATCCAAAGAATAAATAAAAAAATAAAAAAAAACATCCACATGAATCCAACTGCAGGATGAAATTCCCTGCCTTAGTGTTGGCGGGCAAAATGGCGGCTCAACTCAGCTTGCCTCAGTTTGCAGCTGGACAATCCAGTAAGGACAGAAAGCTGTGAGGAAGTGCAATTGCAAAGCAGAGGTGGGTGGGAGAGAAGTTGAATATGCACGATGGGCCCAATCCTGAACGCCTCTTGCTTTGAAAAACCTTTAGAGTCTCTGTAAGTCAGTTGTGACTTGACGGCACTTTTCATTACCACTGTGCAAGTCAGGAGTGCGAGATAAGATTCCGGAACAGGCTGAACACTCTAGAAGAATGAAAGGTGGGCAGTCTGAGAAACAAAGGAAAGGTGAGCTCTACCATGTTGCAGTCTTCAGCAAACACGAGTGTGACTGATGCCCTCACAGGCCACCAGATATGGATAGCTGGCAGCATTCAGCATGGAAGATAACAAGATGTTTGGATATTTGGAAAGCCACGGTATTACACTAATGTTGAATTACCCCAAACTTGAAGGCTGAGAATCCCATATTAATGCTGCACAGGTATAGTCTGGCGTTGATGACTGCAATAGCGCCACAGTGCTTTGCTCATTTGCTCTGTAATTATTTCATAAATTGCATTGTCAGTAACATCAAGGGTAAGGATTGTATATTTAGGATTGTGGCATAGGGGCTTTTTTTCCTGAGTGCAGCTTGGATTATTGAAGATAACAAACACCCAAGATGCTAGCTGAGCGGAATAAGAATAAGCTGTTTCGTACCTCTTCAGCTTCCCATAAAATACCAGCTACACAAAGGAGGCACTAGAATGAGACTAGAATACTGAAAAGGAGATATGCTCTGTGACTCTGAATAAGTGGCTGGTAATTCCAAAGCAAATAGCATGTAGCATTTACTCACCTCCACAAAATTGTTATGATGGCAAACACAGAGGCGCAAGTTAACATTCTCATTAACAAGTCAGGCAAGGTGGGGTAGTCTATTGTCTGACTGTTCCATCCTTGAGCAGAAAGATATGTTAAGGGAATTTCTCAGCATCATAATAAATCTACCCCATAGTGCTGGATGGGTTTACAAGAAACCCACCCCTGTGAGATATGGAAAGGTGTCTGGGTTCGGCTGCAGTGCCCGGACTTACCCCACTGAGTCCCGCACCAGCTGGCACTGCGGGAGATGGGAAGGCGGCAGAGGAGCCTCTTGCAGGGAGGGTGAAGGCCTTAGAGGCCTCAGAGGCCCTGTTCAAAAGGGAAGGCGGGGAAGAGAGGAGGCTTAGGCCCAGCAAGCCCACAGCTGAAGCAGCTGTAGAAGATGGGCTGAAGAAGCAGCTTCTCACCGACCAGGCAAAGGGCCCAGCGTACCGCCTCGCCGCACAGCTGGGAGGTGGCTGTAGAAGATGCGGCTGTGGTGAAGCCAGCTGGGAACGAGGGCTGGTAGAATGATGAAGGATGCACCGCCAAAGTGGCTCCGTGGGCGTAGGGGGGGGCGCCACAAAAGAATGTCAATGAGGGCCAGGATTGTGTAGCCATTAAAGTGTCAGAATAGGGTCGATTCCACATGGTCCAAGTATCCCAGGTTGAGCCAGGTAAATATCCCAGTTTCACCAAGAAGTTTGCATGGTTCCCAGTCCTAAAGCAGGTTTGTCCCGTTATATTTCTCTCATCCCATTTTTTTCAAAAACCACAAAAATCGTGATCTTTTTCCAAAATCCCTCATTGAGTCTAATTCCATGGGAACGCCACGGGAGCAAAGCCGTTTCATTTTTCCTGCCCCACCACTTGATCTCCCCACCTGACATCATGTCAGTTTCATCTCTGCTGAGCTGTCGACCGGCATGGCAGCCCGCCCTTCCTAAAATGTCCCCCCAAGCATGTTTTCTGCTCATAGTATTGACCGAGTGCCATTTCGTGTGGGTCAATTGGGAATTAATCAGGAGCGGAGTCCCAAAAATGGCCTCATTTTTTTTTCTGCAAAATGGACCACCCTCCTGAAGAGTGCAGCCCTTGTGGCCAGGCAGAAATCGTGCACAGCCTCTGCTACAGTTGTCAGGCTGACACCAAACTGCTGTTTCACCTCGCAGAAACTGTTTGAGCTGGCCAGGTACCAGATAGCCATGCTGACTCTCTTTTCCCCAAGAATGCAGCCCACATGTTCATGTCCTGGTGCTGCAAATGGGGTCTAAGGCTCTCCAAAATCCTCATAAAGGTCCCCCTGGATGTGACGTCAGGTGATGGAGTCTGTGGGCAGCATCACATAGAGTGTGGGGTTCCGCAGGGGCCATCCTTTCCCCAGCACTATTTCACATCTACATGCAGCCCCTTGCTCAGTTGGTGTGGAGCTTTGGGCTTAAATGCCGCCAGTATGCCGATGACACCCAGCTCATTCCACAGCCGGCCTGTGCCCCTGAGGCTCTCCAGCATTGTACAGAAGTCATGGCGCTAAGTTGCCGTTTTCGAGAACAAGCTAAGACTTGGAAGCTGAATCCAGCGTGAAAAAGGAGGTTCGTATGGTAGGGAGAGTAATCCTTATACTTCAGGATGTTATGGACTATAATTCTCATCAGCCCCTGCCAGCATGGCCAATTGGCCATGCTGGCAGGGGCTGATGGGAATTGTAGTCCACAACATCTGGAGTGCCAAAGGTTCGCCACTATGGTTCTATGGCTTGGTCAGGAGAGGAGAGACCTATGGATTTCCAGTTGCCAACTCTGGACAGTGTGGCACTCAAATTGGCCACATCAGTCAAGGGTCTGGATGTGATTTTGGACTCCAGCTTGTCGCTGGAGAACCAAATCACTAGGACAGCCTAGACTACATTTTTCCATCTTCCGCAAGTACAGCAGCTGGCTCCATACCTCTCCAAACCTGACCTCGCCACGGTAATGGTCACTTCGAGAATAGACTACTGTAATTTGCTCTACGCTGGCCTGCCTGTCTGTGATCCGGAAACCTAAACTTGTTTAGAATGCAGCCGCCAGGCTGCTTACTGGGGCAGCCAATCGAGACCACATAACACCGGTCCTTAAAGAGCCGCCAACCAATGGCTGCCAGTCAAATTTTGGGTCACTTTCAAAATACTGCTATTAACCTGTAAGGCTTTAAGTGATGTTGGACCTGCATATCTTCGAGAGCGCAACTCCCCATATTGTCCTCAAAGACCCCTCTTTAAGGGGTTGGAGGGGAATTTTTTGATGATCCGTGGCCTGAGAGTTATTTGGCTGGCCTCCACAAGAGCCAGGGCTTTTACAGCCCTGGCTCCAGCCTCGGGGAACAAGCTACCAAGTGATGTCAGAGCCCTGCAGGAGTTGTTACAGTTCCACAGGGCCTGTGAGATGTGGCTGCTCCATCAGGCCTTTTCCATCTAGCCAGCTGGATTGAACAAAGTAAAATCATCTCCTTTCGGCCTCTGGCGGGGTGGGGGGAATGATATGGTGGAAGGGATTCAAGGGATTGTTTATTTTCCATCTGTATTTAATACACTTTAGTATTTATGTAATTATCATGACATGATGATAGTAGTACAGTTTTAATACTTGTATTAGATTTTCGATTTTATAAATGTTTTAACAATTATGGTTTTATGTTGTGACCCACCCTGAGCCCTGCGGGGGTAGGGTGGGATAGAAGTCAGAAAAATAAATCAATGAATAAAATCCAAGGGTGCTCAGAGTCACTCTGAGTTGAAAAGTTTCTTTCTGATGGAAAACCTTAGTTTACTAACCAAGTTGCAAAGTTCTTTAAGATTGTACACAGGGTCTGCCATGTTTGAGTGTTAAAATTAATTTTAAAAATTTGAAATGGATGGTAGTAAAGGTTTATCCTTTTATTTTAAACTTTAATCTTTGTCTGTAAAAGGACATGGAGGTATTCATATGTTTTGCTTTAATTGTTTTAAGACTGAAATTTCCCATTTGGTTGTGCTCTGAAACTTGTTGCATGTAATAGCTGATCAATGACTGTATTAATAACAAACTAGCCTGCTTCACAGAGTTGTTGTGAGGATAAAATGGAGAATTTTGTAAGCTATTTAGAAGAGAAGAGGAGAGAAAAGAAAAGACTGAGGCCCTTTTCCCACTTACCGTTTGCTGCACGCTACTCTCCCCAAATAGCGCGGGGTCCAGCGGCGCTCCCCACGAGTCCGGGCGGCGACAACGCAGCCGCCCCGACTCTGCCGCTCTCGCGTCCCCCCAATGCACATCATTTCTGGCGCTGAAAAAAGGCACCTTTTGATGACCCTGCGCTCTGCTACCAAGTGATGTCAGAGCAGTGGGGAACACGACCCCACGCGAGAAATGACTCGCGCTGGGAGTGGTGCGCCGCAAATGGTAAGTGGGGGAAGGCCTGAGATTAAAGGAAACAAGATGAGATGAGATGAGATGAGTACCAATGAACACTTTGGGGACAGCATACATCCCAAGGAGTTAGCCAATAGATGAAGTGAATGTTGTCTACCTCTGTGTTCACCACTGTTTAAACTTCCTGAGCAGAGCAGAACTAAGGGCTCAGATTCCTCCTGCAGAGTGAATGACAAATGTACGAGGAAGATTGGGAGCAGCAGAGGGCTGTGGCTAGTGCTACTGGCTTCTCCCATGTCCAAATAATAACCAAGAGCTAAATAAGCTGGAATAGTTCACAGTCTGAGCAGGGCCTGATAAAGCCTGACCTGGTTGGTGGCCTCAGATGCCAGCGGCTTAGTTTCCCCTCTTTCCTCTGTTTGCAACAATTAGCAGGCAGCATGTTGGAGCCATAACGTTTTGAATATAGTTCTCACAACGTACCTCTCATAAGGAGAGACCATTGTAGAGTGTGAATGTTTGTCTTCTCACCCTGTGGGTATTTCACTGAGTGCTCCTCGAACCAAATGGCTTGTACTATTTTACATTTCTTTCTGATTAATTTGATTTCCTTTCGCTGCTAAAACTAGATAATTTGATCGGGAGATGAAGTGACACTTCTATTAAAAAACTGTTTCCTTTGCATTATTACATGGTTAAATGTCAAAAAGAGATCAGTTTCGCACACTGGGTGACCCTGGACAAAAGAACCGAAATGTACTTGAAATGCTGCAAACCTTGGCTGAATACTCGGCAAAATTGTTACAAAAGTATTCATAGGGGTTTGTAGAACCTGAAAGGTTTATCATTCTTACATTTCAGGGTCATTTCATTTACTGTTGTGTTCCAAGACAGTCTTCCTAATTAAGACAACACAGTTCAATTTATTGAAATCAGAAAGGTCGCTGCCACCATAAATTACAGCTATCATAGACATCAGCATCATGAATTATAGGTGACGTCAGGTAGCATGGTATAACGGTTAGGAACAGTGAACTCTAATCTGGTTTCTCCACTCATCCACACAAGCAGCAGATTCTTATTTGGAGAACCAGGTTTGATTCCCCACTCCTCCACATGAAGTCTCCCGGGTGATTTTGCATCATCACAGTTCTCTCAGAACTCTCTCAGCCTGACGTATCTCACAAGGTGCCTATTGTGGGGGGGCTGTAGTGGAAGGGTAGACTATTGAAAGCCACAGTATGGCTCCTTAAAGATTGAAAAAAGTTGGGTATAAAAACCGACTCTTCTTCTATCCTCAATGAGTAGCACAAGCAGTGACAGCTAGAAGATGTCAACTTCCCATTGGGGTCTGACCCTGGCAATTTCATTTGTAGCTGCTCGTCCTCTGTGGGAGGCTATGGCTCAGAACAGAGCATCTGATTGGCATGCAGACAGTCCGTTTCGTTCCATTGCCTCTCTAATGAAAAAGAATCCGTTAGTAGAGTGATTTGAAAAACCTCTATCTGAGACCTCACCTAAGTAGGCAATTTTGATCTTGCTAGACCCATACTCTCTACTGGACTTGAATCCAGCTGTTTTTTGCAGACCAACATGGCTGCCCTCTGAAACCAAAGTATCCCTGTTGCAAGTCAGTCATGGTTTCCAGATCCCAACTTTAATATTGTTGAACAGGTAGACCAGTAGCTAGTCCAGTAGAACCTTAGAAAATAAGAAGAATTTCAGTGTAAGAGATTTCCAAAGTCAAAGGTCCCTTCATCAGAGCAATCTTTTCGTTGGACTTTAAAGTGCTCCTGGACTCAAGCTGTTCTACTGGAGGCCAATGTGGCCACCCTTTGAAAATATCAGAGGTTTTTTTCAATGAGGGCTTCTTAAACAATGAACCATTATGAATGGTTCCCTGAGAGGTTCAATTCTCCAAAGACCTGTCACACTGAAGACAGACCTGTTTATCTGCCTTCCAGCCAACATCTCACTTCAGACCTCAGCCACCATTACAAGAGGTTTTAGACAGGTGTGTTAAAGAAATAGGAAGGTAATTTAGAGTGTCCAGTCCCTTTCGATCATTCCTAGGTGGTAGCAGGAAGAGAATAGCCTGAGAATTATTTTTTCTGCTCCAGGTCATATGTGCTAATAGCTGTCTAAGATCTCTGGTTGAAGTTTATTTTTATCATGATAACTATTTCTTCATTGACTCTAGAATTGTACAAATGTTCCCACTTTCCCATATTTCAAAACTGACAGTTCATTAACAACTCCTCATTAGTATTAAAGGACATGACAGTAGGTACACTGAGACAGGTAATTGTTGCGTTGAGTGAACACGTTGGATCCAAAGAGCAGTAAGTTAAATGAAAATAGCACAGTTTCCTAAAACCTTGCACAAACACAAGTGGAACCATCTGCCCATTAATGTTATGCACAATTTCTAAAGTCGTTTTCATGCTTCTTCTCATGACAATAGACCACCCTTTTTGGATTTAGTTATTCGTTTTGCATGCAGTGCTCTGGTATACAGAGAAAATTGACTTTCAGCAAGCAGGTACCATCGTCCAAATGCATAGCAGCATTTTGTGTGCCATGTTTCTTCCCATAAGGACACTTCATACATAGCAATATAACATGGAGGTCAGGAGTCCTCAAACTTTTGAGTTTGCAAGCACTTTTGAAAAACTGAAACAGGGTGGCGAGCACAATCACAACATGGCTGCCACAGTGCGGAACAGATAGTTAGTACTACTGCCTGTTTTGGACAAAGAGATAACAACGTCTGTTTTAGATTGTAAGGTAGAAAAGCCAGAGTCAAAGGCCAGGGTCAGTAGTTAAAATGCTTACAGTACAAGTACACTTCAAACATCTGGTGTTTATCAAGCCGAAATAGATAAGCTCTTTGCAATGAACCGGGTCTGTGTTCTTTGTCTATTTAGACCAATAAATTGTCTTGTTAGAAAGTCAATTGCCTTATATGGAGCAACCAATCAGTATGAGCCTCGAACTTCTAGGTTGTAGGGAAATGTATAAGAAAGAGTGTGTTCTTTCTCTCTCAAGACATGCTTTGGATGTTGTCCTGGTGTCGCTGCTGTTTATTGCAATAAAAGCTATCGGGTGACTTCACGAGACCAGCTGTGTCTGGACAACCTTTATTTGTCTAACAACAGCAGGTGGAACAAATCACAAAACGACTGCCACCGGAGGTGGACCCAATCACAAAATGGCTACCACAGGAGGCGGATCCAAGCACAAAATGCCTGCCACAGGAGCCAGAGCCAATTGCAAAAAATCAGGGGCCAAGGTTATATATGTCATGGTCACTGGTGGGATTCAAATGATTTAACAAACAGTTCTTTACAAGCACCATTTTAACAACCGGTTCTGCCAAAGTGGTGCAAACCTGCTGAATCCCACCAGTGGCCATGGTCCTGTAATGTGTTAGCCAGGAGGATTCTGTTATATTGCATTCCGGGTCACTCTTAGAAAGTGACCTTGGGATTGTTTGCACTTGTAACCCAACTCTGATTTTAAGAGGGATATTATCATCAATGGAAAAGGAGTTCAAGTCTTTTGACAGTGTGATCCCACCTGGTGACCCTCAACATTCACAAGACTTCCAACAACAACAGAACTTCAAATCTGTTCTCTGTTTCATGAATAATGATGTACAGTAGACCAGTGAAGCACGGCAACTGAATGCAGCAACAATCATTAACATATAATGGTTCTGGCCTGTTGTGCAAAACAGACTAGCCGGGTCTCAGTCCTTTACAGTCCTGTAGCATCGTTGATGGACTTACTGCTTTGCTTTGCTTTGCCAAGCCCTTTCCCCTTATCGCCAAGCCTTCAAAGGTAGCCCTGAAATATCTGAATATAAACAAATCTGAGGAGATTGAGCCTTTTTCTTCCTTATATGGTAAGATCTGAGCTCTTTAGCTCCCCCCAATGGACTCTGGGTTACACACTAATTCCAGCTTGTACTACTCTGCCTCTTACCACATTTTGTAATGGCTTCTGCAGCTGGGGCCGGGGGCAAGGTAGGTCTTGGGTGTCTGCTTCTCCCTGTCCGAGGAATGTGTTTGAGTGTGCCTTCCTGCCTAAAGGTGGAGAAGGGAGGGGTGTGGGAATGACGTTTTTACTGTGGGGGATATAATGCTTTGCCTGTTTTATCATGTTCAGTCCTGACAATAAGGTTGAATCCCCACTTGAAATTTGCATGCAGATCCAAACCTGTTCGTTGTGAAACTATGTCCTCTTCATTGGAGTTTCTCCCTCCCCACCCTGGTGAGCACACAGCAGACACACCCGGTTGCAGAACTCTTAGCAATCCCCACTACCAGGCGAGCTCGCTTCGCTGGACTCCCCTGATTGGCTGGCGTGCCTTGATGGGGCGGGACCTTTTCCCACTGTGGAAACGTACATTGTAGGGGCGTGATCAAAAAAACCAGCGTGTAAAAGTTTAACGTTTAACTGTTTAAATGTGCAAACAGTTAATCGTTACCTGTGTAAACCATGAACGATTCAAATATCTGACTGTTACGTTTGCATCCCCTTCTGCTGGCTGATCGCAAAAGCAGAAATGAAACCAAGGAAAGGCTGCGTGCGCATCGCAGTGCTGATTGGTTGCCTGAATTCTGTGTCACACTCCAGGGCGGGAAACAAGTCAGGGTTTCAACCTTCATCCCTCCCCTCGGATTAGCTCTGAACCGTGTTAATGGGGTCTATGCCACTTGTAACCAGGTCCTGCTGGAACGTGGATTAACGGGGAGAACGAGCGCCAGAAACGGAATCTGCCACGCAAGCAATGGGGAGGTCATCCCTCAAACCTGGTTAGTTTGTGTTCTGAAACCTGGCTAAGACGGTAGTGGGGATTCGACCTGAGAAGTCATCAGCTTTTCTGAGCTTGCAATCTATAAATAAGAATTCTGCTTTCAAAGTACTGATTCGTTTCTTGGACAAGGCTGGAGTTGTGACAATATATAACTCAAATAGCAACTTTTCACCATTTCAGACAGATGCTCTGCTCAACGGGGCATCTTTCAAACTGCATAGCCAATCAGAAACCCTGCTGGGTAAAACCCCCGCATAGCCTCACCCACTTTCTAAAAGCACTTGGTGAAATACAGGAAAGGCTTTAGCATGTGCTATGGCACCCACAGTCCCCATCCCATGATATATATTGAGCCCACAGGACAGTTTGAACAGAGATGGGGGAACATGCATTTTTTTCAGTACTTTTAATATTGGTATATGGCCACAAAGACTGTTTTCATCCCACCTATTTTTCTTTGTCACATTCCTGGTTCCTGTTTGTTCCTTTTAAGGCATGCTTGTGCCCTTTTACTCCTTTTTAAAGGCATTCAGATGCAATTGACACAAAAATAAGAAATTTAACAACAGAAAAGCTGACCTCAACATATTGGTATTGTTTAAACAGAAAGCAGAGTCGTAAGTTTGAAACATCACAGAGCGTCGTGCGCTTCTTATTATACAAAAAGATTACGAACCATATGGCTGGTTTAAACACACTAATTGCATGAAGTGCTTAACATAAAACAGGTGGTAAAACTGTATTTTCACACCCTGCTGCTCATTTATAGCTTCCAAGAGGACCTGACCCAAACCACAGAGAATTCCTCTTCAAGTCACACTGACTTCCAGCAGACACTTATAGATCCCCTGCAAAGCCTAGTTCAGTCAACAGCTGGTAATTTATTCATTCTTTTTATTAAAAGTGTTACTTTAAAAAAAAACAGAGTAGGAAAAATAAATAATGGGGAAATGCAGCAGGGGGAAAAAAAATAAGCCAGACTACCCAGAGCAGTCCTGTACACCCACTGCAAATGTTAGTGTTTTGTTCATTGAACCATTATAATTTACTTTAAAAAAATATTTGTTCTGTATAGATCAATTTTGGAACTAGTCCTACGGATAAAATGCAAGGTAAGGTGCTTTTTCTCTGCCTTTTACCAGTCACGGCAAAATGGTCAGAGTATAACTGTGTATGGACATACATGAACATAAGAACAAGCCAGCTGGATCAGACCAGAGTCCATCTAGTCCAGCTCTCTGCTACTCACAGTGGCCCACCAGGTGCCTTTGGGAGCTCACATGCAGGATGCGAAAGCAATGGCCTTCTGTTGCTCCCAAGCCACTGGACTATTAAGGCATTTGCAATCTCAGATCAAAGAGGATCAAGATTGGTAGCCATAAATCAACTTCTCCTCCATAAATCTGCCCAAGCCCCTTTTAAAGCTACCCAGGTTAGTGGCCATCACCACCTCCTGTGGCAGCATATTCCAAACACCAATCACCCGTTGCGTGAAGAAGTGTTTCCTTTTATTAGTCCTAATTCTCCTGTAGCATTTTCAATGTATGCCCCCTGGTTCTAGTATTGTGAGAAAGAGAGAAAAATTTCTCTCTGTCAACATTTTCTACCCCATACAAAATTTTATAGACTTCAATCATATCCCCCCTCAGACGTCTCCTCTCCAAACTAAAGAGTCCCAAACGCTGCAGCCTCTCCTCATAAGGAAGGTGCTCCAGTCCCTCAATCATCCTCGTTGCCCTTCTCTGCACTTTTTCGATCTCTTCAATATCCTTTTTGAGATGTGGCGACCAGAACTGAACACAGTACTCCAAGTGCGGTCACACCACGGCTTTATATAAGGGCATGACAATCTTTGCAGTTTTATTCTCAATTCCTTTCCTAATGATCCCCAGCATAGAGTTTGCCTTTTTCACAGCTGCCGTGCATTGAGTTGACATTCCCATGGAACTATCAGCTAAGACGCCCAAATCCCTTTCCTGGTCTGTGACTGATAGCACTGGCCCATGTAGCGTGTATGTGAAGTTTGGATTTTTTTGCCCCTATGTGCATCACTTTACATTTTGCTACTTTGAACTGCATTTGCCATTTCTGAGCCCACTCACCTAATTTATCAAGGTCCCATGCAGGCTGGGATGGTCAACCATCCTCCTCTCCTCTCCTGGCCCCATTCCTTTTAAGTTCCCTCAAAATTTCTTGGGTGTTCTGCATGAGGAGGATCATTCAGGCTTGCATTCAATTTTGCTTTAGGTGCGATTTCCTGACACACAGAAGGATCTGCAGAATCCCAGTCTTTTAAGAAGCTCTGGACTGCTCTCCTGGTCCTGGAAGTGTATTCAGAGCTCTGATACAAACTGGAGCCATGTACACAAGGAAGCTGGCTTTCTCAAAGAGCTAGCTGCTGGAACTCAGTCAGGAATTCCCAACATGGTGCCCATGGGTGCTATAATACCCACAGACACCTTTCCTGGGCCTTGCCCAGTGTTTTTAGAAAGTGGGTAGGGCTGTGTGGGGTTTTTGCCCAGGAACGCTTCTGATAAGCCACTGGAGTGACCGCGCTGGTTATTCAAAAGCAGCTGCCACCACAGCGCAAGTATCTTTACTGAGTGACTGAAGGTAAATTGTGGCAGCCATTCTGTGACTGGTTCTGCCTCCCATGGCAGACATTTTGTGTCAGACATTTTGGGGCTGTGCTCACTAGTTCCAAAGGTAACCATATAATGCTATAAAGCACAAACTCCAAAGCAACCATTTCTCTCAAGGAATTGATCCAGTTCAAGGATATTGAAAAGGTAGAGTGTGTCCAAAGAAGGGTGACCAAAATGGTTGAAGGGCTGGATGCCATACCGTACGAGGAGAGACTTCGGGAGCTATGTATGTTTTGTCTGGAGAACAGAAGGTTAAGGAGAGACATGATAGCCATGTTTAAATATTTGAAGGGGTGTCATGTTGATGAGGGAGCAAGTTTGTTTTCTGCTGATCCAGAGATAGGACAAGGAGTAATGGATTCAAAGTACAGGAAGAGAGATCCCGCCTGAACATTACCAAAAATTCCCTGATAGAACTCCCTCCCTGTCCAACAGCGGAATGTGCTGCTTCAGAGTGTGGTGAAGTCTCCTTTTTTGGAGGTTTTTAAACAGAGGCTGGATGGCCATCGTGTGTTCCTGCATTGTAGGGGGTTGGACTAGATGGTCATTGTGGTCTCTTCCAGCTCTATGACTCTATGGTAGTCTGAAGATTTGCTGTAATGCCAGATGATCTCCTCCCCCCTCCCAACCTGGAGGTTGGCAATCAGTGGGGTACCAGGCCTAAATGGTGTCTGGGAGCATGACCCCCAGCTCTCCCCGCCTAGCTCCCCACCCCTGTGCCCCACTTAGGGGAGCCAGCAGGGAGTCCGGGGGAGGGCATGGCTCAGAGAATGGCTTGGATGGGTGCCACGACCACAGGCCGGCTCCTGGGCTCCTGGGCTGGCCTGCACCATGGCGCCCTGCCCTCCTGACCTCCCTGCAGGCTGGCTTCTGCCCTCCCCAGGCCCAGGGAGGGTGGGGCGCTACAACGGGTTGCCCAGGTGGGTGCCGTGGCTATCGACCGCCGAACCCTGCGCCCCTGCCTTCCTACAGGGAAGGTGGGGTGCTATGGCTCCCCGCAGTTGAGCCCCACCCCCTGCCTCCCTGCAGACCGGCTTCTGCCCTACCCAGGGGAGCGGGGCTCAGCAGCATGCAGTTTGGGCGCACACTGTTTCGTCACATGGGGGGTGCCTAGCATGCACCCAGGGACATGGGATACCCCATGTTCCCATTAGTCACTGTTGGCAACCCTATCTTCTGTTCAGGTCTAGGTTTTGACAGTGAGGTAAGAAGAGTTGAGGGAATTTCTTTGGCCTTTCAGCTCCCACCTCTGGGAATACTAGGGCTTAAATACCTGTGTGCAGAGAGGAGAGCAAACTCAGACAAGTGTACTCTCTTGCTGCTAACCAGTAGGTCCTTCTCCAGTTCTGCCCTGTAATGGATGTTCCAGAAGCAACAAAGAGGGAAGATTCGTCATTTTAATACATGATTGTCTAAAAAAAAAAGACTCTTCACTCTCAGTCCCCAACTATGGAGTGCTTTGTTGCATCTGGCACAATGTTGGAATCAAAGTAGGATGTTAAAAAAAATTAATATAAATGACAAATGTTCAATAGGCCTAAAAATATAAATTGTATAACATTATGGGATGTCACAGGCAATCACTGTTATCATTCTTTGTACATTTTAGCAAAGGTGCAGGGAGCCGTTCTCACCCACCAGGCAAATTAGATGAAAAGATGAAATTTGATTTCTTGGAGTTCTTAGAATTTGCTTACAGCATGTCTTTCTCCTCCTTCAATCCCACTCACAACTTTCCTTACTACATGTAGGGTTGCCAGCCAGGCAACTGATGGGGGTTGGGGGGTTGGGGTTGGGGGTGCAACATCCCAAGAGAGAAACAAAAAATAAAAACTAAGGCCTCAGCTACTTACTGGATGTTCTGACCAGTGAGTCTCTGGTGATTCCTAGAGCTACCCAGAAGTGACAAGAGTCACTCAAGGAATTGCCAGAAACTGTGTGTCAAAACCTCTAGTAAGTAGCTGAGGCTTTCTTTTTGTTTTTCATGTACTTATCTAACACTCAGGCTCACCTTGTGAATTTTTATGCTAGGATAAATTTTATTTGTGTCTTTAAAGTATTACCGTGCTGCCTGTTCAGAGCACTGCTTGAGTTGGCTTATGACAGTGGTGGCCAACCTATGGCACGGGTGCCAGAGGTGGCACTCAGAGCCCACTCTGTGGGCACGTGCAAACAGAGTGCCACCCCCCCACACACATCTAGCCTGGCCTGGAACAGCTGGGCTTGATTATTAGCATTAAACCTAGTTTTGGAAAAGCAGTGTAGGTAACCCTGTTAAAACCCACTGATTTTCATGCAAAGAACTAAAGCGCGATCCTTTACCTGGGAGTAAGCTTGGTTGCTGGCAATGGGGCTTGCTTCTGAGTAAACCCTCCTAGGGTCATCATTTACCCGTTGGAAGAGTTGCACGGTTGCTTCAGAGCAAAGCCACCGACTACCACCAAATTTACTCCTGAGTAACGCATGCCTCGGAGCCAACCGTTTTTTCTAAACTAAAACATCAGTATTCCAGTTAAACTGCCATGATGGCACTTTGTGATAAATAAGTGGGTTTTGGGTTGCAATTTGGGCACTCGGTCTCAAAAAGGTTCGCCATCACTGGCTTATAATCATAAAGCACAACATTGAAATCTAAGCCATTCAAATGTTATTTACCGGTATTTATTTTGTTAGTTTTTAAGATGCCACTAGACTTCCATTTTATTTCACTTTCTGCCAAAAAGCCAGGGCTGTACTTTTTGGGGGCTGTACTTTTTTTGTTTCTGCAACCAAGCTGACACTTCCCCTTCTGTCTTAAAAACTGGACTGTTTGTGCACATTCTATTGTTGGCAGTTTAACTCCCTAATATGTTTGAATATTCATGAAGGTTCCCAGCAGCTTAGTTAATGGCTTTGGGGAGTGAGGGCCAACATGCAACATAAGATAGGCAGAAGGCTGCTTTAGCTTGTATATCACAAACAAGATTGTTTCAGTCAAACGCTTATTGAAAGACTTACAAGTATTGCAGAAGTGTAAAAAATTAAAAGATAAGCAAAAGTAAACATATAGCACATCCCAAACCAATCCTGGGCCTGCATTCCATTTTGAACCATTGTTTAATATATGGAAGCAATTTAAATTAAGTATGCTTGATATCCTTTTTTTTACTCAACCATTTTTCCCCAGCATAAATGAAATACTTTCAAGTAGAAATGGATATTCTGAAATAAGCAATTGCGCAAATTATGTTGGGTGGTAGTCAGGTTTTTTTTCCCCTAATGAAGACTTAAATTGCTTTCTGTAGGAACTGTGTAAAATTCATAACAAGAACAAAGTGTTCAAAAGAAAATCAGTCACATGGGGGAGGGAACCTGATGTCGTTAATAGGCAATCTAATCTCAGGCCAAGCCTTGCTGAGCTAGCAAATAAGTGTTTGCTGATAACAGGATATATCAATAGCTGAGCCAGCACAAAGTTACAACTCGACACCCCAGAAAATCCATCCAGTCACATTTATTAAGAAAAATGTTTATTTTATTTCATTTACTTTGGTTTCTATACTATCCTTTTCATGATCCCAGGGTTGGTAACCATGTTTTAAATAAATACTACTACTAATAATAGAATCATAGAATCATAGAGTTGGAAGAGACCACATGGGCCATCAAGTCCAATCCCCTGCCACACAGGAACACACAATCAAAGCACTCCCGACATATATTCATCCAGCCTCTGTTTAAAAACCTCCAAAGAAGGAGACTCCACCACTCTCCGAGGCAGCACATCCCACTGTCAAACGGCCCTGACTGTCAGGAAGTTCTTCCTAATGTTTAGGTGTAATCACTTTTCAGGATAATTAAAATAAATATCAGGATAATAAAAATAATTAAAATAATCATAAAATTCTGGAGCTCAATGACACAGAGAAGTAAGCTGAAGTACTGCAGTTGAAGCTGTGCTTGTGACCTGAGTTCAATCCCAGCAGAAGTCAGTTTCAGGTAGCTGGCACAAGGTTGGCTCAGCCTTTCGTTCTCCTACGGTCAGTAAAATGAGCTTGCTGGAGGTACAGTGGGAAAGGCAATAGCAAACAGCCGAGTAAACATAGCCTGCCTTGTAAATGTTGTGATGTGACATGACCCCATGGGTCAGGAATCACCCAGTGCTTGCACAGGGGCTACCTCAACTTTACATCCTCATCATCAAGTGTCCCATTAGAATAAAATTACTCCAACGGGATTAATCCTCTCCAGGGAAGGAGAATTTGTACCTGTTTTCAGAAGTATAAGGACATAGATGTTAGGGGATGACTGGGAGAGAAGATATAGTAAAAAAAATAAAGTAAAAAGAAGCTGGTCTTGTGTTCATCACAATATCTCTTCCAGGAGCAATCCGGAAGTGACATGGGATAGCTCTAGGAACTGAAATAGAGTTTCTGGTGATTCTTAGAGCTACCCTATGTCTTTTCCAGGTTTTTTTTTTCCTGGAAGGGATATAATGACCTACATAATGCAGCATCCCTCCCATCTCCCTGCTCCTGAAGTAGCTGCTGGCTGTCGGGCCTGGCCTGGTGACTCTAAGAAGAGAGTTTTGCAGTTGTGGTGCTGCCACTGAGAACCAGATGCTCATTTTTTCTGTTGGTGAATTGGCTTTGTCTGCATTGCTGTTTTCCTAGTGCTAACAGCAGTGACGGAGGGAGGGGGAACTGTGCCCGGTGCATGAACTGCCCGCATCTTCCCTGCCCCCCATGTGACTGCAGTGCCCCACCCCGGATGTCCCCATTGCAGCTATGCCTCTAACATAAGGTGACCAGATTTTAACACTGGTAAAGTGGGACACCATTGACCTTCGCGCCCTGCCACCAGACCTACCCAGGCTCTCAGGGTCCCCGGGAGGCACAAAACATGTCAAGGGACCCGATACCCCAAGGCACGCCTTTCCGTTTAACCCGAATGGACGATAAGAAAAGGTGCTTCAGATCCTTTTTTTCAAATACCTTAACTCAGCAGAGCAGCCCTCTAACATCACTCCTGTAACCTCATTAAAGCCCTTTCTTGGGCGCAGAGGTGTAGCTAGGGGAAATGGAGCCCGGTGCAAAATCTGAGTTTTGTGCCCCCCACCCTGTGGACGGCTTCCCCAAGACCAAAGGCCGCCCTCCCCCACTATGACCAAAGAACAATTTTTGCACCGTGTCATCTCAAAGTCACAATCACATTATAGAACATGCCGCAACTCACAAATCTAGACACATGCCCCAACTCACAAATCTGGGCTCCCTAGTTGAAACAATATTGAAAGTGATGCTGTTTGGGGGTGGGTGGGTGGGTGGAGGAATCCACCCTGAAACAGCATCACTTTTAATGTTGTTTAGACTAGATTCAGATTCTCCTTTTAAATCCACTCTTTAAAGGGAGAATTTGGGCTCCCTTGTTTAAACAGGCATTGAAAAATGATGCTGTTTCAGGGTAGATTCCCCACCCACCCCACAAACAGCATCACTTTCAATGTTGGTTGTTGTAGAAGCTTTCCAGGTTGCGTGACCGTGTTCAGAATTAGATCTTTAGCCTATTGCTTCACCCGCATCTGTGGTTGGCATCTTCAGAGGTGTATCACAGAGAGAAGTCTGTTATACACTGTGTCCAGACTTCTCTTATTACAGACTCCTCTCTGTGATAAGTCTCTGAAGATGCCAGCCAATAAGATGCAATAAACATTAGGAACAAGATCTACCAAACCAATCGACACACAGCCCTTGACAAACCAGCGTTGAACTACTCCATCTGTGAAAGCCTTCAACAATACTTTCATTTTTTTTTTTAACCCAGGGGAAGCCCAGATTCTCCCTTTAAACTCCCACCTCATAGAAGGGACCAATATCTGGGGAATTGAGTGTGCCTGTCAGGGTAGCAATGAGTTATAGTGCTAAAACCAAAAATTTTCAGGCTACTTTCAGGAGACTGATCCTGATGATACCATCCAGGTTTAGTGAAGTTTGGTTCAGGGAGTCCAAGTTATGGACCCCGCAAAAGGGTTTCTTCCCATTCCCCCATTGTTTCCAATGGGAGCTTGGACATAGTAAACCATAAACCATACTTCACCAAACCTGGCTGGTAACAGGGAAGAGTTCTATCCCTATTTTACGTCTCAGGTTTGGTGAAAGTTTGGTTCAGGGGGTCCAAAGTTATGGACCCTTCAAAAGGAAGCCCCATCTATTATTAGCTCCCATTGGTTCAATGGGGAATGGGGGCAACTTTCTTTGGGGTCCATAACTTTGGACCTCCCCGAACTAAACCACCAAATCCTGGCTGATATCATCAGGAATGTCACCGGATGCATAACCCGAAATTTTGGTGCCGCTAGTCTAAACATTGCACCCCCCCTGCAGGCCGACAAAGTAAAAACACTAAAATATTTTTAAAATGCATTTTTGAGGTTTGGGCAGCACTTTCCGGTAAGCGCCCGGTACTGTCGCTATCACCCCTTCGGCCCCTGGCGGCGGCCACCGTTCCCCTGTGCGCCTACCAGTTCCAAGGCTTTCCTTCTTGCATCACTTCCTCATCATGCATTGAGCCCCTAATTTCTGTCTTCGCTCAGTGCGGGATTCGTGCATGGAACCGAGGCAGTTCTGAGAATACTATCCTGGAGATTCTGGTCTTTAACCTTTCTACCTACTGGATGTACCTTCTTCCTCCAGGGCTACACAACTACAATAAGCAGATTGCATTGACAACCTTTCTTGTCTTCTTAGTAGACAAAGGTCAGAAGCCTCGAAGGTTTCCTGTCACGCTTAAAAAAAGTTTCTGGCCTTTTGGAAGCCACATAAAGCTGACAGGAGTTCTCAGAAACATTCTCACAGGGAGAAAGCTGGGGCACTAAATTTCTAAACTGATGCCAAATATACAGGCCAATCCGGCCAGATTCCAAGGCTGGTGGCCTGGTGCTGGCATTGAGCAGGCTTCCAAAGAATCGCTGAGTCCCCTCCCCAGATCACAGAAAACAATAAGAATCTCTTTTGTGGTGGGGCTATGGGTGAAATTGATGCTAAACTGATGCTTAAATATACAGGCCAATCTGGCCACAGATTCCACACAGAAAAAAAAATCAAAACTTCTTATTTTTTGAAGGCTGAAAGCCTTCTCCAAAACTCAAGCCTAACTGAAAACAGCCCAGGGTAGCCTTGAGAAGGGGACACGCCATTCATATGGCTAGCTTATTTTCAACAAACTGGAAGGGGGACTAAGTGTAAGGTCTCTCAGTACAACAGTCAGTAAAAAACATAAGAAAGTTAGCCTCGCTGGAAATCGTAGACCAGAGACCATATAAGTCTGGCACTCTGCTACCGCGAGCGCCCACCAGGTGCTGCCTCCTTTGGGAGCTCACATGCAGGAGGTGAAAACAATGGCCTGTTGCTGCTGCTGCTGCTCCTGAGCACTCTGGTCTGCTAAGGCCTTTGCAATCTCAGATCAAGGAGGATCAAGATTGGTAGCCATAGATCGACTTCTCCTCCATCAATCTGCCCAAGCTCCCTTTTAAAGCTATCCAGGTTAGCAGCCATCACCACCTCGCTGTGGTGCAGCATATTCCAAACACTAATCACATGTTATGCGTGAAAAAATATTTCATTTCATTAGTTCCTAATTCTTCTCCTAAGACATTTTCAATGGATGCCCCCTGGTTCTAGTGTTCTGAGAATAATAATGGAAACTCTTTCTATAAGCTCAGAAGCCTTCACTGAACTGGGTCAGGCACCATAAAAGCAAAAAAAAAGCAAGAACTGAGAGTCTCTGCTAAGCTAACATTTAATACTAGCAACAACCTAAAGTCCCTCTCCCCACTATCTCAACCAGCATCTTCCGTAGAATACCACCACAACAACAGAGACCTTGGTTTAGAAATCGGTAGAAACCAGAAGGGGAATTGTTTTAGCAGCTCAAGTTCATCACCTATGAATTGCCATTGAAAGACAATACAGCAATTAAGACTGGAAAAGGGCCGCTGCATGATGAGCTAAGAGAAAACTTAAAACTGGTTTTTTTTTTTTTCCCCAGCAAACAACACAAAGCACCTCATGAATTTCTCACTCACTCCACCCCCCTCTTCTCAACTCCCAATCTTTCTACCCCCCCCCTCGCTAGGGGAGATCGTGGAGGAAGTTCCCTCTCCTCTCCCTTCCATCCACCAGCGAAAGCAAAAGCAGCCCAAGGAAAACCAGAGCGAGATCCCAGCCCACAAAAAGTCCCGACTCCTGTGCTTGCTAGGCTAGCTGTGGAGACTGGAGTGAGTCGTCAGGCTCCAAGTCTCTGCAGGGAGGGGGAAGGGGAGTTGAGCAGTCAATTGCTCCTTTTGCTTAGGGCTGCTCAGGGCTCTCACAGTTGATTGCTCTGGCCTGGCTGCTGGGCTGGCTACTGCCGGCTTGGCTTCTTTGGGATGCGGAGGAGCCGGAGGCCACAGCTGAGCAGCAGACTGACGAGGGGGAAGGGAGAAGGGCCGGGGAGAATTTTGCACCCCCCCACGTGACCCATAGCCGTGCGCCCGGTGCGTTGGGCACCCCCTGTCACCATCACCAGCACAAGACAGCCAAGGAGAGCCAGCAAAAATCGGGACTTTTTTACAAGGCGGAGGGACGCGGGAGAAATTGTTAAAAATCGGGTGGGTCCCGCCAAAAGCGGGATGCCTGGTCACTATACTCTAACAGTCATTCTTCTCATTCAATATCTTTCAAACTCTCTCTCCTAATGCAGTTCTGCTTTTGGCCTGTAGATATTGTCACTTCCTGTGGTCCATCCCAAATTCCTTCCTGCTTGTCTATGTTTCCCAGTTGCCCTGAAGCCCTGAGGGGGCCCATCATACACACACACGAATCTGAACACCAAACTGGTATTTAGAAGTTGGGACACCAGGAATAGTGATATTTTTGACTCTCTGATATCTGCATCTGAAAAATAATGATTTTTTTTGTGAGCTACATATCCCTACAGAGCAATAAATGCTGACACATCAACTCGGCAGAACTTGATTTTTATACTTTGAAAAAGAAGGCTTATTATTAAAGATGAATTACATATCATAAATCTCATTTCATACTTCCTAAACTAGCAAATTAGGGGCCTGGTCGATACAGACTTGTGACACGATCCCCTTTTGTCAGAAGGATTGTATCTAGATGTATTCTTAACTCAATGTAATTGCTATTGTAACCAGCCTGCTAGATGCTACCACTGCCATTCTGGGGAATTTTTTCCTTGATCTTTATTTTATGGCTTCACACACTGAGTAGATAACTAACTTTGGTCTCATGAGAACCAGGATTGTTTCCGTTATCTCATAGGGGCAGCATGCCAGGTGGCTCTCCATCTCTATCTGCCACCGCCCCGGGGTGCCTCAGCGCCAAACTAACTATTTCTCACATTTCTTGGGGAAATGGGAGGGGGGACCAACATCGGAATAAAGGGGATAGCAAAAGCCAGGTTTGCCAGAACAGGCTTTGTCAAGCTGGGTGTTTCGATGCCAATCAATAAACTCTGCTGATCAACAATACAGAGTCTGTTTATTTCTTCAAGGTTCGAGACCCAATATCTTTTCTCTCTGAAATATTTGAGGCAAGCCAAATGAATCGCTCGGATACAAAGACAGCGGTAATCATGGCCTCTTTTACTTCTATTTATTTTGGTGTGCTTTCATTCGGTGGCAGGCAAGTCATTGGTTTGGCATTAATTAATAATCCCCCTTTTTTCTGCATCTTGTCTTCTTTGTGAGGGATTGCCCTGTCAACTCTTTTATCTCCGTCAGCTACCCCTCTATGATCTTTCCTAAGAACATCAGCAGCTGTCCAATGCTGAACGTTGCTTGAATAGTTACATTCTCGCTTATTAAAGTGAAATCAAAGAGGCAGGGAGGAGGGCTTCATGCTTGCCAGAGTCCTTCTTTCAGAAGAAAATTAAAACATTGAATTAAAAAACCCCAACATTTGTAAGTCGTGTTTACAAATTAAACACTGTACACTTAGTGTATAAAAAGAGCATCTTAAAGACTAAAAAAACCTATTCCAGTATAAGGATTCATGTGCTCGGACCTCAGAAAAGCTTCTCTGGAATAAATGTAGTTGCTCTTTAATATGCCATTGGCCTTCTGTTTCCTTCGGCTGGGGCAGAATAAAATGGCAACCCTGCTAGAATCACTTGGCTTCTCTTCACAGTGATCTTACCATAACTTGTTAAAATTTACATTTGGTATCATATTGCAATATACACTACCTTTTCTATTTCTCAAAGGGCCACTAGTACAAACAGCAATGGATGAGCGTCTCTGAATTCACATTTTAAAAACCAGTTAAAACCCAGAGAGAGGCCCTCCTTCCAAATACAACCAGCTAGGCTTGATGCAATAATCAGGAATCAGCTCAGTGAGCCCAAGATACTTGACAAGCCAGACAGAAAAGGGGGCCTTGATCGTGCCTTCTGGGTTTTAAAAGCCCAACTTGCAGAGTAGGTCTCCAATATTCGTTTCAAACAAAAGGAAGCCACCTTGCTAAACTCACTTTCATTTGCATGTATGTTTCATTAGCAACAGCAACAAACAACAAGAACAGAATGTGGTACAAATTGCAACAGAATGCCAAATATAGTAACAGCAGCAACTAATAGCCCAATCCAAATTGGGGGGGTGAATGTGTTTGCCCCTTACATTGGTGCAAGGGGCACCCCTGCCAGGGGAGGGAGCAGAGTTGCTGGCGCCTGGCCACCCCTCAGCTGCATAGTGGCGAATCCCAGAAATCTCGCCCACGAGAGACATAGCAAGGGGGAACTGTGCTTGGAGCACATGTGTGCCCTGCGCCCCTGCCATGCCCTGGAATGCCCCCACCATGCTTCTGCCACGCCCCCATACTAGTGTGAGCCATCATGCACCACCCTGTTCCCTTGGCACTATGCCACTGCAGGCCACCATGGAGCAACGATGGCATCTGCTCAGACATGGTGGGGAAAAGGGCAGGCTGGAGCATTCCTGTGGGTGGAGCCAACTTTAGTTGGCTTCCACCTGGGGTTAAGGGTCGTGAATGCTACAGCCTGGGTCTCGGAGTTATCCCACCCTTTCTGGTGACATAGCTCCATTAAGCTGTATGAAGGACTTCCAGGAGGTGTGGCTTTCCTCGCTCTCTAGCTGACCTTGGGGCGCCTTAGCTCCAAAGACTGCTTTTCACAAACTCTTAGGAAAATGGGCATGAATATGGGCACTATCTGGAAGGTGGGCACTACCTGGAAGGTGAATCACCCAGCTCTAGGATAATCTAGGATAATCTGGGCATGAATATGTTCTCACTGCCTCATGAGATCTGTAGTTTGTTTTAATCCTCACTAGCACCACTGCATCAAGTGTTGGAACCTTAAGCCAATGAATGGACACTGAAGTATTGATCAGTAGCGTTTATCAAATAGGCATTGAAGCACCCACATGCAAAGCCAGTTCTGACAAAGCTGGCATTCACAAACCCCTTTATCCCCCGTAGAGAACCCCCTTCCCATTTTCCTAAGAGTTTGTGAAAAGCAGTCTTTGGAGCTAAGGCACCCCAAGGTCAGTGGCAGATAGCAAGAGAAAGCCACCTGAGTTCCCATCCCACGAGATAACAAAAGCAACATTGTTCTCATGGGACAGGAGTATCAAGGGAAGCCTAGTTGTCTACAAGCATGTGAAGCCATAACGTAAAGCTCAAGGAAAGAATGCACAGATGGCAGTGGATACATATAGCAGGCTGGTTACATATATCTTTCGAGCAGCAGTAATTTGTTACTAGGCTGGGTGATTCGAATGCAACGAATCACCTATTCGGGCCAAATTCAGGCCTATTCGGCTGCATTCGGGCCATATCCAGCCCGAATATGTCCTGCCCGAGTTAGAGCCAATCCGAATAGAAGGTATTCAGATCGACTCATCCATATTTGGGCTTCAGTTCGCGTGCGACTTGAAAAAGAAAAGAAAAAATCTTAAAGATTCCCCTTCCCAGCCACTGCAGGCAGCTTGCAAAACCCAGAGATTTCCCTCCCCTGCCTCTGCTGCACTCGGCTTGCAGAAGGACAGAGATTCCCCTCTCCCCTGGCTTGCAAAAGGACAGACCAGCAAACCAGAGATTTTCTGCTCCCCAGCTACCATACGGAGCTTGCAAAACGCCCCCCCCCCCTGAGATTTCCCTTCTTTGCCTTTTCTGCACTGGGCTTGCAAAAGGATGAGTTTTCCCTCTCCCCTGGCTTGCAAAAGGACAGGTCTGGGTAAAATGAGGATCTAAACAGATCCTCCTGAATTGATATGATTTTTGAATTATAATAAAAAAAACCATGAAACTATAAAGCATGTCATACTCTACAGGCAGCACCAAAACAACACTCATCATATGCTCCCTGGCGCACCAGTGGTGCAAAAACCTGCCTGAAATACAGGGATGTTCAAGAATCCTCAGGATTTTGGCACTAAGTCACCCCCAAACCATCATCACATCACAGCTCAAGCCCTTAGCCACACGTCTGACCACAACAATCATGCATCACAAACAGACTGAGTCCAGATCAAAGTAACTTCAAACAGTTCTTTATTCACTGTCTTAGACAGATTCGCAGGCAAAGCAGGAGAAATCTGGAGCCCCAGAGTTCAAGAAACACTATGAAACCAGACCAGCATCCCACCCATACAGAGAAACCCAAAACAAAAGAGTTCTCACAGAAATAAAAAGGCAAGAATTTTATTCACACATAAAAAGGCAAGAATTCACTTTTAATGTTAACGCACAAGCATGCATATCTCAACCCAGGCACAGAGTCCGGCGCTCAAACGGATGGGAACCAAGGTCGAATACACACAGCACTTGACAACTGGTGGTGCGGATGATGATGCAATATGCCAGTTACAAGTGTACGTTATTTACCAAAGGCATCTAAAAACTCCCTCCCACCCACCCCCATGTGTGATCTCGTAGCCCTGTTTCTTTTAGCATTTTTCTCTCAGCCTGGCTCATTTCCAATCTCAGAACTGGCTTGAGCTGAGAAAAAAAATGTATCTTAACCATCACAGCATAGTGAGCTAATCCAGGGATACAGTCAGGATTCAGACCCCTCTCATTGGTACTTGATTTTTGTATCAATGATACAAAAGTAAATGTGTTTACTCATAAACAAAGACTCCTCTATTTATCTATCTATATACCTAATTCTCAATGTGGCCAAACATGTGGATAAATAAATCCAGACACTAGAGCTATGAACAGACAAGGCAGCTCTTTCAAGAAATCTGAAAAAAAACACCCTCAAATTTGTGGGAAAATCTGAAATCTGAATAAAAGAGGGAGGTTAAAATCATCCAACCCCCCGCCCCCCCACAGAAACAATGTATTGTCAAAGGCTTTCACAGCCAGATTCAACTTGTTGTTGTGGGTTTTCCGGGCTGTGTGGCCGTGGTTTGGTAGATCTTGTTCCTAACATTTCGCCTGCATCAGTTACAACAGACTTTCCTCTGTGATACACCTCTGAAGATGCCAGCCACAGATGCAAGCAAAACGCTAGGAGAGAAGGAAGCAGGGAACGGTGAAGAGGGAATAAGGAGGGAATAAGAAAATGAGGAGGGGTGAGGAGGGAATAAAGGTGAGGAGGGAATAAGAAAATAGCGTGGGGTGGAAGATACAGCAGAAAGGGATGTGACCTGTGGAAGTCTTTGCAGGTTTACCACCTTGCAACTGATGGTCACTATTGCACAGAGATTTCCCAGGGACAGGCTGCCAGGAGAAGGAAGGAGGGAAAGCTGAAGATAGGGGCAGTTAAAGATAGGGTGGGCGGGAAGGAAAGAAGGAATCAGGAAAAGGGGAGAAGTTGTGGGGGATTTCAGGGAAGGGAAAGAGAAAATAGTGGGGGGAGAGAAAATTGAGATGTCTCCCCCAAGTCATTCCAGATCTCCTGCTTGTGATATATAATTTCTGGCCACAATCAGTTCTTTTTAGGTCATTTAGGCCTTTGCCTACCCACTGTACTCACTCTGAGAATTTTAATTGCCTTTAAATTTGGGGTGATTTCTGCTACCTGTCTGCAATTTGACAAGACTGATGCCTTGACTGAGTGTCTCAGGGTTTTGTTGTTAGTTTGCACATTTCATCTTACTTGGAAAGCATAAAAGTTCCATCCAGAAACTTGTTTCCTTCTGAAACCAGTGAAAATGAAGCAAGAAAACAAATCCATTTTTTAAAGGGGGGGGGGGGATCAGATTAATATGGATTAGAAATGGGGAAGGGAATATGCATCGGTTATGTGGAGTGGAATTTCTGTTCCTGAAATTCACATTTAAGAAATCTTTGGAGTCCCGATGTAGTTTGTTTGTTTTTTGCCACACCTGTATGTAGCCTTCAGCCCTTGTGGGGGTTTCTGATGTTACACTCCAAGGTTGATGATCCAGCAGGAGGGGGCAAAGCCTAGGGAAGACCTTGCCTGCTTCTGAGCGTCTATAGAGTGAATTTTTGCAGAGCCTTCCTTCCTGCCTCTCCTCCCTTTGAATAGACTAGAGCAGGGGTGGGCAATTATTTTTTCCATGGGGCCGCATAAGAAACAGAAAATATTATGGAGGGCCGGGCCAAAAGGCTGAACTCAGTTCTGCATAATAGGGGCTGATAAGTGACAGACAGGTGCACAGATCAACTTGGAATCAAGTTGTGTAAGGTGTAAGGTTTGCAAAAATCAGAATGTCACAATCTGCACTTATCCCATTTCTGTATAACAATCTAACTGATGCTCTTAAGATACCTATGCTTTTGAACAACATGGATCCCACAGTGTGTGAGAATGTAGCAAAATTTCTGCTAACAATAATAGACATAAGTCTAGATGAATACCAACCAATGTCTATGTATTATGACCACATATAGCCAGCAGTAATTTTGCTAGCTTCTGTCAGTATCCGATGACGTTTAAGTGAGTTAACTTAGCTGAAGGAATGTCCTATAGTTACAGAAGGACCATGTATATATTTTAGTATTTAGTATTTTAGTACCAGTGTCTATAATTGTGAGCAATAATGGGCAAATTTTGTATGCTGATTTTGTATGTTTATTTTATGCCAATAAAGGCTTGTGACTGACTGCATACAACACTATTTGGCACAAAGAATCATAGGCTTAACCTACCTGCATAGCTGTCCACTGTGACAATCAAGCAAGTGGGGAGACTTAAGTCCCTTGACCTACTTTTTTAATCGACTGGTGCTTTTGAAAGCCCCGCAGAAGCCGGTTGCCTTGGTTGCCGGCTTCTGCTGGGCTTTCAAAGGCGCCTCGCTCCCCAACACGGCAGGGGGGCCAGTCAGGGTCATCCGACGGGCCGGATATGGCCCACGGGCCATATAATGCCTAGGTCTGGACTAGAGGATGCATATAAAATGTTTTGAGGCTGCTGGAAATAAAAACTATGTGGAACTCTTCAAAGGAACTGTTTTATTTCCTGCCTCAAAATATTTTATTTTGGTTGTGCAGAAAGGGCCATTGCCTGCCTCTGCATAGCAATACAGGTCTCCTTTGGTGGTCTCCCATCTGAGGACTAGCCAGGGACAACTTTGCTTAGCTCCTGAGAGCCCATGAGATCAGGCTGGCCTGAGTCATCCAGATTAGCAGGGGAGAAAACTCAGGATTCTCATCCCCACCAAAAGCCTCTGATACGAAATGGCTGGGGAAGGCTGCCTCGGTGTGTGTTCTTCTTTATTGTATTTATAGAGGATCCATCCTGCAAGGAGGTCACTTCAGTGAAGAGCAGTTGCCACCTTTCATCCCCCAAATCTTTTGAGATAGTGAAGGATAAGAGATGGAAAGATCTGCCCAAAACTATCTATCTGGCTTAACAGGAACGTGAACCAAAGTCTTCCAAATCAAAGACTTTCAATCTTTCTTCTATATCGCATAGACTCCCTTGAGACACTTACAGTGCTTGGAAACAGAAGTGATAAGGGGGAAAGTTGACCCTTTGTTAAAATTTGCCTTCTACTAAGCACATTTTGAATATATTTATGGTTGTTAAGCCATATGAATAAAACATATTCCAGTTTCTAATTAATGCAGAACAATCCCCACTTTGCCTGACACCTCTAGTGGCTGTCAGAAAATAAAATAGAAGGAAATCAACGTTTGTGTTTCTGAGTCTCGGTTTCCTATTCAGAGGGCTGCGTGTGTCCAATAGTACTGAAATGACCCCTCTCCCGAATTCAACTGGGTATAGATATTTGTGGCTACTCTGTGCTACATGGTGCAGCTGTAGCAGGTTTTAGGAGGTTGAAATCTGCCAGATAGTCAGTACATTTCATAGCCAGCCCTGGAAACAAATATTGTCGTAGTATCTCCTGCCTGATCTCAATTTTGTTTTTTTTAATGAAAAGAACAGTAACTGTAAACATATACCAAAGCTTCACCAAATTATGGTATAGCAGGGCCGGAGTGAGGGGAAACTGCGCCTGGTGCACGCGTGTGCCCTGAGTCCCTACCACGCCTGCTATGCCCTGGAACACTCCCAAAACGCCACGCCACGCCCTCACACCGGTGTGTGCCTGGTGCATTGTGCCCGCCCCCCACGTCCCCTTGGTGCTACGCCACTGTGGTACAGTGACCTTTATTAGGCGTCAAAAAGAGATACATCAGATAAAAATAGACAAAACAAGAAAACTGGGAGGAATGTTGAAAGTGTACAAACATAATAAATACAGAGAGGATTATTTCAGTGTATTAATCAAGAAGTTGGCCACCATTTCCAATAACATGGGATCCTGATTATTCAGTTTGGAGTTAGGAGGGCAAGAAAATTGGAGCCTTAAGAAAAAAATTTGGGACTAAATTCTGTACATTTTGGGCAGAGAAACAAAATATGCTCTAGTGCAGTTGTTCTCAACCTTCCTAATGCCGCGACTTTTTAATACAGTTCCTCATGTTGTGGTGACCCCCAACCCTAACATTTATCCATTTTACAGATGGAGAACACTGATTCAGAGACTCTTAGGTGACCCCTGTGAAAGGGTTGTTCGACCCCCAAAGGGGTCGCGACCCACAGGTTGAGAACCACTGCTCTAGTGATTCTTCAGAAGGTAGACAAGACACACAAATGCGCTTCTGGTGTAGAGATTTCGTAAATCTCTCTGGAGATAATGTGAGAGGAAATGTGTTGGTTCTTGCTCCGGTAACCACCCATCTCAGCTTGGGGTCAAACAATATGTTTAGATCAGGGGTAGGGAACCTGCGGCTCGAGAGCCGCATGCGGCTCTTCTGCCCTTGCACTGCGGCTCCACGAGCCGAGCTGCCAGCCCCATCCTTGGCTGCCCTGCAGGCAGCAGGACAAGCGCACCAATTGCCCGCGGGGTCCGGGCTGGGCTTCCCTCTCACCTCAGCCTCGGAGAGGCTTCCCCTCTCGGGCCTCGCCTCTCGCCTCGCCTCAGCCCTTCCTCAGCTTAACCTGCCCTGCCGGGAGCTGGGCTGGCTGCCTCTCCAGCTGCCGGCAAGGCTGGGCCGCCAGCTTCATCTCTTGCCTGCCCTGCAGGCAGCAGGGTGGGCGCACCACCGTTCCCGCCAGCCTTCCCTTCCGCCTGGGCCCGCTTTGAGCAGCTGCAGGTGCCGGAGCCACTGGTCTCCCAGGTCCTCTGCTCCTCTCTCTGCAGGCAGCAGGGCGGGTGCATCCATGCGCTTCTCAGAATGAGCGGAGTAAAAGGTTAAAAAACCCAATATATACAGTGTTATCTTTATTTTAAATGTCAAAAATTATTTGCGGCTCCAAGTGTTTTCTTTTCCCGTGGAAAACGGGTCCAAATGGCTCTTTGAGTGTTAAAGGTTCCCTACCCCTGGTTTAGATAGCCGGCTATCCTACATTTCCTGAGTATAATATCAAAATAGAGGGGGGAACACAGACTCCTTACTTTGCCAATTAAAAGTTGATATTCCTGGTCGAATAACCGCTCCTTCCTTCCTTCCTTCCTTCCTTCCTTCCTTCCTTCCTTCCTTCCTTCCTTCCTTCCTTCCTTCCTTCCTTCCTTCCTTCCTTCCTTCCTTCCTTCCTTCCTTCATTTATACTTTAGACTTTTTTAACGCCCTATCTGGTATATCTGGGCGGTGTACAACACATAATAAAATACAGTCATAAAACCATCATAATTTAATTAAAATCTATAATCTATAAAATCTATAATACGATGGAGGATCTCGTTGGAGGAAAGCATGTGAAGCTGGTCCCAAGTAAAACCCAGGGAAAAAACCTTGGATTCAATAAGGGTCCACCAGGCAGACATCTGAAGTTCAGGAAGCATGAGACAAATAAGGCTGTTTGTAAAAGAAACGTAGCCAGACCCAAAATTTAAGAGTACTTATGTCTTTGTTTCCAGGAAGCAAATTATCGTCACTGCCTCAAATGGCTTTTACAAAAAAAATACTAAGCAAAGGCTTATCAGTTACTATTTTCATTTTCAATGGCAATTTATCTTTAATCTTGATTCCCAGCTCTGCCGCCTGAGCTGTGGAGGCTTATCTGGGGAATTCAGATTAGCCTGTGCACTCCCACACATGCCAGCTGGGTGACCTTGGGCTAGTCACAGCTTCTCAGAGCTCTCTCAGCCCCACCCACCTCACAGGGTGTTTGTTGTGAGGGGGGAAGGGCAAGGAGATTGTAAGCCCCTTTGAGTCTCCTGCAGGAGAGAAAGAGGGGATAGAAATCCAAACTCCTCCTCCCTCCCTCCTCCCTCCCTCCCTCCTCCTCCCTCCCTCTTCTTCTTCTCTTCTTCTTCTTTCTTTCTTTTCTTTCTCTTTCTTCTTCTTCTTCTTCTTTCTTTTCTCTTCTTCTTTCTTCTTCTCTTTCTTCTCTTCTTCTTCTTCTTTTCTTCCTCTTCTTCTTTCTTTCTTCTTCTCTCTTTCCTCTTTCTTTCCCTCTTCTTCTTTCTAAATACCTCTCGAGGGAGAAGAAAACTTTCCTGCACCATCTGGCTGGTCTCCATACATGCTCCCTCACAGATTTGCCAGGTGGTGGCTGGAGACCTCCTGGGGTTACAGTTGATCATCAGGTAGTAGAGATCAGTTTTCCTGGAGAAGTGGCTGCTTTGAAGATGGACTCTATAGGATCGTACCCTGCCGAGGTCCCTTCTAACTCTGCCTTCCTCAGGTTCCACACCAAAAAATCTCTAAGTATTTCCCAACCCAAAGCCAATAACTCTGTCCCTGTAATATTTAGAAGGCCTGTTGGTGTTTTGTTATAGTTCCAGAGCGCAAGAATCCAGAGCAGTTCCAGACCAGTTTTTATGGAGAGCTCAAGTTAAGCCAGCTACACCCGATGTTGTGAAAGTTTCTGCTAGACTTTGTGTTCCTGACTTGTTTACTGGGAGCAAAGTTACGTCATACATATATTTACTTAAGAATAGCCTTGACATCTTTGTGAGTGACCACAGCCCCTTACACTCCTGTGGTCCAATCCATCAAGATAACGTTTTTATTCTTGCACTCCTAATAGATTAAAGTATGAAATGCACATCACCTGTCGCGAATGACATGGACATGTATTGTCACAGTCCTGTGCTCTTTATGTACCGATTGCCATCCACTAACTCTTTGTGGAAGGGAGATTCTGGATAAATTAATGCTGTGCACTAAACTGTTTCTTATTGATCCCTGTTCATCTTCTTGACGGGATTAGAAATGCAGATTGGCTCCAATGCTCTTTGCATGCCAAACGGCAAACAGTTTGTCTAGTCTAGGGGTATTCCCCACAGGACGTGTGTGTCTCGGCTGAACTTCAGTATGTTCTTCAGATCTTAAAAAGCATGGCAACCACCAGAGACCACCCTGCAGTCAATCAGAATGATAGCAAACAGGCTGTTGGTGGTTCTCTCAAAAGATTAATTCTGAAATGGAAGCTTATCCAGACAATGCTTCACATTTATTTTTTTTTTCAGGAGGAGAAAAAATATGTTCCACTGTCATGGGAAGCCCAAGTGTCCAGGCAATGAGCAAACAAAGACAAGAGCTATTCATCTGGGCAACTTTGTCAGTATGCAATTCTGGGTCCTGGTGCTAAATTAAAAATATCAGGGAGATCTCATTCCTTCGTTTTAAAAGGTATTTCTCATTCATCATGGTTGTGGAAGTGCATAATTATGCTCTGGGTACTCAAGAAGTGATTGCAGATAGCATTTCCATGGTCTGATCCATCAAAGTAGTGTTTCTGTTCTTTCATTCCTGATATTTCAGGGAATACGTGGACATCACCTGTCATGAATATTTATGTTCTGCATGTGGATGAACCCTGCGCGTCTCATCTCCCATTAAAAGTGATCCTTACTTCCAAACATGTGCATAAAATTGCAGCCCCAGTGAGTAGTTCCTTCAAAGCCCTTTGCCTGAAACTCTGGTGAATTTCTGACAATCACAGGAAAGAGTATTGTGGGCTAGATGGGCCAACAGTCTGATCCACCGTTAGACAGCAACATACCTACTTTTGTTCTTATGTTTCTACTATATCAGTGGATGGCCCATGGAGGAATCATCAGTTGAGTCCAGTAACCCCTTAAAGACCTACAAGATTTCCACATTATAAGCTTTTAAGCTTTTCTTCAGATATGATAGTTCAGTTGACCTTATCGATCTTCAAGGTGCTACTGGACTTCAGCCATAACAGGATTGAGAGATTCTCCAATTTAATCCTGTAGCTAATCTGGCTGAATCAGGAACGTTCCCCCCCCCCAAAAAAAACCCGCCATTTATTGTGGGTTGTGTTCTGTGGAGTCTTGTGAAATCTACACAGTCAGCATATTCATGTCAATTTCACCAGGAGGACATTGCGGGTCTCAGAAACGCAGGAGACCGGATAATTGAAGAACCGTTGCAAAACTTACCTGATAAAGAATGACAGAGCATGCAAGGTTGTGGAATATTAACATTGACTGTTGCATCAATTGCGTATTTGTGCTTCTGTGAAATCCATACAGAAACAATAAGGGCAGTCTGCTTGTGGTCCTCAAGAAGATTGCATGTCAGTATCTTGCCTGGTTATAGTTTGATGGCAAGGCTGACTGTTATTAGGATGACATTGTTTGTCTCCAAATATTTTGCCGTACAATCGAGGATTTTTAGCCGAAAGTGACAAATGAACGTCGATAATTTTAACAATTCTGATCTTAATTAGTAGATTTAACTGTTTAAATGTTTTGTCGGGTATCTGTGGACTTGCACATGTAGTATTTTAATATAACTGGGTCATTGGTGATTCCATTATTTTGTATCTGTCTATATGACTATATCGTATGTAATATTTTATATAATATGCCTAATAAAGGTCATACTGTACTGTACAGTTTGTCACCTTCTTACATGGAATGTATAGCTCTTGCACTTATTTGTACTTACGCACTTTCACACGTTATTAAAATTTGCAATTTAGGTTGCTTTGCTATAATTATTGGCAGCTAGGGTACAGTTGTCCTGTTCTTCTTTCTGTGGTCATTACACTGTACCTATTCTTTCTGTGCTGTGAGCCACTGGACTCAAACCTTGCCCGTTACAGCAGACCAATTGAATTGAAATTGAATTGAAACATTTATTCATTAATTTAATTAAGCCACTCACTTCCCTTTCATTAATTTAAAATATTCTGTTTTCTCAGAAAGAATGGGGGAAAGGACATTCTCTGGGAGAGGAACAAAACAGCAACATTTTTTTAGAAGAAATGGTGACAAATGCATCTTATTTGGCTGTTACCATGAAACCCTTTCCCTGTTTCAGAAATTCAACAGTCTTCATTCAGGGGGTTTGGGAAAATAAAAGCAAGCCAAATGCAAAATGGGATTGCATGTAGACAGAAGGAGTTTGCCCTGAAGAGAACCCCCTTGACAAATTTCAGGCAGACTGGAGAAAGAAACCACCTTGACGAACAATTAAAATCCTCACGTGCAGTTAGCAGAGGGAGATGTTATTCCTCTCCTTTGCGTCATGATTTTTGACCAGCTGCAGCAAGTCTTAGCCTTTTATCCCACAGCTGCTAAACTTTGGGAGCAGCAGTGGCGTAGGAGGTTAAGAGCGGCAGTGGCGTAGGAGGTTAAGAGCTCGTGTATCTAATCTGGAGAAACCGGGTTTGATTCCCAGCTCTGCCGCCTGAGCTGTGGAGGCTTATCTGGGGAATTCAGATTAGCCTGTACACTCCCACACATGCCAGCTGGGTGACCTTGGGCTAGTCACAGCTTCTCGGAGCTCTCTCAGCCCCACCCACATCACAGGGTGTTTGCTGTGAGGGGTGAAGGGCAAGGAGATTGTAAGCCCCTCTGAGTCTCCTACAGGAGAGAAAGGGGGGATATAAATCCAAACTCTTCTTCTTCTTCTTCTTCTTTACTTTGCACCACTGATTCGTGGTGCTAACTATAATTCCAGAAGACTTTGAACAGTCAGCATGCATGTATACGTAGACACCTGTTGCTCAGATTTTAGGGCCTTAAAAGTCATTTTATTCCTAACCTTTCCTCTCTGCTGGCTGAACAATCCTTTGTGTGTTGATAATGCAGAATGTTTTAAATAAATGCAAATAAATGTTTCAACTGAAAATAAATAAATGTTTCAGCTTATGGTGGTCTGCTGTAGAAGGCAAGGTTTGAGTCCAGTATGCTCGTTTATCTTTCTGCCAGTGTTTCTCCATCTTTTTAAAAGTTGGTTGTGTAAATTTGTTTGCAATGCATCTTGTAATGCATAATTTTGACGTGCAATTCATGTAGCATTTAAATGTATCATGTACACATCAATTCCATTTTCTTGCAATGTTCTCAGTGGCATGGATGTTATAAGATACCCAATCTCCTGAACAGCTCTGATGTGCTCTTTTGTGAAACTGTTGCAAATTTTATACTGGAAATTAGTAATTCTAACTGTATTTCTTAACCTTGTTTTGTTTTAAAATTTTGTTTTGTTTTATATGCCAATAAAGGCTTGTGTTGTTGTATCTTGTACACATACACACCTAATGTAAAATGCTGATTTACTGATAGACAAACCATCCGGCAGACGATACAGGTCTATCAAAACTAGGACAAAGAGGCTTAGAGACAGCTTCTACTCTAGAGTTGTGGCTATGCTAAACTCTGCGGCTTTGTGTTGATGTGTTTGGGGCTGTGTAGGGATGGGTGGAGGAAGGGGAAAGTGAGGATGGGGTATGAGTCTGAAATTGTGTGCATCGAGGAATGCTGCTGTAAATTTCATTGTGCGTGCACAATGACAATAAAATGCTTATGCTTATGCTTAAGCTTATGCTTTTGTGTTTTTTTGGAAAAAATGTATCTTTTGCAGGAAAATGTGTAAAAAATAAATAGTAAATGGCATAGAAGTCACAGTTCTCCTTCTCACAGTGGAGAAGCAACATCGAAATGGAGTTACAGGGTCTAAATAGTCGCTATTAGTCAGCCATCCATTAGACAAAGACTGATTATGCATCGGTGCTCTGCCCCATAGTGAGGATACATTTCCTTTGGGGCAGAGTTTTTATTGCAGGCATGCTCACACCAGAGGTCCTGGAAGCCCAGTGTTTCCTGAGAATGGGCAAACAACGATGTTTTCCCTTGCTTTGGAGTTTCTGCTTCTTTCAGTCCCTCCCCCCATACGACTCCTCGCAGGCATTTTGGGGAACTAATGACCAACTTTTGCAAAAAATAATAATGGGCAATCAAAACAGAAATAAGAGAAACACTGATATAAAGTTTTAAAGGGCTTAACATGAAAGCTGGCAATCTTGTGGTAACTAGGAGTGACTCAGTTGTGGGGGCAGGCAAGTCACGCAGCAGACTGGGGGGGGGGGCACCTCCTCACATGTAAACAGAGAACTGTGAGGAAACACCAATATGACCCCGCCACAGAGTGAAGAACCTCGAGGAAAGTGTTCCATGCATAATGGGCAAAAGAAGTGGTCAGCTAGCAATCGCAGCATTTCTACCTAATTCTGAATATGATTCCAGATTGTGGATCAAAAAATCCACACACTACACCAGGTGCAGAAATCTGGGGAGGGGGTCAGAAAAATGTTAAATTTAACATGATTGTGAAATTTTGTGGATATTTTGGGTTACCCTGGCCAATTCGGGGAACCCCAGACAATATTACAAATTTTTGAAGAGGGGCGTGCCTTGAAAAGTTCCCAAACTAAAAATACACCTAGAGATTTGGGTTTTGTATTGGTGCCACAATTTCTTTCCAGAACTGTAACCCAGATATGAGATTCTTAGGCATTGCAAAAGCATTTCTCAGATGGGGTAGTGTGGGAGGTTTTCTTCAAAGGACACCTTCTTTGCTTTATTTTGTGAAAAGCCACAATGGACCACAACAAGGGAGGGTGACAAATGCAGCATTCAGCAGAAAGGGAAATAACTTTTCATAGTCAGTCAGATTACGATTACATACAAATGGATGCAAATAGTAATTAAAAAATGGCATAAATGTAAAAAATATAGAAAACAATTCATAATTATAGCAATTTTTCAAAAAATATTATTATTTGATTTATAGGTTACCCTTCCTCTTAATAGGGTCAGGACAATTTACAACAGAAATGCATTACAAATTCACAATCTCACCAAATTTTCCAAATTATGCATTTATAAACTGAATTCTCCCTCCTCTCTGTTTGTGAATAAGGGGAGTACCTTGGTGTACAGTATAAAAGACATAATACAAGTAGGAGAACCACAAGGGATTGTAGATGACATGTCATTTTTCCTACCTCTCCCCTACTATTACTTTTCTCCCCTTCCATAGCAGTCCCCAAATTCTCTCCTTCCAAAACAGCCCCCTTTCTTGCTTCCTTCTCTTCTTCCCAGCCCCAGCCAACCATGGATATGTTCCCCTGCAGGTTGTGGAATCTTGCATCACTTTGATGTGTCCTGCTGACACTTCACTTCACTTCACTTCAGCTCTCTTTTTAGACTTCTGGTTGGTTCTACAACCCAAACCCTAATTTATTGTTTACCGAATGACTGTATTGACTCTCTCTGTGTGATTTCCCATGAGAGAGGTGGACTATAGGTAATGCAAATAAATAAGTACATTTTTTTTAAAAAAAGTGATATTGTAGATATAAAAGCAGCATGACACCATTATATTCTCATATGACTCGTGACTGACTGGGATCATTTAAGGAAGGAGAAAAAAAATAAATTTATTTTCTTTATTATCAGATTTCTAGACGGCTCTCCCACTTGCAATGGGCTCAGAGCAGTTTACAATATTTACAGTTCCATTAAAATCAATATAGCCATAAACCATAAAGACCATAAAGCCATTGTACCTTCAATATACCCAGCCAATGGGTGGAACAATATTAATTTAAAATTATACTAACCAAGTAAATTAGGAAAAAAAGACAGAAGGGGGGAGGGATGGGAAAGAGCATGTAATGGAGAACAATGTTTAAACCAGCATGAGAAAGATAAACATATTCAGGTGGATTTTTTCCACAAAGGAGAATATTTTGGTTTTCACAGTACCCTTATTTTCACTCTCAGATTCAGTGCAGCTTTGTGCCAGATGTGAGAATAAGGCCACAATAGAGGGGGTTTTTTTTGTATTGTAAATAAACAAATATGATTTCTGTAATGGCATCAGACAGTCTGGAAATGCTGATGGGATGGAAATACTTGCCACTGTTGATAAAACAAATCTTTTTGATCCCTTTACATGAAAGAAAGTGATAAGGAGCTGTTCAACAGGGTTTAAAGTATTCGGCATCTGAAAGCCCATGGCAGGTAACAACTGGCACAACAAAAGGAGTATTTGACAGCTGCCATGGTGGCAGTTTTGTGTGTGAGACGTGTTTTCCCTTTCACGTCTTTCTGAACTTTTAATAATGTGACTCATGAAGAACATGGACAGTTACAAGATTTCAGCTTTAACCATGGCTGGCCAAAGTCAACATAATATTCCCTCTGGGAAAAAAATGAATCTCTGATTATTTTTTTAAAATCCTCATTTTCCTAATCAGCATCACAAACTGAAACAAATGCATAGTTGAGCAACAATCCGTTGCATGAAGAAGAGTTGGAAGGGTTTGGATTTATATCCCCCCTTTTTCTCCTGCAAGGAGACTCAAAGGGGCTTACAATCTCCTTTCCCTCCCCCCTCCCCCAACAAACACCTTGTGAGGTGGGTGAGGCTGACAGACAGAAGCGTACGGGGGCCAAATGGTGGCCAGAGGCAAAAAACCCTCCGGGCGCCATCCCCCCACGTAGAGCACCACTTACTCGCGAGTAAGTCCCACTTCCCAGCCCAGTAGCCGGCTGCTGGGCGAGAAGGGGAGCTGACTGCAGCCCCTTTTCCCAGCCCAGCAGCTGGGATGCCAGTTTCTCTGGTGTCCGCCAGGGCTCCCAATCCTTCCCTCTCCAGCTGGGGAAGACAGGACTGGGCACTTTGGTGGACAGCTCAGTTTTTTTGCCTCTGGCTGGAGGCAAGAAGCTGAGTCGGGCTGCAGGGGCTCCAAGTCTTTCCCTCCACATCTGGGGAAGGTAGGACTAGGAGCTCTGGTGGCTGGCTGATCTTTGCACCTCTGGCTGGACGCGAGAAGCTGAGCAGGGCACCGAGTCTGCAGCCAGCTGGACTGGGAGCTGGCTGTAGGCTGCAGGCCCAGCTCAGCTCCTTGCCTCCGGCCAAAGGCGCAAAACATTTGGTGATGGGGGGCATTCAGTGCCCCGCACGTGACCAAAAGGCGTGTGCCCGGGGACATGGGGTGCCCCATGTTCCTAGGGCCATATGCCTTTGCTGAGAGAGCTTAGAAGAGCTGTGACTTGCCCAAGATCACCCAGCTGGCGTGTGCTGGAATGCACAGGCTAATCTAGTTCTCCAGATAAGCCTCCACAGCTCAAGTGGCAGAGCAGGGAATCAAACCCGGTTCTCCAGATTAGAGTGCACCTGCTCTTAACCACTACGCCACTACTGCTCCCATGAGAAAGGGAAAGAGGCTCTTTTACCAGCTTCAATTGGTTAGCCAACTGCAACCTTTCCAGGGTGAAAAAAGGTCTGTGCCTGGGTTACAACTGGATTAGTCTACTGCAATGTGTTCTCCATGGGGCTGCCCTGGAAACTGCAGTTGTACAGATGTCAGTTGATGGGTGGCAGGCATGGCAATGGGAAAATGGTTTATTACTTGTTACTTTGCAGATGTCCGGGTCTCTCTCCCCCCTTCCCAGGACAGCTTTGCCACAGATTTTATCTGGAGGGGAGTGTGAACTGTTCCCAGGATTGCAGTGCTTTGAAGTGGGGAATGTAGAGGCCGTTTGGCTCTGGGGGAGGGGGCAGTAGATAATATAGGCAGTGGGTTTGAGTGGGTATCTTCCGATTCCTCTTTGCTGATGGTTGGCCTTTGCTGTGAAATAAAGACTTTAGAACAAATCTACAGTTTCTATTATTTTTGGACTCGAGGTCAGACAACAGAATGCTTCAGCCAGGAAGTTGTCTGGAGTGGGTTGCAGGAAGTTTTGGCTTATCACAGTGGCTCCCAATCTGTTCCCAGGTATGATTCAAAGTGCTTATTTTTACATTTAAAGTCTTATGTGGCTTAGAACCAGAATATCTGAAGGATTGCCTACTTCCTTATGAATCCGACAACTACGGCCATCTTGGGAGGCTCTGCTTTGGGTGCCTCCCCCACCTTCTAAGGTTAGACAGGTAGCAAGCCGGAAGAGCATATTCTTGGTCATGGCAAATAGAAAGCATTATAAATAAATACACCTCCACCCCTCCACCCCCCACAAAAAAAACCATGCAATGAATTAAAAATACTATATTTTAAAAAAATTAATTCAGGGAAGTCTTAATTCCCCTTATTTAATTGCCACTGCTATACTAATAGTCAAATGTATTAACTACAACCACAATACATGTTAACTTGGAGGAAGAAGTCCAGCCACTGATTTTTTAAATCTACAAAACATGAAAAATTTATCAAGGTAAAACATTTTTAAACCATTTCAACACAATACACAAAATATAATTTCCATTTCTCCTCGAACTCTTGCTTCAGCCTTTTATTTATAAGATCATTAGCTCTTTGGCTCCCTCACTTCTGATCTTTAGGAGGCAGCTGGAGACAATTTTATTTAGGATAGCACTGTGTTAGGTTTACCAGCAGTCCTGAATTGTGATTTTAAATTTCGGGTTTTTTTTAAAGGTATTTCATTTTATGTATTTTTCCATGTGGGAGGGAAAGTGGCCTGGCATCACCTGAGCCAGTCAGTTTGCAGAAGTTAAGCAGGGTCAGAATCTGCAGAGGAAGGGCATGGTAAACCACCTCTGCTGCTCACTTGCCTTGAAAGTCCTGTAAATCGACTTGACTGCCCTTTATACATGCGTGCATTTTAACTATGTTGTAAGCTGCCTTGAGTTTACAACAGAGCACAAAGGTGGCTAATAAATGTTCTTTAAAAATAAATAATACATAAATCTATCACAATACAGCAATGGCGTAGCGCCAAGGGGACGGGTGTGTGCTATGCACTGGGCATGTGCCCCTGCGGGGGCATTCCAGGGGCGTGGCAGCAGTGGTTGGGGCAGGGCAGGAATGGAGGGATGTGTGGTGGGGCACAGGGCATATGTGTGCCCTGGGCACAGTTCCCCCTCGCTTCACCCCTGCAATACAGGAGCCACAACTGTTTAGAATCAGGGAGAAACCGATGGCCTATTGTGTGACCCATTTGATCTTTGGATCTCAGGTCTACAGAGTTGTCCCAGATGGAGGGAGTCAGGCTACAGAAGTGCAGTGAAGGATAGCAGCTATGCAAATTCTTGGAAAATGATGCCCACGCTTTTCAGTCTGCACCGGTGTACAATCCAGATGTTGCACTGCAACATATTAGCCCACCAAAGCCACAGCAAAGGTGAGCCAGACTTCTTTTTCAACCTTACAATGCAATCTTAAGCCGAAATACTTCTGTCTGAGCCCACTGACTGGAGTAACTCTGTTTAGGTTTGCCCCATAAGCAATAACCGCATGAAGAAATGGTTTTTGCAATATTTTACAATCACTTTTGATCATTCCTGTTCATATTAATTTTGAAAATATTTACTCCATATATGCATTCGCTTTTCATCATCATGTTATTCCATTTTCACCTCTTGTCCAGCATGGTTGTGTACTTATTCTTTATAACTTTAATTGTAGAATGGGGGCCCCATATAATGTTGATGAAAGGGCTATCTTTTCAGCTCGAAGGCTTCACTGAGTTTCCGTAGCTAATCGGCAGAAGAAGTTCTCTTTATTACAACTAATAAAGTTTCTTAATTGAATATATTGAGAGAGACCCACTTTAGTTCAGATCGTTATGTAATTTTCATGCATCCATCTATTTAGTTTTTGGACACCTTCCATTTTCTCATCGGTTTTATTTTGCTTCTTAAAGCGCTGTGTGCATTGTAAAAATGACCCCTTTCTGCTAATATTTAGCTTTCTCATTCTCATCATTGGCCTTGGTTTTTAACATGTCGTAAAACTGATTAATCAGACAAATTAGCTCCAGATTTATCATAATGTCACACATGACAATAAAGGAGGGGTGCAGGAAGGAAGAACAACTACGGTCATAAAGAGAATCATAGGAACATGAAGTTGGAAGGGACCTCAAGGGTCATCTAGTACAACACCCTGCACAATGCAGGAAATTCACAACTACCTCCCCTCATCCAGTTACTCCTGCGCTGTGCCAGTTGGCTATGGTGGCAGGAGCTGATGGGAATTGTAGTCCATGAACATCTGGAGCGCCATAGGTTGGCCACCCCTGGTTCTAGATTATTACAAGGAGCGGCCAGCCACATTCCTTTCCCACTGAAAGGGAAGAGTCAGGTTTCTCTGGGATAGGAGGTGTGCCTTGGGGTAGGATGGTGAGTCCTCTTTCCTAATTGAAAGGGCATTTTGGCGGGGTTTCCCAGATCTGTCAATAGACATCTGATGTCATAGCTTTCCCTGAACTGCTGTTTCTAAATAAAGACTTTTGCTCACACTGGAGAGCTTTTCTTGAACAGACCAGGGATCCTGGCAGTCAAAAACCTCTAGGATCTGTGGCCAGACTGGCCTGAAAGAAAAGTCTTTCCTGAATTCAAAGTGATGACTGACATTACCCTGGGCTTGTAAGAAAAGATCAAAAGAACCAACCACTGACTCATCTTTTCCTGCCCTCCCTCTCATGATCTGCCTAAGATCACAGTATCAGCACTGCTGATTCTCTGAATTCTTCTCAATTTTTACTATATTTTCTTTCCCTCTTTGAAGTCCATTTCTGATCAGTTCCATTTTTAAGAAAGGAAGGCAAGAGAGGAGAGTTGGGGAAAAATAGAATTTCATTCTGGAGATGCTTAGAGGCACAAAGTACCTTCCCAAACTTTCAAATCCATCTGCTGAAGAACCACCTTATAACATCAAAAGAATCCTGCTAAGGCCAAAGTGACATAAGGCTGAAATGACAAAAGAGAATCAAAGAGAAATTCCTTTCTTAAAAGAGAAAAAAAAGAAGAACCAATGGCTATATCTAAAAAAGTGAATTTTGTAAAAAGAGATTCCCTTCCCCATAATGACATTTTCTTGATCACTCCCTTGCTTAGCTCACATTCTGATTATCCAAGCCAAATAATAATCCAAGCCAAACATTTGGCTGTACCAAAACAGCTCTTAACAAAGTTTGGTTTTGAAAAACAAGGCATCGCATATGCACAGTTACATAGGCCCTTTTCCGCACGGGCACTGAGCGGGGGTGCGTTGGCATTAACAATGTCAACACATACCTCCGGGAATGTTCGCAGAATACAGAATTGCTGTATTGCAACCTAGTTCCAGCAAAGGATTGCTGGTGGCTGTTTGCTGAAGTCCTGTTCAATAAACTGATGTCTGCACTCAAGAGTCTGGTTATTGCAGGGAGGTCGACAGTGTGGTGTAGTGGTTAACCTGGCAGTATAGTGTAGTGGTTAAGAACAGTGGACTCTAATCTGGAGATCTGTGTTTAATTCCTCACTGCTGCACGTGAGTGGTGGACTCTTCTCTGGTGAACTGGATTTGTTTCCCCACTCCTACACATGAAGCCATCTGGGTGACCTTGGACTAGTCACAATTCTCTCAGAACTCCCCCAGTCCCACCTGCCTCACAAGGTGTTTGTTGTGGGGCAAGGAAGGGGAGGAGTTTGTAAGCTGCTTTGAGACTCCTTACACGAGAAAAAGGTGGGCTATAAGTCTAAACTCTTCTCCTCCTGCTCCTGCTCCTCCTCTTCCTTTTCCTCTTTTTCATTTTAATCCAATCTTCCTTAACACAGTAACTTATGCATAACTGGCCCTTTCCATCCTCTACCTACATGTAGTGGTTGGTGACATCCATTTCTGTGTATCTGAAGAGGTGGGCATGCAACAAACACAGGAACACATACCAAGAATAAAACTTTGTTGATCTTAAAAGTACCACGGGGCACAGACCCCCCCCCCCCCGCTGCATTATTTGTAAAGATTATTGTCGCTTTTTAATATAATATGAAACACTGCTAACAGCCCTGCCCTCTCAGAAGCAGGAATATGTATAACACCATCCTTAGAATTGCTACTAAAGGAATCTCTTCGTGCAAATTCACTACCACTACTATAAATTATAAATAAACTGAATTTTCTTTGTGGGGAACTATAGAAGGCAAATTACAGAATAAAGACATGGCAGGAAGTTGAATTTGCTATTTATTGTAATAGCAGTTACTGTGTGGTAGCTATAAGCTCAGAGGGAATCAAACACCACTGATGCTTGAGTTATGCTTGGCTCCACCACTGTTCCATAGGTGGAACAAAAGAAGATTGACCTTGAGAGATTTTTTTTTTTGTAATCCAGTATGCTATTTTTATAATGGATTTTGCCAAGATGATCTTCTTAAGCTCCCCTATAAAGGCTTTCAGCTCATTCATAACTTTGATATCTTTCACGCATTCTATGCCACTTTAGAATAAGTTTACGTACTGAAGGGGCCCCTGTTGACAACTTGCTATGAAAGCAAATTCATTTCTTTTCAGGAGGTAAATCAAGCGTTGTTTCATTATTAGCAGCCGATGCACCATACTGAGGATATCCCATTCCTGTGTGGAAAGAACAATTTTGTGCTGACTGAAGATAGAATTCATCTGCTGGAACATATCTGACAAGTAAAAGGGAAACCATAATTAAAGGCCAGATAATGTGAGCGGCTCATAAAAAAAATCTCTGAATATTGTTTTATTATGCATCTTATTAAAAACAAACAAAACAGAGACAGAACTCAAAGAACCCCTGGAATGCTAATTTTTATGAAAGAAATAAGAATCGGGGGGGGGGGGGTTGTGCAGTTCTGGTCCTAAGGCCAAATGAAGTCTATTGGGAACATATATATCCAATACAAGACACACTGTATTTGGAAACACTGTGGTGGTTGTGGAAAGGGCTGCCATGTCACTGCTGACTTATGGCGACCATGTTCCACGACCACATACGGTTTGCAAGGCAAGAGGAGTTTGGCCTTTTCCTGCCTCTGTGTAGCAGCTCTGGATTTATTGTGGTCTCCCAAGTACTCACCAGGGACAACCCTGCTTAGCTTTCAAGACCTGACAATATTGGGCTATCCTGGGCAACATGCAAACAGAGCCAGTCTTGTATTTCCTGCCTCTGCGGAGCAACCCTGGACTTCCTTGGTGGTCTCCCATCCAACTCTGCTTAGTTTCTGAGATACTATGGAATTGGGCTAGTCTGGGCCATCCATTTCAGGTTAGAGATAAACGGGTGGCTTTCCATTGCCTGCCTCTGCAAAGCAACCCTGGACTTTCTTGGTGGTCGCCCATCCAAATACTAACTCTGGTTAGCTTCTGATATCTTATGAAGTCGGGCTAGTTTGGGCCATCCAGGGGCCTTTCCCCACTTTTCCCTCTACCACCGTCGCTGCGCACTGCTCACTGCGCATGTAATTTCTGGCGTGTGCCCGGGCTTCCCCACGACCCCGCGCTCCGCATGGGGGTCATCAAAAGGCGCCGTTTGGAAGAGCGCCAGGAATGACGCACGCTGAGGGGGCGCGACAGCGGCAGCATTGGGGCGGCTGCATTGTTGCCGCCCCTGTAGTGGGGAGTGCCCCGGGACCCCGCACTACTTGGCCCGAGTAGCGCGCAGCAGAAGGTAAGTCAGGAAAGGCCCCAGGTCAGAGAAAAGGTGTAGCTAGTCTTAATGCCATTCTTTCTGCACCTCTCTCTGGCCACTGTTAGAAACATCATGCTGACGATTTGAGGGTTTTTTTCCAATCCAGCCAGGCCTGAATGGTTGCTACTGAATGGCCCAGTGCCTGATGTGCCACAATGCACTATTAAAACTCTGTGTGGAGTTTTATCTCTCTTTACCTATTTTGTTTTTTTCACGGGCCGGGGGTGGGGTATCCTGCTTCTCCCAGTAGCTCTATCCACCTTGAAATGATTAAAAATAAAATAAAAAATAAAATGCAAGTAAAGCACATTTACAAAGTAATGCAATCCTTAATAAAGTTATACCCTTCTAAGACTACTGAAATTAATGTGCTTAGAATGGTATAGTTCTGCCAAAGTGTGAGAGAGAATTACCTGACCGCACTTTTTAATCAGGTTCCCTTTAGAAGAGATTACTCTAAAAACAACAACATTAATAATTCATTTTCAGATAAATGCCCGTTGGATTAAGACTGGCAAGGATGCTTAGAAACACAACTGGGGAGTGTCGCCCTGGACTTTCGGAAGGTTGTCGTTGAAGGCAGGGCATTAGAAGTCAGTGCCCTGATGGAAGACGTTCAATCAGAGGAGTACCAGGCAAAAATGGCGCCCGGAGCATGATTTGCTCTTCACACCCTTCCTGCTTGGCTCCCTTTGTCTCCCCTCGTGCCCCACTTATGACAGCCAGCAGGGAGGCCAGGGAGGGCAGGGTTCGGTGGCGGGCAGCTCAGGGCGGCAGCTCAGGTGGGTCCTGCAGCAGGCCGGCTTCTGCCGTCCCCAGTCGCAGGAGCCAGCCTGCGACTACAGTATACAATTTGGCCAGCAAGTGGCGCCCCATCATGGAGGGAGTTGCGGGGCACTGGTCGAGTTGCCACACTGCAGGAGTGGTCTGGTGCAAGAACCCAGCTGGCACCCGGTGCCACCCCATGTGACCAAATGGTGTGCGCCTGAGGACATAGGATACCCCTGCATTCAAAAGCACAGAAGACACACATCAAGTGACCCAAGTCGGGAACTAGAGATGTGGCCCCTGTGCTTCCTAGATTGTGAAGGCCTTTAGAGGTAAGAGCCATCACATCCCATTGGATATTGAAAGATGCTGGTTGTCCATGGAGATGTTTGAAAACAGCCACAAGGGTGCTTGAGGCATCACAAATTGGACGGCCTCATTTTGCACTGCTGAAGTTTCTGAGATACTTTGAAGGATCGCCCTACACAAGACATATCCCATCTGTCCAATCAAAATAGTACTGATGCACAGATCACTGTGAAGGCTTCTTATTTGACATGCTTGGGATTTCAGTAAAGCCAACATTAAATGCTTGTTTGTGTGTACACTGGAACCACAGCTACATTTCATACTTTGGCCTGTGCAACCAGCAACTAGTAATGATACACTCGTCTTCTATGAGGTTAGGATGTGTTTGATCTCTTCAATAGTGAGTAAAACGGAGAAGCATAGTCGAAAAGGTATCTGGATTGCAGTTTGCAATGCTGAGAATTATGCTCACCTTTGTCAAGACAGTATTTTTTTTTACCAGGGATCATAATTACTGAGACAGGACTGTAAACCAACACTACTGGGACAATAAGGTTATCAAAGATCACCATACAGTGGAAACAAGAGGTATTTTCACAACAAAAAATACATTTTTAATGATTGACTGTAATGAGGTGATTTTTCCTTGTTGAAAAGATCAAAATTACAATCATATTATCATAATTTTACCTGTAGCTGTCCTGTGAAAAGAAATTATATTTAGTCGGGCTTGGCTAACGGAATGAACTAAAACCTGCTCTGAAGAACTGAAATGCAATACACAGGGAAAAAAACATAAGATCGTGAAACAAAAATATAAGATCATGTAAGACAACTATATTATTCATTTCATGTACAGAAAACTTTTTAACGCAAGTTCCTGTTATATGATCCAGAAGAAGAAATTGTCGAGTTTATTTGGCAATCAATAATGAACATAGACTTTGGCCCCATTTAAACAGCTCATGAACCATTCATTTATCGTGCCAGAGACAAAGAAATTTGAAATGCCACAAAAGGTTGCCACGAAGTTAACGGTTCCAGTTTTATAAGAGCATTTCTAGAAAGAGAGAGAAGTGGTTGTAAGACTGTAATTCATTTAAGGTCTTGAGCTGACACCACAACTCACAAGAAAGTTTAGAAATGTCAGGTCCCTGCAAGACAAATTGGTGCCTGAAAGGGGTGTCCAATTATTTCAAATGGAGAGAAGCTCAGTGAAAGGAACCTTCAGTTAAAAATAACAACAAATGATTAATCTGGATCGGAGGGTAGTGGCTCACTGCCCACAACATACACAAATGTTTCTATGATGAGAAAGTATTGAAGGAAGAAGAGTTCATTGGGACGTTCTAAATTTGCGTTCATTTTACCACACAAAGTGTGCTGGCAAAGAGGATGGCCCTTTTCCTCTGTTGCTTGGAAAGCCATTCCTGTCTTCAGTTTCAGGAGTTGTTTGCTTTCTCATAGGAGATTACAGCTATATTTTCCCCAAGAGCATATCCCAAAATGACAAAAATGTGTGAGATATCAGGTGATAGCCTGTAGGAAATTATGGACTTCAAATATCATCACAAAATGGAGATATCACCTTTTCAGAAGTATAGTGTAGCGGTTAGAGCATTTGGTCCAGGATCAAGTACCATCAAGTCACAGCCAACTTATGATGATCCCATAGGGTTTTCTAGGCAAGGGACAATGGAAGTAGTTTGCCATTGCCTTCCCCTGCATAGTGACCCTGGTACTCCTTGGTGGTCTCCTGTTTGGCTTCCATGATCTGACTTTTCTGTCACCTGTTGGTCCCTCATCCACTTCCCGAGATATTAAATTTAAAGGTATTCTTCTGTGCAAGCACCGGTCATTACAGGCTCATGGGGTGATTTCACATCACATGTACTAAGCAGATTGTTTGGAGCTGGTTTGCTATTGCCTTCCCCAGCCGATCTTACTGACCGCTGTTAGCCTGCAGGGCTATATCAAAGCATAATGTAGAGCTACATGAGCCATGAATCCAGCAACCGAGCACTCTTCAATGCCCTTGGTTTCAATGGAAGCTTTAAGCAGCTCTTCTATTGCAATCAATTACGATCCATTGACGGATGACAAAAGAAGATCTATGAGCATTCAATCAATGGGAATTAAAACTACTCACCTTTAGAGTGAGTGATAACCAGAGTGCAGCTTCCATGGCGTCTATCTATCATCTGCTAGGAGTATCAACAGGCACGGATACAACATTCCTTTGAATGATTGTCAGTCAAGACAGCACTTCTTGTATAGACTGAGATGGACTCCAAGAGAGCAATGCATGACTTTTAGTTCTCCATGCAGAATCTGCATCTGGAACAGGCAAAATCATGACAGTCAGGATGGGGCTCAGCATACCCTGATGTGGGGCAGCTGCCATGGCCCATGGTTTCTGGTGACCCCCTCTGTTGCCTGCTCTCACTCCTTCCCACTACCGCTTGTGGGTGCTTTGTCTCCTGTCCTCCCAGCTGCTTGTGCTGTCTGGCACTGCTGAAAAAGGGCACACGGATGAAGACAGGCCAAAGCACCCCTCAACAGCATGGCAGGCAGGCAGTGAGGGCAGCTGTGACGAGATGGCGGGAGACCTTGCCTGAGAGTTGAACGTTTTATTGAGCAGAAGTGTGAGGCTAAGCATGGGTCTGGATCTGGTCATGCGGTTAAAGCTCCGCAGGGCGGACGCCCTGTACCTGAGCTTTGTTCCACTGCGGGGCTCTGCCGGGCAGCCGCTCCTGGCAAGAGGTGTTCCCCTTTGGCCCTGTTCGGCAAGGTGGTCGCCTCTTGCCATTGTCACCATTCCCAAGGGGAAGTCTTAGCTCCCTAGCTCCCTTCCCCTTGCCCTTCCAGATCAATACTCATGCGCCAAACCGCCATGTATCTAGGCTATGACAAAATAAACATGCATTGACACACAAGAAAATTAGGGAGGGTGGGCAGGCAAATAGTCAGCCAACGAGCACATGGCTGACACAAAGGATGGTGAGCCCCTTTAAAGGCTCGTACGCCCCTCCCTTGCTCCAGTGACGCAAGCCCTTGCCAGCCATGGTTCCATTCTCCCTTCCGCCCGCACTCGGCAGCATCTGCTGGTTTCGCCTCCCCCCACCCCGAGCAGCAACCGCGGCCCGGGGTAATTCCCAGCTGTCTTTCTGTAATTAATTCCAGAATTGGAGCCTATGCACTCTGCCATGCTTTTCCATTTCATTTGCATCCTTCTATCTTAAACAGTTTACGTGCACGTGGATAAATCATTATGCACGCACACCACAAACACTCTTGGTGTTACAGCATTTATGATGGTGTCAAGATCATTTTTGTGCGGTATTTGAGCAACAGACTTACCTGCTTCGCTCGTGGGTAAAGCACCACACCAAAAAGAAACTTCAGGCAATGTAATGTCAAACGCTTTCATGGTCAGAATCAACTGCGGGTTTTCCAGGCTGTGTGATCTAGTGGCTTTTGCTCCTAACGTTTCACCCGCATCTGGCTGACATCTTCAGAGGCACGTCACGGTAAAATATGTTTTTCTCCGTGGCACGGTGTGTTTCTCTATGTGGCGCTCTCTGTGCCATTTTACTCTGACATAGACGTGGGCAAAATATTATGAGTAAAAACTAGCAGAGCCTGGCCACACCGCCTGGAAAACCTACAACAGCCAATCTTCAGGCAATTACACCACGATTACAACCAATTTGAACTCAGCACCTCCAGGTCAGGACCAGCGCTATCAATTATAGCACATTGCCTCTCTGTGCCTTTTTTTCGCTTGGCCCTTTCTGATAAAACTCACATTCGGGACATGAGCGTTCATCTGCCGATGCTCACGCCAGACTTCTAGCCCCTGTTTTGACTGGGTGTTATTCAGAGCTAGACCTGGACAGCAATTTATTAGCGAGCCAGAGAGCTCTCTCCTTTTAAAAAAAAGCGAAGCAAGGGCCAAGTTAATTAATGGTTTAGAGGCAGCAATCCAAGGGCAGCCATTCCTACGGAATATTTTGAGAGAGAGAAAATTAATTGGGAACTTAAGAAAATGTCATAGAAAATAGTCACACTGGTATGAAATGTTGAGGTTCTGTTTTTCAGCTGAGTTAATATTACCACTGGTGCCTGAGGCACTTCACATAATTCCTGAGAAACTCAGGGAAGCTGGGAGAAATATGACCATGAAAAAGGAAGAGCGGCTGCGGGCATCTCTGCTTTCAGGGCGCTCCCTCCGGACCGAGACGGACTGGACTTTGGAGCCTCTGCAAAATGCTAGCATTAGTCCGGCCTTCTTGGAGGGCATTTTTGCACAGCAAATTGGAAACACTTTCAAGCGACGGTATGAATATTCTGCAAGGGCGGCCGTTTGGGGACATATTAAACCAAAACTGGATTGGGGTTATTTGTCATTTTAGAGATTTGAGTCAAGATTTTTTTTTAATTGCAGTGTAAGTAACTTAAGCAGGGAAATCAGTCTGGTATTTCCACTGGTTACACTGAAAACCATGTTTCTAGCCATTCCTCTCCTACTTATATCCAATAGCTGTTTTAAATAAGATCATCAGAAGAGCCCTGCTACATCTGACCAATGGCCACTCTAGTCCAGCATCCTGTCTCACACAGTGGCCAACCAGTTCCTCTGGAGTGCACAGAGGCTGAGACATTCCCCTGCTGTTGTCTCCTGGTTTCAGAGGTTGACTGCCTCTGAATATGGAGGTTCGATTCAGTCACCCTAACCTATCATTCACACATCTGTCTAATCCCCTTTCAAAGCTGTATATCCTGTGGCCCAATGGCACACCACATCTGCTTAATCACTTGCCTTGAAAACCCTAAGGTAGCCATAAGTCAACTGCCACTTGACTGCATTTTAGTTGCTTAGTTGCTTTATACATGCTATCTTTTAAAATTATAAGCTGCCTCAAGTAGGCCTCTGAAGAAGCGGCATTTGAAATATTCTAAATAAAGCAAGCAAACAAACACGAGTGGGATGGAAACTGCCAGGACTTAACAATTCCTGTACCCAAGAATTCCCCCACCCCCAGCATTACCAAAAGGTACAGAAGTAAACTGTCACTTGCACAGTGGACACAGGGAGGCAGTGATCGTCAAGAGCGTTGATGCTGAACACACTCAAACAAAGTTAACTTAAAGAGAAGAACTTTATTGATTTGCATCTGCCTAAATACAGGGTGCTGGAACGGAGGATTCATGTCCTCAGTTCCAGTATTTATTTTATTTCTGAACTTAACAACAGCCAATCAGCTTTCTCCCCCACCCAGCCTCTGTCCTCTCATTGGCCATGAAGCTCCGGTGGGATGTAGCTTCTCAGTTTGTTTTCCCACTCTTGTTGGAAAAAGGCGGGAGCCAGTGCATGCTGGGAGTTGTAGTCCTGACACTCTATGATTAATAATACAATCTAAATAACTGTTTCCACCAGATTTCCTGGAACAGCCATTACACTAGACTGTGTGATGAGCAGAGTGTATTTTCTACTCAGGAAGAAATGTGTTTCCTACTTCAAAATAGGAACTGGACCATGTGGCTGCAGATAAGGACTAGAAAGAATTAGCCAGCACTAGCTGGGACTAGAGAAATCATTATTTAAGGTGAAATATTCAGAAGTTGTTTCAGATACATTTAAGCTATACATGATTTATAGGCTAATAAATATTACCTTTTCCCCTGCCCTGATGACAAACTATATTATAATGGCTATACAGGAAGAATAAGGGAGGGGGCAACCTACCAAGAGGCAGGAGCAGAGCGAGGGGGAACTGTGCCTGGGGCATGCCTTCGTCCTCTGCCCCTGCCATGCCCTGGAACGCCCTGGAACACCCTCGCCAATCTCTGGCTACGCCCCCACACAGATGTGTGCCCGGGGCGATGCACCACACCCTGTCCTGTTGGCGCTACACCACTGCCAAGCGGAAACATGCATGTAAGTGGAATGGAAAGTCTGGGAATCTTACTACCCTTAACCAATGGGAGAACGAAGAGGGCCTGGCTCAGTTGGGAATAATAGACTATAAATTGTCATGTCTGGAATGTTTCGGTGAAGTCTGCCCTCCCAGGGAAGGCTTCCCTTTCTTTGCAAATAAAGACACTTAAAACTCTCTTCTGTTGGCTGGATGTTGGACACAAATGTGCTATTATTCCTAAGATCTCAATGAATTTTATTTACCAAAATCCTCCATCTTTATATTTGCTTCTTTTTAAAGTTTCCAGCAAGGAGACTAGAAGCAGTTATGGACAGCCATACCTTGAGATACATCTTCCATCTCTCTGGCATATTTTTCTCTTGCTGTTCCTACAAAGGAGCTCCCCTCAAAGGCATCTCTAGTTCCCACTTCTTGTTAGTCTGAAGGAGAGGGTCTCACTCAAGGGATAAGAAGCCATGTTCATGTCCATCTTTCCAGAAGAAGAAGAAGAAGAGGAGGAGGAGGAGGAGGAGGAGGAGGAGGAGGAGTTTGGATTTATATCCCCCCTTTCTTTCCTGTAGGAGACTCAAAGGGGCTTACAATCTCCTTGCCCTTCCCCCCTCACAACAAACACCCTGTGAGGTAGGTGGGGCTGAGAGAGCTCCGAGAAGCTGTGACTAGCCCAAGGTCACCCAGCTGGCGTGTGTGGGAGTGTACAGGCTAATCTGAATTCCCCAGCTAAGCCTCCACAGCTCAGGCGGCAGAGCTGGGAATCAAACCCGGTTCCTCCAGATTAGATACTTGAGCTCTTAACCTCCTACGCCACTGCTGCTCCTACGCCACTGCTACATAATACCACCTACGCCACTGCTACATAATACCTTGTTCAGAGGCAAAGTATCACTGCTCCAACTGTTCAGGATAAGGTGACTGAGCGAATACTTTCCCATCCTGTAACTGTGCAAAAGCTTCTAAACAGCACCATTGGTTAGGGAAACACCTGGAGATTTTGGGGATGGAACCTGAGGCAGTCGGGATTTGGGGAGCGGAGGGACTTCAAAGGGGTCAAAGGCCATAGAGTTCACCTTCCAAAGTAGCCATTTTCTCCAGGTGACCTCTGTCACCTGGAGAACAGTTGTAATCCCAGGAGACCTCCAGCCACCACCTGGTGGTCAACAACACTAATCTTGGGTGAATTTTTATGGGAACTTTTCCTTCATAACAGTGGCTCCTTTTCGTCATATAACGGTGCTGTCACACTTCACTGCACAAAACACATTTTTTTTAAAAAAACCTTTTATTTATAAAATGCATTTACTGTAATACAACGTTAAATTTATTTGAACCATTTATAATTTAAAGCATCAGAACAAATTTTTCCCAATTAACCACAAAACACCAGTTATTACATTCCATAATTAGCAGCTTAGCAGTTGCTCCTGACAGCAGTTAAACTATAGCAGGAACAAATTAGCAAGGCATTTAAAAATTTGTCAAGGGAGGGTAGCTAAGGCAACATTTAGCAGTGGATTCCAAAAGGTTAACCTGCACGTATCCAAAAGGCTTTCTGCTTATTTAGCACTTGAGAAGCTGATGAACTTAAAAATAATATGTGCAAAGTGTTATGCGAAGAATAATTTTGCACCTTTGCGGAATGGATCATCACTGGATGCAGATGGTACAACAAAGGGGGGAAATGCCCCAAAGAAACGCCACTGCAGTCAGTCAGTTGGATCTACAACAATGCCAGAGAAAATCCAGTCTATTCAGCCAGATCCGTTTATCCCTTCTTGATGGGGTGGTACTAGTGGCTGGAGAGCTCCCACTATTACAGTTTACCTGGAGAAAGTGACCTCTTTGGAAGGTGGACTCTACAGTATTATATGCCCGGCTTCTCTTAGGCTCTAAAATTTCCAGGTATTTCCCAACTCAGAACTGGTAACCCTAGCAATAGACCACAACAGTAATTGATCTTGTATTGTCGAATCTATCTTCATTGTTACTCCCAGGCTACAGACTTCTTTGTGACTCACATACCAGGCTACTCTATTCAGAGAGCCTCACCTTTTGACCTCACAGTACATATACTCCACTTGCTTTCCATTCCTACCATCAGATCCTCTGAAGATGCCAGCCACAGATGCAGGCGAAACGTCAGGAGAGAATGCTGCTAGAACACGGCCATACAGCCCGGAAACCACACAGCACCCCAGTAATTGATCTTGTCCCTCCAGGCTCATGAAAAGTATTCCATTTGGGTCTAAAGTCTTCAGAAATCCCACCAGCAAAGTCTCCAGTTTGATGTAGTGGTTAAAAGTGTTGGACTAGACCAGTAGTGGCCACCATGGGACTAGACTCTGGGAGAGTCCAATTCAAACCGCCACTTTGCCTTGCGAGGTCTCTGCGTAACCTTGGGGAAGTCACACATTCAGCCTGACCTACCTCACAGGGTTGTGGTGAGAATAAAACAGAGGAAAGGAGAAGCATGTAAGCCGCTTTGAGAAACCTCACTGGGAAGAAAAGTGGGATAGAACTGAGGTAGATAAGATAAAATATTGCTCTGAGCATGGACATCATAAACCAGAGAGTTATCACCCTAAGCCCTGTGCCATATCATCTGAGCTGTGGGTGTCCTGGCTGGGGGATTATACAGGGTTTAGGATAGCTGTGATTGTCTGCAGATGTCATATCTTAAGTTGAACCATGGCTCTGAGATGCAGCAGAAGGTAAGGATGTTTGAACACCTGCCACTTCAGCTCATAGCCTATATGCCAGTAGACATTAGGCAAAGAAGAGGAGTGGTAGTAGGTTGGATTCGTACTCCGATTTTCTCAATTGTAAGGAGAATGAAGGTGACTTACAAACTCCTTCCCTTCCTCCCTACCACAACAGGCACCTTGCGAGTTAGCCTGGGCTGATAGAGTCCTAAGAGAACTGTGATTGGCCCAAGGTCACCCAACAGGTTTATGTGTAGGAACAGGGAAACAAACCCAGTTCACTAGATACGAGTCTGGAGGAATGGGGGAATCAAATCCAGTTCTCCAGATTAGTGTCCACCAGTCCTAAGCACTGTACCACACTAGGAGATGGGAAAGACAGAAAAAGATCTCTCTGGGGCTTTCCCCACTCACCTTCTGCTGCGCGCCACTCTCGCGCCCCCTCAGCGCGTGCCACTCCGTGCGGGGTCATCAAAAGGTGCCATTTCTTCAGCGGCAGGAATGACGTGCGCTGAGGTGGTGCAAGAGCGGCAGCGTCGGGGCGGCTGCATGGTTGCCGCCCTTGCAAGTGGGGAGCGCCGTTGGACCCCGCGCTACTTTCCCGGAGTAGCGCGCAGCAGAAGGTAAGTGGGTAAAGCCCCTCTTTTGCAGCTTCATAGTTTTGTTGAGAGAAGTGGAGGATCAGAACCCTAATTTCAGGTGCTCCTCCAGTCAGCTATGAACTGGTTTCTGACCAACAAGCAGCTGCAAACTTCTTTATAAGCTGTTCTGGCTATTAGGAGGCCATCAGCTGGAACAGGTCAAATGTTTCAAATATCTGGGTCTGCACCTTCATTATAAAGGAGGCTGGGTTAGCCATAGAGACCACGCAATCATGAACTGTGAGGCCAGCGTTGCAGCCATCATACCTTTTTTTTACAACAAGGGCAAACAATATGTACCTGCTGCAATTAAAGTGTTTAATGCCAAGGTATCCCAGCAGCTTCTGTGCGGGGTCTTGCTTTGGATAGGCTCCTGGTCTAACTCAGTTGAACAGGTACAATCACGATTCCTGTATAGGCTCCTGGGTATGCCCCGCTGTGTGCCCTATGCCACTTTGTGCCTTGAAACCAGACAACATCTACTGGAGACAAGGACCTGGCTTGTCACCTTTAAATTCTGGTTACGTCTGTGTTTCAGTTGTGAAGTCAGCACTCTGATTAATAAGTCAGCTTTTCCATCAATCTGAATGGTGGGGCTGTATCGAATCCAAAATTCTTATGCTGGGCTACTCTCTGGATTCCTTGACCATATTTTCGCCCAAAGAAATATTTCAGCTCCTGAAAAGGAGGCTGCTGGATCAGAAGCACCAAACTCTAACTGAAAAGGCCACAAGGTCTTGCTCCTCTCTCTCCCTGGGTATCCCCTGCTCGGAAAGCAAGGGGGCTAAATATCTTCATCAATTAATCTTGTAGAGCAGTGATGCTGCCCGCTGTAATGCTCTCCCATCAGCTGTGCTATCAGGGAGGTTTGCCAAAACTCCCTATCAGCAAAGGCTTTGTGCATGTAATGGGGACTGTCCAGACTCTATAGTACAGTGGTGGCAAACCTATGGCACGGGTGCCAGAGGTGGCACTCAGAGCCCTCTCTGCGGGCACGCGCAAACAGAGTTGCCCACACACACCCACACACCTCTAGGCTGGCCTGGGCCGCTGGGCTCGATTATTAGCATTAAACCTAAGACCTTGTTTTGGGGAAGCAGTGTAGGCAACCCTGTTAAGCGCTGTTAAACCCCACTGATTTTCATGGGAAGAACTAAAGCGCAATCCTTTACCTGGGAGTAAGCTCAGTTGCTGGCAATGGGGCTTGCTTCTGAGTAAACCTTCCTCGGGCCGTGATTCACCCGTTGGAAGAGTTGCATGGTTGCTTCAAAGCAAAGCCACCAACTACCACCAAGCTTACTCCTAACGCACACCTCAGAGCCAACTGTTTTTTTCTAAACTAAAACCTCAGTATTTAGGTTAAATTGCCGTGTTGGCACTTTGGGATAAATAAGTGGGTTTTGGGTTGCAATTTGGGCACTCGGTCTCAAAAAGGTTCGCCATCACTGCTATAGTACATATTTTATTATATTGTCCCCTCCTTATGGCACCCAGAACAAAATGGCTATCTCCGCTCTTAGCAAAAAAAGAGCATGCATCCGATTTGCGGGAGATCATCTTTTTATTAGATAACACCAGAAGCGAGGTAACAGATCCAGTAGCTAAACTTCTTGATCTACATATAATCCAGAGATCCAAGTGTTAACTTGCCTAATTCCTTTCTCCTCCTCTCCCGCTTGTTTTAGCTTTCAATTTATGTATTGATATTTATTCATAATTTTATTTTCATTACCTGTTTGGTGACTGAATTCTCTGTTGATAGAAATGGAATATTATGCCAGTAAAGGTTGTTGAGTTGAGTATAAGCTGTTCAAGTTGCTTGATGCAATAAAAAAAATATCCCTGATTGACTTACAGCCTGATTGTGAGTTTGCCTGCCAAACTGGTTCACTGGGAAATTTGCAACATCCCTGTTAGAAGAAGAGTTGGTTTTTCTCTTGTTTTTCTCTCTACTTTTAAGGAGTCTCAGATTAGCTTATGATTGCCTTCTCTTTTTTTCCCCACCACACACAACTTGTGAGGTAGGTATGGCTGAAAGGGTTCTGAGAGAACTGTGACTATCCCAAGGGCACACAGCAGGCTTCCTGTGAAAGAGTGGAGAAACAAACCTGGTTTATCAGATAAGAGTCTGCCGCTCACATGGAGGAATGGGGCATTGAACCAGGTTCTCCAGATACAAAGTTTCCTACAAAGTCTCACTGAAGTCAGTGGCAGCTGTGCATAGTGTTTATCTTGTTTCAGACCTCTTTCCACCCAACAAGGCAGGTGAGTCTGGTGCTTAAACTGAGCAGCCAAAACCCCTTTCTCCAGATTGGGGGATTAGGCTAAAGGGTTTTACTTGCCAACATGGCAAGTGTAGGAGCTTGTGAATAAATCACAACAATATGCTTGTGGCCCTGGATTCCAAGAACCCGCTGATTTGGGTTGGGGCTTTTCACACTTGATACACTCATGTGCACTGGAGAATCAGCCAGCCTCTATAAAGATGAAATATCCCATACTTAAGAACCAGGGCTTTTCCAAATCATCTAGTCTGTTTGGGTAGCACAAGTCAATTTAATTTGTACAAAACAGGCTTATACTATTGGGATTCTCCTCTGCAAGGCTTAATTTCCCAGCAGAGTGTTAAGCCACTGATAATTTTTCTTTTATAATTAAGAATTATGTACCTAAATCCTAAAGATTTACCAGGCAGATAGAGTCTCCGCCAACGCAATGATTCACAACCTCACAGGAAACGGCTTCCTTGGGTCACTGTAGCTCAACATGATTCATAATCTATAATAAAACACAATGCTGTTGTAATATTGTACATCCAGGACCGTGTGCCTCATTATCTGCTGTGGACTTCTCACCAGCAGCTGTACAACAGGAATGACTTTGTTAATGTTCTGTAAGAAGCATAAAACCAATCAGCGACTGTTAGGTTCTAATAACACATTATTCCCCTAATTTATTTATCTAGAGCCAGCGTGGTGTAGTGGTTAAGAGCAGGTAGATTCTAAGATGGAGAACCAGGTTTGATTCCCCACTCCTCCACTTGAGTGGCTGATTATCTGGTGATCGTAAGCCACTTTGAAATGCCACAGTAAAACAGGGCATAAATCTTCTGCTCTTCTTCTTCATTCAGGCAGATGGGACACGGAGATGGTTTCTTAAATACCTGAGAACCATAACAAGGAGCAGCAGTGGCGTAGGAGGTTAAGAGCTCGTGTGTCTAATCTGGAGGAACCAGGTTTGATTCCCAGCTCTGCCGCCTGAGCTGTGGAGGCTTATCTGGGGAAATTCAGATTAGCCTGTACACTTCCACAACTCACCGCTCAGGGCTGGGTGACCTTGGGCAGAGCTCACAGCTTCTCGGAGCTCTCTCAGCCCCACCCCACCTCACACAGGGTGTGGTGCAGCTTGTTGTGAGGCGGGGAAGGGCAAGGAAGGATTGTAAGCCCCTTTGAGTCTCCTGCAGGAGAGAAAGGGGGATATAAATCCAAACCTTCCTCCCTCCCTCCTCCCTCCCTCCCTCCCTCCCTCTCTTCTCTCTTCTCTTCTTCTTCTTCTTTCTTTCTCTCTTTCTTTCTCTTTCTTTCTTCTTCTTCTTCTTCTTCTTCTTCTTCTTCTTCTTCTTCTTCTTCTTCTTCTTCTTCTTCTTCTTCTTCTTCTTCTTGAGGCTTTACAAGTAGGCCAGGTCCAAGAACACTAATGGTATGTGGTTCTGATGGCTTATCAACGTTAGAAGGCATTTTGCATGGATTTCCTCCATAACGTTACGAATCCCATCACTGAATGCACACCCTTAGAGGAAACTGATAGAAAGTAACATTTCTTTCTATTACCATGGGCATTTTCTTCACTAATGCCACTTGTCAACTAAAAGAACGATCAAGAGGCAAGAAGACTGCAAAATAAAAGCTTTTCACTTTTGTGAGACATGCCACCCAATGGTGGGCCATGTGGGTGTGTTAGTCATGATCCAAGCTACAATCTTCATCCACATAAGCGCCAATTGGAAACTGAATGTCCAACATGGCAAATGGAAAGGAACAAAGTGGGGGTTTTTTGACAGTGTGAGAGATAAAAAAAATGTTTGGGAAAGGCTGTAAGAAAAGATTTGTTTTTGATTTCTAGGCTGCCATAGAAGATAAACAATAAGGTTGGGTCAGAAGAGGGCAGCAAATTTATTTCCAAGGTCGAGACTGGGAGAATTGATGATCAGGTTGCTGGAATTGTCAGATCAGCTGTTTGCTTTGGTCTCAAGTGTTATTTCCTTGCATTGCTTTTCACAAATCTAATGTCTGTCAGACCCTGACCTAGTTTGTAGGTCACCACTTATTTTCAAGAATAGCTGTATTTCTGTCTACTCAGACCTGTAAAGTTCTTCTTTATATTGATATTATTTTTATAGACCAAATTTCTGAAAAAGTGCTTATTCCTTTTGGGTTCACGAATCTCTGCCAGACAGCCATGCCTTATTTCATTTCTGCCAGTAGTTTGCTTCTTAAAATTATTTTCTAATAAATATTGGGAGCTGGGTAGGTGCAAGATCATCTTTTCCCCATCTTTTCGCTATGGCAGCCCCATAACTGGAACAGTTTCCCCTGTGAAATGTGTGTGGCTCCCTCACTGTTGATCTTTAGGAGGCAGTTGAAAACAGTTTTATTTAGAACTCCATTTTGATTGATTTAGCTTTTATTATTGGCAGTCCTAATTGAAGCTCTTGGCTCCTTCCCCTCTGGCCCACCATGCCCGGTTTCTCCATTTCCAGGTGCGGCGCGGCCTCACCTTGCCGCCCCAGGTCTTGGTCTTCCCTTCCCCTCAGGAGCTGGGCTCAGCTTTGGCCCAGTTGGTGGCACAGCGCGAGCCTCAGTCTGGGCCTGGCGGGCGGTTCTCATTGGGTCTGTCGGGGGGCAGCCTGGTGCGGATTCTGGCCCAGGAGCTGCCCGCCGTCGCTTCCACCCCGGCCCGCTGGCTTGTGGCTTTCGTGGATATAGCGCCACGTTCCCCTGCAGGACCCAGAGAGCAACTACAGCGCCTACAAGACTTACCTCTTCTCCAAACTCACCCATTCCCACAGGATCAAAGAAAAAGTGCAAAAGACAAAAGTCACTTTACTCCAACACATAGAAGAAAATAAATTGAGCCTCCCTCCCCAATTCCAGGTGTAGAGGAGGAAGCATTCTCTTCAGCAATTAAAATTCTCTATTTCAGACTGGCCACAGGGAAGTAGTGTGTGTGTGAGGGAGATTTCTCCTTCTTTCCTGGCATTCAATGGTGGCAGGAGCACAGGGGCATAATGAATCAGCTAGTGTGGGCATAAGGAGCTATTACACACTCACGCACACGTATGAACCACCACTCAAAGCTCTGCTGCTTTCTGCATATTTTTCCCAGACCAACCATGACACCAGAGATCATGAAAGAGAGAGACAAAAAAAACCCCCAAAAATTCCGAAGGCACTGAAATAAAATGTGAAATAGACTCCATTTCACAAGTTGTTTTTCCCTTCTTTTTTCATTGCTACTTTATATGGATCTGCTCCTTACTGTGCCACGAATACCTGCTTGTGATGCAACAGCTTTGCTACCCAGGGGATGGGGTTATCATCTTATTTAATTAAACTTGTGTCTCTGCACCCAAGTGACAATTATGTTGATTTTTTTTCAAAAAAGAAAAGAAATCCTTGACTGTAGCAGCATTAACAAGGATTGGGATTGTGGAACTTGCAGAGGACGGACAAGGAAAAATGGTTTCCTCTTGCGTGCTCTGAATCTTTGGTGAATAGAAAAGAAAAATCTCCTTTTTCTGCGATCCTCCATTAATTTCACCTTGGATTCAAATCCCATCGCAGCATCTTCAGGGCAGTCTGTTTTCAAGAACTTCATTTTTATCTGACTTGCTTGAGCTGAGAAAAAGTGATATTTTTGCTCAGCGCCAAGCAAGGTAACAGGCTATTCATACATCAGCTATCACAGAAGAAAAAGGACCGGACTGCTCAGAATTTGAAATAGTGGCTAATGGCTTCTCTGATTTTGTGCAGTAGCTATTTTCTAAACGTGAGAAAGACTTGCATACAATGGGGTTATCATAAAGTAATGAATGCGGGTGTAATATCTATGGTCCTTTGTTTCTGAAGCGAACCCCCCTCTCCTACACCCTGAAGCAGCCTCCCACTCCGCAATTTTAAATTAAGTATTCCAAATAAATCAACAGGTAAGGCTCCATAATCTGGTCAAACAACCTGACACTTTGTGAAATAGCAAATCTGTCCGCATTTATGATGGGGAAAAATCAATCAACATTTAGATGGGAAATAAGAATGTGCAGAAGCCTAGTTTTATGTAGAATAGCTAGTCTTTAATACATTTCAATCACACCCTGGTCCTAACATAAAAATTAACCATTCCAAATATCCTAACCTTTGCAAAAAAAAAATCTGTCTATTTTGCCAAATTATACCCAGAATGATGTGACTATCTGATAGGGAACAAATGCCGATAGAAATCGTAGGGAAAATGATGTATGTTCTGTTATTTGATCCAACCATTGTGATACTTATGCTTCCGCCCCACCCCCAGCCAAATCTTGTGGCTAAATCCATTTAAATGAATGGGCTCAAGGAACAAGGATAAACAGAGTTATGCCTATTGATTTAAAAAAAAATAACTTGGTTTAGGACTGTATTGTTATTAGGTCTCAGAACTTAAGCCAATAAACAGACTCTCAGTAGCGTTTATTGGATAGGCATTGAAGCACCACACTCGCAAAGCCAGTTCTGATGAAGCCGGCATTCACAGTCCCCTTTATCCCCTGAAGAGAACCCCCCCTCCCATTTTCCCAAGAGTTTGTGAAAAACAGTCTTTAGAGCTGAGGCACCCAAAGTTCAGCGGCAGATAGCAAGAGCCATCTGGCTTCCTGCCCTATGAGATAATGGATGTAACAGTTTCTATGGAACAGGAGTGTCAGGGGAAGCCGAGTTGTCTACAAGCATGTGAAGTCATAAAGTAAAGCTCAAGGAAAGAATGCACAGATGGCAGTGGATACATATAGCAGGCTGGTTACATATATCTTTTGAGCAGCAGCAATTTGTTACTTCAAGCAGTTGCCTGATTCTAGGAACACATCTCAATCACCTAGACAGCATCCCCCTGACATTTGCAAAATTTATAAATATATATTGAATAGCCGGAAGTTGAAGGATCTGAGTTGCAACCAGCTGTTGAGGCTATCCTTTTGACTTACTGTTTTTCTGCATTCCCATTTTCCTCACTTGTAAATTACTATTTTTGGTGGGAGGAGCAGGTTAATTTCCACACATGTTTTGCTCCCTCTAGTGTCAATTCAATATCACACAGATGTATGTCCGGCATATCTCCTAGCACCGTGATGGCGAACCTATGGCGAGGGTGCCCAAGGCGGCACTCAGAGCCCTCTCTGTGGGCACGTATGCAGTCATCTCCCCCTCCCCGCTCACCCAGCCAATGGCGGCTGCCAGCAAACGCATTGGGAGTCATGCTGCACAGGCTGCTGTGCATAAGGCGCTCTGCCGGCTGGGGCTGAGCTTCAGGGAGGTCCTCTTGAGTCGACCTGATTTGCTGAAAGTACCATCTACCACTCCACAAGTACCCCCCTCCCCCACAAAGCTTGGGAGACTGGAGGCTGACACGCTTTTCTTGGCATGTAACTTTTGGGACCAAACTAAAATGTTGGGGGTAGGATTAAAAAGCAGCAGTCCAGGTGTGGGGCTTCCATTGGGAGGAGTGTGTCTGCCAAGAGCAGGGCAGGCGCAGTCATGGAATTCAGGCACTCACCCCCTCCCTTGGGAAAGACAGTGATGGGGCTTTTAGTGCCTGGGAGCCCAGGGCAGGGAGGAGAGATCTTGCAAGGTCCCTAGGCTCGCGACGCCAATCCCATTCCCACAGGATCAAAGAAAAAGTACAAAAGACAAAAGGCATTTCATACCGGTAAAGAATTGAACTAAACCAGGCCCCAACCAACTGGCAGGAAAGGAAGAGGAGCATCCCTTACTGCCCTGAGCATCCCTTCCCCACCCCCCTTGTCAGAATTAGGGCCATTCTGACAGAGGCAAATGTGGGACAGAGAGGTCACAGTCATTTCAAAATATTCTCCATGCTTTTATTTTTCTGTTCTTGTTGCATTTTTGTGCGAAGTCAAGTGCTGTGATGATGTGAAGGAAAAACCGCAGATCAGATGGCTGCTCCACAAATTTAGCTTTCCTGAAGTTATCCCTCGCACAGCATTCTTGCTTAGGATTGCCTTCCTTGGCTGCCTTTTTACTTCTATTTTGTGGTGGTGGGGTTATTGGATTTCAGAAAGTGAAAGTTTTAATTCCCTCTCCCCCTGCACCTCTCCCCCTTCCCCCGCCAGGCCACCAGTGTGATAATAGTGAGAAAGAAGTGGTGACCTGCCTGCTTGCTTGGGGAAGAGACATTTTCAGCTGGGGCAGAGCTGTTTCCACATGCCTTGCCTTATGAAGTTGTTTGTTAATAGCAAGTAGAAATCTGTGAAACTGGCTTATTTCATGTATGAGCAAAATTTGTCTTTTGTGTGTGTTTTGTAGCTTGTAAGCTTTTTGGGGTTCATGTATGAAGAACAGAGGGCTCTAAATGTCCTCAATCATCAATCACTTAATCAATATTTAATATTTGTACTCAGTGTTTAATATGTGGAAATTAATCTTAGAAATGTGTAATAGTAGCCACTTAATTTTCATCTAAGTCATCAAACGTTATTAGCAGGTATATCATATATCGCATAAGGTATTTTGTGATTTCTGTTAGATCCTTATGATAAGCATAATTTCATGTTTATTATTTGCTATTGGCAATAATAACTTTTATAATTAAGTGTCCACTGTTTGTCTGCTTATTGTCAATGAACAGCCCCCCACCCCCACCCCGGACTTCCTATACAATTGTAATAATGCATTGTCAAAAGCTTTCATGGCTGGAATCAGCTGGGAGTCGTGGGTTTTCCAGGCTGTGGGGCCAAGACCTGGTCGTTTTTGTTGCTAACGTTGGCAACGTTTTGCCTGCATCTGTGGCTGGCATCTTCAGAGGCAGGTCACAGTATCATGGGTCGATTCCACCCTGGTTTCTTTCCATGGTGCAATGTGGAGAGAGACAAACACATGTTATTGTGACCTGCCTCTGAAGACGTCAGCCGCAGATGAGGGCGAAACATCAGGAGCAAAAACTACCAGACCACAGCCACACACTCCGGAAAACCCACAACATCCACGTAATTGTAATATTGGTCTCAATCCTTTTTTTTTTTGCTTTCTAATTTAATATTTATAATGAAAAATAAATTTAAAAAAAACACTCAGCAAGCCGAACCACTCGCCTGTTCTCCCGTTTGTTGTCTTTCCTGTACTCTTGCTGAATCCCAGGGTACTCAAAGCACTAGCAATCTGAGCATTTCCTGATATATTGTGTTCCTATTGTAACTTAGCAACACACCAACCTGGGAAGGAAGGCTGGGGTGGAAGTGGGGGGAACTGTTTCAGTAGGTTGGACACTGGGGGGAAAACCAAGAGATGCCTTCCTTTCCCACAGCGCATATTCATATCAATTATAATTAAGTCTTCAGCTTCAACCAGCATTTCAACCACCCAAGGAACTTGGCTCATTTCTGGTTCCTTGGAATGACATGCTCTCCCCAGTGTCTGATCAGATGTGGGTTTTTGTTTCATTAATTCTTCGCTTTGCTGCACATGTAACCTCTATTTGCTATGGGACATATTGCTTCAGTGAGCACCAAAGCACTTTTTCCCAGTCCTATTTATTCTTCCCTCTTGATTTATAGGACATCTGCTTGCATAAAGAGAGAGACCCACTGCTCTGCTGTCACAGTATGAACCCAAAGGGCCGTTGCCTAAAGTATGGATACTTGGAGCCTTCTTGATAAAGCTGCTAGCTGCTAGCCACATGAATGATTGTCTTCTACTGAGGACATGGGTTTAGATCTCAAAAATAGGACTGCCAGACTTCATAACCAGCCGTACCTAATCCTAGAGGGTATGTTCTCCAGCTCACAGCCCCAGAAATCCAACCTAAAAATTGACCGTAAAATACAGACCACACAGAGATGAAAAGCCAGTCTTCCACTATCTCATTCATTCCTGCTCAGTTCAGGAATGGCCTACTGCTTGAGTTGCCAAGGGATCCTGGTACCACAGGGGGAGAATTCAGGAGATGGAGACAAGCAATTCTGTCTCATGCCAAGATGCCACGTCACTTCTGGAGTGAAATGACAAGCATCAGGGCAACACTGGGATTCACCCAGAACTCTATGGCCCCTTCCCCACGGGCCATAAACGGCGCCCTGGGGACGGCAAAAACGCCGTCCCCAGGGAGCCGTTCGCACAGGCAGCACTGCCAAAACGCAGCAGCGCCGACCTGGCTCCCCTCCCCCAGGGTGGCGTCAGGCCGCCTTCAAAAACTTCCCTCCTGGAGGGAGGTTTTTGGAACAACAGTGCATTCCCGGCGGCGTGGTGCGAAAGGCACTGCTGGGAATGCGCTGTTTTCCCCGGTCCTCTCCCACTCACCTCGTCGCCGTCTTCGCCCTGCTGGCCTTAGACCCTCCCTCACTGTCCTCCGACCCCTGGAGGTCGGAGGGCAGCGTGGGCAGGTCTTAGGAGGCCAGCAGGGTGACGACGGCGACGAGGTAGTGGTAGAGGGACGGGGAAGAGGCGGCTCCATGCGGAGCCACCTCTCCTGTGCCGGCCTCTGCGGGGGCCGCTCGCTCACTCTCGTGTGAACGGCCCCCACCCCTCCACCAGCAGAATTCCCCTTTGGCCCGTGCGGAAAGGGCCTATGGTTAAACCATAAATCTCTAGATGAATCTTTGAGCATTGTCCCAACACAATAGCTTCTCTTGCAATTGCACACTAGAAGTGATGTCAGGCTTTGGTGCTATGCTGATTCACACACACCATTTCCCCAATGCATCCAAGGCAAGTGGGAGCAGAGAACCAGAGCTGGGAGGTTATAGCGGGAAGTTATAGTGGATTAGAAGGCTCACCTACCGATCAGTTGTATGGAATGAAACTCCCCCATTTCTATATTTACTGAAGAAGAGCTATGAGGCCTGAGCACAAAAAGCAAGTGGTAACTCACTGACTTTATACCCTGTGACACGGTGTTGTTTGTGGCCCTCCTCAGAACACTGTCGTAGACTTCATACCTTTATTCTATATGGTATTTGAATTCTATACGTTTCCAGAAAAGCCCAAGCACAGTCATAAAACAGTGAGAACCACATATACCATGTAATAAAAGGTGTATCATCCTTGGCTCTTCCAAAGACATTCCAGAAGGAGGCTGTAATTGCCACTGAGAAGTTAAAATTGACACATAACATACTAAACTCAAGTCCCAATCCAGAAGATTCCTTCAAACAACTGCACACCCCATTCTACTAAGAAGCCCCACCATTAAATTACTTGTTCATGCCCCTAACTGACATAGATGCTCAGAACTGGATAGCCCAGGCAAGCCTCATCTTGTCAGATCTCAAGAGCTAAGCAGGGTTGGCCCTGGTTAGTACTTGGATGGGAGACCACTGAGGAAGTCCAGGTTTGTTTAATAGAGGCAGGGAACAGGAAACAACCATCATGAGATCTCATAAGCAAAGCAGAGGAGGCCTTGGTTAGTCCTTGGATGGGAGACCTGCAAGGAATGTAACCAGGATTGCTGTATGGAAGCAGGCAATGGCAAACCACCTCAGCTCAGTTCTTGTCTTAAAAACCCTATGGGGCTGTCATAAGTCACATGCAACTTAACAGTACTTTCCACCACAAATGGACGCTGTAGCCTTGAGCTTGTTCTTCATTCTTTGCATGAGCTTGTTCTTCATTCTCTGACTTGGTTATGTTTATAGAATCAACTCAGCATACAATTTCTAGAAATCCTCTGTTGACTCTGTGGATGATTTTGCATTCCTCTTCCCTGTTATTGACCTAAAAACCCAAGTTTTAATTTTATTTCTTTAGAACTGAGCATGACAGTTGATGCCATGATTCCCTTGCCAATGTTCTGTTTTTTTTCTGCACTAATTCAAAAATAGGGGATAATTTAAAAATTTCAACCAACCATTCAAAATCTGCTCAACTTTGCCCTTTCCACACAACAAATTCTGAGCAGGTTACAGGTGGGATTAATATACCCAGCATAGCCCCGGGCCCTTCACATGGCTGGCTGTCCATGGGACAGCCAGCGGACCAGCCGGAATGCACGCCTTTGCACTGAGGCACTTTTGGGGGGGCAACTTTTCTCAAAAACGTACCTCCCTCTAATGCAGCTGAGCCTTGCTGGAGCCATTAGAGCCTGCGTAGCTCCACAGATGGGAGCCGGGACAGGAAGGGGAAAAAACTGCAGCCGTATAACACACTTTGCAGCCATGGCGGTTCACTCAACCCTGGCTGCAAGGTGAGTTAAAACAAAAGAATCACACATAGTTCGATTGTTGTAAAACCTGAATTTGGGGGTGGAGGGAAACGCAGAGTGGATCTGCCTTAGGATTGGGATCCATGCAAAGTAACCCCGTCCCCAACCTGGGTTTTTTACCAGTGCTATCCCGGTTTAATTGGCCTGTGCAGAAAGGGCCAAAGTTTTTCCCTTTTACCAGGCACACTAATATTTCAAATATTCCATGTTACTGATGACTGGTTAGTCCTCATAAGATTGTAAATGAACCATGATAATGCCCACATCCAAGGATATACTTTGCTGGGTAGAAACCAGCCTGTTTACTATTGGATGAGGTGGTGGTGGTGTCCTCAGTGGTCAGGGGTGGCGTGGCAAAGGCACCACCATGCTACCTCCAAAGGGACTTTCCATCTCTAAAGGCTTGGAAATCGGGGAAAGTGAAAAATCCTCCTGCCACCTGATAGCTCCACAGGCTGCATAGGCCCATTTCTGGTGTTGTACTGTGGTTGCACAGGGGGGTGTTGTCAGGTGGGATGCCCAGTGGAAGCCAACTAATGTGCTTGAATGCTGCAGTGGCTTCTGGGCCCTGGCCACTTCCAGATGTGTCAGCAGCACAGCTGTACCACACAGGTGAGTTTTGTTCTCCCTGCTGGCAAATGCACTAGTGTGGCCCTCCACTACTCCCATAAGCCATTTTGCGCCCCCTAATCTGGGTTGGGCCCTAGTGATTTATATTATGGATAGAAACAGGAAATATTTGTTCATCTCTATGATTGTGAGCTTCTTTTTGCATTAAATTTGAAGTCAGGTTTTAGTTTTATCTTCAGATAGTAGCTTAGTGATATTTCATGCAGCTGATACAATGCCCGGTCAAGTATTTATAGTTCTTCATTGTATTACTGTTTCATTTCCAGCTGTGGCAACATCTAAGTACATGTTAACTAAATTTACTTGCATTCATCCCTGACTAAAATGGTATCTTTTCCTGTCCTGTTTCCTCTCGTCTCACATTTCAGACTGCAAAACTCCTTTAGGCAAGCGTTTGTTTATTATTACTTCTTGCTTATGCATCATGTCTGTTGAAGGTGATGTAAGAAGCAATATTCCAAGTTCAGTGTGCAAGAAAATGATATTCTTCTACTGAGGAAGCTAAGTCGACTTTGTAAGCTGCTTATACAAGGGAAACCATCGAGAGCCATGAATAAGGCACACTGAGCTCTCCAGGAGCACAGTGAAACAGGCACGAAAGGACAGAAAATCATCTTTAAAGGCCTAGGCTGTTTCCACACGGCCATGCTGCGGGGGTCCGTTGGCGTAAACGATACCGACACACACCCCGGGACTGTTCGCACGGACAGTCCCGGTAGGGGTGGGGAAGATGGCGCATCCTCCAAATGCTTTGACGGACAGCTCTGGAGTTGCAGGGCAGAGGGGCGTGTCCCCTGGCCTGGGCGACGCGCCGGAAGGTTGGAGGGATGATAAGGCAGTTGGGGAAGGGGCGGGGAAGTGGTGCCTTCCAGCTGCTGCTGTTTGCATGGCAGCGGTTGGAAGCTGCTGTTTCCGAAAAACCTTGCTCAAGGAGGTTCAAAAACAGCGGCTTCGCGCCGTTCGGGGGTTGCGAGGTGAACTCCTCACCAGGGACACTGTTTTTAGCATCCCTGGGACACTGTGTTCCGCCCGTGCGGAAACAACCCAAGATTCAACAGTGCATTTCAGAGTTCAAAAGTTCTGTCTCACTCTATGCCAGCCAAGACAGAAAACATAGGTGGGGCTATGAAGAAGAACGGAAAACACAGTTGGAGCAGAAGGAAGAAGAAGAAGAAGAAGAAGAAGAAGAAGAAGAAGAAGAAGAAGAAGAAGAAGGAGGAGGAGGAGGAGGAGGAGGAGGAGGAGGAGGAGGAGGAGGAGGAGGACTTGTTACATTAATTTACTTCAGTAATCTCAACTGTGGTGGATTCCGCACAGCACCAATATAAGAACTTCACACAGCTCTCTTCCCAAAAACGAGTTCAGCCTGTTATATTCTTCTCGATCTGGGTTTTTCAAAGATCGCTAAACTACAGATCTTCCCGCACCCCCAACCTGCACTGAAGAAGATTTCCACTTGCTGAAGCAGGAAATGCTTTATTTCTTCTTACTTTTGTTTCCGCTGCTTGCGTCTGACAATTTGTGTGCTTACGCAGATTCTCCCTGAAGATTCCCCGTAGCGGTTTCCTCCACTTGCAGCTCAACTATTTGTTATTTCACTGTAAAAAAGTAGATGAACAAAGGTTTTTTTAGCCCAGCAATCCCAGATGCATGTTGTTTTTCCTCTCTCTTTTTTGTTTTGAGTGGGCTGTCTGTGAAGTTACCTGACTAAAGAAGCTGCAACAGGTGCATATTTGAGTTGCGCATATTTATGCTGTGTGGAAACCACCTGTGTCTTAATGACTGATCATACAGCGTTGCTGTTGTTTTTTATTACTTTCTTCAAAAAACATTAGAAAAACACCTTCTAACAGAAAGTTTTAAATGACGTGCATTAATAACATCTTGACTCTGGCTTCACCCCCACACTGCAACTTAAAAAAAGACTGAAATAACATCAACCAGGATTCTAGATATGGGAGCAGCATACCTTTTACCCATTCTCAAAGCATTTCTGTCTGAGGGGAACCATACAAATCTACCAGGACCTCTAAAACGTGTTCTGTGTTCAAATTGGCATCCAAATCAGATCTGGCAAAAGTATCTCAGAGCTATTTCATTCCGTTCAGCCCCCTCCTGTCTAGAGTTAACCAAATTCCAAAGAAATTGAGACAATTTTGCTAGATGCGATTCTGCGGATGCAACTGATGTGGTAAATAATGCCTCCTTGTGCATGCGTTCTTGATAGCAGACAAAGTTTTCTTGCTGGTAAAGGGAACTAAAGATGTTTTATAAATATTCATCATCATGGAGGTGATAAGACATGAGTCTTTATTTTGGTTGCAAAACAAACAAACAGGTCTCATAACTCTGTGTGGACATTTCGCACCAGGAAAAACATGCCTCTTTTTTTAGATTTGTTTCTTTGAAATGTTTATGTGCTGCTGCTTCCTCCAATGCTCCTGTTGACTCACAACATCAGCAACAGAATATTAACAATATTAACAATGAAACTAAATATTTTAGAATGCCAGACTCAAAATAGCTATGAAACACTCCTAATGCGCAACAGCAACCATAATAACTTCAAAATAGACTATTGCGAGCAGTATACATTCTGAAAAAACAAACAGAAGCAGACACTTTTTAAAATCAGCCGTAAAATAGCAGCACAAGTCAATTTAACAGCTTGAAATAAAAAAAAATCTTGAAAAATAAGATATAAAATATAATCAATAACTAGCCATAAAAACAGATTAGACAATAAAATAACAGGAGCAAATCTTAAAGGTAACATTATTCAAGCTGATTTCTTTTAAGTCCAAGTCCTGACTTTAACAGAGCTTTAAAGAAAAGCTTCCAAAGTTTAATTCTCAAGGCTCAGTTGCATGCATTCATGGTTTTTCAAAACATACAGAAAAGGACAGGAGCCAATCAGGTCCTTACCCTCTCAGTATCCAGGAAGCTTCCTCTCCCCTAGGGTTCCCATTTGCCCACTTATGGGGAGAGCCCTCCAATCAGTTGCAAACCTTGCCCGCCAATGCTCACCTGATCCATGGCCATTTCTGCACAGCCACATTGGGGGTTGGGTCGGTGTACATGACGCCGACCCAACCCCCCTGGGACCGTTCGCACAAACGGTCCCGGAAACTACCAGGAAGATGGCTTCGCCATGGATGCTGTCGTTTCCGATTGACTTCTATTTTCTTAGGATCCGCCTCGCGATCGCCGAAGCTTCAGTGGGACACGACTCTCCTGCCCCCCCTGGCGCCGACCGGGCCCAGAGTTGCAGGGCAGGGGGGGCGTGTCCCCAGGCCTCGGCAATGTGCCAGACGGTCACAGGGAAGGTAAGTCGATTGGGACAGGGGGGAGGGATGGTGCCTTCCAGCTGCTGCCGTTTGCACTTGGCCTCGGGGAGCAAGGTTGGGATACAGTGGCTTTGCGCCGTGGCTGCGCAGCAGCTGCACCCCCCCCCCCCATGTGAATGGCTCCCTGGGGACGGTGTTTTTGCCGTCCCCAGGGCAATGTATTTGGCCTGTGCGGAAAGGGCCTATGGGTGAAAACTGGGCCATCGGCGGTGGGTCCAATTGGCTTGTGGTAGTATGTGTGCAAAATGGATTAGTCTTAGATTTCCCTTACTCTGAGGAGATTGTCTTGTTAAATTATATACCCATGTTTTCAATAAAATAAAATTAAAAAACAACAACCCTGCACAATATGATTTTTCATCCAATAACAGCAGTTATAATCATGTGTGGAAAACAGTGAGGGAAAAATAGAGGAATAGATTATGATTTACAAAGAAAGTATTTTTGCTAACTAAACAGACAAGAAGAAGAAGAAGAAGAAGAAGAAGAAGAAGAAGAAGAAGAAGAAGAAGAAGAAGAAGAAGAAGAAGAAGAAGAAGAAGAAGAAGAAGAAGAAGAAGAAGAAGAAGAAGAAGAAGAAGAAGAAGAAGAAGAAGAGTTGATTTTTGTGCCCCACTTTTCTGTACCTTTGAGCAGTCTCAAAGCAGCTTACAATCACCTTCCTTTCCCCACAACGACACCTTGTGAGGCAGGTGAGGCTGAATGAGTTCAAAGAGAACAGTGCTAATCACCCAAAGTCACCCAGCAGGTTACATGTGAGGAAGAGGGGAAACAAACCCAGTTCACCAGATTAGAATCTGCCACTCATTGGGAGGAGTGTGGATTCAAACCCGGTTTTCCAAATTAGAGTCCAAACCTTGTTCTCTTAAATCCACTGGCTACACAACACTCCTCGGGTCTCTATAGAAAGGGAGAAGACGTTTCGCTCTCAACACAGTTCCATCCTGCAATGGACTTTGCATGGACCGTACCGCAAAACATTATCCCGTCATCCTAAGTCTTTAACCATCCTGGGCCGACTTTGCCGACGACTTCTAAAAAAGTAAAACAGTTAATTACAATCATAAAAGTCACCCGAATCGTCCGTATCCAAAGCACCGTTTGGAAGACCGTGCATTCCAAACGTCCCCCCCCATCCCACCCAACCCTTAGCTACACTCTCACACATTTGTAAGATGGGGCTATTTAGTAGGAAGAACAGCTTGGAACTATCAGAAAACTTGGCCTTGTCTGAAAATGGGGTTTATATACTTCACTCGAATTTCATCGTAAAACAGGCAGTAGAAGAAAATATGCTGCTCAGTTTCAGGGAAGCCCAGTTTACAGGGGCAGAGTCTTTCTACAGAAATCTTCCATAGAGGAGAGCAGATGGCAAAGGGTTGAGTCTGGCCAGGGAAAAGGCCCTTCGGTGATTTGGATTTTGAAAAAAGTAAAGATAATCAGCCATTTAGTCACGTTTAATTGGGATCCCCCAAGCCCAACAGAGAACAGGTTCTGAGAGCCGTAGCAGAAAGATTTTGTGCTTGATCACTGTCTCTTGCTTTCCTGGTACCTGACAACTAATCTGGCCTTCTGTTACCTTCTGTTCTTCTGGTGTTGGATCTTTGGAGCTCCTGTTGCCCATAGCACCTGCTTGTCTGAGTGCTGCACAAAGCTCCTGTTCCCCTCTATACTTTGGGATCACACCCCCGAAATCTAGCCCTGCTGTATATTTAGAACAGCTTGTTAATTATAAGTCCAGATGGGTCATGACAAGAGCAAGGTGCAACTCATTCCCCTCTGTCTATCTTCAAGGTCGTTTCCTTAACATCCCACAAAGTGAGCGTTGTTGTCGGTACTGTCCCAACGCCATGGACTCAATTCCTCATATCCTGCTTTACTGTTCGAGGTATAATGATATTAGAACAGATCTGGGAGCTTTATTACCTCTAGAATTTATGTTTCTCTCAGACAAACTAAAAATGTCTAAGCTATTGAACAGTCCTAATGTAGAAATTTCTGAAGCAGTTGCTACATTTTTAATCCATGTTCTACATGATATATAACAATGATCCTGTTTTTGTACTTGGAATGTATGGTACTTCTGGTTTATGCCTAAGGTTTTTGGATTGGATTGGATTGGATTGGATTGGACTTGCTTGTCTTTTCAGCCCACCCCAGTGCAGCTCCCATGGCACCATGCTGGAGACCACTTGCCATATTAGGGAATGGGGCTCAGAATGGCCACAGAATGTGTGCCATAGAGCCACAAGAACACACGAAGCTGACTTCGAATGAATCAGACTATCAGTCAATCAAGGTCAGAATTAGTAGCGGTTCTCCAGGGTCTAAGGTTTAGGTCTTCCCCATCACTTATCACTTGATACTTTTGCTTGGAGACGCTGGCATTTGAACCTGGGACCTTTGGCATACCAAGCAGCTGTTCTACCACTAAGCCTTCCTCATGTATGGCTCCCAACTGCTTAGCAAGTGTTGCTAGTCCAAAAAGTGTTAGAGCCTTTCCCAAGCCTGATGCTGGGTTTCTGAAAACTGGGAATGTGTGTGACCTTTTGGCTGTTGCTTGCTGGAGCTTATTGGTAGACAAGTGTGGCTGACTGCACATTTTCAACTGAGAAAATCCTCTTCTCTGTTACTGCCTCTCCCTTCCGTCTAACATTAATGACACTATTTGTAGATGAATTAAGTACTAATTGGCATTTCATCGCCGCTTGACATTGCTGTGCCCGATTTAGAGTGAATATCACACATTATCATGCCTGATATCATGGTTAGTTATAGTTATGCGTGTTAACTGTTATGTCTCAAATGGAACAGTCCAAGATAGCTTAAATCTGAAGGGGAGTTTTTGCACAGCTCCCATTCATTTTAATGCTGATTTCACAGGTCACCTCTGGAAGACAATTGCCTTCATGATTTTTCATATCCTGGTCAGCTCTTCGACTATGGCCGAATTCCCACTGAAAATTTAATCTAGATACAACCAAGTTTCAAAAGAATTGGCACTTTTTCATCCAGGTTCCAACATCCTCACTGCAGCATGTTTCTAGTGAAGACATCTTCTAGTGAAGACCCCTGGGGGGGGGGGGGGTGCCTGCTGTCAGGGGTGCAATTGTTAAGCTAGCAGCACCAAAATTTCAGAGTATCTTTAGGAGACCCTCCTGATGATGCAACCCAGGTTTGGTGAAGTTTGGTTCATGGGGGCCAAAGTTATGGACCTTCAAATGTGTAGCCCCCGTCTCCTATTAGTTCCCATTGGAGTGTTTTTTTCAAAAAGGTGCATATAAAAGCAGGTCCAGGAAAATCCCACGATAAGGGGGGGAGCACCAGAAATGGGACTGATCTGTGTTCTGCGGTTCAGCTGTGAGGAGATCTTGAGGGAACCTGGATATTTCAGGTGACTATCCCAGGATTAATCGCCGGTGAGGAAATCACCTATATCAGTCTGTTTATGTGTGGTTATAAACCACAAATTATGTTTGGCAGAATATTGTATGCTCCTGTGAAAAGGAGAATTGATAATTAAAAATGTGGGAAAAGAAAACTGTCTTCCCCCTTTTGTTGGCATCTTCTGCCAGCTGGTGAAGTCTTCCATTTTGGCTGAAATTCTCATAGGTTATACCAATATGTTATAATTGTCGCTTTTATGTTTTTTTATGTATATTTTAGCTTGATTTTAATGGTGTTTAGGACATTCTTTTAGGTCCTTTCCGCACGGGCCATTAACGGCGGCTTGGGGACAGCAAAAACGCCGTCCCCAGGCCGCCGTTCGCACAGGGGGCGCAGCTGCATCGCAGCCGCGCCACCCTCGCACTGGCCGCCCGTCCCCACGCTGGCGTTTCCCCATTGCGCTCAGAAGCACACTTGTTGGGGAAACGCCGGCTGGAAGCCGCTGCCGTGCGAACAGCAGCAGCTTCCCGGCGCTTCCCCCCCCTTTCTCCCTGTACTTACCTTGTCCCCGGGCCTCCGGCGTGTCACCGAGGCCTGGGGACACGCCCCCCTGCCCTGCACCGCTGGAGCAGGTGCGCAGGGCCAGGGGCGTGTCCCCAGGCCTCGGCAACGTGCCGAAGGCCCGGGGACACGCTGGGTCGGCCGGGCGCCAGCGTTCCGCGGCGCCGGCTGCCCAGCTCTTTCTAGGACCGTCCGTGCAGATGGTCCTAGCATCGTCGGGTCAGCGTCGAGTACGCCGACCCGGCCGCTTCCGCATTCGTGCGGAAACGGCCTTAGATTAGTTTAATGGTTTCTAATAGTTTCTAATAGTTTTTAGTTATGTATGGCCTTTTCTCTGCCATTGGCTCAGCAGACAGGAATCGTCTTCAACCTGGATTTGGGGGAAAAGATTGCTAGTTTAGCAATCTTTGAAAAACCCAGGTTGAGAGGAGTATAACAGGTTGAACTCATTTTGGGGATGAAAGCTGTGTGAAGTTCTTCCCCAAAACACTTTTTATAATGTCACAAAGATATATTTGTGCCGTGCAGCATCCACCAAAGTTCAGAACAGGCAATGCCAGGTGTATATTCTATGTACAATCAATAACAAATTCCCTAACATTCAGGTCTGGATTATTGGAGAGGTTGGTTATTGGGCACGACGGAGTGCCAACAGTAAATGAAACTGGAACACAGGCTGAATCTAGCAAGTTTCCCTTCCCAGCCTGAGGCTTAAATAGACTGGAAAGACAGCAGCTGTACCAGGTCTGGAAGCAGCATGTGGGACTCATCTGTCATCATCAACACATTGATGTCATTTCCAGCATTCACAGGAAGTGATGTCATCAAGTCACTGGTGACATGTGGCAAAAAAAGGCTACTGAGCTTAAAAGCTGAAAATAAAAGAAATAGGGAGAAGGGGTGGGAAAGGATTATTTAGATTCATTATTGTGTGAGTCATTTATAAAATTTAAAAATGTGATTTCCAAACTTATTAATCTATATTACTTACACTTACAAGAAATAGAGCCAATTAGTTAGCTAGATAAGTCCCACTTCATTATTGGGATAGATTAGGACTGTCAAAAATTATTTTTCAGATTGTGGTTATTCATCATCCAAATATCTGACATAATGATTAAAATTAATTCAAAACCTACAAATAAATTAAGGGGAAAAACATTTTAGAAAATTATAAAAATTTACATTTGTAAACAAGGTCGGAATGAATCATAGCTCTTTCATATATCCACATTCAGGAAGCAAAATAATCAAGTAATCCTCATATTGTCACATATTTATATTAGACAGTGGAGGGATAGAAGATGATCCCATTCATGAAAATTGATTATCACACCACTAGAGAAATTGCATCCGCCCATTTTTCTTCCCTTTTCTGTTTTGGCTTTGTAATATGGGAATGGGCCATTAAAGCATCGCTCCCAAAGCACTGATCTCCCTGCTCCCTAAGATTTTTCAACATTATTTTGAATTCTAGTCTACCTGTTATACAACCTGTAAAGTCTCTTGAAGAAGAAGAAGAAGAGTTTGGATTTATATCCCCCCTTTCTCTCCTGTAGGAGACTCAAAGGGGCTTACAATCTCCTTGCCCTTCCCCCTCACAACAAACACCCTGTGAGGTAGGTGGGGCTGAGAGAGCTCGAGAAACTGTGACTAGCCCAAGGTCACTCAGCTGCCGTGTGTGGGAGTGTACAGGCTAATCTGAATTCCCCAGATAAGCCTCCACAGCTCAGGCAGCAGAGCGGGGAATCAAACCCGGTTCCTCCAGATTAGATACATGTGCTCTTAACCTCCTATGCCACTGCTGCCACTGCTTGAGAAAAGAATATAGGTTCGCTCATTAAATCAAGAGAGCCAGCCTGCTATAGTGGTCAAAGCTGGGAGACCTAGGTTCAAATTCTCACTCTGCCATGGAAACTTGCTCAGTCACCCACTGCCAACCTCGACTCTGGCAAGTATTTGCTGGGAGACTCAAGTGGTGACTCCTCAGGACCATCATCGTACCAACTGCAATTTACACCAGTGAAACATGGAAGACCACTGCAAGAATAGCCCAAAAGCTGAACATGTTCCAGCAGCGGTGCCTTCACAAGACTCCTGGAGTCACTTACCGTGATCGCATTACAAACAAGGAAATTCTGCGCAGAAGTGGTATATGGAGGTTGCAGGACTTTGTGACACAGTGCCGATTGCGTCTTGCTGGGCACGTCCTACGCCTACCAGGTCACTGTCACCCAAAGACTGCGATGTGATAGCGATGTGGTACCATCTGGAGGAAAAGCAAAAGCAAGGTAGGCCATGGAAGACATGGCGCCAGACCTCTAAAGAAGACCTAAACAAGGCTCGCATCTCATGGGACGAAGTTGAATTCATTACAGCATCCGAAATCATTGGAGAGTGTTTGTTGCGCAATGTGCCCAGTTGCACAGGCGGAACTAAGTGTAAGTTAGTTTGGACGTGGAGGTAGGCAATGGCAAACCACCTCTATATCTCTTGCCTTGAAAATCCTATGGGTCATAGAATCATAGAGTTGGAAGGGGCCATACAGGCCATCTGGGACAACCCTCTGCTCAATGCAGGAACAGTCTAGTTACTGCTTAAAGACTGCCAGTGTGGGGCAGGTCAGTGCCTTTCTGAACAGCTGCTTCCACTGTTGCACAATTCTTACTGTAATTCTCCACCCCTAATATCCCAGTAATTTAAATTCCATTCAGTTTTCCAAACCTCTTTGTCATATATATCTTTCTCTTAGCTGGGGACTGGCTATTGTTTTTTCCTACTGTCAAGGCGGAACCTTTGGGCCCATAATTTAAACCCATAAATCATCCGTGACTGGATGGGGAAAAACTAAATTAAATGAAAAATAGACTCATGGTCCAGTTGTAAGCAGTAATTTTCCCAGAATGGCAGACCATATTCCATTTTACAGGCATAGTTCCTTTGGTTGGTTAGTTAGTTAGTTAGTTAGTTAGTTAGTTAGTTAGTTAGTTAGTTAGTTAGTTAGTTAGTTAGTATCCTACCTTTCACCTCAAGAGGAAGAAGAAGAGTTTGAATTCATACCCCACCCTTCTCTCCTATAAGGAATCTCAAGGTGGCTTACAAACTCTGTTTCCCTTCCTCTCCTCACAACAGATACCTTGTGAGGTCAGTGTGGCTGAGAGGTTCCTGAAAACCAGGACTAACCCAAGGTCACCCATGTGGAGGAGTGGGGAAACAAATCCACTTCACCAGATATGAGTCTGCCACTGGAGATTTAAACCTCATTCTCCAGATTATAGTCCACCTGCTCTTAATCACACCACCGCACGGCTGATATAATTCTCCTGTCCTCCCCCTTATCCTTACAATAACCCTGTGAGGTAGGTTAGGCTGAGAGGAAATTGAAATTAGTGAAATTCCATGACACGAATAGGGATTCCAACCTGGATCTCCATGATGCTATTCCAGCACTCTAACCACTATACCACCAAAAGCCATTTTTCTGATATAACGCTTCTGTGTTTCTGCTTGTGCTTGTACTGTACAGGTAAACTGGAGGTGGGAGAAATGAATGTGGGATAAGCCTGCTTGTAAATTGCTTATCTCTAGGTAAAATATAGTTACGGACTCATATAACCGTTCTCCATTAATTGTCTATATAGCCCTTATGGATGGCATACATTTTCGGCTGAGTTAGCCAGTTAAATATACAGAATAGTTAATCTGTAATGAAGGATTAAAATGGAAGCAAAGATTATCCTATAGTTATCCCTTGGGTCTCGTACCCATAATGAACCTAAAATGTTGTTGAGGTATACCTTTTGCGAGCAATTAAATTATCTGATGTAGAAAAGCTAACAGTACTCATGGTTTCTTCAACTAATGCCTGCACCTGAATGAGAACCCAAGCAGAATAATTAAGAACACAACCATAAAGCCCTATCTGTAGCCAAAAGTCAACAGCACTTTTCCAGTACTTTCATTGAAAAGCATGCCTCAGTAGTAACGGCGAATCCCTTCGAAGTAAAATGTCTTTAACACCGGTGTTTCAGTTTGTGTAATGTGTTGTATAGAGTCATTATATCAATTCACAGGAGACTGAAGTGAGAATCTCTATTCCACATATACACAGTAGATTTACCGCTGTGAAGAATTAATCATTGAGCAAAAATCTGAGACTCTTAAAAATAATTTCTTTCTTCCTTTTACTGTTCATTCAACCAAGTGGTCATGAACAGCCACAGTGAGATTAATAATAATAAAAGGATAAAAGAATGTTTCCATCCAAGGAGGTGCAAGTGGAAATCTTACTTCTTGCATTTTACAAGGTTTCTTGCATCCAAAGAGAACCTTCAGTAACCAGAACTTTGCCTAAACAGTATTTGATACCTATCATGTCCACTCGGTTGAATTCTGGCAGGCACACATAACAGTTGCCCTGTATAAACAAAGCTCATATTGGCTGGATCTACTCCCTTATCTGCAGCCCAGCTCTTTAGAAGATGAAATCAAGTTCTAATAATGAATTTAAATGATGATAAATCCCTCAATTGATTGATTGATTACACCAATAATAAACATTGACTAAAACAACCCAAGTTCCAGAATAATAAAATGGAAGGCATTCAAGGAAATAATAAAGGAAATAATAAAAACAATACAAATGTTAATTTGCTGTAAAAATATAGAAAAATAAAATATATTAAATCAATAAAACTTAAAACTTTTTCTTACAAGATAATCATATTTAGTTTTAAAATGCAATACGACCAAGGTAGCCAGGAGCTTTAAGTACACAGGCACAGAAATTTGCCCCTTTACTGTGAAGGAGGGGCAACCACACTATTTCTACCTTCTAATTAAACTTCTTAATAAATGACCTCTAGAATCTGTACCTCTGTCATTCAAGGTAAGTTCACATTGTATTTTCGAAGGCTTTCACGGCAGGATTCAACTGGTTGTGGTAGGTTTTCTGGGCTGAGGCCATGGTCTGGTAGATCTTGTTCCTAATGTTTTGCCTGCATCTGGGGCTGGCATCTTCAGAAGTGTATCACAGAGAGAAGTCTGTTACACACTGTGCCCAGATGCCAGCCACAGATGCAGGCGGAACATTAGGAACAAGACCACAGCCACACAGCCCGGAAAACCCACAACAATAAGTTCACACTGTTTTCTTAAAGTGGTTCACCTGGTTCTAACCTACAGGTTGCCAGCAGATAATTGTCACCTGCCTTTTGTGGTGCATGGCAGCGCAAGTAAAATGAATCCTTTCCGATCTGTCTGTCATCAGAAACAAGACGGCTTTGCTGCAATGGAATAATTTATGCTCAGCTCTGTGTCCTCAGGCCAAATGCACCCTGCCTGCACCTTAAGAGTCTCTCCGCTCACTGCCCTAAAAAAAAATCTTCTTGGTGCTATAACCACACATAGGAAAACCCTCATTCACTCATGAGTGGTCCTTCGTAGGGCTGATTAGGCAAGCCGAACAATCAGCCAGCAACTTTCCTCTTCACCAGGCGATAACCCAGAAGTGGCATCATGGAATCTGTGATGCCCGATGCCCCTCCTCCCCAAGCTCTGTCCCCAAACACTTGCCTTGTTTGCAGTCTCAGAGCTGGCAACCTGATCCAGAGAGAAGGCAAGCAGCACACTGACATGCTTAGAGATCTTCTGTTCCCAGACCTACAAGTCCATTTCCCAGTGCCCCCATTGAGAAGGTACTGTGAAGGAGCAGCAGTGGCGTAGTGGCTAAGAGCAGTGGCTAAGAGCAGGTGCCCTCTGATCTGGAGGAACCAGGTTTGATTCCCCGCTCTGCCGCCTGAGCTGTGGAGGCTTATCTGGGGAATTCAGATTAGCCTGTACACTCCCACGCACGCCAGCTGGGTGACCTTGGGCTAGTCACAGCTTCTTGGAGCTCTCTCAGCCCCACCCACCTCACAGGGTGTTTGTTGTGAGGGGGGAAGGGCAAGGAGATTGTAAGCCCCTGTGAGCCTCCTACAGGAGAGAAAGGGGGGATATAAATCCAAACTCTTCTTCTTCTTCTTCTTCTTCTTCTTCTTCTTCTTCTTCTTCTTCTTCTTCTTCTTCTTCTTCTTCTTCTTCTTCTTCTTCTTCTTCTTCTTCTTCTTCTTCTTCTTCTTCTTCTTCTTCTTCTTCTTCTTCTTCTTCTTCTTCTTCTACTGCAGCTGTCTGGTCTGGGGAGGGTGGTGTCTAGGGTTAGTAGATCCAGGTTGGGAAACTCTTGGAGATTTGGAGATGGAGCCTGTGGTGGACAGGGGCATCACTGGGGTACGATGCTATAGACACCACCCTCCAAAGCATCCATTTTCTCCAGAGGAACTCACCTCTGTAGTCTGGATATGAACTGGAATTCCAGAGGATTCCACGCAGATTCCACCTGGAGGCTGACTTCCCTAATCCTTTGACAGAGGAGGGTTTCATTTCAAACTTCTAAAGGTAATAGTCAATTGAATTGTGCCCAGATGCTTAGCAATTGTCAGTGTACTAAAGCAGAGCTAGAGTTGGCCAAGTATGCTTTCTGTGGCAAGCAAAATCAAGTACTGAACTCATCATCATGATTTGGGACCATGCACTTCAAGAAAGTATCCAACTTACATGATGTTAACAGACTGGGCAACTTTGCATGTGCAGAACCTCAGATGTCAAGGTACGGCTAAATCATGCCATTCTGAAACTGGATTAGAATTGTTGCTCCAGCTGCTCCACCTCCTCACATGCATTGCTCCTCTCTTTTACCTGGCTACAAGGGACTCACCTGGCCATTTAAGGAGCCCACCTGGCCCTTTCTAACCTGGCAATGAGGGCTACAGGAAAGAGGTGGAGCGTGGAGCCCCGCTCAGCCTAGCCAAGGGGGAGAATGAGCGCCAGAACCGGGATGAATCCTTGTTCATCGATGAGGGAGTGGGGAGTTATTTTTGAATCCTTGATATTTCTCGTGAGCATCACACAATTAATTGACCATGGGGAATCGGCCAGTGACTACTATTTTCTGGTCACACCTATTGGAGCGTCCAGTATGGTATGGGGCATTGGCCCCAAAAAATGTGGATCCGGCCAGACACAGGACCAATAAGACCTTGTCTCTGGGGGGCAGGTAGATTGGCCACTTAGACATTTTGTTTTGCCTTCTGGCGCTGCATTGGAATGACAGCACCCATCTGTTGGAATGGGGTATGGACCTTTGGCTGCATAGCATCAGATCTGCTTAGGAAGCTTTGGCGGGAGCGAAGTGGCTTTGCTCTTTGGCGGGTTGCGCATGGGGACTGATCTGTTCAGGGGGGGAGGAGCCTATGTGCCAGGCCTCCCCTTTTGGTGGGGGCCTCCATAAGAGATCTGGGGGATGGTAGCAAGCATGTGTATCACATGCCCAGGTGGGGGTTGTGGCTGGCGCGCACCTCCTGGCAGCAAGGGGAGTTTATCCAGAGGCCAGTGCCCAGATGGCTCCCACTATCTTGCTGCTCCGGCCATTGGTGTTTTACCCCATGCATCAGTCTGGGGAAAAGTTCTTACTCAGGGACAGCAGATGTGCTGCCCAGTTCCAGATCTGTCCCATATGCTGCGCTTCTGCTCCTTTTGTCAGCACACTAATAATAATAATAATAATAATAATAATAATAATAATAATAATAATAATAAGAAGAAGAAGAAGAAGAAGAAGAAGAAGAAGAAGAAGAAGAAGAAGAAGAAGAAGAGGAAGAAGAAGAAGAAGAGGAAGAAGAAGAAGAAGAGGAAGAAGAAGAGGAAGAGGAAGAAGAAGAGGAAGAGGAAGAAGAGGAGGAAGAGGAAGAAGAGGAAGAAGAAGAAGAGGAAGAAGAAGAAGAGGAGGAGGAGGAAGAGGAGTTTGGATTTATATCCCCCTTTCTCTCCTGCAGGAGACTCAAAGGGGCTTACAATCTCCTTGCCCTTCCCCCCTCACAACAAACACCCTGTGAGGTAGGTGGGGCTGAGAGAGCTCCAAGAAGCTGTGACTAGCCCAAGGTCACCCAGCTGGCGCGTGTGGGAGTGCACAGGCTAATCTGAATTCCCCAGATAAGCCTCCACAGCTCAGGCGGCAGAGCTGGGAATCAAACCCGGTTCCTCAGGATTAGATACATGAGCTCTGAACCTCCCACGCCACTGCTGCTCTAATAAAATGGCTGTGGCCAAATTTTACCCACACCGTGAGGGTTTCTGCGTCTCCTTCGGCACCCTTGGACTCCTCCTCCCCTCCTTGGGCAGCAAGTAGGTGCTCTTCTGTTGTGTGAAGAGCTGCATGTGTAAGTTGCATCTGCAAGCGGATGACATTCCCGAAGCATGGATCAAACGTCCCTATCTGTTGCCAGATTTCAGCATTTCTGTCAGAAGACCATCTCACTGCTCTGGCACGTGGGCTTCTTCACTGGCTGTTCATTTCTGCCCTGAACATTTATAAGGTGGTCCCCCCCACCCCCCATTTATAAAGATTACATGGTGATAAAAAGAGACAGATAAAATGCTTCTTTAATTGCAAAAGGTTAGTTGTCAGATAAGAAGGGGCAGAGAGGGGGAGAAAGTGTAATCAAGATATTGAAAGAACAGGACCCAATTATCTGATTCATTGACAGACCTTGCTGTTCGGAGTGCCGCACGTGCTAATTAATTTGTAGTTCTCATTGTGTAAACCTCTGCCCTCATTTCTGAGATTACCTATTTTTAGGCTTCCCACTGACTGGTTACTATGTGGGCAAAATGTTGAATAGCAAAAATAAAGTTGTGGGGGGAGATGATTGCTTTTTTCCTTTTCCAGCAAAGAGAGTCTATAAAGGATTAGGGGTGTGCTCAGAGAAATATTTCCTTACAATTTCAGCTCTGGGATTTGGAGTACAGCAATGGGGTGGGGGGGAGGGTGTACCACAATTGCTGATTTTCAGGTAGGGTATTGCCAGTTCAAATCTGTGTGGGTTTTCTTTGTTTTCAATTCCAGAGTTTTGGGGTCTTGGGGTGCTGTGTGGTTTCCGGGCTGTATGGCCGTGTTCTAGCAGCATTCTCTCCTGACGTTTCGCCTGCATCTGTGGCTGGCATCTTCAGCTCTGAAGATGCCAGCCACAGATGCAGGCGAAACGTCAGGAGAGAATGCTGCTAGAACACGGCCATACAGCCCGGAAACCACACAGCACCCCAGTGATTCCGGCCGTGAAAGCCTTCGACAATACATTGAACATCTCTACGGGGAGAAATTGTTCCAAGACACACGGATTTTGGGGTCTTGCTTTTTAATAGGGAATCAATTCAAGGGTCTGGAACAGCTGTTTTTTTAAAGGCAATGATATCAAATTGGCACAGAAAATTATCTTCAAATCGATAGACCTCCTAAATTTTGAGCAGGTTCAATGAAGGTATTTCCCAGCTTGTTGGCGAACCTATTAGAGTGCTAAACTTCAGTCATGAGGACCTATGGTCGTGAAGGGATCTTGGGTCAAGCACTCTCTCTTTTTATTCTGCCTCACAGAATTGTTGTCAGAAAAAAGGATTGTATTAATCTACCGGTTTGGTAGATTCCCCCCACCCCATCCCGCCTCACACTTACCTGGCTGCTGTGGAAGGGGCCGGACTTCAACCAGTGCCAGGCATCCCTGGGATCTGAAAGGCCCCAGGGCGGGAAGCAAATGGCCTTACAAAGCCCTGGAGAAGCCTGGTGCCTCCGCAGCAGGCTTCTCCAGGGTTCTAACAGCCCCCTCACTCCTGCGGCCATGGCGGGAAGCGAGGTGCCTTTGAAAGGCTTGCAGAAGCTGGTTGCCTCGGCAGCCATGGCAGGAAGCGAGAGGCCTTTCAGCAGCCGTTTCTGTGAACCAAGCTATGTTTAGCTACTGGTTCTACCAAACCAGTGCGGAATGGCTGAATCCCAACTCTGGAATAACCCTATATATGTTACCTCAAGCTCTTCGGAGAAAAGGGGTGTGCCTGCAAATGCAATCCATCAATTTATAAACAGGTTTTGGGGGAAAAAATTGTCTCCGTTCTTCATTACCATGCTTCAAATCATGTCTCTTTCTGCCATATCTCTTTCTATCAAAGCTCTTTCTAATTTAGAACTGTCAGGACTTATTACAACTGCCATGTAACAAACTTCTGAATAATTAAAAGCCATGTTGTTTTATAGTCAAGGAAATAATCTCTGACTGAAAAAAAAACCCGGTAGTAAAGCTATGATTGCCTTAAAGGAGGCTAAATTTTCCCTCGCATAAAAGTATCCTATTTTTGAAGATTTACTGATGAAATACATATATCGTGTTTCAGTAAAATGTTAAGAGCTATGGGTGCTTTACTCTGGTATGTGATTATCAGTTATTTATAGTGGTAATAAGAGATGAACTTTGTGGTGAACCCATTTAATAACTGAACACACTTGGTTCAAAAGCTGCAATGAAATGTGAGATGAATGTCTCATTTATTATGAACCTGCAGGATCAGACCAGAGTCCATCTAGTCCAGCACTCTGCTACTCGCAGTGGCTCACCAGGTGCCTTTGGGAGCTCACATGCAGGATGTGAAAGCAATGGCCTTCTGCTGCTGCTGCTCCAGAGCACCTGGTCTGTTAAGGCATTTGCAACCTCAGATTAAGGAGGATCAAGATTGGTAGTCGTAGATTCACTTCTCCTCCATAAATCTGTCCAAGCACCTTCTAAAGCTATCCAGGTTAGTGGCAGCATATTCCAAACACCAATAATGCGTTACGTGAAGAAGTATTTCCTTTTATTAGTCCTAATTCTTCCCCCCAGCATTTTCAATGTATGCCCCCTCGTTCTAGTACTGTGAGAAAGAGAGAAAAAAATTATCTCTGGGCGTTTTCCCACTTACCTTCTGCCCCGTGCTACTGTAGGCAAGTAGCGCGGGGTCCCCCGGCACTCCCCACTACAGGGGCGGTGACAACGCAGCCGTCCTGACGCTGCTGCTGTCGCGCCCCCTCAGTGCGTGTCATTCCTGGCACTCTTCCAAACGGCACCTTTTGATGACCCCGCGCAGAGTGCAGGGTCGTGGGGAAGCCCGGGCACGCGCCAGAAATGGCGCGCTCTGAGAGTAACGCGCGGCATAGGGGGCTATGAGGGAAAATGCCCTCTGTCGAAATTTCTACCCCATGCATAATTTTATAGACTTCAGTCATATCCCCCCTCAGACGTCTCCTCTCCAAACTGAAGAGTCCCAAACTCTGCAGCCTCTCCTCATAAGGAAGGTGCTCCAGTCCCTCAATCATCCTTGTTGCCCTTCTCTGCACTTTTTCTATCTCTTTGATATCCTTTTATCTATCTATGGACCACCTCCAAGGGCTATCAAACAGCTTTGCAGGAGCTGTGGTGGTGGATAGTTTCAGAGGGTTGCCAGTTGGTCTGCAATGGAACAGCTGGATTTTAGTTCAGTAGCCCATTTGAGATCAACAAGATTTTCAGGGCATAAGCTTTTGAGAGTCAAAGCTTCCCGTCATCTTGTGGTCTGCCATCGAAGTACTAACCAGGACCGACCTTCTTAGTTGCTGCAATAGGAGGAGATGGAGCCTTTTGCAAGGTTAGAACAAGGTCAATATACATTTTTATATAGATATATAAACATAAATACTTCTGAGTAAACATGCTGCCAGTTCCTTGACTTCTCTTGTGTGCTGTTGGTGAGGAATCTTGGTTCTGCGCCCTTTCTCCACAGGTGGTACTGAGGTCAGTTTTAAACAGGTGAAGCGTTAGCCCCACTGAACAGAATCGAATAGGATTCTGAAAAGAAACTTTTAGTACTGCACTTTTTTTGGGGGGGTGTAATAATTTTAATTGATTTTCTCAAAATAATTATACAGAAGTAGAAAACGAACAAAAACACAGAAAAAAATTAAAAAATATTTAAACATAAAAGTGAAACACAGCAACAAATCAACATACAAATCGACATATAAACATATTTATTCTTTGGGAGAGAGCATTCTATCATCTTTTATCTCATCTAGCATTCTATTCTTCGATAATTTCATTAACACTCACTGAACTATATCAATCTATCAATCCATCAAATATATTTAAAATCAATTTAATAAATACTTATAACCCTAACTATCAACGTATTTACGTTATTCCCACTTCTCATCAAACTCAGAGTTTGACTTTCTCTTTACAAAGTTTGTCAGTTTCACAACTGAAGCATATTCTCTTACTTTATCCTCCCAGGTTTCCATATTTGGGCAACTTTTGGTCTTCCAGCTACCTGCTATTAACACTCTGGCAGTGTTAACATAGACAAACGTTAAGTTTCTTTGGAATGTTCTTAGGAACAATGGCAAGTAACATTATCTTAGCAGCAAAAGGGAATTTAGACTTGAATATTTTTTGCATTTTTGCATGAACCTCCAACCAATACTTTTTAATAGGATTGCACTCTCCCTGCCCCTGCCCCCGCAGATCTAACACTGGGTGGGTGTATTTGTGTACAGTTTCCATCAAGACAATGATGGGAAGGACTAAATGTCCTGTGCTCCTGCGCAAGGATTTACGTAAGAGAGGGTTCTCGGGTTCAACCCCCCATTACATGTCTGAAGCTCTATCCCCTATTTGTGGGGGTTTTTTTGTATTTTAAAGTTTTTTCTGGTTTTTGACCTGCAGGGGGCTCAGCTTTTAGGCTAGCAGCACAAAAATTTCAGAGATTGTTTAGGAGGCTCTCCTGATGACATCACCCAGGTTTGGTGAGGTTTGGTTCAGAGGGTTCAAAGGTATGGACTCCCAAAGAGGGTGACCCATCTCCCATTGTTTCCAATGGAAGCTAATAGAATATGGTGGTCAGATCCAAGTTGGGAAACTTCTGGAGGTTGCGGAATGGAGCCCAGGGAGGGTAGGGACATCAGTGGGATACAATGCCACAGGGTCCATGCTCCAAAGTATCCATTTTTTCCAGGGGAACTAATCTCTGTACTCTGGAGCTGTAACTCCAGGGGATCACCAGGTCCCACCTAGGAGCTGGCATCACTATGGGCGTTTTCGCACACACTGTTTGTTGCAGATCTGGCATGTGAGGTCGTCGCAGTATCACACATCTGTTTGCACACACTTAAGCCGAAATGTGTCCCGACCCCCTTTTTGTGCCACATTCCAGCCGTTGTTCCACATTTTTCCTGTCGCCGATAACTTGTGCAACTTTTGGGAAAAACGCGAGTTTCACCCCACAATTCTCCTGTTTGCCTAGTTACGTAAACAAAAGTGGAGCCGTAAAGTGGATCGAGGCGGCAGCGTAGGGTTTACTTCAGCCTACGCGTGTGACGCAGATTTTGATCCACCACTCAATGGGAAAGTGCGACGGGGCGCTTTCCTGGCTGCGCACGCATTAATTCCTTTTGTTCCTTTTGCATCTCACTCGACTTCCTCGATACCGTTCTCGTCGTACGCCTTGCAGCTCAACCCACCGCAGGCCATCGTGGCCCCGCTTGCACGATGATATAATTCAGCACGGGTGACTCGTCAGCTCGCCTCCTTGCCCCGCTATCGCTATCGTAAGCAACGCTTCCAAGATTCTCGTTAACGGGATGGGAGGAAACTTCGAAGCTGCGACAAGCAATCGGCCGCCATTTCTCGGGTAAGGGTCCGGTAGGGCGTGATTTCATGGCGCCGGAGGAGACGCAAGCGACCTCATTGCCGTGGGGAAGAGGAAGTTCAGCGCCAGCTGAAGTCCACTCCATCATGAACTTGGACGCATTTGGAGAGGGTGGCAGTTCAAACGCGCCAGTTAAGCACAACAGGATCGGCCCCGTTGGAGTGCAGGATCTAAGGCAAAGACTTTGAAAAGGGACTTTAAGCCGGATACACCAGCACAACAACATCTTCAGGGACTGGGCCTCGGACTTATTCTTCTATGAGGAGCTCGAAAGCAGATGTTGGGACAGGACGATCAACCCCCCCGCGATCAGCTCCGGCTTATAGAGCAGCGCCGCGGGACCGCTTCTGCAGACGTCACAGGATTCCACCAGCCGCTAAGCAGAGACTTGGAGACCATAGACCCGAGACCCCTGCAGGTTTCCACCCCATCCCCTACATCCCAGGGTGAGTTTTCCCTACTTCTGCCTGATACCCCCGGATGCAGCGCCAGTTCTTGTTGCGCCTCTCTTGTGATGGGGCACTTGCGACCGTGCACGCCATTACTTCTGGGTTGGAGCTTAAATGTGGTCCCCGCTCATGTCTCTATTTCTCTGTAAGGCAGCGGATGTGCGGGGAAGCATTGTTTGCATTCCCGCTGTCGCTGTTGCCGCAGTGCTGTGGACTGTAAGGTAAGAATCCTCAATTGTCCCCTCTCTCCTCTTTGGTCGACGTTTCTGCACGCAGCTACTGAACTTTTACGCTTTTCGCCAACAGTGTCCACCTCTGAAATCAGCAATTCTCCAGAGGACGATGCCACGCAGATCCCTATGTCGCAGATGAGTGGTGAGTTCATTGGCTGTTTAACCTGCTGGTGTAAGGCCATGCTTTGTGGTGTTCCCATGGTCATGGAAAAGCAGACAATCCTCTGCTTTGCAGAGATGTAACCAGCAAGCGACTCACCCCCCGTTGTTTTCTCTGTCTGCCACCACCACGGCAACCCCCCCCCCCTTGCTTTTACATAGGTTAGTGATGTGCGTTTAAGCATCAGAGTTCAATTTGTTTTATATTTTATAAAACGTTACACATGCCTGTCCTCTCTGGTCGGTTGCCAGGAGAGGATGTCATGGAAAGCAGAAAATCCTCTGCTTTGCAGAGATGTAACCAGCAAGTTTATAATAAACCATGTGCCCCATTTGTGAAAATTGCAATTGCCTTTATTGTGTGAGTTAAGCAATGCATTAAGAGTTAAGACAACTGAGGGGCGCTGGAGATGGCTTAGGGAAGTTTGGAGCTTGTTTCACTGGATGCCGCTACTTTCATGGTTTGCCTGCCTTCTCTGCAGCCCTCCGCTTTTCCAGGAGCCTCCTGGCGTCTCTTCCTCCCATTATTCATCCACTTCTCAACCACAGCCAGCTCAAGGCTCCAGATCCTTGTCTGAAGAGTGTGGAAGATAGCAATAACACAGTGAAAATAATTTAGATGAGGCAAGGCGCGGGGTCTGGTTCTTGCAGCTTGTGTCCACATCTCTTCAGAGCTTGCCAGTAAATGTACCAGCCATCCCGCTTCCATGCAGAAAAAATCTGCTGCCGCTAAAGCCGCCCCCCCCCCCTCACCGTTATGCCTATACTCACAGTTGGCATCCAGCTTATTTGCTCTGTCTGAGTGCCAACTGCACGTGTTGTGGTTTCTGATGCAGAGCACTCCTGCCGCGGGTCAGAGTCTCCTCTGTGTCCCCTCAGATTCTTTGCAAACATGGAGAGATTGCAGAGCTAGTTAGCATTTGAAGATGCTGGACACAACTTCCTCAGTAACATGGGCAACGTTGGTATCCCGCGGCAACACTGTTCCTAAAGAACATGGCACTCTGTGACAAGTAGGCTTACCCTCATCTTCACTGCAATCGCACCTGGGTGGCCCCTTTGCTCTCCTCCTTGGTTTTGGTGGGGGGCAAAGCTACTCCTGGAAGGGAATAGGGGGGATGCATGGCTTTAAGCTCCAGATAGCAACATAAATCTAATTTTTAAAATTACGCTCTCTCCCACATTCAATAGTGCTTCTGCTGTCAGTGTGTGCATGAAATGCACTGTCAAACACCTGCCACGCAAGCTGTTGGGAAATGCATTGTAATGCCACATGTGTGCAAGGGAGTGGCTGCTGTAGGACAGTGAATTTCCAGAACTCTCCCTCTCCCACCCTCATTGAACTGCAGGCCAGCACATGTAGGTCTCCCATCAGACAATCGTAGGCGAAACTGCATGCAAGTTCCCCTATTTCTTAACCTTCTTAAGTTTGTAAAGTTCTTTTTCAGTTTTTAAAGTCATTTAGACTCCACACATCAACTTTCTCAATTTCATGGCAACCTCAACCCTGCAAGGTGGGGCTCGGAATATGGCGCGGCTTCTTCAATGTGTCCGGCTGTTGGTTAAAGAGTGTAACCTTTCTGCACGCTAGATGGAAAACCTTTGACGCAATGCAAGCTACAGGAGAGGGTAAAGAGGCGCCTGAAACACTCACGCCACAATGCGCTCCCACCATGATTTCAATGCGCTTTGCAGCTGGACTATAAGGCCAGACAGAGAGCGCACGCGATGTGCGGGAGGGGAGAGATAAACGGTGCCTCACATGCCTCGCTTTAATTTTGCATGAGTAGGGAAGCGGTAAGGGAAGAGCAGAAAGAGTGTGCCCTCCCGCCCCCTTCCTCTACTGCAGCATGCCGCTCAAAGCGGCATCACATTCCTCACTTGCTCCACCCCTCAGAAGACTTTCACTCTGGCGTGGTTGGATCAGACACAGCCATTAAATGCTAAAGTGGCCAAGGTAAACACAGCAATTCCATTTGGGGCTTGTTCCTCAGAGAACCTGAATTGAAAAGGTAAGGCTTCACATCACCAGCTGCACCGACGCTAGTGGTGCACCACGTTCGCCAGGAGTGGTCTGGCTCTGGCTGTTACCCTCCAAAGCCACCGCTGCTGAGTGTTCATTGCTACTCCGTAATTTGCTCGTTCTCACCAAATCACTCCTCTAAGTGTTGTGCTCAAGTAGACCCATTTGCCGCGAGAGTGCTCTCTGTGCACACTAAAGCAGAAGTCACGCTCCTACAAGCTAAACTCAAAATCTCACTCGCACATGCAACGCATCTTTGAAATTGCATTTATCCTAAAGCTGCATATGTCCCATAAATTGAAACGGTGGTTTCCTGATGAGTGCTGGTGTAAGATTGGTTGGTTCATTGTGCGGTGCTCAGATTAAAGCTAGCAGGTGCATTTGAAACCAGAAACTGGTTTGTCTCTGCCAGAGCATACGCCAGGAAAATCACCAAACTCACCCCCCCTTCATTTCCGGCGTCTGCTCGTGGGACCACCACAGCCAGCCTTCAGCCAAGCCTCGCGCATGAGGGAGTAGGTGTGCTTTGGCCTCCCAGCCACGCTTTGCTCTCCACTGCAGGTCAGCTCTCAGCTTTTAAGAACTCTTGAGCTTCCATTTGTTTTGAATCTGGAGTAGGGCTCCCATAGTGTCCTTCTCGTTGGCGCGGCCTTGCTGAGGCTGGTGATATATTTTCCTGTTGGGAGCCTTCCCGCCATCTACCAGGTTTCCGCGCCACCCCCCCTGCTGATCACGGATTGCATCATCGGCTCCACCTTCAGACCCCAGTTCCCACACCTCGCTGAGGACGACATATCGACCCTTAAGTGCTCACTGTTACTGAGGGTGATAGAATTGCGAGGAGGGGGGATAAATAACAAGCTCAAGACAGGCGCCTTTGAAGGGCAGCCTAGTGAGCTATCGGGAAACCGAATGCGACGTTGCATGTATAACCCCGGAACTTCCTGTCCGCCATGCCTCCAGCGCACATTGTGGCTGTGAAACTGCTGTTAGAGCGTTCTGCAGCAAACAAGCATCCATGCGCTATGCAACATGAGTGCTGGCAGTGTCCTATAAACTTCCAGTGCAGCACAGTCCTTACTTAAGGCCTCAATGTTCTGGTGACATTCCTCATAACAATACAATTTTCCTCCCGCGTTTATAGGTCGGGGGTGTCATGATCCCATCTTGGAGCTTGCCCAGGGACCATTGAATTCCAGGAGATATTGCTCCTCTCACATTTAAACACCGCGATCTGTTTTTCACGCCTCCCAAAGGTTGCACCGCGTTCCCCACTAATCAACCCTACGAGATCCTTTTAGCAATTGAAAGGTGGTTCACTCTGGACGCTCTCTCTCCTGAGTGTGAGTGGAGAGGGGGGGAGATGTGTGGTAGAATTGAGAGACCGCAGGCGTGTAAGTTTGGTTTATCAGTAAAAAACTTCTTTATTATGGCAAAACAAATACACATTTTGCACACATCAGCTTAATACACACCAGTGGTAGGTAGGCGAGATATGAATGGATGCCCATTCAACGAGGGAGATCACTGCTTACTGTGGCGGTTGCAGTAGAGGTAGGTGGCCAGGGCATTCTTCACCGCCTTTCCCCTTGCCAGATGCTGATCCTCAGAGTAGGACCCCTCACCCTGGTCAATTATGATGGGCTGCTGCTCTTCCATCTGGAGCTAGTGAGGGCTGTGTCCGCCATTCACTGAGAGTCCTGATCTTTCGCGCATAGGTTGTGTAGAACAACACAAGTCGCAACCAGGGAATTAACCCTCTCCACCCTTATGGGCAACTTGAGCCACAGGCACTTCCACCTCCCCTTTAATCACTTCAGCACGCTCCACAACAAATAATCTGGCCCTGCTCATTCTTTTCTGTTGTATAGGCGCTCTATCGCGTTATGGATGAAGGAATGGCTTTACAAGCTTCACCTCCAAGACATGTAGAATGCGCCATCCTACCAAAATCAATGGTGGGACAGCCACGCCAGCGGAATGGACAATACAGGGTTAACTGGGAAGAAGGCACCCCTGTCCATGGCTCAGGTGAAATGGCAACCTCTGAAAATGTACGCCAGCCGTCGTGGCTTCTACCGCGACCAATGTCCACCTCAAAGAAGCCGCCCTTTGTCATCACAAACAGCCATAAGAACAATGGAGGCCACCCTCTTCCTGTTGATGAAGTCCGCAGGGCTGGCCCAATGGGTTTGGTATAGAATCTGTATGTGGCACCCATCACCTCCGTCTGACGCACTGCGGGAAGCCTATGTTGGCAAATCATAACCCGGAGGTTGTTTCTGGAAACAGACAGTTAGTTTCATGGCTTCTACTGCTCTGTGTCTCGGAACAGCGGCAGCGTGAGGCACATGAGTGTGCTATAGACGATCTGTGCCAGCATGCCCCTTGCTAGGTGGCGCCACTCTCCTCAACATCAGATCCCGCTCTGGAAGCTTTTCCATTTCCTCTCTCTATTTTTAAAACAGAAAAGGGCGGAGGGCCAAATTGGCTGAATGGCCCTCCCTGGATGAAAATCTCAACCGCCCTGGTACCGCAGCATCGCCAGGACAGGCCCCTGTTTAAAAAGATGCTGCCGCACCAAATTCACACACAAACCTGCCTGGGCTAGGTTGCCCAGCGCCCGGCAGCTGTATCAATACAGTGTACCAGGCGCTTAGCCAAAACCTCCCCTTAAGGAGTGGTTTCGGAGGGCGGCATTTCCCCAAGATACTCAAATGCCATTAACAAATTCTTAACGCTACATTCGCCTCTAACCCCCGCGACATCACGGTGAGTATATCTGCCCCAGGGTGGAACCTTTCCCCAGCCCTTCCTCCCAAAGACAGACCCCAGAATGTTCAACTTTTTTGCCCTCTCTGACCTGAAGGGCACCCCACAGCTCCCTTTTTCTTTCAAAATTAGATATGCATACCATTAATTCCTGGACGGTTCGCTTCTGAACCTCAGGAAAGACGCATCCCGATGACGCTTGTTGAAGCCCACCTACCACGGGAGTCGCCTGCCCTTCTCGTAATTTCCGCCCATTTCCCGAATAAAATAAAGAAAGGGGAACAGGTGTCCTCTACCGCCTTGGCCTTTGTCTAATCAAATAAACTCCGCAGTACTCCGAATCCTGTACCTCAGGCCCACCAGGACTCCAAGAGACACGCACTCCAAAAGTGAGAGTGTGAACGACTGGTACTACTATCAAACCCACTGTCAGCCTACCTTCTCCACTGGATCCGCGAACCGGACAAACTTCTTGAACAGGATGTTCTTCACAGCTTCACAGAATTCATGGACAGCCTCGAAAGCGTGGTGCCCACTCCAAACTGCTGCCGCGACCTCCCTGAAGGAGTTGGGACTGGCCAGGATACCAAATGGCCATCCCCTAATTTATCTCCATGGGCAACGCCGCCCGACATGCGCAGTGTCTTGGCGCCACGCGCCAGTGCATAGGGCTGTCCACGCATCCTCTGGAACGCTCTTCCCTGCTCATGCGGAAGTTCTTTCAACCATTCCTCATCGCCCACATGATTACCTACGCTATTATACCACCAGTCCCTGCTACGGTGCAGGTACACCCAGAAGCGGCGCGGCGCTGGGGCGGCGGCCAAGGCAACTCCAGCGGCGAGACTCCGCACCCCCCGCGCCTTACTGACCGGGCGAGAGATGAGATATGCAGAAGCCTGGCGGCAAACTATCATGCACACAGCCATGGAGCGCATGAAGGCTTGCGCTGCAGACACGACCCTCGTCCAGTGGCACAGCAGCGTCACAACCAGAAGAAGCAGCTCTGTCTCCTCTGTGTCAGGAGGCATTGCGAGCTGATGGCTTTCCATCTGATTTTAGGCACACAAAGCAGTTCTGTAGCCAAAGCGAGGCACAACTGGTGAGGTAGCAATACCTCGGCTCCTTGGTAACGCGAGAACTCGAGGCTACGATATGAAATGGCGACGAGATCACGTCTCAATCAACGCGAGACGTATCGAGCTAACGGCGGCCAATCAGGGGCTTCATCCGCCCACGTCACGTCCTCACGTGACAACGAGGCAACGCCCTCACGGGTGACGCAAGGAACGTTTAGCCCACCCCCGGACCCCCCCAGGACTGCGCGCCAGCCAATCAGATTCGTCGTTTGCACCGCATTCCTGTGAGATGCAAAAACACGGGACTCGCGAAGCAAGCGGAAGATGCGTGACTACAGGGCCATGTGCAAATGCCATCGAGCGACGAAACTACATTAAAAAGGCAAGGAATCAATGCGGTTCGCTTTTATTCTGGAATAAAAAGTGTGTGCGAAAACGCCCTATGTGTAACAGGTAACAAGTATTAATATACCTAATTATCAATATGACCAAATCTGTGGATACATAAATTGAGATACTAGAGCTATAAACCAACGCAACAGATCTTTCTACAAATCTGAAAAACACTGAAGGTTTGTGGGAAACTCTGAAAGCAGTATCTGTAGAAACAAATACCCACAGACTTCAAGCCTTGGTCTATGTCAGAGGTGTCTAACTCTGGAGCTTCAGATGTTCTTGGACTACAATTCCCATCAACCCCTGCTGGGATGACCATCCAGACACCTCTGGTCTATGTAAAAGATAGGAATAGGTGGCAGGGTCCTTTCCGGGGCTGTTTTGGCATTTGAGGAAAGACATATTGGGGCCAAGCCTAGTAGCAGCTTCTGGCCTCACCCAGATCCAGCTGCATGCTAGTATTCAACAGCAGCCACCCCTTGGAAGTCAGTGAGATGCAGTGGTTAGAATTTCCGGTTGGAGTTAGGGTTTCAGACCACGATCTGGGAGGCCTGTGTTTGAATCCCCACTCTGCCTTGATTTATCTTCCATGAGAAATCAAAGCAAAATCCATTTTTTATGAGAGAGAAAAAAGGAGAATAAGAGGAATCAATGGCAACCTTTTAAAAAGTGGATTTTGGAAAGTGACATTTCCCTCCCAGTTACAATGCTGCCTTACACCCAGTGAGAACAATGCCTATTTCTGATAGCCATTCCAGTACATCGATTTCTCCTCGATTCTCCCACTCAACATACACAGATGGAGTGTATCAAAACAGGCACAGAGCAAAGGATTCCACCCTCACATTCATCGCAGTTTTGTATGCAGTCTATCTATCCTAGCATTTGCTTGCAGAGATTTACAGGATAGCCTTCAGCACTGTTAGATTCAAGTAAGAGACATTTGGGGGGGGGAGAGACATTTGACTCTGTGGTGCTACTTGACTTTAGATGTTCTACAGCAGACAGACCTCTGTGACCGTTGTCAGCACTGTGGTGCCAAAGCGTTTCCTGTAGGCTTTTGAAAGCTATCAGACCCTGCACGGTTTTATTCATTCTTCCAGCATAAATAACTTGCTTGTATCTCAGGCAGGTGCATATCCTGGTGCGGATTGATGGGATCTGCTCCAGTTTTGCAAGCATCCCTTGGTGACCTGTTTCCCCTTCTACAGCAGGGAGTCAGCTGCCAAACTCCCCTCTTCCACAACAGCTTGTCCTTCTTTCCACCTTGTCAAAATGCCAAGCTCAAACACTGCTGGAGCACAGGTAAGCATCTGGCTCTCCAAATGCTGCCAACAACATCTCTCCATTATCAGCTGCCTGAGGCGCTCCGGAGAAAGACACACATCTTCTTCCAGACACCTCCGAACTTAATGACTGCAACAAACTCAGCCGTTGCCAGTGGGGACAAAAGTTGTACTGAACATAAGAACATAAGAACAAGCCAGCTGGATCAGACCAGAGTCCATCTAGTCCGGCTCTCTGCTACTTGCAGTGGCCCACCAGGTGCCTTTGGGAGCTCACATGCAGGATGTGAAAGCCCTTCTGCGGCTGTTGCTCCCGAGCACCTGGTCTGTTAAGGCATTTGCAATCTCAGATCAAAGAGGATCAAGATTGGTAGCCATAAATCGACTTCTCCTCCATAAATCTGTCCAAGCCCCTTTTAAAGCTATCCAGGTTAGTGGCCATCACCACCTCCTGTGGCAGCATATTCCTCACTCCTGACTGGCGTTGCGTCGAGAGGTCTTTCCTTCTATTAGTCCTAATTCTTCCCCCCAGCATTTTCAATGAATGCCCCCTGGTTCTAGTATTGTGAGAAAGAGAGAAAAATTTCTCTCTGTCAACATTTTCTACCCCATGCATAATTTTATAGACTTCAATCATATCCCCCCTCAGCCGCCTCCTCTCCAAACTAAAGAGTCCCAAACGCTGCAGCCTCTCCTCATAGGGAAGGTGCTCCAGTCCCTCAATCATCCTCGTTGCCCTTCTCTGCACTTTTTCTATCTCTTCAATATCCTTTTTGAGATGTGGCGACCAGAACTGAACTGAACACAGCACTCCAAACTGAACACAGTACTGGTTTCCAAAGCAAAGCCCAAATCATAACAGGTCCCTTTTAGTGGGAGGATTCAATACTGCTGAAGTGCGTGTGTGGGGTGGGGGGGGGGAGTCATGTGTCTTTCAACTGTTGTCACCCTAAGCAGGCAGGCTCCACTTTAGGTAGGGGAATTAGCTGGAGACAGAACATGAGAGGGGAGAGCTCAGCATGATAACCAGATGTATACCAGGACAGTCTTGGGTGAAAACTCCTAAATGAGCAGGTGGCTATAAAATCAAAATATGGGTTTATTAAAGAATAAAAATAGTCCAACAAGACATATTTTAAGCAATGAACATGTGCACACCAAGCATACAGGAGGTATCTAAGTCCCTTTCCGCACATGCAGAATAATGCACTTTCAATACCCTTTCAATACACTTTGCAGCTGTGCAGAATAGCAAAATCCACTTGGAAACAATTGTGAAAGTGGACTGAAAGTGCATTATTCTGCATGCGCAGAAGGAGCCTAAGACAAAAGGGAGGGAGTGGGATAGGGCTTCAGGGATGGGTTACCAGGGATGTCCATCACTGAAGAGGAAGATACCCACCATTTCCAGGAGCAAAGGAAAGAGGAAAGCCCACATGTAGATTGGGGGGGGAGGCACATGCATCCCGGGTGCACGTACACTATGAACGGCCAAAGGAACCCCCTGGAGCCAGTGCGGCTAGCAGAACAACGGTTGTGTTTGTGCCCACCGTGGGATCACTATAAGAACCCTTGCTGCCATACTCTGGACCAGTTGGAGCAGCAAGAGCAGGTCCAAGGGTAGCCCTGCGAAGAGTGAATTGCAGAAATCTAATCTAGAGGTGACCGTTGCATGAATCACTTTAGCCAGATCAGACTGCAAGAGGTAAGGGGCCAACTGCTTTGCCTGGCATAGATGGAAGAATGCTGGATGGGGCAGTTGTCCTACCTAGGCTTTAGGGAGCTGGGGATATTTAGCTTGGTGAAGAGAAGGTTAAGAGGTGACATGGTAGCCATGTTAAGATATTTGAAGGGATGTCATGTTGGTGAGGGAGCAAGCTTATTTTCTGCTGCTCCAGAGACTAGGAGTAATGGGTTCAAGGTGAAGGAAAAGAGATTCCACCTCAATATCATGAAAAACCTCCTGACAGTAAGGGCTGTTCAACTGTGGAATTCACTACCTCGGAGTGTGGTGGAGTCTCCTTCTTTGGAGACATTTTGAGTGCTGCAGCAGATTATCTGTGGAGAACCCCCAGGAAGGTTTCCTGTGCTAGAAGTTCATTTCACTGTGAAAAGTAGATTAATAAAGTTTGACTTGTTTTCTACTGCCTCAGAGACTAGGACACAGAATAATGGATTCAAGGGTGCAGGAAAAGAGATTCCACCTCAACATTAAGAAGGCCTGTTCAACAGTGGAATACGCTACCTCAGAGGGTGGTGGAGTCTCCTTCTTTGGCGGTTTTTCCAACATCCGACAAAGGTTGGATGGCCATCTGTCGGGAGTGCTTTGATTATGTGTTCCTGCATTGCAAGGGATTTGACTTGATGGCCCTTGGGGTCTCTTCCAACTCTGGTCGATTCCGCACTTGCATTATCGACCTAAGTTCGAGCTGCGTTCGACCTAAGTGCTCTGCACAACCACTGGGATCGACGTGGTTTTGTACCAGCTTCGCCCCATGTAATGGTCAAATTTCCGATTCCAGTTGGGAACTACTACTTTTTCAGGGAACCACACTTGAACTCAGCTCGATTTCAGTAAAGTGTGGAATCTCTGGTGCCAGGAGTCTCCCATTCAGCCAATCACAGCTGAGTGTTTCGGGCATGCGTACAGCTGGCCAATAAAAAAACTCCACTTTCGTCCCTCCACTCCTGTGGCAGTTTTTTTATAATGTGTGTGGGGATAGACGGAACATGGCCGTAGAACAGTAGCCAATCAGAACGGAGCGGCAAAGAGGCACAGGATGATTCTGTCCTCCGAGCTGGGATCAAGCTGGTTGCAGTGGGGAACAACAATGGCTTCGACCTAGGTTAGTACCCTTCTCAGGGAACTGGGTCGAACCTATTTTACTCGTGTGCAGAATCGCCCTCTATGATTCTATCATTCTATAGTTGAGGAGGCATCAAGGAGAATGGCCAGGTTCTTCAGTTGATGCAGCTGCCAACTGGACACTGCCCACTGTCACCAGTTGACACTCCCACCCAGTCCACAGCAATCCAGCCACATGACCTCCATCTTTGCTGTATTCAACTTCAGTTGGCTCTCTTTCATCCATCCAACCACAGTCTCCAAACAACTGGCTAGAACCTCTGGGGCATTTCCCAGTCAACTCTCCATTGGCAGATATAACTGGGTGTTTGTCATCTGCATACTGATGACACACAAATGCAAACATTCAAATAGGCCAGGTCAGGGATACTAAGTTGTCCAAGTTGGGCAAGCCATATTTTCACGTTAATTTAGATCTTCCTGTTGATCCACCATTCACAATGATTCTTTAAATGACTCCACCTTTCCAGAACAATAACGCCTGATATCTGCTTCCCATTTGGCTACATATACTAGTGTTTTCCTGAGGAAAAGACTCACAAAGCTCTTCTGTGAGCTGGATAATGAGATTTTTATTATACTCTCCCTGAGCCTTTATCTCAAATTGTGTTTATTTCCTGTAAGAATTCATTTGTAAGGCTTGGAAGCCAGGAGTAAAATCTCAGTCACTGCTATTGATAGATGGAGATATTGCTCCCTGCTAGACCTTTGTACACCTCCCCCGCCCCCGCCCCGAGAAAAGTAAGGAGTTTGAAAACAGTTGGATCAACTCAGTTATTCCTCTGTTCCCAGTTGGTAGTGTTTGTATCATTTCATTTTCTTAGAGATCTGCAGAAGCAATAGGCAGATAGCATTTGCATTATACCTGCCTTCTGAAACATGTTTTTCATTCACATATTAATCTCATTAGATGCAAATCAGTGGGAGAAGCAAGAATTAACTATAATTCTTTCTCTCTCAATGGATATAAAGGCAGAGCCATGAAAGCCACGTGAAGTTTCCAGATGCCACATTTGGTATTCCTCCCTCTTCCCTCAGATTGCCCTGGGAGTCATGGTGTAAATGAAAGATTGCAATCGGAGTTCTGTTCAAAGCAAGATTTGAAGTGGATTTTAAGGCAGGCCCAAAGAGTTGCGATTAAGTTGTCAACCTGCCTTAAGGAAGTTTGTACGTCTGTGGATTTTATGGAAAATTTTCTTATGACAACGTTGCACTCAGCCAGGGTCCCCAAGGAAGCAAACATTCAAAATATTAAAAAAAAATGCTTGAACAATTAAAAACACATTTGAAATATAACATAATTCAATAAAACACGTAAACAGAAAACCAGAACCAAGAAGGAAGGCAAGTGACCATTATTGGGTGTATGACAAATGAAACAAACAAGCAAGCCAAAAAGTTTTTACCCTGTGGCAGAAGACACTGATAGAGGGAGACAGATGCATCTCCCTGGGGAGGGATTTCTATCAATTTGGTGCCACAGCCAAGAAGGCCCTTTCTTGGGTTGCTGCTTGTCTAGCCACTGTAATGTTGTGGTTAACAGAAGCAGACTCTAATCTGGAGAATCGTTTTTTATTCCCCACTTCTGCGCACGAACGGTGGACTCTAATCTGGTGAACCAGGTTTGTTTCCCCACTTCTCCACAGCAAGATTGCTGGTTGATCTTGTGTGAAGTCCCCTCCCCCCAATGGTTTATATATCACCCTACACCAGTCACATTTGAATTGTGCAGAATCCACCCTAAACCTCTGGCCGTGGGTGAAATCAGTGTGTTACATTTTACATCAGACTTTACATTTTCTGTGGCGATTTTGTTCAATTCCAGTGTTTGTGATGTCTGACATAATGCATCATGCTGGCAGGGGATGATGGGAACTGTAGTCCATAACATCTGGAGGGCCATGAGTTTGACACCTATGATCTAGACCGGGGTAGGGAACCTGCGGCTCTCCAGATGTTCAGGAACTACAATTCCCATCAGCCTCTGCCAGCATGGCCAATTGGCCATGCTGGTAGGGGCTGATGGGAATTGTAGTTCCTGAACATCTGGAGAGCCGCAGGTTCCCTACCCCTGATCTAGACCAGCCCCCTTTTCCTTGAAATCATTGCAAAGTTTCTTGCAGTGTTTATCATACGGAAGCCAGCTCTGCTCTGTCTGGGGAGAACTCTGAACTTTCCCTACTTGCAACGAATGGAAAGCTGAAAAGACCTGAAGTCTCCTGATTGTCAGACTCCCAACAATTAGGTCACATGAAAGGAGAGGAAAAAACACAGCCATATATTCCAGCAAGTGAAATTAGAATCATAGAATCATAGAGTTGGAAGAGGCCAGAAGGGCCACCAAGTCCAACGCTCTGCCATGCAGGAACACACAATCAAAGCATTCCCGACGTATGATCATCCAGCCTCTGTTTAAAGAAGGAGAGCCCACCACTCCCCAAAGCAGTGAATTCACTGTCAGTCAAAAAGTTCTTCCTAATTTGAGGTGGAATCTCTTTTCCTGCACCTTGAATGCATTACTCCTTGTCCTAATCTCTGAGGCAGTAGAAAACAAGCTTGCTCCCTCTTTGATATGACATTCCTTCAGATGTTCAAAGATAGCTATCAAGTCCCCCTTCGCTTCTCCAGACTAAATATCCCAGCTCCCTAATTCTCACTTCAGGGCATAGGTTCCAGACCTTTTTTGTTTTGGTTGCCCTCCTCTGGACATGTTCCAGCTTGTCAATAGCTTTCTTGAATTGCGGTGCCCAGAACTGAACACAGTACTCTAGGTGAGGTCTGACCAATACAGAGTAGAGTGGTACAGTTACTTCCCTCGATCTAGACACTATACTCTTATTGATGCATCCCAGAACTGCATTGGCTTTTTTGGCTGCCATATCACTCTGCTGACTCATATTTAGTTTATGGTCTACTAAGACTCCCAGATCCCTTTCACATGTAGTGTTGTCAAGCCAGATGTCACCCATCCTATATCTGTGCATTTTATTTTATTTTTTTGCCTAACTGCAGAATCTTACATTTATCTCTGTTGAAACTCTTTTTGTTTGTTTTGGCCCAGCTCTCTAATCTGTCCAGATCATTTTGAATTCTGCCCCTTCTTTATTACCCATGCTTTGTGCATTAGTGTAGAAAATACTAAGGCAAATAAGGTATTGAATAGTTCTGCCTTTTCCCCATCTCCAGTTAGAATTTCACCATCTTCACCACCCAGTGACCCGATCATATCCTTTTTCTTCCTTTGCTACAGACATAACCCAAAAGCCCTTTTTATTGTTCTTGACATCTCTCGCAAGTCTGAGCTCATTGCGAGCTTTAGCTTTTCTGACTTTCTCCCTACATGTCTTGACTATTTGTTAGAAGTCTTCTTCCATAATTTCCCTCATTTTCCATTTCTTGTACATGTCCCTTTTATATCCTAGCTCGCTTGAGAGTTCTTTAGACATCCATCCTGGTTTCTTTAGACACCTCAGATTTTTTTCCTTCTCATTGGAACTGTTTGAAATGTTGACTCCCAACAAATATCTGTTTAATTGAAATCTTTCATTACTACTATTTCTCTTATTTGTGAGAGTTGGTCATCTGCTCCAGGAAGGCATCATCCAACTCTTCACTCTGGTACAGACCCCCCACAATGAGATCACTGTTGTTTTTCTCCCCCTTAATTTTTACTCAGATGCTCTCAACCTGCTTCCCAGGATTTCACTCATGGACGTGCTCACAGGTGTAAATCATCCCTGACATATAGTGCTATTCCTCCCACCTTTCCTAGTTCATCTATTTCTCTGGAATAGGTTGTACATTCCAGTCATGAGATTCATTCTGCTAGGTTTCAGTGATGCCTATTATATCATATTTATTAAGCCGTGTTAAGTGTTCCAGTTCATCTTGTTTATCACCCATGCTTTGTGCATTAGTGTAGAGACATCTGAGGCTTTGGTTCATGCCCTGTGGGTGCCGACTCCTGGTTGGGAAATTCCTGGAGATTTGTAGGTAAAGAATGTGGAGGACACGGTTTGGGAAGGGAGGGCCTACAATGCGGTATAATGCCATACTGTTCACCCTCTAAAGCAGCCATTTTCTCCAGAGAAACTGAGTAGTCTAGAGATGTTATTTTGGAAACTTTCCATGCCCCACTTGAAGATTGGTACCTGGGTTATGCATCTTTTTCCGCCCCCAGTATTTTTTGATTTGGTTTTAATAAATCCAGATTAAAAAAACCACAACAACCCAAAAAACCACAAACCCAGCTAAGCCAAGTGTTCAGGTTCAGGCTTGGTCTGGCTGGCATGCACAGTTCAACACTGAATCCAGCCAAGCTGCAGGAAGTGTGAGGGAGGAGAGGGGGTAGGGGTTTCCTTCCTTCCTTCCTTCCTTCCTTCCTTCCTTCCTTCCTTCCTTCCTTCCTTCCTTCCTTCCTTCCTTCCTTCCTTCCTTCCTTCCTTCCTTCCTTCCTTCCTTCCTTCCTTCCTTCCTTCCTTCCTTTATTTCAAGCAGCAGGCTAAGTGGGCCCAAAATTGCAAAAAACAAACAAACCCCAATCAAACAGAATCTGATTTTTTTAGCTTTCTATCATTGGGGGGGGGGGGGCTGAAAAATACCAACAAGGTATTTGTCAGGATATTGAAAATTGCAAGGTGGTCATATGCTGGTCTGGAATGATTGGAATGTAACAGTCAGCAGAATTGTAAAGGTCGGAGCCTCTCTGTCTGGGTCTGTAATGAGATCATCTAGCTAGTGATTGGCTGGACAAAACTATATAAGAAGACAGCATACCCAATTCAGTGTCTTCGCCTTCAAGTTCGGGTTCGGATTGTTGTCAGAGTAGAGAGTGGATAGTTATTAGATGAGTAAAATGTTGTTGTTTTGTTCCTTTGAGAAACGAAAGATAAAGTATTCCTGTTGGAACGAAACCTGCTGTCTGAGTGTGTTTTTTTTTTTACACTGCAAGCAGTTACCTCCTGAGCTTTCTAGCAAGGGTGAGTTGGCACCTAGTCCTTCCACTGTGCGCTAGGCCAACAGTATTTGGGGGGAGGCATTCTGCTTCAGGTATACTGAGGCCCCAACCCTACAAATGTGTATGTTTCTGAGTCATTACACCACAGGGCAAAGGTATGGCAAGAAAGCCATTCAAGCTTCTCCAAAGGGAGTCTTCAAGTTTATTGGCGGCCCATAATGTTTATGCTGCAGGGTTAAATAATCACTCCACTTTTGAAGAGATATGAAGAATATTCCACATAGACATTCTCTGGTCTTATTTTGCAGTCTATACAATTGTGCATTTGAGGAATGTGATATATTAGAATTAAGCTGGCAAAACATGCAAAAATCTACTGGAACTGCAGAATCCTTTGAATCAGGTTTAGCACTATTAAAAGGCTACATGTGTACTTTTTTTATAGAATTCATCAAGCATCTTAGCCTTTTAATAGCTTTCCTCTTAACTGAGCAAATTGCCCAGGAAATGAACTATGAACCGCTAACATTGTGGTACAGGAGCTTCTGATCTCTAATACTCCCGCACGGTTCTCTTGCCACTTCTAAAGCGAGGAAAGAGCATTATGTGAGGCCAGGTTCACAAGAATCGCATCATATCAACCAAGAGGTAGAACATTGGGTGATGGCTCACTACAGGATGCAGGCCAGTGTGTGGAGAAATGAACAAATGAATGTCGAAAGGGCTGGAAGACAGAAGGGCCCCATTCTGACATGCTCAGTGAACAAAGATGCCACGGTGGGTGATAGCTGATGCAGCAAGGCATTCAAATAAAGCATACACAACTGGATTGTGGCTTCTGCTCAACTTTCCAAACCCTTTTGCTTCTGGATGCCAATGCGAACTGTGTGATGAACCAAAAATATCTGAGGCTGCACAAGTAAGCCATGAATGCCTCCTGAAGTTAGTATAACTTGTTTTGGGGCAGATATGCTCAATTGACTGTTTCTATTACTATTTTCAAGTTAATTATAATGATGTAAATTGTGGAATTTTCCGCCAGTACAGGTGGTATGGTGGTGGAAATAGCTGTCAAGTGACAGTCTGCCCATGATGACCCTAAAGGGTTTTCAAGACCAGAGATGGAAAAGGTGGTTTGTCATTCCCTACCTCTACATAGCAACAATTGACTTCCATGGTGGTCTCCCATCCAAGTACTAACCAAGGCCTTTGCTTAGTTTCCAAGATCTCTTCTGGACCATCAAGGTCCAGGCATATGTAAAATAGATCGCTTGAAAAGGAGATTAGAGGGGTTCATGGAAGATTGGTCCATCAATGGCCACTGTAAGAAACCTCCATAATCAGAAACAGCAAACCTTTGACTACTACTATTAGGAGGTAGCATTGGGGAAAACCTCTGTACCCTATTTGCTAGTCCACCAGTACAGCTAGTTGCTCACTGCTCGAAATAAGACAATGGACTGTATGGACCACAACAACCAACATTGAAAGTGATGCTGTTTGGCGGGTGGGTGGAGAATCTACCCTGAGACAGCATCATTTTCAATGTTGTTTAAACTAGGGAGCCCAGATTCTGCCTTTAAAGTGGATTTAAAAGGAGAATCTGGCCTCTCTAGTCTAAACAACATCAAAAGTGATGCTATTTGGGGGGTAGGATGGGGGGAATTCACCCTGAAACAGAATCACTTTCAATGTTGTTTAAACTAGGGAGCCCAGAGTCTCCCTTTAAGGTGAATCTAGGCTCCCTAGTTTAAACAATATTGTGATGCTGTTTTGGGGTGGATCCCCCCGCTCCAAAATAGCTGTTGAGGGGTGCAGTACTGAAGCGGGGTTCAATCCCCAAATAGCAGAGTTGCGCAACACACACACTGGAACTCACAGCAGGAACTGAGACGCACACAGCAATATCAGCTTCGCAGAAGCGGTCCTACTTTATTTAGTTCTCAGAAAGTTGCTTTCTCAGACAAAGTGCTTCGTCAGACGACGCGAAGACAAGAGTCTCACAGAACAAAGCACAGTGCTGACTTATATATGGTTCACTAACCAATCAGAGTTCCTTTCCAATTAGTCCAGAAAGAGGCTGTGTCATGTGGCAATCTGTCATTTAGATTTTGCTGATCAGACATCGCTTTGACAATAGCATCATTTTCAATGTTATTTAAACTAGAGAGCCCAGATTCTCCCTGAAAGATAGATTTAAAAGGAGAATCTGGGCTGTCTAGTCTAAACAATATTGAAAATAATGCTGTTTCAGGGTGGATTCCCCCTCCCCCATCACTTTCAATGTTGTTTAAACTAGGGAGCCCTGGGTGTGCAGATTTGTGAGTTGGGGCATGTTCTATAATGTGTTGGTGACTTTGAGATGACCTGGTGCAAAAAAATCATTCTTTTGTTGTAGGGGGTGGCCGCCCATACGGGGGGGGAGGGTGTGTGTGTAAAACTCAGATTTTGTCCCGGGCTTCATTTTCCCTAGCTACGCCTCTGGGAGAGAGCCATGTATGTTTTGCTGGAAGTGGGTGATTTGTGAGAGATGATGCTGATATTTGTTTGGTAAATGTTTTGCTGGGGGTGATTTGTGAGGGATTTACATGCTTACTACCCACTTGCACTGGCTTAGAGCTGTTTCTCAAGCTAACAACCTACCTCATAGGGTTGGTGTGAGGACAAAATTAGGAAAGAGAGTTGGTGGAGAGAGAGCCATGTATGTCTTGCTGAGGGTGGGAGGTGTTTTGTGAGCTAGTACAAAAAAATCATTGTTTGGTCATGGTGGGGGAAGGTGGCCATCCATATCGGTGGGGGGGCGGGCATCCAACTCAGGTTTTGTCCCCAGGCTCCAGTTTGCCTAGATACACCTCTGGTGATTAGATTTTCCTTCTTTGCTCCCCACCCCAAGCTGTAGAGAAGACAAGGACTAGTATTGTTATGGGTAGGAGGATTTCCTTTTCTGAAATTAACTTCTCAATGTGAAGACATTGATCCCTCCTATTCTCTTTTTTCTCAAAGCACCCTTTGGTAACATCATTCATTGCAGTTGCTCTTATACACCACAGGGTGGTGCTCTAGGAGGAGGATAGGAAGGTCTGGGAGAATGGTTCTCAGGTGCCCACTGATGGGAGACAATCTCCCGCTGTCCCGTTTCTGCCTGGCAACACTTAACTATTCTGCAGGTGGGAGCAGGCTGACCTGAAGGGGAGGAGCAGTATGCATCCCTTTGCAATTTGGAAGTGCTGGCGTCTCATTGGGGGGGAAGGTCTATCACTCCCCAAAACTCTATGGTGATCACTTCTGTCCCCAATCAACAGCTCAGAAGGGAAATATATTAAAATTGATTTGATTTCTCTCAAAATGATTAAATACACTCCATGAATTCACACCAAAATGTGTTTAGGACCAAACACACCAGCTCAAAAGGGAAAGATAATATCAAAATTGATATCAAAAACCAAGCTCAGGGCGTGTATGAAACAAATTATACCACACAGAAAGAGTTAATCCACGATTGGTTCTGTAGCAGCTGTCTGCAGGTTTGCTTTGTTCCGAACTGGGGACTTGATTTTAGGTGTGTGTTATATCTGTCTTGTTTGCAACAGATTAGAAGAATGTGTCTCTCCTAATCTTCCTTATCCTTCTTTCCTTGTCTGGTTTGGTTCATAACATTTCAGATATTCACCAGTCCACTGTAGTCGCATCAGCTATCAGATCTAGCACACACTTCACACTTTAAAAAGTTTTTTTTTAAGATTGTCTTTCTGACTGAACCATATAAACAAGATCATACATCTTTGTTTTCCTGGGAGGTACTCCATAGGCCTATACCAAAAATAATAGATAGTGTGGGAAAAGCATGGGATTCCAATATGAATGAATAAAATTTTTTCAATCAGGTTAAAATGTACAGCTATGATTTGCCACTGTGGGGTAGTGGTTAAAAGCAGTGGTCTCTGATCTGGAGAACCAAACTTGATTCGCCACTCTTCCTCATGAGCGATGGATTCTAATTTGGAGAACCAGGTTTGTCTCCCCACTCCTACCAATGAAGCCTGCTGTGTGACTTTTGGCTCGTCTCAGTCCTATCAGAACTCTCTCAGCCCCATTTGCCTCACAAGGTGTCTGTTGTGGGGAGGGGAAGTGAAGAAGTTTGTAAGCCACTTTGAGACTCCTTAAAAGGTGGAGAAAAGTGGGGTATAAATCCAACTCTCCTTTTTCTTGGAAATTAGGAAAAGAGAGATGTAGTGGCTAAGAGCGGCTGACTTGTATCTGGTGAGCTGGACTTGTTTCCCTGCTCCTACCCATGAATCTGGGTAATCTTGGAGGTTTCCTGGCCCCACATAGAAGTTGGCATGTGTATGCCAACGGCGCCCAACCACTGAGATGCTGTGGGTTTTCTGGGTTGTATGACCATGTTCCAGTAGTATTTTCTCCTGATGTTTCACCTGCATTTGTGGCTGGCATCTTGTCAGGAGGCCTGTCAGAGAATCTGATGGTAGAAAAGCAAGTGGAGTTTATGTACCTGTGAAATATCCAGGGTGGGAGAAAGAACCATTTGCAATTGTTGAAATCCTTCAACAATACACTAAGCCCGTGGTGGCGAACCTTTGGCACTCCAGATGTTATGGACTACAATTCCCATCAGCCCCTGCCAGCCTGGCCAATTCTCCATCATAGGCCTTACAGTAGGTCCACCCTACTTTTGGAGCAGGCCTCCTGAAAAGGATCGCAAGACATCCTGTTATGCTTCTGCAGGTCCTCATTCAAACGGGATTCGTCTTTTCATCTCCTGCTCGATTTTGAGTCTATGGACTAGGAGTTGTTATGACTGAAAGAGAAGTGGTTGTTCATTTGCTTTGTGCAGTCACAAATAACAGGATCTACATTTTTAATAAATCAGACTATTCGATTACATTACGATGGGAGATTTTCTTTAAATAAAAACAAATTATCATATAAATGAGAACATATCCTCCAGCATTTAATAGATGAAAATGAGATTCTCTTCATAGGACTGCCGTTCGCGTACCAAGGATTTCCTTTCACAGTTAACGGGTGTTAAATGTTCTTCCGTTCTTGTTTTATGGCATGGTCACTTATGGGGAATTAGGAATGGAGCCTTGTTAACTGGTGCAAGCCACCGCAAGCACATAATGCCTATTTTAAAACAAGTTGGTTAACTGACTGACGGTGTCTGGCTGCCCTGCTGCTTTAAACATTCCCAAAAGCGATTATTCTTTTGGCAGAAAAATACTAGAAAACATAATTTTCCTACAATAAATGATCAACGATTCAAAACATACCCCAGAAGCCACAGTCAGTGAAATGACAGTGATTCAGCAAGATACATTAATATTTATACCAGGAGGAGAGTCGCTTAGAGTGATCAACTATTGTTTTGGAATTCTTGGAGATTTGGGATGGATCCTGTAGATCAGGGTGTCTGTGGGTGCCATGATGTGCACCAACACCTTTCCTGGCAGTAGTCAAGTCTCTTCAGAAAGTAGGTGGCGTCAGATGGGAATCCTCCCCAGCTGGGCCTCTGCTTGGTCACTGGAGATCTGATTGGCTGGTTACAATAAAATAACATCATTTCATTGGCAGCTTCCACTATAATAGTGGTGGCGAACTTATGGCACGGGTGCCAGAGGTGGCACTCAGAGCCCTCTCTGTGGGCACACGCAAACATGTGGGGGGAAATATGTGGGGGAAATCGCCCCCCCCCCACACATCTGGGCTGGCCTAGGGTAGTGATTCACCCGTTCGAAGAGTTGCACAGTTGCTTCAAAGCAAAACCACCAACTACTACCAAGCTTAATCCTGAGTAACGCACGCCTTGGAGTCAACTGTTTTTTCTAAACTAAAACCTCAGCATTCAGGTTAAATTGCCGTGTTGGCACTTTGTGATAAATAAGTGGGTTTTGGGTTGCAATTTGGGCACTCGGTCTCAAAAAGGTTCACCATCACTGCACTATAGTGTTGGTTTTCTCCTTCTCGCTGCTCTTTCCCAGGGTAGTTTTTAAAATCACTCCTCTTGGCCCCTCCACTTGGTCTACTTATGTGTGGCTGTGCCTCTTATGCTGACCATTTTGTGACTGGCTACGGTGCCCATGACAGCCATGTTATGCCTACCGTCTTTTGTCTGAATTCCAAATATGCCTACAGGGTCAAAAAGGCTGAGGGGCCTGGCTGTAGAGGGCGAGGTTCGGGGAAAAGAAGGGCCTCAGCTGGATACAAACAGTCTAACCCTAAAAGCAGCCATTTTCTCTGGGGGAACTAATCTCTGTAGTCTGGAGATGAGCAGCAGTCCCAGGAGACTGTCAGGCTCCACCTGAAGGTTCAACCATGCTATGAGGTTGGGGTAGGTGCCCACAAGTCACGCTTAAAAGCTTTGGTGAATTTATTTGAAGATACAGGTACTGGTATACTGGGAAGCATTAAGGTGAATGTGTATGTATAGTCCATCTAGAGCTTGGCAATTCTAACACAAATGTTTATTTTGGGACATTGGATTGGGGTTGAACTAAGATTGACTAGAACTCCTTGGCCACTGGCAGGGGATTAGGGGGGAGGGGTTGCCAAATCCAGGCTAGGAAACTCCTGGAGATTTGGGGTAGATCCTGGGGAGGACAGTGGGGTACAAGGCCATGGAGATCACCTTCCAAAGCATCAAATCTCTCCAGGGGAACTGACCTCTGTATTCTGGAGATTACCTGTAATCCAGGGGAACCACAGACCCTACCTGGAGGCTTGCATCCCTAGACTGAGCACTGACAGGAGTACCATGCTACAGTGTTCTTCAGACAAAGGTAGATTTAATATAAAAACATATTTTGATTTTGGACAAGAATAAGAAAAAAGGAAAAGAACCTGGTGAAGTGTGAGCTGAAGTTGCTAACCACCTGGATTGGGAAAACAATCCAGCTACTTTAATGTATAGAAATGGGTAACTGAAGCTTCCCATAGGATGCATTACCTGGTAAATCACATGTCATTAACCCTCTATTTTTTAAATTACATTATTTACAGGCCGCCTTTTGTGCTGAGACTTGATTACATGTAAACCAATGAGCTCAACAGGATGAATGTTGTACATCTAATAAGCGATGTAATAGGAACAGGAATTGTGCATTTTGATATACAATGATATAGGACACTTTTTCTCCACAATGTTAGCAACTCTACTTGGATCAGTGGAACGATTACATGCAATTTAGCCATATTTTGTGATGAGGCATGGAAAATCTCCACACGATATGGGAATCTAATTTTTAAAAATTACAATATCTGTATTTTTTTCTTTTGTCTGAGTGAACCTTTCACATTGACCTTGAATTCCCCAGCCTAAGAGTTTCATTTTCTTCTTTTCCCATTCTCAAAATCTCATTTTAATATTTCTAATAAAGGCTGCCAGAATGAGGAATAGCTTAATGACTAAATATGGTGAGCCATTTAAACACCTTGTACGGTAGCTGCTAAGCCTTGTTCTGGAATTAACTATTGTCATGTGATCTGGAGGCTAGTCTACAAATAACCAGTTCCATAAAACTGTTAAATATAAAGGAATGTCTCCAAATTACAAATTCTATCCACAGATCCACCACAAATCTTTTGCCTGCTTGTAAGCTGTGAATTGTCAATGAAGCTCTCGAAACAATAAAATCTTCTGATATTTTGGAAGCAGCTGAAGATGGTTTTATTTAGGACTGCATGTATCAAAGAAGTCCAAAATTGTGATTCTAATTTTTTTGTTGCATATATCTTATATTCTCTATTTTACCTATTTTATTTATATTGTAAGCTACCTTGAGCTCTGTAAGAAAGAAATACATGTTTTAAATTGTATATATTTATTATGAAAACTTGTCATCTCTGTTCAAGGAGGCCAGCAATAATAGTTAGTGCATCCCCACCTACAGCAAAAGATAAAATGGCAAATTGCTCTCCTTCTGAAAAAATGCCTGTCATCAGTCATTCAGACTCCCTCAAAAGTTTTGGCAAACAGGTAAGCTTAAGTAAAATGAGAATTCGCACCCAGGACATACCTACCCAATAGGGCAAAACTATGATTCTATTAAGAGAATCAATTTTAAGAAAATCTTTACTAATGGTAGTGTAGCAGCTATTTTTCTAAACAGCAGAAGTCATCTTTTTATAGCATATAAACTTCACACAAGAGTAGACAAAAGTAAACAAAAGGCAATGTTCTCAATGAAACATGCATAAAGTGTAGTCAAATATTTTTATTGCATATAAGCTTTACACAGAAGTAAACAAAAAGCAATTTTCTCAATTAAGCATACATAAAGTATAGTCAAAGATGCCACCTCCAGATTGATGTAGCATTTCAAATATTCTTCTTCAAGTTTGATAAATAAATATAACAGAAATGGAAATTATTCCTTTGAGGATATAAAGACCTCTCTTAGGTTGTTAATTTTAAAAAATCTAAATTTCTGCAGGGTCAATTTTTAAGACCTCTTTTAAGCTCCCTCTCTGCTAGCATGAGCTCCCACAATCTTCACATAGGATAATGAAGTCGGATCTTAACTGTTACAAAAGAATTTACAGTATAAGAGAGCCTTACAAACAATTATTCATTTGTACCGATATACAATAATCTTTTTATCAACCTTCTTTTTAGCAGTAAACTTATAACAATTTATCCTTCTATTCTTACCACAACAAATTCATTAATTTAATATAAATTTACCATAATTTTTGTTACGTTTTATTTTTTCATTACTCAGTCTACATGATTAGTTTTACATTATTAGTCTGCACATTGTAAAATAAAGTTTTTACTATGCAAAGACAGTGGTGGGATTCAGCAGGTTCGCACCACTTCTGCAGAACCGGTTGTTAAAATGGTGCTTGTAAACAACCAGTTATTAAATTATTTGAATCCCACCACCAGAACCAGTTGTTAAATTATTTGAGTCCCACCACTGTGCAAAGACATTTATATAGATGATTCAACAAATTCCTACGTTTCATTAAACTCCGGCTTTGTCTGTCCATTTACAAGATTAGCCATATTCTCTTACTTTTTATTCATGTTTCCAGGAGTTCCATGGGTAGCAAGAATTTAGGCTTTGGGTTCACTGCCATACGGTAAGTTTTGCAATGCCCAGAGGTTATGGAGATCACTGAGGCCAGGTTACATCTAAGAAAGTTTATTTATTTACAGGTTGGTTGTAAAGGGCAATTACCAGAGAGGGCACCAGGCACACCCCCTTGTGCCTCTCTTGATGGGATTTGAGTGGGAGCGATCACACTTGGCCCTATTACTAATCCCAAAAGCATCCGGTAGAATGATCTTGCTCTGGGAGGACTACAGTTATGCTGTGAATGTTGTGCATTTTGTAGGGACAGTAGTGGATCCCCCGCAGCACAAATATAACATCTTTAGGATGTTATAAAAAGTGTTTTGGGGACTTCGCACAGTTCTCTTCCCCAAAATGATTTCAGCCCATTATATTCCTCTCAACCCATGGTTTCTTCCTTCCTGTTGAAATTGTCCAGGAAAATGAAGGAAGAAACCATGAAAATGAACAGAATTTGGCTGCCAGTGTTGAAAAACTCTAGAATCAAGACGGTGACTGATCAGCTCCACACAAACACAGGACAACGATAGACTATAGCAATCAAAGGGAACAAAGACCAGGATACTTCTATTCAGATCCATTCACCTATTGACCTTGCTATCTTTATTGTTACTCCCATGCTACAGACTTCTCTGTGACTCACATGCCAGGCTACTCTATTCAGATGGCCTCACCTTTTCACCTCACAGTATATATACTCCACTTGCTTTCCATTCCTACCATCAGATCCTCTGAAGATGCCAGCCACAGATGCAGGCGAAACGTCAGGAGAGAATGCTGCTAGAACACGGCCATACAGCCCGGAAACCACACAGCACCCCAGGAAATGTTTTGTTTCTTCTGCCCAAACTTCTTATTTTCATTTTTGCCTCTTCTACCCACCATTTTGTGTGCTGCCACAGATTCTCCATGAAGATTCCACTGAGGTTCCCTCTACTTGCAGCTCATCCATTTGCAATTTCACTGTAAAAAGTTGATGAATAAAGTTTGTTTAGCCTAGTGATCCTGTGCACATGTCACTTTTCCTTTTTTTTGTTTTGAGGGGGATATCTGCAAATATACGATAGCACAAATATGTGCATATGTAGCTTCTCTAATCATGTCACCACATCTTTGCAGACATCCCCCTCAAAAAAAAGGAAAAATGACACATGCGCAGGATCATTAGGCAAAACAAACTTTATTCATCTACTTTTTACAGTAAAATAGCAAAAAGATGAACTGCAAGCAGAAGAAACCTCTGTGGGGAATGTTCACAGAGAATCTGCTACAGCACACAAAATGGTAGGTGCCATTGTAGAACTGACAAGAGCTCCATGCAGCAGGCAGAAGAAAATTTTGGCTGGCAATGCTAGTGTTCTTTTATGCTGTGGGAGCACAAAATGCCAAATTTGGATCTTTTTATAATGTCCTAAAGCCTTTATGTTTATGCTCTGTGGAATCCACCTGTAATAATAGAACTTTTTGTATTTGTAACCCTGAGCCCAGTAGGGGAGCTAAAGAGTTGGAATATTTTATATAAGAAAAGACACAATCTGTTCAAATTGACTGGAGGGCCTGAAGCTGCTGGTAGTTCACTTCAGAAGAACTCCAACCATGTTGTAAACTAAATATTAATATTCTAGGTCTACATTTGACATCCTGAAGAGAAGAACAGATGACTTAGCAAGGCTGTGCAGAGCTGCAAGTGTATTCATCTCTAAGTGACCTGGCTGGACAGAAGTCAGAAAGATTAAGACCCTACAGGTTTGCTTGAACATAACAGGCCTGAACTGTTATATGTTAGTCATAGTTTTACATATTTGATTGTGGTTCTATAGATTACTTCTTATGATAAAGAAAGAATGAAGCTCTTCTGATTTCTGTTGTGGAATCATCTAGACTGGGCTCTGCAGGCTAATGGCTACTTCAGAAGAGCTTTAAGACCAAGAGAAACCCAGAGGACTGAGGATAAACAGCCCACTAGAGGAAAAATATTGCTACCATACATCAAGGGACTCACAAATCAAATAGGGAAACTGATGGAAAAACATAACCTACAAATCATCCTCAAACCTACCAGGAAAATACAACAGATGTTATGCTCAGCAAAGGACAAGAGAGACCCCTCATTTCTACAGGAGTCTATCGCATATCCTGCAGCTGTGGAAAGGTCTACATGGAAACTACAAAATGCAACATTCAGACTCGTATTAAGGAGCACAAAAGACACTGTCAGCTTAACCATCCTGAAAAATCACCTTAAAGACCACCAGGATTTTGGGGGCATATGCTTTTGAGGATCAAAGCTACCTGGAAAAGGGAGCTTTGACTCTTGAAAGCTTATACCCTGAACATATTTTTGGTCTCTAAGGTCCGACTGAACTCAAATATAGTTGCATCACTAACATGGCACTGCATTTCAGATGTGACCCAGGGCCATGTGTAAAAAGAGAGACTAATTTATAGTGGGCCCTAATTCTGGATAAAGCAGTACTCATGGGAAGACCGATTGTTCTCTTTGTTTTGGACAAATTTCCTCCTATTTTTGGATGCAACGTAATGTTCTTGGGAGCTTCTCTCACATTTCCCTTTGTTTTGATACACGAAGCTTTTACGCTATTATTCAGTACCCTTGAGACTGCTTTCATCTTGCAGCTACTCAAATAATAATAATAATAATAATAAACTCCTACACTGTGCTTTGCGCTGTTACCTTCTGATAAGCATTATTCCTTCAGTTCTTCCTTAAAATTAGTTTTGTAGTGTCAATTTAAAATTTCCCAAAGAAAATAAACAGACATGAAATAGCTCTTTAAAGTTTCTCATTCTTACATTATACAAATAATCAAAACAGAAACCATCTTAATCAAAATCCTCTTCTTTTTCAAAGTGCTATTTGTTTCCAACTAATTTCTAGTAATTATCTGACCACTATCAAAATCTCTTACTCCCAACTATGAAATAAGGATTGCACTTGATTAAAGCCATAGAGTAAGCATAATATATCCAGTCGTCCTTAGATATCAAGGTGAGAAAAAGAATATTACATATAGTCCAGAGCATTTTTCAGTAGGTGTAACAGAGAATTGAGGTTTATTTATTTATTTTATTCAACTTAAAGACAGCCTTATCCATATGGGTTCAGGTTCCCATAGGTGATGGCAAAAATGAAAACGGCAGGCCAATCCAGAGCCACCAGCGGCGGGACACAGCATCTCTATAGTGCTGCCCCAGAATTCCGAAAATGCAGGAATATTTTGAGGCATTCCAGACAAAAAGTTTAATGGATATAAAAGATGATAATGTAGAGTCATGGGCCGTTTCCGCACTACGCTGACCCAACCCCCCTGGGACCATTCGCATGAACGGTCCCAGAAACAACCGGGAAGACGGCGTCATGGAGCGCTGCATACCAGTGCGACCTGAGTTTGATCCGTCGCTGCGCTGCCGTCCGGGGCACGTCAGCCCGAGGAGCCTCCGAGGACACGCCCCCCTGCCCTGCGCGACCGCTCCGGCGTCGCAGGGCGGGGGGCGTGTCCCCAGGCTTCGGCGACACGCTGGACGGCTGCAGCGACGGTAGGTTGACAGTCAAAAGGGGGGTGGGAGGGCGCCTTCGAGCCGCTGCCGTTCTCACGGCAGCGGCTTGAAGCCGCCATTTTCCATAAACCTCGCCGGGGAAGCAAGGTTGGAAAACAGTGGCTTCGTGCCACTCGGGAGGCGCGAGGACGGTGCGGCTTCGCAGCAGCTGCGCCCCCTGTGTGAACAGCTCCCTGGGGACGGCGTTTTTGCCATCCCCAGGGCGCTGTTAATGGCCCGTGCAGAAAGGGCCATGGATAAAGTTTGAAAATGAAGTAAATGAAGGAATAGGTAGATATGGAATTTATACAAATGACTATAAAAAAAGTAAAACAAAAAGTAATAGGTCCAAGAAAGGTTAATGTGGAAATATGGGAGAAATGGAGGGCTAAATGGATGCCTGGCATCCTGGACAGTGCACCAGTGGCAAGCATGGTTGGAAATGAGGGACGGAAAGCTATAAAAACTATTGAAGGAAAAAGGAATACTGAAAGTGGCTGATTTAGTTAAAGAAGGGGAAGTTATTCCGTTACAAACTGTTATAGAAATTGGAGGGAAGGAGAATTGGTTGATATTAAGAGGGATTTGGGAAAGATTAACGAATTTTAGAATAAAAGGTGAATGTATATTGGCACAATGGTTGAAAAGCCATGAAAAAACAAAAGATATTGGGATCAGTTTATAAATATATGATGGAAGACAAGGGATTTATGACGAGAATGTTGAAACAAAAAGGGGAGAAAGAAGAACTTTTAGATAACGAAAAAATAGAAAGAATTATAGATAGCATGAATAAGATAAAGATAGAAAAATACGTAGAACTGGAGAGAAAGCTAATTTTGAAATGGTAAAGAACCCCAATACAGCTAGCCTATATGATTAAGGGTTTATGCCCAAGATGCTGGCATTGCGGTGAACTGGGAGCATACTACACCCACATGTGGATAAAATGTAAGGAGGTAAAAAAGTTTTGGGAAATTTTTTTAAGCATATAGAAAAATTAGTAAAAGTTAAAATTGATTTAAATAATGATTTATTACTGGCAGGTATAATTGAAGAAGAAAAAAGGTGAATAGAAGTTATGGACCAATGTACATAATTATGATTAGAGCTGCACATGCATTGGGATGGAAAGACAAAAAGAAATGAACAATCTCAAAATGGTTGGAATATGTATGGGAACAAATACAGCTAGAAAATTTTGAGATGACAAAAACTATGTTATGGCAAGAAAAATTAAGAGACATTATGAAGATATGGTCAGCCTTTGAGAACTGGATGAGAGAAGCTGGATTTAACGAAGAAATATGGGAGGAAAGAATACGAAGAATGAACTTTCTGCTGTTTGCATGAATAAACGAGAAAGAAGAAGGGGGGAGGGAGAAAAAGGAAGAAATGTATAGTTTGATTAAAAGCATTGCATGTATCTGTTACATAATTACACTATACAATAAAATATTAAAAAATATAGTGCTGTCCCACCACCTTTGGATGTTGACATATTAATGTCAGCTCCACCCCCTGCCATGCTTCCAAGTGCTCCCATTATGCCAGGGGGATGCAAATCCACTTATGGACAGCTGCCGTGACCACCTGCTGGTGGATTTGCCCCTCCATTGGGGGAAGTACCCCTAGGAGGGCAATTTTGCCACTCAGACCCCTGCTGCCTCCATAGGCAGATCCTCCCCTCCCCCCGCCTTTGGATTGGACCATTAGTGCCTAACTGAAGGTTATGTAGAAATGTTTGTAGTGAAGGCATTATTGTCCAGATGAGTATTAAGAGGTTGGGAGCTAACTAGCTGGTTTTCTGGAGGTGCTATGAAATTTGGTGTTCCCCACTTCTAATGTTAGAAGACTGGAGTCCAAAAAGGACGGGGAAGAGGGATTTCACAGTTACCCCCCAGATCTCACCATCCAGCAGTCCATGAGTGGGAAAAGCCTCTGAGATGTTCCTCTTTCTTTTCTTTCACCTTTGACAGACTCACAACTGCTTTCAGCTGCCAGCCTTCTTAAGAATGTTCAGTTGGGCTATGCATCCTTTTTTCTGGTAGTTTTTGGGTAAGGCTTCAAAAGATCTGGACATTTTCAACAAAGCCCATGCTGACATTTTCAGCTTTGAAATTTCTCAGGTTATTAAAGTCAACCCCCAAAATGTCCAAGCTGCAGAGCTGCATCCAGGAATTGGCTGAACTGACCCCTCCAGACAGCTTTGCACTTTAGAGAGGGGGGGAGCACTGTGTGCATGGATTGGCTCAGCTGACCCCCTAGGCAGCTATGCTGGCTCCCTTGATGCCTCTGAAGTCTGCTTGGAGCAGCTAAGAAGTACGGTATGCAAGGGTCAGCTCAGCCAATCCCAGGGACATATCTGTTGAAAACTGCACCCAAAGCATGCTCAGCTTGGCCACTTCCAAACTCCACATGGAGTTCAAAGGCAGGGCATGCCTGATCACTGCTGGGCTTGGTGGGGTCGAACTTGAAACTGCAGGCTTTGAGCCCAGGCTGAGCCCAGCATCAAACTGAGCTCTGGGTCTCATCAGCTCCAGGTTTATACTGCTGGCTCCCCCACCCCCCAAGCTCCACCTGATGCTGGGTTCAGCCTGGCTTGAAGCGTGCAGTTTAAAGTGAAGTCCTGCCAGGTTGAGTTCAGCAATGAATGGGTGCTCCCTGCCCCTGAACTCCACATGGAGCCACACTTGGGGCACATACCCTGCCATGTCCCACCCTAGATACAACTCTGGCTGACTCCCCTCCACCCCTCTTCAGTTCTGCTAGTTTCCCTTACTGACTCTGATGCTCACATGGACTTTAGAGGCAGCAGGGGAAAGTTGCATACAGGGGTCCGCTCAGCCAAGGCCCCCCAAGACAGCTCTGCTGGCTGCCCGCACTGCCTCTAAAGCTTGCTTGGGCTTTTGAAGCAGCAGGGGAGAGCCACATGAAGGGATTGGGTGACCAGATCTTTGCATGCAGCTCTCCTGGCTGTACCCCCACATCTGGAACCGTGCAATTAGCCAGGGAGAACTGAGTGCAGCCAAACCCTCTCCTGTCCACTGTGCTGTTGAAAGCACAAAACCTGAAACCCTTTTTGGCTTTTTTTCTGCTTGGGCTACTTGACTGTGCCTTAATACCCTGAGATTTTAGGACTGAAAACCCCAGAAAAAGCCGAAATGGCTTTTTCCTTTTTTAAAGCTCAGTTTTACCTGAATTCACAGCCCTTTCATCCAGCTCAGTTTGTAGGATTTTATTCTGTTGCTGCTAATTCATGAAGCTGTAATTTTTCTGTCTTATCTGGGGAACTTCCCCACAAGATGTACAAACTTCTACCTTATCTGCGGGTGGTATTATTGTGCAGCCTCTATTATCCACATGAATCAATTTACTGTTGACAAAATTCATGAGCAAACTTACACACAATGAATCTTTTGTTGGTGATAATTCTGTGCCACAAATTCCCTCAGACTATCAGTGGTCACCAGAGCATTGTTGCTTTGCCAGCTGGGATACCGTTCAGAGTCCTGACAACTGTGCTGGATTCATTATTGAACGTCTAAGAGTAAACTGCTACTTCATTGTAACTTCCACCTATTGATCTGTCATACATTGTGATGCTCTAGTTCTTGAGGGATGTTCATGAAACTCAAGTGAGGGGATAAACGTCCTCAGAGGTTCTTTTTTTAAAATCATGGCTGATTTGGTGGTATACCATCATGATTCTGTTTTTAAAAGAATCCCTCCAGAATCCCCGGTAGTGTTCTTGGGACTGTCAGCTCAAATGTAAGATAATGGATGGGCTTGAAGAACATTTCTAAACTCAGCAGTTCGGGTTACCTGGAAATGCTTTGGCCCATCACTTTAATCTTTGTGCTTCATTAGAGAAAAGCATTTTTCCACCACTAATAAGAATGATAGAGTATCATGCAACATCCTGTAGCAGTAAGGCAGACGGAGACAGGGATTTAGAGAAATTTTAATGATGAAGATGGTAGTGGTAACATTTTTCAGTACTAGCAATATCGTCACAATCAACAAAAAGGTGAACATTTCAGGGGGGGAAGCATATTTGCTGTAACTCGCAAATGTGACAATTAAATATGTCTAGACTCTAGAGCATCTGATCCCTTGACCTCCAAATATCCTTTGAAGTCAGCAAAAGTGCTTACTGGAGAATTCTGTAGGGGAAAATATTTTTTCCACTTTTCCTACTTAGACCTCTACTTCTGTCCATGTGGGTAAGGCTGGCCATCTCAGTTGGGCCCACCTCTTCTTCCTGATGCTATGCTGGGTTGGCCCAGCACCGTGATCTCTGGCTGAGGGAGGCCTGGGAGAGCGGGCTAGGTTGGGATTTGGATATGCCCTCACTGGGCACCGTCATGAGCCTAGAATTCCATCCAGATCTTTCAGTGGCCTTTCCTGCCCCTGGCCACATTTTGGTCATGTGGCTTCGTCCAACAGCCTGAGAATCAGGGGCTTGTGGTAATAGGCCTGGAATGTAAAGTGATGCACATAGGGGCAAAAAATCCAAACTTCACACACACGTTACAGGGGTCAGTGATATCAGGGATTTGGGTGTCTCAGTTGATAGTTCCATGGGAATGTCAACTCAATGCATGGCAGCTGTGAAAAAGGCAAACTCTATGTGGGGGATAATTAGGAAAGGAATTGATCATAAAACTGCAAAGATTGTCATGCCTTTATAGAAAGCAGTGGTACGACCACACTTGGAGTACTGTGTTCAGATCTGGTCACCACATCTCAAAAAGGATATCAAAGAGATAGAAAAAGTGCAGAGAAGGGCAACGAGGACGATTGAGGGATTGGAGCACCTTCCGGGTTTGATTCCCAGCTCTGCCGCCTGAGCTGTGGAGGCTTATCTGGGGAATTCAGATTAGCCTGTGCACTCCCACACATGCCAGCTGGGTGACCTTGGGCTAGTCACAGCTTCTCGGAGCTCTCTCAGCCCCACCTACCTCACAGGGTGTTTGTTGTGAGGGGGGAAGGGAAAGGAGATTGTAAGCCCCTTTGAGTCTCCTGCAGGAGAGAAAGGGGGGATATAAATCCAAACTCTTCTTCTTCTCTTCTTCAATCTGCATCGGGGGTGGGGGGGGAGAGAAGGATCACTAGTTTAGCAATCTTTGAAAAACCTGGGTTGAGAGGAATATAATGGGCTGAAGTCATTTTGGGGAAGAGAACTGTGCGAAGTCCCCAAAACACTTTTTATAAGATCCTAAAGATGTTATATTTGTGCTGCGGGGGATCCACTACTGTCCCTACAAAATGCACAACATTCACAGCATAACTGTAGTCCTCCCAGAGCAGGATCATTCTACCTGATGCTTTTGGGATTAGTAATAGGGCCAAGTGTGATCGCTCCCACTCAAATCCCATCAAGAGAGGCAGGGGAGAAAGGGGGGATATAAATTCAACCTCTTCTTCTTCTTCCTTATGAGAAAAGGCTGCAGCATTTGGGACTCTTTAGTTTGGAGAGGAGACGTCTGAGGGGGGATATGATTGAAGTCTATAAAATTATGCATGGGGTAGAAAATGTCGACAGAGAGAAATTTTTCTCTCTTTCTCACAATACTAGAACCAGGGGGCATACATTGAAAATGATGGGGGGAAGAATTAGGAATAATAAAAGAAAACATTTCTTCACGCAACGTGTGATTGGTGTTTGGAATATGCTGCCACAGGAGATGGTGATAGCCTCTAACCTGGATAGCAGCAGTGGCATAGTTGTTTATTTTATTTATTGGATTTTATAGACCGCCTTATCCCCGAAGGGCTCTGGTTAAGAGCAGGTGTTCTCTAATCTGGAGGAACTGGGTGAAATTCAAACAGTGGGCAGGGAGGTTGCTTCAGTAACCCCTATTGGGCAGGGAGGTTGCTTTAATAACCCCTTCTCGGCACTCAGAAAAAATTAGTAACCACTTCTAGAGAAGTGGTGAGAACTGGTTGGATCCCACCTCTGGATGTTAGACCTCCAAGGAATACCAGGGTCATGATGCGGACACAGGAAATGGCAAATCGCGTCTGAACAGCTCTAGCCTTGAAAACCCCATTGGGGTCACCATGAGTCAGATATGACTTGATGGCAAAAAATAGCCTCGCCTTGGTGGCCCTGTGAACTAGAAGAAAATACAGAGTAATACCCTGGCAGAAGCAATGGAGGTGGTATTTATCAGCCCAGGGGAGTACTGAAAATTGACATCAATTTGCAAGAGAATTGCTGCATTCAGTGAAAGAACTGGAGAAGTTGGACATCAAACTGAATATGAGTCCTTGAATGAATAACTTGAGAGCCTGCCTCATTTCCCCCTCCCCCAGCTGCTGCTGCCTTCTTTCCTTCTTCATGGATCGAGAATACAGAGGCACACACACCTAGAACAAGACTTAAGAGGGGCCATTCCCATGAGGACCAAAGGATGGTGGAGTGGTAGTGGTGGTGAAAACAAGCTAGCTCTTGAAGGCTCACTTAAAGGCATACATACATATTTAAAAGTATGTATACAGTACAATTCTGTCTCCACAGTAGTTTGTACTTTGCTTCTAATAGTTAAGGTAAAGGGCCTCTCTGCCACAATATACCATGGGATTGGAAGTCATATTCTAGGTCGTGATCCTATGGTGCCATTCTATTAGTGCCGTAGCAGTTTCTCCAATGGAATATGGGTTTTTGTTTTTTTCGGTTTATTGAAGAAGGCGGGGCCATTTTCAAAAATATATATTTTATTGAAGCTTCAGGAAAAAAACAGAAAAAGGAAAAAAAGCATATGAAATGACAAAAAGAATATTAAGAAACATACATACCAAATGCATTAATACATAATGACTTCCATTCATGCACATATCAAGCTAAGTCATTTTACTATATTAGGCTAACATGCTCAATCTCATTTTAAGATCATTTTAAGATTTGCCTTTTGATTCCTATAGTCTGGCCATCAGTTGTAATTCTGGGAGACGTCCAGGCCCTGTCTTGAAGTTGGCAGCCCTAAACAGAGTGTATAAAAAACAGATCAATGCAGAACCCTGAGCTGGGGCAGTGGGAAGATAAGGAGCAAACCGCAGAAAACCTCTTTGAATAGTCTGAGAGATAAGATTGGAATCAAGGAAGGACAGAGGCCTGAAAGGCAAGATTGTGAAGGCAAGCCAGGAGAAGGGAGTGACTGACAGTATCAAAAGCACAAGAATCTTCAGAGAGAACAAGAACTGAAAACCGATCTGTGCCTTGGCTTCTAGCAGATAATGTCATTGGAAATTTTGATTCTTTTCATAAATGCTCCTCCTTATTACAGCACTGGGTATAAAAGCTGGCTGGATCCAACCCATCAAGTTTAAAACCCTTCCTTGAAGGAAACAAAGTCTGACCCTTAGAAGCAACTAAGGATTTGTATGGACTGTTTGCTAATACCAAGAGAATGCAAGGATTTGAATCTGAATGTTAGTGACTAAGGTTATTTAGTGTTGAAGAAACAAAAAGTCTTCTACATATGGTATGCTCCAATGAACCATATTGTGTCCAAAGACTTAAAGGGCTCCCCCCACCCTTACGTTGATTCCTTCCTTTTCCCAGCTTCCTTTTGAAGACCATTCAGAACCTGGAATTGATGTCACAGTATGTAACCCCCATGCTCAGAATGGGTTGACCCAGAAAGGGGTGGAGACTCAAAGCAGCAAGAGAAGGCTGCAGAGCTCATGTAGTTGGAGGAGAAAGGCTACCAGACTCAGACCTTGGTTTGTATAATAAGCCCTTAACACCTTGTTAAGGTAACTGCAATGTTGTTGGGAACTACTGGGGAGGTGGTAGTTTATTTTTGCTATGTTGTAAATGTTGGAGTTTATTGTTTCAGGGGTTTTTTTATGTTTGTAATGGGTGAGAGTTCTCCTGGAAACCTTCATCATGTTGAATCCTGTTCATCAAGCCCTTGGAGTCTTCAGGAGCCAACCCACTTGCAAAGAAGAATTGGACTTGGCAGTATCAGTAGACTGTAAATATAAGGACTTGAAAATGCAACCTGAACAGGATCTTGAAGTGTGATGTTAAATGTTGATGTTTGATGTTATATGTTAAGAAAGTAAACCATTTTGGTTTTTTTTAAATTTGTTGTTGAAAACTCATTCCAAGTTCTGCCCCACAGAACCCACAGATAGAGGTTACAAGTACACTCTACACCTCTCAAGGTATGTTATATGCAGGGCACACATAGCATCTGCTTTATACCTTTCCAACTCTAAACTTTTGATATCATTCAATTGCACTCATTCTTTAATGCAGGAAATGCTGCTGCATCATGATCAAGTTAATAATGCCGTGCTATCTCTCTCTTTTGTGTCTATCAAGTTTTTGTATTTTATTCTAGGTCTTTTCCCCTCCCATACAAATTTTGTTATCTCTGTTTTCCATTCTCCAAACATCCTTTGTAACATTGATGTTACAAAGGAGATATTTTGAAATAGGTACATCATTTGTGGCAAAACTGCCATTTTAATCAATCCTATTCTGCCAAATAATGAAAGACCCAAGTTCTTCCAGTTCATTAAATCTCTTTTAATTTCATTCCAAACTTTGTTTATTTTTGAGAAGTTCTTCATTGTTATTTTCTAAAATTATACCTAAGTACATTAGCTGTTTCACAATTTTAAATTTGGATTTCTTTTCCAACTCACTTTCTTCTTTTTTAGTTAGATCCTTTTGTTTTATTATAATTAATTGTAAATTCTGGTAAGTTCCCAAATTCCTGAATATTATTCTGTAATCTTTCTATCTTTTCGATTGGGTCTTTTTTTTAAAAAAAAAATGACAATATCATCTGTGTAAGCTTTCAGTTTATAATGATTATCCCATACTTTAGTCCTTCTATCAACTTGTCCTTTATGATTAGTAAGAATTTCTAGAACCATTATAAATAACAGTGGGGATAAAGGACATCCACGTCTGGTCCCCCTTTTTATATCAATGTTCTCATATATTCATTATTTATTTTCACCATTTTTACCATTTTTCATAAATTGCTTAATTGCCCTATAAAAATTCCCCTTGATGCCCAATTGTAGAATTGCTAACATAAATTCCCAATTGACCCGGTCAAAAGCCTTCTCCGCATCTAAAAACAGTAATGCCAATTGCTTTATCAGATCTTAATTTCAGAATTTCAATAATGTTCACTACTGTCCTTATATTATGAGAAATTGGTCTTCCCGGTAAAAAACCACCTTGATTCTTACTTATGTAAGATGCCCTAATACTTACTTTACTTTTGTAGTTAAAACATTCGCAAAAATTTTGTAATGTATGTTCAATAAAGATATAGGTCCATATTCATGAGGCTCTAGTTCTTCTTTACTTTTTAGAATTAATGAAATCACTGCTTCAGACCATGTTTTTGGTATTGCTGTACCTTCCAAAATCCCATTCATTAATTTCATCATATTTTTGCAGAGTATTCTCCCATATGTTTTATAGTAACCTGCTGTGAGTTGGTCTAAACCTAGGGCTTTATTTTTTAATTTCCCTTTTACTTGCATAATTTCTTCTTCTGTTATTTTCTTGTCCAATAATTCTTTACCCTTCCTCTGTATGTCTTTTATTTCCTGCTTTCCCAAATATAAATTAATATTTGCATTTTTTTACTTCTTACTTTTGACATAACTGATTATAATACTCCTTAAAAATTATGTATTTGTTTTTAATCTGTAATAATCTGATTACCTTTTTAAATTTTACATATCAATCTATTTCCTGCTGTTTCCTGACTCTGGCTGCTAACCATTTTCCCAATTTGTTGCCTGAAAAATATTGTTTTTGCTTCATATATAAAATATTTTTTGACATCTGATCCATCAGGAGCATGTTTCAGTGTTCCTTAATAATTTTAATTTTTAATTAGTTTTTCCCTTTTTTTGTAGTTCTAGTTCTAATTTGCTCAGTTCATTCTGTAGTTCCTCTCTCTACTTTTTCTTCATTTTTGACATCTTTATTTCTTTGTGTAATATATGTCCTCTTATTACAGCTTTATGTGCATCCCATAAATTTCCCTGATCTGAAATGGAACCTTCATTTATTTCCCAATACTCCTTTTGTTTAAATTCCAATTTTTCTTTACATATTGGATTCTGTAATATCCAATCTTTAGCTTTCCAATTTAAACCATTTCTAGAAGTTCCTAATTCCCAACATACCGCATTATGGTCTGAGTGTATTACAAGTTATATACAAAGTCACCTTACTGTACATTTTAATTACCTCTGATTACCTTAATTAAACTTAGACCGGTTTTATTTCTCTGCAGACAGCAGTTTCTGTTTCTGTTTCTTAATGAAGTCTTGCGCTCTTTGGGGGTTCAGCACATTGATCCTCTTGTCCTCAAATTCAAAAGATACTCCTTCTGGTACCAGCCACCTGTAATTTATGTTGTTTCTTCTCAATGCATCAATCAGTTCTGAATAGTCTTTCCTCTTTCGTACTATTGGCACTGGAATTAGGTGTTTACTACTCACTTTTCCTCCTCTTTCAGGAACCGTTCACCAGTGACAACCATGCAGACAAACTTTCTTTTCTCAACTTCAGAGGTCTCAGGACGAACATGTGTCACCTTTCCTTTTTTTCTCTGGTGTACTGCTCCGGAGCCCCCATCCCTCTCGCCAGTCACGGTAAGTTGTTGTGTTGCTCTTCAGATGTGCTAGTTAGTCCTCAATCAGGATTGAAGTACCGAATTATTTTTATTTCATCAGTTTATTCGCTCTTTTTCTCAGTAGAATGGGTGGCCACACCTCCTTGGCACTGCCAGTAGAATGGGTGGCACACCTCCTTTACCAATTTCTTTTGTGATTTGCTGCAGTTTTAATACCTTTTCTTCATCAGCACCTCTGAAGGCTAGAAAGTTGCCACAGATTTCGAAACAGAGGGTATGCTCAGTCAGATTTTCTACCTGTGCAAAGCACCAGAGGAATTTCAGGAGAAGAAACAAGTGTTCCTCTGAACGCTGTTCCTGGGGGAGGCTTAACACATCTTTAGCAGGCAACTGCTGAATGCAAACCAAGGTATGCATTTGGAACTTCGGTTCAGGCAGGAATACTGAGAGGAACCAAAAGAATTTCAAGAAAGGTAGGGTAATGAATTTCTGAATGCAATTTCCCCGAATGATTTCCTTCCCTAGGCCAGGTAAACAAGGGACAATATTTGAACAGTGGTTTTCATGAGCCTGAGGAGTGGAACTCTGTTTTCTCATCTCACCTTGATTTTTATTTATGTGCCAATGATTTTCAATTTCCTCTTGGATCCTTTAAGGCCATTTAATGAATGTTTGTGTGTGTGTGTTTTTTGTTTTGTTTTGATGTGTCTGTATTCCTTCCCTATCCCCCCCTCCCCCTTGGAATATGGCTATTCAAACCTCATTTCATATTCCAGCTCATGTTTTAATCTTCTTTTGGCCAACTAACAGAATCACAGGAGGTGTGGTGGTTTCTAGGCTTGGAGATTTGGGTGCACCGAATTCAGGTGCACCGATTCAGCCAAATCTGGGACATTCAGGCATATTTGGGCCCCAATCAGCCTGAATATGTCCTTCACAAATATGAACAAATGCAAGGCATTTGGGCTTTTTTTGGTATTTTTTTGGTGTTTTTTCACATTTCGGCCTGCTAAAGTTTGGATTTCTGGGCACTCATTCCGTGGGCATCTTCACCTTCAGCTGGGTGCCCACAGCATTTGTCCCTCCCAAGCAAACTTTAGCAAAGTTGGCCCATTCCTTTCAGGAGACTCACACCAGCATCCCTGCAGGAAATTAGACACCCCTACCCAGAACAACCCCCCCATAGCCCCTCACAATCTCCAGCATGGAGGCAGTTGGGCATAACAGTAAGCCCCATTGAAGTCTATGGTGGGAAAAGTTAATTAATTTTTCTCACCGTAGAAGTTGCTGAAGAGCCTGGCAGATTCTGTGCTCTGCATTGTACTCAATGCAGTGCTCCATGGGGGAATTTCTGTGCAGGCTGCACACTTTTGAAGATAGAGACACCAGGCTTTTAAGGTGGCTCGAGGAGACTATCCTGGTTATAGCATCCCATCTTGGTGAACTTTGCTTCTGGGGGCAGTGGGGGGAGGCGGGTTGAGTTCTGAGAGAACTCAGCTAGCAGGCTTCATGTGTAGGTGTGAGGAAACAAAATAAGCCTTTTGGGGGCCCATAAAATTGAACCCGTAGAAGCAAAGTTCACCAAGCCTGGATGCTATTACCAGAAGGGCCTCCTGGAACCACCTTGAAAGTCTGGTGCCTAGCTTCAAAAATGTGTAGCATACTTACACACTCAGAAATTCCCCATTGGCTTCAATGGAACCAAGGCACTGCAGAACAAAGAATTTTGGGCAAATTTATTGGGGTGCCTGTAAGGGGTGCATTTGTAGAGCTAGTGGCACCAAAAATTCCGGGTGTCATTCAGAGACTGTCCTGATGATACCATCTGAGTTTGGTGCAGTTTGGAGGGGCAAAGTTATGGATCCTCAAAGGGGAAACCCCCATCTCCTGTTAGCTCACGTTGGAAATAATGGGTGATGGGGCACCCCCTTTGGGGGTTCATAACTTTGGCCCCCTGAAACCAAACTTCACCAAACATGGATGACATCATCAGAACATTCTCCAAATGATACCCTGAAATTTTGGTGCCACTAGCTTTAAAAATGCACCCCTGCATGCCAAAACGCAAATTTTTTAAAAAAAATCAGACAGACCCAAATTTTTTAGGTATACCCAAATACCCAAGTATATCTGAATCTGTCATTAGTCTTATTGGGCATACAGATAATTTTATATCTGAATAAATCCAAATCTGAATTTTACCAAATGTCTAGGGTATTTTACATACATTAGCTTTTATTGGCATAATCAGAAAGCAAAATAAATACATCAGTAATAAAAGCAAAAAAGCCCCAAAAGGACCATAACAGATACATACTATTAGATACTCTCAGCTATCTCCATAATAAAATTGGCAACCTCTTCACAAAAACCAGGGTCAGAGTTATTCAGCAATAAAGATAACCTGATCTGGCAGCCCAGATTGGAAAAAAGGATATAAATTGATATATTTGGATCTGATTTTAACAAATCTGCTGCAGTGCAGAAGTTGGTGGGCCAGGGTTTCAACCACATTGGATTTGCAGCTGCATAACCTTGCAGATTTTTCTAGATTACTAAACCTATCCTTTAATAGGGCAGAGGGCATAACATTGAATCGCACAATGGTGAGAACTCTCCTTGCTCGGGGGTTCGTTAGAACATTTCTAGGGTATTGACCAAGCCTAGTGGTGTAATGCCCCTGGACTGTTCAAACAAACAAAACCAAACTACAAAAAAACCCCAACAACTACTACCATGGATTTATTATTACCATGGAAATATTGTGCAAAAAAAGTCAGAAGACAAAAATGACAAAATGAAGTGTGCAGTCAAAGAACAAGCGTAATCGTACAAAACACCAAAAAGAGCAAAATATAAGAGAACAATGAAGACAAAGAAAGCAAGTGTCCAGTGCACACAGAAGAAGAAGAAGAGAAGACAGATTGGAGGACTGGGTATCGTCCTAGTGCAAAAACTTCAAACATAGGTAAACGCAGGTAAGACTTGTCTTTATTGTTTTCTTGTTTTTTGCTCTTTTTGGTGTTTTGAATTTTTGACCTTTGAATTTTTTACTCTAATGGACATTGTTGCCTGTGTTAATCCCCAACCCCCCTGTGTCTTGCTTTCATTGCCCAGGGGAATCCAGGAGATTGTGGCACCAAAGATTTCCCTGCTGGTGCTTGGGCTTTGTTTAGGAATTTCAAATAAAGTAGTAATATGTAGCAGATCTTCCCAGCCTAGCCAGACAACATCTGCTCCTTATCAGAGGTCTTACCTGGGAAGAGCTATGCAGCCTGAGAATGCTTTCACTTTTGCGATGACAGAGGAGAAGGTGCTTAGCTGGGGATATAGACTGCTGCCTTATAGGTGAATGTCAGATTCGGCAAAACCCCTGTTGGAATGTACCAGTTCATATTCTGAGGCCATCGACCTGATTTCTGCTGCCCTGCATCTGGTTATTGGGAGGAGGTCAACAGACATGACATGCTGGTGCAGTCTGTAACGTTTAATAGTGCTGATCAAATGCTCACTGGTTGGAACAACATTCTGTTCACCAGTTACAAACGTATAGCTGATTTTTCAGTGACCATTTTGACAGTTCATTAGCCTGTTCATGGCTGTTCAGGAGGTTGCTCCACTATCTTTCAGTATGACACAGTTGGTGTTTCACAGCCCAACTGAGCTTCCTTCCTTGTTCCAAAACTGTTCGGCTGAGCAGACAATTGTTAAACAGACAATTAAATCAGTCATGAATCAAATCACTCATAAATAAATACTGTGTTTTAATTTTAAAAAATCCGGCCTTTCTGAATTTGTGTAGGTGATTACATCTGATGCTAATGGCTGCCAGTCAGTTTGCACATGCCCAGATTTTTGCAAAAAAAAAGAGGGGGAGTTGTCTGGTTGAACAGGTATTCACAGCTGTTCAGTTTTGATTGAATGGGCTTGGTGATTGGCTGACCCACTCCTTCAAACATGTAAGCTCTGCAGATGGCAATATTTGCTATATTCTTAATATTTATCCAGAAACATTTGTACTGAAATGAATCATGTCTGTTAGATCCCTGGATCTCGTTCTGATAACCAGATTCTGGTAAATTGCTCAGTAGTCTTTATTACGGATAAACAGACCATGCACACAGCTGCACAGCTAAACACAGCTTCTTGATACACATTTATCCTCACCAAATCCCCCCTCCCACTTTCTCAGAACAGAGCATCTGGTAGCTGTTACTTTCAGTTGTACCTGGCACCAAGGTCAGAAGCACATAACATTGGAGCCACCTGGCTGCCAGCCCAAGACATAAGCATAAGCATAAGCATAAGCATAAGCATTTTATTGTCATTGTGCACGCACAACGAAATTAACAGCAGCATTCCTCGATGCACACAATTTCAGACTCATACATCATCCGCAATTTCCCCTTCCTCCACCCATCCCTACACAGCCCCAAATACATCAATAATATGAAGCAGCGGAGTTTAGCATAGCCACAGCTCTAGAGTAGAAGCTGTCTCTAAGCCTCTTTGTCCTAGTTCTGAGGGCCCTGTATCGTCTGCCAGATGGTAACAGTTTAAAAAGAGAGTGTGCTGGATGAGACGGGTCCCTCAGAATATTTTGGGCTTTATTTAGGCTTCGGGAATTATAGATTTCTTCCAAGGAGGGAAGAGGGCAGCCGATAATCCTTTGTGCAGTAGTGATCACCCTTTGGAGCTCTTCCTATTCACACTGTGCAACTGGAGAACCATACACAGATGCAGTAGGTTAGGACACTCTCTATAGCACAGTGGTAAAAGGGACACCAGAAGTTTTTTTCTATCCAGTTGTTGCTTCCTGTAAAACCCCCAGAAAGTACAGTCTTTGCTGGGCTTTCTTAACCACCGCAGCAGTCTGTACGCCCCAGGTCAAGTCCTCTTTAATCATAACGCCCAGAAATTTAAAACTAGCCACCCGCTCCACTTGATCTCCATTTATAGTCAAGGGCTGAATTTCTGAGCTATTCCTTCTATAATCCACTATGAGCTCCTTTGTCTTGTTAGTGTTAAGAACCAGGTTATTTTCCCTGCACCATGAGAGCAGTCGGTCCACTTCATTCCGATAGGCAGACTCATCCACAATTCTTTCTCATGAGACCAGCATGGCAGGGGAGGCCTAGTTGTCTATAAAGCAGTGCAGAAGCCATAAATTCAGGTCAAGGCAGAATGCATCGAACACAGTTCAGACAGCATTGGTTACATATATCAAAGTATAGAAAGCACAACCCTGACTCAACTCTATGTTGAAACGGCACACATCAAATACATCTCTGGGGTTCCTGAAGAGGAAGGAACATCCAATTACTTCCAGGGTAAAACCAGTGGTGGGATCCAAACATTTTAGTAACAGGTTCCCAAGGTGGTGGGATTCAAACTGTGGCTGAATTTTGAATCCACAGGCTGAATTCTGAAGCACAATTATATGAGGGAGGCCCAAGAAATTAGCTAACAGGATTTCATAATGATCCCTATTAGTTATCCTTCTGAGGCTGATGAATTAACAGGCTAGATCAGAACTGGAGTAAATTATTTTCTGGATTTATACACATCTGTAAATTAAACTAATCTAGCTCTGGCTAAACTTGAATCAAGCCCCAATTAATGTGCTTTATTTCAAGTCAAATTAGAAAAAAGTTTGCTTGCTAGCGGAGTACACGAACCTAACATCCAAAACCTTCATGGATGGGGAGAGAAGCATCAGGCAAGCATACAGGTTACCCAGTCAGTTTGGCATGTGCTTTTCATAGGTGGGAAGTAATTGTGCTTACATAAACACAGAGAGGTTTATTTGCAGAGACAGCTGCCACATTCATTTCTGGCTCCTTTAATTGCCCAAGCGTCAAGACTCCAGTCAGGGAGTCGGCTACAGCAGCTGACTTCGACTTCACATATCTGGCTGGCACACGGATTGAAATCCACCACTTTCCATTTATCATGCCGTGATGCTCGCCAGTTCGCTTTGGTCATTAATCAGGTGATGCAATTTCAGAAGAGGTCATTCACGTCCCCGCTTCTGTCCTGTCAAATTAAGCAGGATCGATCCAGATCTCTCCTACCGTCGCCACTGTAACCATTGGCTGCAGCCGTTGCTGTTTGTCATCTTGGCAATATACAAATGCACTATACTACTCTACCATTTTGAGTAATGGATAGCTATAAAAGCAGGTAGTAATTTTGCTACCACTCTGCATTCCTGGCATTTGTGTTTGGCACATGCCACCAATTAAGGCTGATTCATCGTTTAATTAGTGTTGCCAACTTGCTTTCACGCCTCTGTTCTTGTGCTCTTCAAAGCATCTTCACTTTTGCAGGTAGTAACCCTTTCCACCAATTTTTTTTTTAAAAAACCCCAAACCCCCATTTTCTGAGTCTTTCATAACCAGAAGCTATCGGAAAATGACACTCCTTTACCTAATAAAACCTGGACAATTTCATTAAGGATGTAACATACAAATGGTATTAAAATGCCATAATAACCACAACAAATAACTCAGGAATAGCAGTGAAAAACGCACAGTCACAAATGGCAGAAATGAAAAAGTAGCATGATGACAATGTGTGGAAATCAAAGAATCCCTACAGAAACCCTGCTAGATTGCAGAATGGGCTATGCACTACACACTGTGGCAAAATACAGCCCGAACAATCCTCCTCTCTGAGATGGTGGGAGCTTTGGCATAGGTTGAGTCAGTGTGATGTAGTGCAGGTTCACTCTGATTGGTAGAACCATAGGGTTTTCAAGACAAGTGACATTCAGAGGTGGTTTGCCATAGCCTGCCTCTTTGTAATGACCCTGGGCTTCCTTGGAGGTCTCCCATCCAAGTCCTAACCAGAACCAATCCCATGACGCTTCCACAATCTGATGAGAACGGGCTCACCTGAGCTATTCAGGTTGAGGCATTGTCCTTGTAGGATTTCCAAAATGTGCCTGTCAGTTTGATGACCACGGATTTTTGTGCCCTACTTATAGCTGCTTCTTACATTACAGTTAAAGAAATGAGATGTTTCTACCATTCATAGGTCAAACTCTCACCACCGCCTTTCCAGCTAGAAGCCAGAATGACAATTGCTCAGGTTACTGAGGGATTAATTCATCATCAGCCTTAGCCAGGTTTCAGTCGTTTGTGTTCTGAAACCTGGCTAAGACGGTAGTGGGGATTCGACCGGGGAGGTCGTCCCTCAAACCTGGTTAGTTTGTTAGGGGATTTGACCATACACACATTTGAAAGAGGTATGAACCTATTATGGCAAACTAGCCACTAGCGAGTTCCGTGAACTTCAGAACTCTGGAAGAGTTCTACAGTGTGTTGGTCCGTTTCAATATTATGCATTTCCATGGTATATTTTAATTGGATTAGGGAGTGGTTTGTGGAAGTCTTTACGCGTCTCAGAATGGCAGCATGTAAAGACAGAACTCGATGTTCATGAGATTAAGATATACAGAAACTTAAGAAAGAAGAACCTGTCCTGCATTGCCCAGGCTATCATTATCTTGTCAGATCATGGAAACAAAGTCATGGTTGGATGGAAGACAACCAAGGATGGCCAGAGCTGCTCACAAACGCAGTGGCAAACTACCTCTGTATGTCATTTGCCTGCTAAGTCACCATCGGTCAGCAGAAACTTGACAGAACTTCCCACCACTGCCAAGAAAAGAAGATGCTTAAGTTCTGAGATCTGGAGGTCTCTTGGATGTCTGGAGGTCTCTTGGATGTCTAAACAATGCATCTTTCTTTTTTAGTGGTGATTCTGCTCCTCGCAGTTGTCTGTGTCCAGTCCAGTTGATTAAAATACAGTCATAGACCAGCTCAGAGACAGACAGACAGACGACAGACAGACAGACTAGCATTGTACACCATCAGTACAATAGTACCTTTAACCAATAGGTTTATCAACCAGGATCTTCCACATTTTGTAAGCACTGTAGCAGAACTTTGCTACGGTGTCCGAGGCTGTGTCATCCTTATCAGCAATCGGAACATTTCCCCCCCAAAATCACCCGGTTGTCTTCGTTTATGCAAAAAACTTGACAGGGAAAAAAATGGGAGGAAAAGCTAAACTGAACACATCGACTCAAATTAGATTAGGCTTAATCGCCATAAGTGGCAGCCATATCCTTATATCTTAAGAGGAATTTACTCGGATCCCATCAAAGTAACAAACCAAATGAAGATTGATCGGTGCTACTCTGATCTTTGTGTTTTGCTGCTTGTCAGACTTTAATCCTGTAAGCTAAGAGGATTCGGGGAACACATCTTCAGTCTAGCTGCATTCTACCTAGCCCTATTTATGCATAAAACCCTCATCACAACCTGACAGCAGGGAGTCTTCCGTTCAGTAATGAACCTTTAGAGGAAAAAAAGAAGAGTTAAAGCAATGTCACTTTATGGCTAAAAATGACTGCCCTTGTTTTAAAATCAGACACTTCCCACTTTATTCTATTTAAGTGGCGTTCACGGCTTCACGTAACAGAAAACAAGCAATCAGCAGATGATTCATGCTGCTTGCAACTAGAAATAAGTACACTTGGGAAGAACAGTTATTAATATAAAATCATGGATTTAGTAAGAGATAAATAGGCCCAGTAGTTGAGAAATATTGAAAAGGAATTTTTTTTAAAAAAATGTCATGTAGACCAAAGATTAATGAGAAGCCAAATTCAAGAATAGTTCTGTGTTGGTTGGTACATTCCTAAGCAGACTGGTTCATATAACAGGGGGTGCGGCATAAGACCTCTTCTGGAGCATGAAGAATAAGAAGAGTCAGGCCTTGGGACAATCAATTCCTTTTTGTTAAAAAATCAGCATGGAGCTCAGAGAGAATTAGTCTTGCTCCTCTACCGTGCAAATCAAACTTTGGTTCCAGGAACCATATGATCGGATGCAGAGTTATTACCAGACGAGCTAAAAGTTTTTTATTTTCTATTCGATTATTTTGCATTTTAGAACGTTTGAAGGATCCCCTCCTCCCAGTCCAAATAAACCCATCAGCACATGTACCAAAGCATGATAAATGAGATGGCAGAAAATAAGGAAGGTGAAAGGAAAATCCCATTTTGGCCTCCTCCAGTGACGTAGTGCCAAGGGGGCGGGGGCCATGACACACCAAGTGCACGTGGTGCAGGGGGGATGGTGTAGGCGTTCCGGGGCGTTCCGGGGGTGTTCTGGGGCATGGTGGGGGCAGTCAGAAGCATGGCAAAGGTGCAGAGTGTATGTGTGCCCCGGGCACAGTTTCCCCTCGCTATGGCTCTGGCCTCCTCCCAAAAAATCCAGTCGGTACCCCTCAGATCAGTCATGTGACTCCATGGAATGCTTGTCTTTCGGCTTGGTTAGCTTTCAGTTTGGATAGGGTATCATCTTTTAGAGGGTCGGGGGTAGATGGCGATGTAAGACAAAGAAAAAAGGCTGAACATTCTGGCTGGTGTCTCCTGAAGTCTTGGTCCTTGATCAACCTTAAGGCCAAATTCACCTTATGTGTGACACAAGTCGCATCACGTGTTCCCTATCTGAAGTTTAGTCACATGTTCATGGTTGAAAGTGTTGACTGGTCACAGTCAACTGGTGGCATCCCCAGAGGGATTCAAGGCAAGATTGCTTAGAGGTGGTTTGCCATTGTTCTGTATAGCATCCTTGGTGGTTTGCCTGCCTCTGCAAAGCCTCTGGCTTCTTGTTGTACTCTTTGTCCCGCATTTTCTAACTTTGGGCCTGTTGTCCCCATCTCTAGTGACAAATGGTGATTATAGGATGATCCATGAAAAGAGAGTAGAAGGAGTTACTAGACAGTTGCTGACAATAGATCAGAGGTCTTCAAACTATGGCCCTCCAGATGTTCAGGAACTACAATTCCCATTAGCCTCTGCCAGCATGGCCAAGTAGCAGGGCTGATGGGAATTGTAGTTCCTGAACATCTGGAGGACCATAGTTTGAAGACCCATGCAATAGATGGAAATCTCACAGTGTTAAGGAACTAAGATTGGTTCTGATAGTCTGGGAACAGAGGCAAGTGTGCAGACCAAAGTAACAGATCAGTTGACTGTGAAAAGTCTGACTCCATTTTCAAGGAAAAAATAATTCACCCTTCCCAACTGGCTCTTCACTGTAGGGGGAAAGTCCTCACTGCAGCAAGGTCAATCTGAGCTTTTAACTATTCTCTGTCATTCATTGAGGAAATGATGCCTTCTCGTTTGTTTAAAAGGAGTCATCACTGGAGAAAAGGAACAGAAGTTAAGCAACGCCACCAAGGGAGGAAATGGCATTTGTACCCAAAATTTCAACTCATCACCTCAAGTGTCAAAATGCTCTGAACACATTGAATGCACCATATATCAAATTGCTGGAAACGCGCGGAGCTCCAAGCCAAAGCTTTCGGGACCTCAGATGTCAGTTACAGAAGAGAGATTGTTCTGCCTATAAATTCATCTTTCCTAGAGCTGACGTCCAAGGTCCCCGAACTCTCCTCCCCCACATTTCACGAAAGATTTCTGATGCAATTCCAGCGATCGAGGATATTCCAACCTTTACAGGGATTGCTCAGCCATTCATATTGCAGACAGCAAGACACCTTGCTGAGAGTTTGAAAATACTACCAAGCAGTTAAGTCTCAACCTTTGCTAAGAGTTCCTCAAACCAAGGTCCACTAGACCCCTTTTTAGCAAGCACAAAGTTGTAATTTAGCAAGCACAAAGTTGTAGGGTTAAAACTTCTGGGGGAAAAAAGAAGAAAGGAAGACTGCAGGATATGAATTTGACTCTCAGAACTATACTTGTCTCACTTCAAGTGCTAATTTTCTGCCCCTATAAGCATTTCCCCTCTGCCTTAATCTAGCTGATTGCAACGCACATTGTGCTTTTGCATCCTAAATTCCTTCTTTACAACACCCATCTTCAAACTTGAGTATAACGACTTCAAGATCTCCATTCTGATTTGTATCTGATGAACGGAGAAGAAGAAAAAAGAGTTTGGATATATACCCGACTTTCCTTTTCTCTTAAGGAGGCTCAAGACAATTTACAAACTCCTTTCCCTACCTCTTCCCACAAGAGACACTTTGTGAGGTAGGTGGAGCTGAGAGAGTTCTGACAGAACTGTGACTGGCCCAGGGTCACCCAGCAGGCTTCATGTGGCGCAGCGGGGAAACAAACCCAGTTCACCAGATTAGAGTCCACTGCTCTTAACCGCTACACCACAATGGCTCTCAAAAGAATTTACCCCCAAAATCTTATTGGTCTCTAAAGTGCTCCTGGATTTGAATCTAGTGACACTGTGTAAAACCACTAAAGTCAAAGGACTCAGAAGTCTACCGGTACTTCTGGCTAAAGGAGAACACTTAAATTTTGATCCCCTCCATATTATACTGCATATTTTTGGGAACTCTGTTTTTATGCCTTTGAGCAGATATCTTTATTGTATTTTTTTGCTTTTTTGTCACTGTAAAACAAATGTTGAAGTTTTATATTTTTCTGAATTCACAGCAATACTTGAAGTTGTCTTCACTTACATCTAAACTGTATCTGAAATACAGCTTTATCGGAATAAATTATTGTCATAATGTAAAAAAAAAATAAGAAGTCTACTTTAGGATAGCACTGTTGGAAATGGTCCTACCATATAAAGATTTAATTAGTAAGCCTGGCCATTATCTATCGATCGAGATAGATAGATAGATAGATAGATAGATAGATAGAGAGAGAGAGAGAGAGAGAGAGAGAGAGAGAGAGAGAGAGAGAGATCCTATGTATACAGGCTTCAGCTCACCATACAAAACCAGCAGAGAAAAATTAATTCTTTTTAAAAGGATTTTATTGGGAAAATAGCAAATGGATAAAATAAAATCTCACTCAATCACTCAGTTACTGGGGTAAAAACACATGCATTCAAGGTTTCCTAGGATATAATTTAGAGGTGAAATATAGGTTTTGGATATATAAAGAGAAGGGATGGGATATCTGTCAGGACACTGCCTGTCAGTACCCTGATGTCTTGCTATGTGTGATTTACAAACGTTTCTCCGTTTCCCTCTTCCTTTCCTGGCAATCTCCTGGCGCCAGCACATCTTCAAAGAGGTGTTAAAGGTTCCCAGGTTCTTTGAAGCTTTGTAGTGTCATTGTAGTAGAAACTGTAGTGGACATTTGGTGTGGGGCGAAACGGGGTGTGTGTGTGTTAAAGAATATAGATCCTGGATCTGAGCTCTCTAGCTCAGATCCTGCTTTACATTGTTACTCTTCGTATCACCTGGAATAAGCTGCTTTTGGATTTTTTTATGGTCTCTGTTATTTCCACGTTCGAGAGTCTGACAATATCATAAATTATATTACCAGTCTTGTGGATGTCCAGGAAACAGAAACCTAATGGCTAGGCTCTGGATGATCTGCATGGATGGAACAATATTACAGACCACCATGGTGGCATGATAATATGGAACAACTGACTGGGGTCTGAGACATGCTTTTTATAGGAAAAAGCATGCCTTGGGGGTCAAGGAAATCCTTGAATAAAGGATTCTTCCTGCTGTTCCAGGTGAGTTGATGGTCCTAAGTATCAGACCATTGAACTGATGGCTGACCCATTATCTTTGATGGGTTTTTGCCAGGTGTTGGACAAAACAGGTAACGACCCTTAATGGCCATTACAATATAAGATGGTCACAAGGAGATGAGTCACAGGAAATGTTTAACAAATATAGACAAAAGAGAACTGGCTTCGCCCAGGGTGTGCTTTTTTCCATATTCAAATGTTATTTCCTGAGTTTGGGCCAAGCATGAAGCTGTGGGTGTGTGGGGCGGGGAGGGAGGGAGGGAGGGGGGGAAATCCTTAGGCATTCTTGCCAGACACAGTCCCAATATGGAGTTTCTGGAACAGACTCTTACGTTTCAGGGCACTGTCATGCCAGGTCTTACAGGGTAGCATTCTGGGAGAAACTGTTAGAACCTGTCAAAAAGATATGTGTAGATGAACAAAACTTCTGCAACATTGATTGTGTGTCTGTCAGTTGTTTCTGCATTGCATTCTACAAGGTGGTCTACTCCAAGTAAACGCTGCTTCAACAGAAACATCATCTCTCTCGCCCTCCACACTGCTACAGGCCTTAGGTTGGCTACAGGGACCAGCAACGAAATCCAGAAATTGCTACACAGAGGCAGGCAGTGACAAACCACCTCTGTTCATCAGTCACCTGGGACTTGGCAGCACTGCCCACTGTCAGCATGTAATGCCATACGATGAGTGTTTCAGGGCACTGTCATGCCAGGTCTTACAGGGTAGCATTCCGGGAGAAACTGTTAGAACCTGTCAAAAAGATATGTGTAGATGAACAAAACTTCTGCAACATTGATTGTGTGTCTGTCAGTTGTTTCTGCATTGCATTCTACAAGGTGGTCTACTCCAAGTAAACACTGCTTCAACAGAAACATCATCTCTCTCGCCCTCCACACTGCTACAGGCCTTAGGTTGGCTACAGGGACCAGCAACGAAATCCAGAAATTGCTACACAGAGGCAGGCAGTGACAAACCACCTCTGTTCATCAGTCACCTGGGACTTGGCAGCACTGCCCACTGTCAGCATGTAATGCCATACGATGAGTGTTTTGGACATCGCTCAGCAGTCTGTGTTCGATTGTCAAAATCCATACAATGCTTTTCAAAAATCAAACAAACTAAAAACATGTTTTGGAAAACAGTGTGATTATGCATTCCCCCCCCCCCCCAAATTGGAGGCTTTAGCACATTCCTCTATCGTATTTCCCTCTAAATGGCAACTTCTGGGACTTGCAAGAAGGATAAGATAGATTTTCCCAGGAACAGCTTCTGCGTTTAAGAAGCCTCCACACGTAATTGTGTAGGCAGCTGTCAAAGTCGTTGGTGGGTCACCCTGTTGATTGGACTGCTGATGAAATGCCTGAGCTATCTGTTTTCTCCTCTGTAACATTTCTTTTTAATTCATTCAGCGAGCTATGGGAATATACATGGCTCTATCTGTTTGTAACTAAGCCTAAACGCTTCTAATGCTGCATACTGAAGTATACACAAACAAGTCTTGTTTGGGCAACTTTGGTGATAATTATGTTCATGTTTCTGTGAGTGTGTCAGTAACGTCTTGACAGCAAAGATGTGCACTCAGAACTTCATTGATTAAGGGATGACCTTCATTTCCTAAACATATTATATACTCCAAATCCAAGCAGAAGACTTCCCACCAGTTGGAAGCAGTTCGGAAACTTCTGACTGGTCAGCTATTATTGCACAATCTCTGTTTTTGTTTTGTTTTGGCAGTGGTAGAAGTTGTGTACTGAGAAGGGGGTTGCCAGTTCTTCTGCTGAACAGGGACTTTTAAAAATTATTTTTGTGTACACATTTCCACTTTCTGCATTGTTTATTATCACTGGCCTTGGAAGAGGGTTTTTTTTCTAATTCTGTAGAAGCACTGGACATTATTTGAAGTTAAGTCTGTTAAGCAAGGGCAATGTGTTGCTTCTGGACAGGCAGAAGAGATTGGGGAAGACAGAGAGCCTTTCCCCACTTACCTTAAGCCCCGCGCTACTCTCCTCAAGTAGCGCGGGGTCCCCCTGCACTCCTCACGACAGGGGCGGCGACAGCGCAGCCGCCCCGACACTGCCGCTGTCGCGCCCCCTCAGCGCGCGGCATCCCTGGTGCTGGAAAAAACGGCACCAGCGCGGGGTCGTGGGGATGCCCGGGCGCGCGCCAGGGATGCTGTGCGCTGAGAGCAGCGCGCGGCATAGGGGGGATCCTTGTGAGTGGGGAAACGCCCAGAGTCAAAGGCTCACGTGAGGCCACACATTCACATGCAAGCAGTCTGTTATTTAAATAAAATGAAAGAGCATGAGCGAGGAGAGTTAACCCTGTCCTCCTTCACCTTCATTTGCAGATTTTAACTGTTTGAACCATAGTTTATCCGAACTAGGCTCCAATACTGGAAGAAGTTAGCCAGGTTAATAGACTGTGTTTTGTAAGCAGTCTGGTGTAAGTCAAAGATCTCCATTTCAAGTTAACTTCTTCCACGTGTGTGTGCACTTCTTTTTTTAAATGAAACAGATTCCAGTAAATAGAACTTTAAGGAGAAACCATTTACCTACCAAAAAAGAATTCTTGGAAACCCTCCAAAGTTGCATTAAAATTCAGACAAATCTTGATATTTTTTTTCCAGTGTACAGGACAAGCCACAGTTGAAAAGATGACTGCCTCAAAGTAGGGAAAGGGAAAGGACTGCCTTGAAGAAGGGAAAGCAGTACCCCCAGTGTGAGAATTTGGGCATACCATACCATACCATGCCATACCATACCATGCCATACCAAGACAGAATGTTCTCCATAGGCACCAAAGGGCATCTGAAACAGGACAATCCATACCTTGAACTCATGAGCCACAGACCCAGACAAATTGATAAAATAGTTCAGCATGATTTCTGATAGATTGACAGGTAGGTGCTGCTTCAATATTGCCCCCACCCCAGCTTAGCAGGGAGTCTGGGAGAATAGATAGTGCCTTGCTAAAGGCTATGCATTGGGATGTTGTGGGTTTTCCAGGTTGTATGGCCATGTTCCAGCAGTATTTTCTTCTGAAGTTTCGCCTGCATCTGTGGCTGGCATCTTCAGAGGATCTGGTGGTATAAAGCAAATTGAGTACTACCACCAGATCTTCTGAAGATATCAGACACAAATGCAGGTGAAACATTAGGAGAAAATGCTACTGGAACACAGCCATACAACTCGGAAAACCCACAACATCCTAGTGATTCTGTCCATAAAAGCCTTAGACAGCACTGTACAGTGGGTTCAAATCGGACCAAAGTGTTGCATAGGAGACTGAAGGTCATTGTGAATACTGGTTAGCAGAGTCTCCAGAGCCTCCATAAATCTCTGCTTTGTAGCTCACCACCACCCAGAAGCAAGCCACATCTCAGATGAAAGCAAATTACAGGACTTGTTCCTTCCCATGAGCCCAGAGTGAAAAGGGCCCCTTTACTCTCACTCTTCCTGGCAATCCTGATTCCCTATATCGACTCAATTTAAGACTGCCAACCTCCATCCAGGACGTGATTCTGGACTCCAATTTATTTGATGAAGAATGCTGGTGTAATAAGTGTCAGTTATGAAAGCTATTTCACTCCCACTGAATCCATCTATTGGCCAATCAGTCTACCCTCTGTGGCCAGTAAGCTCTACGCAAGGTTTTTCATGACGTGCCTAACTACATGGTCCTCCTCAGTGTTGAGCCCAGACCATTGGTAAATCCACTCTCAATCACTGTTTGGTCTTTTATCATCTAGCAGAGACGTATAGCTCCCCCAAAGGGTGGGGGGACTTTTTGTAGCCTTCTTGGACTTGAAATGTGCATTCGATTCTGTCTCCAGAGAACAGCTTTGGAACAAACTGACAACGTTCGGTATAGATCAGAGATTATTGTTTCTTATTCTCCAACTATATTCCTCTACTACTTGTCAAGTTCAGTATAATTGTGTCGGCCATTTAACTTCATCAATAATTTCCAACAAAGGAGTTAAGCAAGAATGCATTTTAGCTCCCTTTAACCTTCTATTTTAAATAGAATCAGTGTTTTCCAGATAGCCTAGGGTCCACTCCTTATCAGTTCTTACCAGCATGGCCAATTGGCCATGCTGACAGAGGCTGATGGGAATTGTAGTTCCTGAACATCTGGAGAGCCGCAGGTTCCCTACCCCTGATCTAAATGATCTTGCCCCTTAACTGTCCCTGATCGATAACCATGCACCTATTTTGGACAAAGGCCAACCTATCTGCTTCTCTATGCAGACGATGCAGTTTTGTTGTCCTGGTCCAAGGTGGGCTTACAAAGACTTCTTCAAGCTTTCGCTACATATTGCAGAAACAATACATTGTCAACAAATTACAAGTCAAAAGTGTTGGTCTTTTCTAAGTCAAAAAAACTTAGCACATGGAAAATAAATGGCATGTCAATTGAACAGGTTTACTCATTCAGATATCAAGGAATTATCTTCCACCACTCTCATACTTGGTCCTCTCACATCTACACTGCTTTAAATACAACAAAAACCAAAGTGCTTTCAATATCAATTTTTTTTACACTGAAGGTAGTCAGTTTTTTCCAGCTGCGATGAAAGTTTTTCAACCTAAACTACTGCCCCAGTTACTTTATGGTGCACTAATCTGGGGAGTGAATACTGCCATCAAATTAGAGAGTGTTCAATCTTTGTTTTTTCGTCGCCTACTGGGTCTCCCAAACTTGCTAACAAACTAAGTCCTTTGCTTAGAAACGGGAGCTAACATGATCTCCCCTTGGGTTTGGCTTTCTGTGTTTAAATTTTGGCTTCGCCATCACTTCAGAGCATTTTCGGGCAGCTTGACATATTTCCTGCTAAGCGACCATTTTAACTCTATCTGGCACTCCATAATTCTCAGCCAAATTAAAAACATAGGAATCCCATTTGAGCAACTTCTCTTGTTAGACAAAAGACAAGCATTCAGGATTCTGAAACAGCGACCCTTTGATATTGAAGGAAGGGCAGCTGCTCATACCTGGAGCCAGGAGAATCTGTTCTCCTTTGTTGTATGGCATTCCACCACCTTCACCAGTCCTTATGCCTAAATATATGAGCAATTTGACCACTCCTCATCTTCGCAGATTTTTTAATGCTAGCTCGACTGAACATACTACCAACTGCTCAAACAAGGGGTAGACACCATAGGGGTAGACACACACTGTCTACAAGGGGTAGACACACACTGGCTACCAATCTTGATCCTCCTTGATCTCAGATTGCAAAATGCCTTAGCAGACCAGGTGCTCAGGAGCAGCAGCAGCAGAAGGCCATTGCTTTCACATCCTGCATGTGAGCTCCCAAAGGCACCTGGTGGGCCACTGCGAGTAGCAGAATGCTGGACTAGATGGACTCTGGTCTGATCCAGCAGGCTAGTTCTTATGTTCTTATGTTCTTATAACATTCCACAGGAGAATAGAGTATGTTCCTGTACTGCCAGGCTGCTTGGAACGACAGAACATGTGCTTCTTCACTGCAAAGATTCAACAGATCTTCGCTTTTCTTTTTCGAAGCTATTTTGAAGAGGAGCCTAGTGAGTTCAGACAGGGATACAGTATCGTATTTGCTGAGTGGTCACCATCCACAAACCACAGAGATGGCTGCCAAGTTTTTATATAAAGTCTTTGGTTGCAGAGATAAATCTGTGTATTAGTTTTAGCCGCACAGTTTTAATCCATCTTGTTTATTGGTATTACTTTGTTTATGCCACTAAAGGTTTGTTTGTTAGACTCCAGTTTATCACTGGAGGACCAGGTCACCAAGACGGCCCAGGCTGCATTTTTCATCTGCGACGGGCGCAGCAGCTAGCTCCATACCTCTCTAAACCTGACCTTGTCACTGAAATCCACGTAATGGTCACTTCGAGAATTGATTACTGTAACTTGCTCTATGGTGGCCTGTCTGATCCGGACACTTAAAGTTCTGAAGCTGCCAGGCTGCTTACTGGGGCAGCCAGTTGAGGCCACATGGCACCAGTTTTAAAAGCACTGGCTGCCGGTCAAGTTCTGGGTCATTTTCAAAGTATTGGCATTAACGTTTAAGGCCTTAAGCAGTATTGGAACTACATATCTTCAGGGCCGCATCTCCCCATGCTGCCCTCCTATGAATGGAGGGGAACCTTTTAATGATCCCCAGCCCGAAAGATATCCAGCTGGCCTCAATGAGAGCCAGGGCCTTTACAGCCCTGGCTCCAGCCTGCTGGAGCAAATTGCCAAACGATGTCAGGGCTCTGTGAGAGTCATCTCAATTCTGCAGGGCCTGCAAATCATGGCTGTTCCACCAGGCCTTTTCTATCTAGCCAGTTGGATTTAATAATGTCAAAGGAAGTAATGTCATCTTCTTTCGGCCTTGGGGGGAGGGGAGTAAGGGGAGGATGTAGAAGAAGTTGAGGGTGAAGTTTTTCTTGCCATCTGCTTTTAACACCTGCTGTGTTGGTTTTAGCACAATAGCATAATTTATTGTATTTTTAACACCTGTGCAATGTCAGTTTAATATAAATACTACTATATATTTTACTGTTATTATATGTATTTTAATGTTTACATTTTAAACTGTTATACTGTTGGAATTGTGTAGTCACCCGCCCTGAACCCTGTGGGGATAGGGGGGGATTAAATTGAAAAATGAAATAAATAAAATGAATAAAAAGGGTTAAAAGTTTACATTGTAAAACATTGTAAAAACTTATATAAAACTTATACAATGTAAACTCTCATAAAATCTGGAAATAATTCCCTTCGTGTCTCTTGTGCTATTTTCCTATCTGTGCAGATAATAAAACACAACTTTGCTTTTTATGGCTTTGTGTTTACTTGAACTGAATCTCACACCATGCAAAGGGACTTCTTGGCCCATGGGCCAACAGTGCAAATCTCCAGGGAATACAACATATACTTATTACTCCTGACTTACAGAAATTCTGTTTGACTGCAGTATTAAAGGATACCACTGTTACCGCCAGGAAAATATGAAAAAATATTTTCCTAAGCCTATCGCCTGACTGCACTGGCTAAAGGCCAAAGTAAAGAGACCAGTGTTACCCAAAAGTCTCCATAGGGCCTGGAAAGGACGTGTATATGTGGTTGTGCCAATGTTTTACATGGTTTTCTTCCTGCTTTTATTTCTGTTAAGACTTAGTGTAAGCCCCTCAGTGTTGGATTTATAGTTTGCCCAATGTATATGCTTATGTCTTAGCTAGGTTTTTCTAGTCGATTTAAGGTTTATTAATGTCAGTTTAGGATATTCTTGTTTGTGCTCGTTTAATATATTGTAAGTTCTGTAGGATTGCATCTAATGTTTAAATTAGAAATGTTATTTTAGATATTTGTATCTGTTAGTAAAAGAGTTTGTAGCAGCTGATATTAAGACCCAAGGAAGTTAGTCCTGGAATTCAGTTTGGGCCAACACCTGGTAAATCTCTTTAGCAAAGCAAAAGACCCTTTTGGAATTACAAATTGTATCTGATGACGGCACCCCAGATATCCCAGCCGTTGAAGAATGCGCTAAGATCACCATTGGACCATTTTAACTTTTTGTTGTTGCAGGACTGAGGTGCGGGAGCCTCAGGACATAACTCAAGGAAGCAGCCCATCTGATAACCATATACCTGGGTGCATTAAGAGCCTCACCAGTTTTATGAATGGACACTCTCCGCTCCCTGTTTCTGCACTATCTTAAAGTCTCGCAGGAAGACGCATGGCAGCGAGATCTCACAGTCCCATTCACAAAGTTGTTGTAACTGTACCTTTCTTTCATGTGTTGATGTTTTCTTTATTATTGCAAGGTAGGGGTCTGTTCCCTTGCCCTCTTTTGATCTTGGTATATAAAAGGTCTTGTGCTTGGCTATGAGAGCGCGATTCCCCTGCCTGAGCTGTAGCCGCCACTTTCGAATAAAATATTCTGTTTTGGAGAACAAAGGCTTCCAGTGCCTCACTACGTTGCCTGAGCTGAAATCACTTAATGTTACCCGAGCAGCAGCGGTAATACCGCCATAAGAATTGGGCTTCATTGGCATGATTGGCATTTTATGCCTCTTGAGTGGACATTGGTTTCATGTTGAAGACCTGAGTGCCTATGATAGGGCAGGATAAAAATGTGAATGAATAAATAAATAAAATAATGATACATAACTCTCTAACATCTCTGTCTTTTAAATGTTTCATTTATACTTTTGTCGGGTAGCGGCACGTTGTATTACCTCTTTTGACCACTGAAGAAGGCCAAAGAACCAAAACACATTTGATTGGGGTCATAAAGTGCAACATGGGACTTTGTGTATTGATTTATCATGATTTTATACACATAAGGCAGGCTATTATGGGTCTTCTACTATGGGTTATGATTTCAATTTGAATAAATGCATTTGTAGTTTTGCTGTGTAGCAGATTTCAATTTAGTGGCCCTAATTCCTTCTTGACCTTTATCTTCAGAGGCATGTCATGGTGAGATGTGTTTCTCTCCATGGCACATTGCTTATAAATACATTGTACAAAAGAATTTTTTGTTGATGAAACCTTGTCTGAGTAGACCATACTGACCTTTGATAGTATAAGGCAGAGTCAACTGCACCACAGAGAGAAATTGTGACAGCCGTAGACATGGGTGAGACATTAGGAGAAAAAAACTGTCAGACACCAGCCACACAACCTGGAAAATGCACAACAGCCAGATAGTAAACATTGTCTATTTTTTCTAACAAACCACAAGCATATATTTATCTTAGATTCAAAATATTCTTATAGGAAGTTGAGTTCCCTCAGAAGACTAATTCAAAATGTTGTGGTGCTGATGAAGCCAACAGGACTTTGCTCTTCTAAATGGGCTTCGAATTGTCCCCTTAGTACTGTATGAATTCTATAATGTGGAAAGATCAGAAATCTATATTTGCAACTGAAAAGCAGTTAAGATTCAACACGCCCTCCCCCACCCCCTAATTCTGTTTGCTGCTTTCAAGAACAATATTTGCATTTCCATTCTGCTCGAAAAGCCTTGTCTCTTCTGCTCCAAGTGCTTCGTAAAAAGGGGGATAATTTTATTGTGCTTGTAACTAGCAATGAGGAACAATAAAAATGTAATTCTTTTGGACTGCAAACAAAATCACTGCACAGAAACATTGTTGTCGGGAAGAGATGCTGGGTGAATTCTTTATTTTGGAGATGACACTGTCACTTCCAGGGCGGAGATTGGTGCTCTTTGCAAATAAAGAGAAGGTTCTGCCTAGAGTATGGTGGAAATTTTGTCATGCTGGAGGTCTGGGGTATAAATAGAAGGCACTCCAAACTCAGTTGGCAGATAACACTATTTCAATGGTCCCAGAAATATGTGCCCTTAGTCTTTTGCACACCAGAGATGAAGCCACACATTGTGAGATATTGGGCTACCCTTGTTCTGTCATTATCATTCATGGTCAGTCACCTGGTTAAGAGGAGGTGCATTCTAATCTGGAGGAACCGGGTTTGATTCCCTGCTCTGCCGCTTGAGCTGTAGAGGCTTATCTGGGGAATTCAGATTAGCCCGTACACTACCACACACGCCAGCTGGGTGACCTTGGGCTTGTCACAGCTTTTCGGAGCTCTCTGAACCCCACCCACCTCACAGGGTGCTTGTTGTGAGGGGGGGAAGGGCAAGGAGATTGTAAGCCCCTTTGAGTCTCCTACAGGAGAGAAAGGGGGGATATAAATCCAAACTCCTCCTCCTCAGTAGCAGAAGCTCTTCTTGGCCTGCAGAAGGACCCAGGTTCAATTCCCCGCATCTCCAGTTATAAGGATAAATCTGAGTAGATCATAATGATTTTTGATGACCTGAGGGTCTGATTCTGTATATGGCAGTTTTATATGTATTCACATATGTTCTCGTGGGCACAATCTCATGTACCAGTTTCTGGGCATTATAATATATAGGGAGCAAAGAGCTCAGTATTGCAAGAAGTGGAATTGCATGAAATTCTTTTGTGCTCCTAGTTGCATATCACTGGATACAAATAACTGGCATTATTATGCATTTCTTTTCCTATTCCTTTCTTCCTGCTATCTACTCCCTCTGTTTCCCTTCACATTACTTTGTTTTCCCCCTGCCCTTTTAATCCTCCCCTCCCTTCTCTCCCTTCTCTTTTATTGAGTAGTCACAAGCCTTTATTGGCATAAAATAAACATACAAAATCAGCATACAAAATTTGCCCATTATTGCTCACAATTATAGACACTGGTACTAAAATACTAAATACTAAAATATATACATGGTCCTTCTGTAACTATAGGACATTCCTTCAGCTAAGTTAACTCACTTAAACGTCATCGGATACTGACAGAAGCTAGAAAAAAATTACTGCTGGCTATAAGTGGTCATAATACATAGACATTGGTTGGTATTCATCTAGACTTACGTCTATTATTGTTAGCAGAAATTTTGCTACATTCTCACACACTGTGGGATCCATGTTGTTCAAAAGCATAGGTATCTTAAGAGCATCAGTTAGATTGTTATACAGAAATGGGATAAGTGCAGCTTGTGACATTCTGATTTTTTTTTGCAAACCTTTTACACAATGAAAAGAGGGTATGATCGAAAGGTTCCACTCGACCCATATTGCATGGACATAGCCTCCTCTGTTTATCAATTTGTTGATATTTGCCATAGAGCAGCATATAGAAGGCATTAGATTGAATCTGGCCAGTAAGTTAAAGCTCTTCTTAATTTAGGGTTGGTGATCCACTGTAAATAATTGGCCATGTGTCCTTGTTCAATTGGAATAAGCAGGGTCAGGGGGAACACGCTTTCCCTCAAGCAGCTGTTATCATATCCCGATACTCTTGTTCTAATAGCTTAGTTTTCAAGCAGCTATATGCTTCTGATAGGGAAAGAGGGACTAACGACTCTAATGAAAAGCCAAGAGTGTTGGTTTTTCCCTCAACTAGTTTCAGCCACCTAGAATTTGCATAGTCGGAAAGCATGAGGTGTAACAAACTGGAGTGATCCTGCAAATAGTGGATACATAGCCAGTATCTGACAGTTCTCAGCCAGGCCATCGTGGCATATGATATTTGCCCGAGTTCTAAACATAGGGCTGCATATGAAGCACAATTTGGTAAGCCCTCTTTTATTGAGTAAACTGAATGTGGGGTGGGGGGTGGGGGTGGATGAGCTACATTTGAAGTCCTTGGAATTATCAGATTATTTCCCCGTTGGGAAATAGAACGGAGAACAATGGAGTGTTAATTTTCTGCATATTTACAATGTTGTTTATTGCTTCGTTTGAGTCATTTTAACTGTTTTATTGGATTATATTAACTATATTTGTACTTTGAATTGTGAATGTTGTATTGATGGGTTACAAGCAGCAGGTTCGCACCACTTCTGCAGAACCGGTTGTTAAAATGGTGCTTGTAAACAACCAGTTGTTAAATTATGTGAATCCCACCACTGGCTTCAAGCCACCTGAGTCCAGCCTTTAGGTGGGATCGGGCAAGGTAGAAATCAAAGTAAAGTATATGAGAGGTGCTCAAAGGGGACAGGATTCATAGGCCAGAAGCACACCTCCTTCCTTTCCTGGAAGTTGTTCCTTTCTGTACCTCCAAGTTTAGATCCTCTCTACGCAAACAGTTAAATACATATCTCACTGAGCTCTGTTAATTATTTGAATTGAGATCACCTCTGCCTCTAGTAAGATACCAAGAAAGCTGTGGCTATGGACACTCGAAAGAACTATTGACCAATAATTGGACCACAGCAAAGCCGGGATGAGGTTTTGTCAACCAGAAATTATGATGTACAATGTATTTATGAGAACACTGGATTCAGCTGATCTAGCAAGAGACAAAGTGTGCACACAAGCCGCATTTGCGCACAGTTTTGAGTGGAATATGGATGAACATCTGAATCAATATCCATCTGCAAGAGAGTGTTTGTTGTTGAATAGACTAGACTGAATGTAACTTTTGATTATGTCTTTGATAGTGTTTCCAACAGGCTTAGATTTTTTTTTTAAGTGCTGCACTGTTAGTAGTGGCTTAATATGCTGGAATAAACATCTGAAGCTTTTCATGGCATGGAGGTAAATAATAACATCTGGTCAAGAACAGCCCATTAAGCAGCTATTAAAAAGACAGGATGCCCTTTCTCTAGGCAGCTGGCAAACTGGGATCATGTCTTTCACATTTTAATCACTGGCACTACTGATGCATACCTTTGCAAAGAGACTTAGATATGAAATATGAAAACTACTAACAGATAAGGCAGTGTTCTGAATAATGCCATCTTCATGCCGTAACCTACAGCAAACTGACCAGTCAGCAACTGGGACAGTTCAAACCAGTGGTGGGATCCAAAAATTTTAGTAACAGGTTCACATGGTGGTGGGATTCAAACTGTGGCATAGTGCCAATGGGGCTGGGCGGGGCACGACGGGGGCGTGGCCGGGCATTCCGGGGGCAGGGCATTCCTCGGCGGGGCTGTGGCAAGGACGCAGCCGCTGCGCCAGTCCTTGGGCGGGAAACGAATGCACGCAGGCGGTGCACCTCCTGCTAGACTGCTTCAAGTTCTGCGTGCTACTGCTGAGAGGAGGGGTGTAACTAAGGCAAAAATCACGTGGCAAAATCACCAATTAGTAACCCCCTTTCGGCATACACAAATAATTAGTAACCTACTCTCGGGAACCTGTGAGAACCTGCTGGATCCCACCTCTGGTTCAAACTAACTCAAGCTCATTAGGCCTGGAATATTAAGAAGGGTTGACCATGGTTAGTACTTGGATGGAAGACCCATCAAATATGTCCAGGGTTGCTATGCAGAGGAAGGCAAAGGCAAACCACCTCTGAACAATTCTTGCCTTGACCTAGACAGCCCAAGCAAGATGATTTCCTCATACCTCAGAAGCTAAGCATAGTTGGCCCTGTTTAATACTTGGATGGGAGACCACCATGGAAGACCAGGCTTGCAACTCAGAGGCAGATTATGGCAAACCACCTCTGAATAGCTTTTACTTAGACCTGGATGACCTAGGCAAGACTGATCTCCTCATATCTCAGAAGTTAAGCAGGGCTGGCCCTGGTTTGTACTTGGATGGGAGACCATTAGGGGGTGGGGGAGGGCGTGTTGAATCTTAACTGCAATGGCAACCTACCTCTGCTCATCGCATCCTGAGCTGGGTGGCCCAGACTAGCCTGAGATCTCAGAGGCTAAGAGGATTGACCCCGGTTGCTACTTGGATGGGAGAGCACCAAGGAAGTCCAGAGTCACCACGTGGAGGCAGGCAAAGGCAAACCAACTTTGCTCCTCTCTTGACTAGTACTCTCCCATAGTTGAGGTTGCCATAAGTGACGACAACAGTTAATGATTATTACTGAATAGTCAAATATTCTACAGTTATGCACTGGGGATCCATTGGCATCTACTGAACACACCACTACAAGTATTTACACTGTTTAAAGTGTTGCCCATGTGTTCCACCTCCATGCAACAATTGCCCTGCTTAAACTTGAAACAATGGCCCGTTGGTAACGTTTCATACTTGTTACCAGCTGAATGTGTAAACTGTCAATGAATGGGTGACGTCTCATTATCAGAAAGGTCAAGTTGTATTGCTAGAAAAATCCCAGTGTGACAAAGGCCTCACAAAAGGATGAGCCACTGCTTTGTAAACATTTCCTAGGCAGCTATTAAAAACATTTCCCAGCATCTGTCTGAGAAGCATAAAGGGAGAATGCACAAGTCTAGGGATTCCACAGAGCTTTGAAAATAGCTCGGAAAGCAGGAGAGAGAAAAAGAAGAGGGAGAAGGGACACGGCAGAATAAAGAACTACGTGAATATTCATGGGGCAATCCACCACCAAGTTGATCAGGATGTTTAAATACAAAGGCTTTGGAAGCCGGTGCCAAGAAATCAGTTGCTTTATGAAACGCTCTGGCTTAACTAGGCTGCGGCTTTCTGTGACTCCGTAACCATTAAGCAGTGAAATGGTCACAAGCTGTGAGGGATGTAGGTTAGAGAAAGCTAAGGATGAGGAGGTCTGCCCTCCTGGGACTGCCAGGCACAAAAGAAAGCCTTAAATTTTTAAACACCCATTGTCAGAGACATTACACACGGGCATCCGTTCCTGCCTTCAATTTGTGTTGCATAGAGCAGGGCCCTCGGGCAGCGAAGATCAGAAAATGCCATCAGAAACGGCTTAATTCTGACCCAAAAGGAGAAGTTGAATCAAAGCTTTTCGAATTGTAAAACAAAAGGGAGGGTCAGAAGGCCAAAGCAGATTGGAGTCCCTCTGCCACCAGTTTTTCTTCAGCATTATCCTGCCTTATAATTTATAGGACGGCCAACTCAGGATTGGGAAATTGCTGGATATTTGGGAGTGGGTTTCTGGGGGTCTTTCCCCACTTACCTTTAGCCCCACGCTACTCTCCTCAAGTAGCGTGGGGTCCCCCTGCACTCCCCATGACAGGGGTGGCAACAGCACAGCCGCCCCGACACTACCGCTGTCGCACCCCCTCAGCGCGTGGCATCCCTGGCGCTGGAGGAAACGGTGCCTTTTGATGACCCCGTGCAGATTGCAGGGTTGTGGGGATGCCTGGGCGCGCTCCAGGGATGCCGCGCGCTGAGAGCAGCATGCGGCATAGGGGGGATCCCTATGAGTGGGGAAACGCCCTGGGAAGGGTGGGGTTTGAGGGGACCTCGGTGGAGTATAATGCCATCAAGTGCATTCCTCCAAAGCAGCCATTTTCAAAGATTGAATTAACATTTGGGAGAAAAGAATGCAGGCTGATCTAGCCAGTTCACTCAAGAAATCAGGGTGTGGGTTTTGGGAAGTTCTTTATGAAGCCAAAGCCCATCTCAAAGTTGGGCTGTTGTGAACCAGATTACAGCTGCTCAGGAAAGGGTTGTCTGAAGCCAGGCATGCTAAATTCAGGAGGGGAAAAGACTGATGTTGTGTGTCAGGCAAGCCCTCTTGATATCGGTGTTATTGGATTCTTATTGGTGACCATCTTATTTCATGAGTCTGGGCTGTCTATGGTATCAAGAAATGCCCTCTGCCCCCCATCTGGCCATATGGTTGCATGACAACAGTACATACCCAGAATTCTTATTTTGGGGTTTTGGCCTAACACAATCAACTTTCTCAAAATGAAACTTTCTGCTTTTGGGGGATTTTGAGAACAAACTTTCTGCTTTGGGGGGATTTTGAGAACAAAATGAGATTTCATCTAAGTAATTATTAGGGATGGGGAGGACCAGGGAAGAATTTGCTGTACCTCTTGCGGCTGAAGCAGCCCCACATCTACTGGTGGGTTTCAGCAACATTACCTGTTTTGTTAGAAATAATAAACATGAGAAAAGCTACATCCAAACCACTATTGAAAGAGTGGTACTGGATTTCCTAGGCTTGCCAACCTCCAGGTGGTGGCTGGAGATCTCCCACTATTACAATTGATCTCCAGAAGACAGAGGTCAGTTCAGCTGGGGCAAATGACCACTTTGGAAAGTGGTCTCTATGGCGTTATACGCCGTTGATGTACCTCTCCTTCCCAAATCCTGCCCTTTTTAGGCTCCACCTCCAAAATATCCAGGTATTCCTCAAACTGGAACTGGCAACCTCAGGTCTTCTTCACCTGCCCCCTCACCGACACAGCAAACATCCAAGGTAACCTTCTCAAATAGCTCCGCACACGGAGAATTCCCGCATCACAAAATGTTGGGCACCAGCAGCAGAGGAAACTGACAAGAGGATTTAATGGTCAGGTGGGGGGCAGGGGGAAGCCTGGGCTCTCTGAACAAAAAATTAGGAGGCACCTTCTTTTAAGGCACGACATGTTTGCTGTGCATAATCAGCCACAGTTCGTTTGGAAAAGTCAATTACTTATTTAATATATCACTGCTTCTGCATTTGAAAAAAGAGAACAAGGAAACTGGAAGCCAGAACAAGCACACTGGAAACAAAACTGGAACAAGCAAACCCTTTTTCACCCATCCTTCAAAGAACGGGTGCGAGAGTGTTGCTGTTTTCCAAGAAGTATCTCTAATACAAATGAAATATTGTGCCCATGCAGAGCAAAAGGGAAGGGCATTAATGCCCCCCCCCTCACACACACACACACCAATCACTTTACAGATTTAAATTATGTATAATTAAGCTAAGAATGCAATAATAGAGGGAGGGGGATGTACAGGAAACAGGCTGCTTTCTTAATTCCCAGCTCATTTGGAGATTTTAACTGATGTAGAATTTACTGAAACAAATCAACAAAATAAACAGATAAACACCTACATCCCTCAACAGACTATCCGCAACTATTATTCATGCCATCCAATTAACACATTAGAACAGTCTAAAGAACCATCCGTTGATAAACATTCACATTTACTATAGTTGAAAACTCTCAAAAGATTTCGCTGCATTCAGAGAATACTTTTGCTCTTCTTAGCTTTTAATCACAGATCCTTTGAATATGAAATCCTTTTAAAGCAGCCTGTTACACTAGGGTCTAAACAGGGTGGAAAAGAAACTCAAAATATTCTGTGCAGCTCAGGGCTGTTTTTTTTAAAAGGTACATCTTTAGAACAATTTATTTATTTATTTATTTTATTGGATTTTTATACCGCCCCATCCCCGAGGGGCTCTGGGTGGTGTACATCATTTAAAACAGTATAATTAAATAACATTTAAAGGCAGCGATAAAATCTCCCAATGCGTTTACAAATAGAAGCCCAGATTTAAGTTTAGATTAAAATTCAAGATGTAAGGTGGCGTCCAGCGTTCCAATAGTACAAAATCCCTCCCTCCCCACGATGAAGGGAGGCATGGCGAGTCTCAGTGATGGAGTTGTGGCCCAGATGTTAAGGGCCAAAGGCGGGGCACTATTAGCGGCTGGATCCTCCAAAGGCCCGGCGGAACAGCTCCGTCTTACAGGCCCCGCGGAACTCCCCCAAAGGTCCCCAAGAGGGGCCGGACAGCTGGAGGAAGAGCGTTCCACCAGGCCGGGGCCAGGGCCGTAAAGGTCCTGGCCCGCGTGGAGGCCAGCCGCATCGTCGAGGGGCCAGGGACCACCAGTAAATTGACAGTGTAACTGTCAATATTGCTGTTAGACTGTTATAAGTCACCCCGAGTCTGCTGAGTGGGGAAGGGCAACCTATAGACCTAAAAATAAAATATAAATAAAATTAATAGAATAAAATCAATTGTCTGGGAAGTGCTCCCTTCAAGGTGTGCCAGTCAGATCAGCCAAATCAAACCTGGTGATCAATGTGGTGACAGATGACCCAGCTAGATCACTCTCGTATCCAGTGATGGGGGTTCTGTCCCTGGATAGGAGCAGAAATGAGGGACAAGTCAGCTTGAACCTCTCAAGAAAAAAAAATGTGAAAAGGGAAGGTGAGAAGAACCCCTGCTTTAATTCTGTTAGGTTGTGGAATGTTGCCAGCACACCAGCGTCCCCCGTCCCCCGACCCCCTTCACCGGAAGATGTTCTTGCATGAGACATCACCTTCCTCCAGGAATCGTCCCAGCTTCTCTGCAAATGTCACAAAAAATAATAGGCCCTCAGTACCAAATAGATGCCAAACTCAGGACGCCTGGGTGAATGTCATGGAAATGTATACAGCGAGCCTGCTGTGGGTGTATTTTGCGCACATGTCAAAATCTGTCAGGTTCACCTGAAGGGATGCATGAATTTGAGAAACAGTTACCAGGGGCCTAGAGTAAACTAGGCTGGGTGTTTTGCATGGGTCACCAGCTAGGGGAGTTTATTGCTATCTACCAAGATGAAGGATGGCAGGTTGCCAGAGCTGTACACTGGTGCAATTTTTTTTAAAAAAAACACCCCTCTTTTCACTATCTGGTTTCACGCTGCCCATTAATTACCCTCGTTTCCATGCCAATAGTAACTAGGCAGTCCCCCACCCCCACCGCACCCTCCGCCATTTCATTTCAAATAACCATTTTTTCTCCCTCCCTTCTTGTTATTGTGACATTTCCTTTGGTGACAAAGACGGATTATATCACCATCAAGAGATTTCATCATGTTTCGGCAGAAGCAGGGCGATTGCTTCCAACAGAAAGAAGGGCCTGCTGTGTCTCTCCTTCTTGCAAAATCTGTGTATAAAATTAAACTCTGCAAAGTTGCTGCCACTTCAACTGCTGACATTTTTTTTTTTTGCATGCAGTGTCACGCACAAAGAAGTAGATGTACAACATACAGGCCTGGCCCCCAAAGCAAGAATACTCAGCTGTGGATAGGGTAGTTAGCTGAACAGTTGTCCACGGGCAAGATCAGTATTTCCCCAGTCTAATTGGCTGCCAGATGAGTTTTTTTTGTTTTGTTTTGTTTGACAGAATGGAAGAAATAGGAGAGAAGCTGCTTTTTAACCATTCAGCTCCTCTGAAGGCAAAATCATTTGCCTCTGCGCACCCTTAAAAGGTAGATAGTGGGATGGAGCTGCTAGTTCTTGGTTGGGAAATAATTAGAGAATTTGGGGTTCAAAAATAAACAATAGAGATTTTAGGGGTGGAACTTGAGGAGGTGGGTTTTGGGGAACGGAGGTACTTCAATGGGGTGTAATGCCATAGAGTCCACCTTCAAAAGTGGCCATTTTACCCAAGAGTAACAGGTCTCAGTCACCTGGAGGTCAGTTGAAATCCCAGGAGATCTCCAGCCCCCCCCCCCAGAAGTGGACAACTCTACTTCTTCTCTAGTTGTCCATATCAGACTTTTCTGCTGTCTTTAGCCTCCTCATAGGATGGAGACCACTTATCCTCAGAGCCTAACCTCAGACCCAACAAAAGACACTCTGTGTGATGTTGTGGTTAAAGTGTAGGACTAAGATCTCAGGGACTCAGGTGCAAATCCCCCTTCTGCCATGAAAGCATGCTGGGTGACCTTGGGTCAACCCCACACCCCCAGCCTCACTGAGTGAGGGTTGCCAACTTCCTGGAAAGGCCTGGAAGTCTCTGGCATTAAAACTGACATCGGTAATCAGGTTGCTGGAGAAAATGGCTGCTTTGGAAGTTGCATTGCATCCTCCTGAGCTCCACCTCAAACCCTTATCCTCTGTAGGCTCCACCTCCAAAAGCTCCAGAAGTTTACTGACTTGAAAGTGTGGCATGGTCATGGGGAAACAGGCCCAATGGGGGTGAGGTTGGTTGTGCAAAATGGTGCCCAGGTCAAGTCCAATGGCTCATCCTGAGCTCCACCCCAAACCCTTATCCTCTGTAGGCTCCACCTCCACCCCTTCCCGTGCAACTGCGCCCCACCTCCCTTGCAACCGTGTACTGCCCCCAAACTTCCCTGTACCGCCCCAGAGTTTGGGAGTGGGGCAGACCTGTGTGATGCTGCACTCAGCTTGTCCAAGTCCAGCGTTAAACTGCAGGCTTCGAGTCTGAAGGTTAAAGCTATACTTGAGCCCCACTCAGCGAAGCATTGAACTGAGCAGTTGGGCTGACTGGCTCCAGCTTTATACTGGTGGCTCCCTGCCCCCACTCCAAGTACCTCCACCTCTGGTCAGGTCTTCCTGCAGCATCTGAAGACTAGAGCCAGCTTCCTCCTTTTGTTCCTTATCTGAGGTGGAATCTGCTGGAAGACCCACAACAGTATCCTTCCTTCCTTCCTTCCTTCCTTCCTTCCTTCCTTCCTTCCTTCCTTCCTTCCTTCCTTCCTTCCTTCCTTCCTTCCTTCCTTCCTTCCTTCCTTCCTTCCTTCCTTCCTTCCTTCCTTTCTATACCACTCCAACTTAGAAGAAGAAGAAGAAGAAGAAGAAGAAGAAGAAGAAGAAGAAGAAGAAGAAGAAGAAGAAGAAGAAGAAGAGTTTGGATTTATATCCCCCCTTTCTCTCCTGCAGGAGACTTAAAGGGGCTTACAATCTCCTTGCCCTTCCCCCCTCACAACAAACACCCTGTGAGGTGGGTGGGGCTGAGAGAGCTCCGAGAAGCTGAGACTAGCCCAAGGTCACCCAGCTGGCATGTGTGGGAGTGTACAGGCTAATCTGAATTCCCCAGATAAGCCTCCACAACTCAAGCAGCAGAGCTGGGAATCAAACCCGGTTCCTCCAGATCAGAGTGCACCTGCTCTTAGCCACTGCTCTTAGCCACTACGCCACTGCTGCTTACCACCTCCTTTCATGGGCTCAGAGGGGTTTACAACACATTAAAATAGTCACACCGAGTAACATATCACATCCAATCAAGGCATCTTAAAGAATAAAAATCCAGCAGGGGATGAGATCGTCCACTTTAACTCATAACATATTTAAAGATCTTGAAAGTGGAGAAAAGGAAAAGGGGAGGAAGAAGGGAAGCCAGCTGGTGGTGGAACAGAAACCTACACTACCCTCAACCATAGACCGGGTGGAACTGTGCCCTCTCAGGCTTCTGGTCTCATTCAACAGAGCCTTCCACTAGGCAGGGGATGGAGCTAAAAAGGATCCAGCTCTGGTTGATCACTGAGTGGCCTTCAGGCCAAGGACCCCCAGCAAATTGTTATTTGCCAAACAAAGTGCTCTTTGGGGGGGTATATTGGGAGAGATGGTCTCACAGGTACAATGGTCACAGACAATTTAGGGGTTTGAAGGTGAGCAGACAAACCTGATTTGGTAGTCCATCTGGAGCCAATGCAAAATGGATGTTGATTCTCCAAAGTGTCAACCAGGACATAGACTGAGGACCCTGCGGGTATGGAAAAGGCAGGGAGGAAAGATACCATTGGTTTAGTTTTTCCAGTGTGTCCACCATTGAGTATCCACCACTGAGTGTGTGCGTGCAGACAAATCGTGCCCCTTCTGTTTGGCTTGCTGTTAGAGTGGTGAAGACATCTGTATTTAGTGACACCCACCCCACCCCCAACCTCTAATGACTGATTTTTCCATCCCTTGATCTGTTTTCCAACCCGCCTGTGTTTCAGGCTTTTGTAACATTACCGATCAGCCTTGGATTGTGCAAAAGGTTCTTCACAAACAGAAGCTGCGTTTATCCCGCCCATCCAACAGCAGCAACCTCCTATCTGGAGCGCTTTGAACGAAGCTGCATTAAGATGCTTCCAAAATGCACATGTTCGTCTTTTTAACACAAGATGCAACATGACATTTTCATCTGGTTCTGTCAGGTCATATCACATTATGTCACATTGCAAGACATGTTTAGCCTAATGCAACCTGATACATCTTGCAATGTCAGTATCAAAAATTTACAAGCTTCTCTCTTAAAAGAATAACCAGCCAGTAGGATCTCCTACAGGTTACATACCTTTTCAGCTTGATGATCGACAGGTACTCCTTTGGGCTCCCATTTTGTATTTGACTTAGTAACACATACTTCACCCTTGTAGACTGTGTGTGTATGTGCCTGTGTGTCAATTTCACCCAAATGCCACTTACTTTTTGCTTATAATGGATCTTGACAGTGAAATGTTTGTGTTGTGTGACTTTGAAAATGTCCTTTCTGGAAGGTAGCTTTTCTGCAGCTTTATTCATAGATGGCATTAAACAAAAGCAAAAAGGGGGACTGAAGTCATTTTCTGGAATCAACAGAGTTGCTTGGCAATAGATTTCTTATTATCCCCATAGATAGGCTGGAAGACAGGCAAGCAGACTGGATGGATAGAAAGAATCTCCTTGCACTCTTCTCCCCACCCTTTCTCATCTGTCCCTGCTCTGTACATTGATACAGCCCAAAATTGCATTGGCTTTCTTGGCCGCCGCATCACACTGCTGACTCATGTTCATTTGCATGTAGTGTTGTCAAGCCAGGTGTCACCCATCTTATATATGTGCATTTCATTTTTTCTGCCTAAGTGTCTTAGCTATTTTGGGCTGTATCAATAGGAGTATAGTGTTAAGATTGAGGGATGTAATTGTACCTCTCTATTGTGAATTGGTTAGACTTCACCTGAAATACTGTGTACAGTTCGGGGCACCACAATTCAAGAAGGATATTCACAAACCTAAACATCAGGAAAAACTTCCTGGCAGTAAGGACTGTTCAACAGTGGAATGCACTACCTAGGAGCAGTTGCAGAGCTACAAGGGGATGGGGGGTGCACCGTGCACCGGGCGCACGCCTGGGGTGTGTGTGGAAAATTGCCCCCAGGCTCCTCTCTCTTTCTCCTTCCCCCCTCCCCGCAGTGCCCCCTGCAGTGCCCCCCCTGCAGCGCCCCCCCCCTTCCCACACTTACCAGGCTTAGTTCCTTTCCTTTTTCAGAACTTTTTCAGGCTGCAAAAGGCCTGTTTGCAGTTAAAAACGGCCTGAGGAACTACAGTTCCCAGGAGACCTTGGGGCTCACAAGGTCTCCTGGGAAGTATAGTTCCCATCAGACCATTTTTACTGAAAACAGGCCTTTTGCAGCATGAAAAAGTTCTGGAAAAGGAAAGGAACTAAGGTAAGTGTGGGAAGGGGGTGGGGAGGCACCACGGGGGGTGCCGCGGGAGGGGCATGGGGGGCGGAAAATATAGAATGTGCACCGGGTGCAGTTTGGCCCAGCTATGCCTCTGCCTAGGAGTGTGGTGGAGTCTTCTTCTTTGGAGGTTTTTAAAGAGAGGCTGGATGGGCATCTGACAGGAGTGCTTTGGGGTCTCTTCCAACTCTATGGTTCTATGATATATCTTCAGTAACACATTATTCCCTGATCATTGCGAGACAGTTCATTTCTCTTTCTCTCTTTTCGTGTGTTGAAAATGCAAAGCTATGCAGATGCACTCAATTATAGCCCAGACTGCGTGTTTGATAGGTGGAAAGTGGGAAATCAGTCTGGCTGTGAGGAATCATTTCTGCCTGCCTTAGAAGCTACACATGCATTGTAGATTTTTTTAAAAGCATTTTTGCAAGAAGGGGCCAAAACAACCTGGATTGTTTCCATGAGCTCAAATCACTTCCTGAACGGGTAAAAGGCACACATACAAAAAGGGAAAACGGGTTCATTGATGACTGCAACTGGTTATAAATATGCTGTGCAGAATCCACCCATAATTCAGCTGTGGCTTGACCGCATTTTTCACCTCACATGTGCATCTATCTCCCCAGCACCAAAAAAAGTCTCCTTCACCTACAGAGCCATGGATTGTCTTCCTTTCCCTCAGCCCTCATATTTCGAGCCAAGGTCCTGCACCAACTCCTGTATGGGATTCCGATATGGATCGCCACCTGGTGTAGTAAGGTAGAAAAAGTACAATCAACGTTTCTTTACAGAATATTCAGAGTCCCGCATTGCGTACCATACGCGGTCATATGTGTAGAAGTGGGCACCCATTTACTAGTCACTAGGGCATGGCTCCTTACTTTTAAATTCTGGATAAGGTTATGCTTCCATCTTGTAAGGCTGAACACACTCAGACAAAGTTAACTTTAGAAAAGAAACTTTATTGATTTACGTTGCCCTAATTACAGGGTGCTGGAACGGAGGATTCTTGTCCTCAGTTCCAGTATTTAAACTATTTACGAAGACAGACAGCAACCAATCAACTCTTCCCCACCTCCCAGGTCCTGGTCTCCCATTGGCTTTAAAGCTCTGGTGGAATGTAGCTTCTCAGTTTGTTTTCCTGCACTTTTTGGGAAAAGGTGAGGACCAGTGCATTTTGGGAGTTGCAGTCCTGACACATCTAGACCCTGGCAGCCTACTCCATAGAGCCTTAACTAATATACAAGACTCGTAATGGTGGAATACAATTACTGCCAAACTCATCCTATTAGGTTTTTCTCTGGAGGAGTTTGTGATGAGGGACCCTCAAAAAATACATAGTCTAATTAAAACTAGACTATTTGACCAGGAACAACAATATCTGTTGTTTGATCATGAACAACAACATCAATATGATGCGACAACATCATGCTCCCCATTGCACTTCGTTATCAACCCTGAGGTGGGTAAGATGGTCAATTATTTACTACAAATTCCAGATCCTAAACAACGCTGGGTCTTGAAGAATCTCAGTGCAGTTTCAAGGGTTCAAAAATGGGCATACCTGTCTGTAGAGTTGAAAAAGGCAGGGCCAACCTGGCAGAACCCAAAGAAAGGATCTGTCACACGCTCACCCCCTCACCCTCAAATCACATGCCCCAAAAGAGGAACCTCTGGTTTTGTCTCTTTTTGGTTTCACTTAGTACAATCTATTTCTCTGAGATATTTCTCATAGTATCTTTCCTATGTGCTACCAGGCTGGTGGGAAGTTATTTTGTTATTCTCTAGTATTGCATGGGAAGACTACTATCTAAGTGGGTCAGTCTGGAGGTTCTCAGGAGGTCCCGAGGGGTGGCAGTGGGTTATCAGGGTGCCTCCATTTAAGCCTGTTCTTCTACCTTCATTCTCTATTTGATATTGTAAACTCATTCCACTCCATTTGTTGTTCAATTATTCCGGGTTTCTCTCTGCCTCTTTTACCTTTTGCCTTTGCTTCTGCTGAATCCACTCATTTGAGGCAATAGTGCTGTCTCAGTTATCTCAAATCAGGTTACATCATGTAAGTGGTAAACAAGCTTGTCCCATCAAGAGACCTATCTTTATTGCATCCAGTCAAAAGACCTGCGTTCCAACCGCTTCAGCTTTGATACTGCTTATTTCCCATCCTGGTCTGCTTATTCCCCCTCCTGATCTGTTGTCTTTATTTAGAACAGGAAAAATCATGGCTTGGCCAGCAAAGCCTGTGTAGGAAATCCAAAATTTTGACATGGTCCTGACAATCAGTTTTGAAAATTAGCAATCACTCCAGAGAACTTATGAAAATTTGTGAAAATGTACAGGTCAGGTTTTTCTCTGGCACTGTATGAATTCAGTGAATATGTTTGGTGGTTGAACTTATGTTCCACTGACAGCCCAGTCCTAGCTCTGGTGCCTCCCTGCCCACTCCAAAGAGCCTTCTATTGGGGTAGAAAGCCCAAAAGGTTTGAAAACAATAACCCCTCCCCCACCCTGAATCCCCTATAGGGGAAAGCAGAGATACGCCACAGAAAACATGGCATATCTTCGAGGTCAGCTCCACCGACTCAAGTGGGCCCGACAAGCAGTGGAAGCTGACCGAGATCCCCTCCTGGAATGTCCATAGATATGTCAGTGCAGCATTTTGCAGCAGTGGGCCTAGAGCAGGAGTGGCCAATCAATGGTGGCCATGCTGGCAGGGATTGATTTGAATTGTAGTCCATGAACAACTGGAGCATCATAGATTGGCCACCCCTGGTCTAGAGGCAAGCAGCGGCTTCCAGGCTGGGTGCTGTGGAACTGTGCATCACCCATTCGCCAGGGTAAGTGACCCTCCCCCCGCTGGTGCATTTGTCCCTTGCACCAATGGAATGGGCCTGCTAACCATTTTGGGAACCTCCTTACGAGGTTTGGGGTAGAGCAAGCCAGGGCTCTTAATGCCCAGGCGTGGGCTGAGCTGGCTTGCACCCCACAGTAAATGGGGGAAATTTTCAGGCAGTGGTCCACCACCCATCTGATATTTCCCCCTCATTGCTGCCAGGTAATGGTTTGTGTTTCATTTCCTCAAAAAGGTGGGTTTGAGGAATCCCGGGGCAGTTAATAACAACAACAACAACAACAACAACAACAACAACAACAACAACAACAACAACAACAACAACAATAATAATAATAATAATAATAATAATAATAATAATAATAATAAATTGACAACATCCCTAGTTCCTTACTCCAGTGCAAAAGGAATGGGGGACTCTACAGACAGCCTGAGAAATGACCAAATCTTAACCCCCCCTCCCACTCCTTTGCTTCCCAAGAGGCTGGCATCTTCACAGCTCAGTGTGTGTGTATTTGTTACAGGGATCATAAAGATTTGCCCGCACCTGGTACATTCATTTTAAAAAAGAATGAGCTCGCTGGACTTTTTCTGAGTTACACGTTGCAGATGATCCATGTCGTTCTGTGATTTCTTTTCCTCCGTTAAATTAGTGGTGCTAATTAAAGTAGAGATTAAAAAAGAAATGGAAGCAAGAAATCAGACAGAGCCCTAGACATTCCTGCCCCATTCGTTTTCCGCGCTGCTTGATTATTTATTTCATTTATTTAAATTTATCTCTCTTGAAAGTTCACCGTGGCAACATTTTGAAACCAGGTGAGAAGACTTAAAATATATACAGTAAAGCAACTTGTTTGGCTTCATCCCCTGATGCTGAAAGAAGTCCTACGCTCCTCACCTCTATGCCTCTGAAGTCCTCTGATACAGATTTCTTTGCATCAGCCGACAGCCTTCCACTCCCTCAGCCCCCCCTTCCACTGACCAAGTGGCAGGAGAAGGATCCTTGACAGCAAGCGAAGGAGATGGCAGATAAATGGCATCCCATAAAACTTTCGAAATAGCCAACTGATCCCCTACTGAAAGGGAAGGTGTTGGAAGCAGGTTTGACATCAAAGGCTGACCCAAACAGGGAAGTAGGCTTTCAATAGCCCTCCGACTAATTCCACTGATATCCATGCCACACATGGCTACACAAATTGTTGGGTGCCCTTTTTTTTGGACAAGGGGCATGATGAAACAATGGTCCTCAACCAGAAGGCAGGAAATGGCCTTTCTCTGGCTGAGCCAAAAGAGCTTGCCAGCCCTGTGTCTCAAAAGAGTTTTCTAATGGCAGCTCTTTGCCTCAGCCAATGTGCTGCGGGTTTTCATTTGCAAACCCCCTTTTATCTTTTGTTGTTTCACAGAGAGGCTTGAAAGTGATAGGACAGAAGTGCATAAGAAAGGCTTTAATCTCCAGAAAGAAAGGGGGGGAGGGAGGAACCCTGAACTGATAATGTTTGCAAATAGATTATTTTTTAGCCTGAGTAAAGTAGTGCTTCACTGTTTCAGAGGGAAAGAAACTGGTTTTGAGGAAAAGAGTTCCTTCCTTCCTGCACCACAGAACAGCCTTGCAGAGGGAAATGTATTTCTATGGCTCATTCCGCACATGCAGAATAATGCACTTTCAAACTGCTTTCAGTGCTCTTTGAAGCTGTGCGGAATGGCAAAATCTACTTGCAAACAGTTGTGAAAGTGGTTTGAAAACGCATTATTTTGCGTGTGCAGAAGGGGCCTATGATTTTAAAGACTAAACAGGTTCGATTCCCTGCTCCTCCACATGAAGCCTGCTGACCGACCTTGGGTCAGTCACTGTTCTCCTCAAACTCTCCCATTCCCACCCACCTCACAAGGTGTCTATTCTGGGCATAGGAAGGGAAGGAGTTTGTGAGCCCCTTTGAGACTTGTTAAAGGTAAAGAAAAGCAGGATATAAAAATCAAATCTTCTTAAAATGCAAGGATGACTGAAGTCCCCCCCCCCCCCGTTTTAAAGAAATCAGTCAACTGAATGCTAATGCATTTTCTCTGATACCCCTGAAGTTCTGATTGAGGGTTGTAAGTATAGAGAAACTGACTGCAACTAAGGTCCTGAGAGGTGGGGCTTTAGTTCAGTCTCAGGAACCAGCAGAGAGGAGTAGCAGCAGTGGGAAGAAGACTTGGCCAGGAAGAGCAGAGTGACCTGCTGGTGTTCATTTTGGAGGGCTTTTCTCAAAGCCACAGCTTTTAAAACAGTGTATTTTAACAGGGGTTATCTCTTTTTCTCCTTGTAAGGCTCCTGTGAGCTAAGGCTGCTGAATCTGGAAGGTGGGGCTTAACAGGGGTTAACAGAGTTCATCTCTTGTTCCTCTTGTCCTAAGAGGTGGGGCTTTTCTCCTGAGAGGTGGGGCTTTAGTTCAGTCTCAGGAACCAGCAGAGAGGAGTAGCAGCAGTGGGAAGAAGACTTGGCCAGGAAGAGCAGAGTGACCTGCTGGTGTTCATTTTGGAGGGCTTTTCTCAAAGCCACAGCTTTTAAAACAGTGTATTTTAACAGGGGTTATCTCTTTTTCTCCTTGTAAGGCTCCTGTGAGCTAAGGCTGCTGAATCTGGAAGGTGGGGCTTAACAGGGGTTAACAGAGTTCATCTCTTGTTCCTCTTGTCCTAAGAGGTGGGGCTTTTGTCCTGAGAGGTGGGGCTTTAGTTCAGTCTCTGGAAGCAGCAGTGCAGCAGCCTAAGCGGTAAGGCTTGCGCTATTTTAATTTAATTTTTTTTTGTTTTTTTAAATTAATAAGGACATATTATTTGATAGATAGTATCGCAGATAGGCTCCAGGGGCACTGACTAAAAGCTTAATATTTTAATATCTAAACAAATCAGATATGAAGGCAGAAAGCCAGCAGGGGGAGGGGGGCTTTCCAGTGTTTTGCACTGAGTGTCACATGTATGACTATTTGCCACTAGGACAGAAGTTAGGTGGGTGTGTGCCCTCGCTGCAATGAGCTCCTGGCACTCAAGGAACGTGTGCGTTCTCTTAGCCAAATAGGTGGCTTGAGACCTGGAGAAGCTGAAAAGAGTGCAGAGAGGGGTGACAGACGCAGGCTTTTCAGGGGACTTAACAGCCTGGTCCCATCTCCCAAAAGGTGACATCTCTTCAGATGTCATGGAGAATGAAGGTCTTGGGGACGGAGGGTGCCAGTCTGAGGTGGGGAAGATGCTCCCTTAAGATGGGATCCCTTCCTCTAACTGGTGATCAGCTATCCTCTCGCACTGAGGGATACCCTCGGGAGGTGGGGGGAGCTCCTCAAGTAGTGGGTGATTCCGGATCATTAGGAAATGTAGAGATGTTGGGTTTGTGAGAGGCGTGATGACCGCGATGGTGACTTGCCTGCCTGGTGCGGTTGCGGATGTCACGCTTACGTCTAGATAGGCTTTTAGACAGTGCTGCGGTGGAGTCAGCAGTTGTGGTCCATATTGGCACCAAATCGACATTGGGAAATGTAGCCGGAGGGTTCTGAAGCTAAATTTAGGCTGCTAGGAAAACAGGTTGAAGTCCAGGACCTCCAAGGTGGCATTCTCAGAAATGCTACCCGCTCCACGATGCAGGGCCAGCCAGGGCAAGCAGAGATACAGGGTCTCAATGCGTGGATGAGAAGGTGGTGTAGGAGCAGCAGAGGTTTCAGGATTTGTTGTCAAAAACTGGGGAACCTTTTTGGGATCAAGGTAGGGCCTGTACAAACGGGACAGGCTTCATCTTAAACTTCAAAGAGGGAACCAGGCTGCTGGCTGCTTCAACATTAAAAAAAGCGTGGCAGAACAGCTTTTAGAAAGCTGATCAATACTGGGGGAAAGCTTCGACAGGAGCTAGAGGTGACTTCGGGTTCGGGAATACAGTATCTATGGGGATGCAGACAGAGAGGGAGGTTTTCTAAATCAAACCACATACAAGCGAGGGAACATAGCAATGTGCATGTGACAAGGGATGAAAATGTCTGCAAAAGAGACTTGAGGGTAAAGCTACATAAATCCCCAGGTTAAGGACAGAGACAAGGGTATACAGGTAAGTTCTACTATGCTAATAGTAGAAGCATTCGACCCACCTAAAAAAATGGGGAGCTGGAGTACAAGAGTTTTTTGAAGAGAGGGCATTACAGAGACATGGTGGAATGAGGAGAACCAAGTGGGATGCTGTTATACCAGGCATACAGGCTCTTTGGGGAAGGGATAGGACAGGGCGCATTGGGGTGGAGCGTTGCCCTTTACATCAAAGAGAGCATAGCATCACATAAAATAGACAATGCAAAGGAGTTGGTTCCCCTACAGAATCACTGTGGGATATCAATACCAGGTGTGAAGGACAGTTTAATATTAGGAGAATATATATTATCGTCCCCAGACCAAAGTGCACCAAGAAGGGATTCTGAGATGGAAAAAAGAAATTAGAGAGGCCAACAAAAACAAAAATGTAGTGGTAATGGGTGATTTTTTAATCTATCCCCATAAACTGGAAAAATGCATGTTCAGGTCATGAGTAAGAGAGAGAGCATTCCTGGGATATGCCTAAATGACTGTGGCTTAGGAGCAGATGGTTGTGGAACCAACCAGGGGAGAGGTGATCCTAGATCTAATGCTATATGTGTGGACCCAGGACCTGGTGCAGGAAGTCAGTGTTGTTGAGCCGATAGGGAACAGCGACCACAATGCTGTCAGATTCGAGTATTATCTCAGCATGCTAACAAGTGGCAACTACTTAATGTAGTGTTACATTACGCTTCTTTCAGAAGCGGTAGGGAAATTTATCAAAGATGAGGGGGATATGGTGCACAGGAAACTGAAAGGGAAAATCAAGAGAGTCAAAACTGTCCAGGATGCTTGGAGGTTATTTAAAAAAAAACACAGTAATAAAAGCTCAGCTGGAATGTGTTCCACAGGTTAGAAAAAGGCAGCACTCAGTCCAAAAAAAGAAAAACCACCATGGTTAACAAGCAGAGGGTTGAGGAAATTATCAACAGAAAAAAGAAAATGTCTTTTAGAAAATGGCCGAAGTCCAGTTTGACTGATGAAGAATATGAGAGGGAACAATAAAATGCTGGCAAAAAGAGAAGCAAGTTGGCTGTGTAAGGGAGGCAAAAAAAAAAAAAGGATTATGAGGAACGCATGGCCGCGGTAACATCAAGACCAGCAACAAACAATTCTTCAAAGTACATCAAAAGCAGGAAGCCAGCAAGGGGAAGCGGTAGGCCCGTTAGGGATGACAAAGGAACAAAGGGTGTGCTAAAAGATGGCAGGGAGATTGCAGAGAAGCTGAATGGAATTCCTTTGCATCTGTCTTCACCCAAGAGGGAGGTGAGGAACATTCTGCACCTGAACCAAGCTTCTTAGGAGGCCCGAATCCGATGGAACTAGCGAAGATAGTGGTAGACAAGGGCAAGAAGTTCCTGGCAGCCATTCGATAAACTAAAATGTTACCAACTCCTCTGGCCCAGATTGCATTCACCCAAGAGTTCTTAAAAGAGCCTCAAGCTGTATGAAATTGCTGATCTTTCTCACTCTTTAATATGCAACTTATCCCTGAAATCAGCCTCCATCCCTGAAGACTGGAAGATGGGCCAATGTCACACCAATCAGGCCAGTCAGTTTGACATCTGTTCCTGGTAAAATTAGTAGAATCTATCATTAAAGATAAAATTATAAAACATGTAGAAAAGCAAGACTCACTGCTGGGAGTAAGAGTCAAGCATGGCTTTTTCGCGAGAGAGCAAATCCTGTCTTACAAAACTTACTAGGAGTTCTTTGAGTCACCCCCCCCCCCCCCCACCCCCCCCCCCCCCCCACCACCACCACCCCACCACCCCCACCCCCCCCCCACCACCCCCCCCCCCCCACCACCACCCCACCCCCCCCCCCCCCCCACCCCCCCCCCCCCCCCCACCCCCCCCCCCCCCCACCCCCCCCCCACCACCCCACCCCCCCCCCCCCCCACCCCCCCCCCCCCCCACCCCCCCCCCCCCCCACCCCCCCCCCCCCCCACCCCCCCCCCCCCCCACCCCCCCCCCCCCCCACCCCCCCCCCCCCCCACCCCCCCCCCCCCCCACCCCCCCCCCCCCCCACCCCCCCCCCCCCCCACCCCCCCCCCCCCCCACCCCCCCCCCCCCCCACCCCCCCCCCCCCCCACCCCCCCCCCCCCCCACCCCCCCCCCCCCCCACCCCCCCCCCCCCCCACCCCCCCCCCCCCCCACCCCCCCCCCCCCCCACCCCCCCCCCCCCCCACCCCCCCCCCCCCCCACCCCCCCCCCCCCCCACCCCCCCCCCCCCCCACCCCCCCCCCCCCCCACCCCCCCCCCCCCCCACCCCCCCCCCCCCCCACCCCCCCCCCCCCCCACCCCCCCCCCCCCCCACCCCCCCCCCCCCCCACCCCCCCCCCCCCCCACCCCCCCCCCCCCCCACCCCCCCCCCCCCCCACCCCCCCCCCCCCCCACCCCCCCCCCCCCCCACCCCCCCCCCCCCCCACCCCCCCCCCCCCCCACCCCCCCCCCCCCCCACCCCCCCCCCCCCCCACCCCCCCCCCCCCCCACCCCCCCCCCCCCCCACCCCCCCCCCCCCCCACCCCCCCCCCCCCCCACCCCCCCCCCCCCCCACCCCCCCCCCCCCCCACCCCCCCCCCCCCCCACCCCCCCCCCCCCCCACCCCCCCCCCCCCCCACCCCCCCCCCCCCCCACCCCCCCCCCCCCCCACCCCCCCCCCCCCCCACCCCCCCCCCCCCCCACCCCCCCCCCCCCCCACCCCCCCCCCCCCCCACCCCCCCCCCCCCCCACCCCCCCCCCCCCCCACCCCCCCCCCCCCCCACCCCCCCCCCCCCCCACCCCCCCCCCCCCCCACCCCCCCCCCCCCCCACCCCCCCCCCCCCCCACCCCCCCCCCCCCCCACCCCCCCCCCCCCCCACCCCCCCCCCCCCCCACCCCCCCCCCCCCCCACCCCCCCCCCCCCCCACCCCCCCCCCCCCCCACCCCCCCCCCCCCCCACCCCCCCCCCCCCCCACCCCCCCCCCCCCCCACCCCCCCCCCCCCCCACCCCCCCCCCCCCCCACCCCCCCCCCCCCCCACCCCCCCCCCCCCCCACCCCCCCCCCCCCCCACCCCCCCCCCCCCCCACCCCCCCCCCCCCCCACCCCCCCCCCCCCCCACCCCCCCCCCCCCCCACCCCCCCCCCCCCCCACCCCCCCCCCCCCCCACCCCCCCCCCCCCCCACCCCCCCCCCCCCCCACCCCCCCCCCCCCCCACCCCCCCCCCCCCCCACCCCCCCCCCCCCCCACCCCCCCCCCCCCCCACCCCCCCCCCCCCCCACCCCCCCCCCCCCCCACCCCCCCCCCCCCCCACCCCCCCCCCCCCCCACCCCCCCCCCCCCCCACCCCCCCCCCCCCCCACCCCCCCCCCCCCCCACCCCCCCCCCCCCCCACCCCCCCCCCCCCCCACCCCCCCCCCCCCCCACCCCCCCCCCCCCCCACCCCCCCCCCCCCCCACCCCCCCCCCCCCCCACCCCCCCCCCCCCCCACCCCCCCCCCCCCCCACCCCCCCCCCCCCCCACCCCCCCCCCCCCCCACCCCCCCCCCCCCCCACCCCCCCCCCCCCCCACCCCCCCCCCCCCCCACCCCCCCCCCCCCCCACCCCCCCCCCCCCCCACCCCCCCCCCCCCCCACCCCCCCCCCCCCCCACCCCCCCCCCCCCCCACCCCCCCCCCCCCCCACCCCCCCCCCCCCCCACCCCCCCCCCCCCCCACCCCCCCCCCCCCCCACCCCCCCCCCCCCCCACCCCCCCCCCCCCCCACCCCCCCCCCCCCCCACCCCCCCCCCCCCCCACCCCCCCCCCCCCCCACCCCCCCCCCCCCCCACCCCCCCCCCCCCCCACCCCCCCCCCCCCCCACCCCCCCCCCCCCCCACCCCCCCCCCCCCCCACCCCCCCCCCCCCCCACCCCCCCCCCCCCCCACCCCCCCCCCCCCCCACCCCCCCCCCCCCCCACCCCCCCCCCCCCCCACCCCCCCCCCCCCCCACCCCCCCCCCCCCCCACCCCCCCCCCCCCCCACCCCCCCCCCCCCCCACCCCCCCCCCCCCCCACCCCCCCCCCCCCCCACCCCCCCCCCCCCCCACCCCCCCCCCCCCCCACCCCCCCCCCCCCCCACCCCCCCCCCCCCCCACCCCCCCCCCCCCCCACCCCCCCCCCCCCCCACCCCCCCCCCCCCCCACCCCCCCCCCCCCCCACCCCCCCCCCCCCCCACCCCCCCCCCCCCCCACCCCCCCCCCCCCCCACCCCCCCCCCCCCCCACCCCCCCCCCCCCCCACCCCCCCCCCCCCCCACCCCCCCCCCCCCCCACCCCCCCCCCCCCCCACCCCCCCCCCCCCCCACCCCCCCCCCCCCCCACCCCCCCCCCCCCCCACCCCCCCCCCCCCCCACCCCCCCCCCCCCCCACCCCCCCCCCCCCCCACCCCCCCCCCCCCCCACCCCCCCCCCCCCCCACCCCCCCCCCCCCCCACCCCCCCCCCCCCCCACCCCCCCCCCCCCCCACCCCCCCCCCCCCCCACCCCCCCCCCCCCCCACCCCCCCCCCCCCCCACCCCCCCCCCCCCCCACCCCCCCCCCCCCCCACCCCCCCCCCCCCCCACCCCCCCCCCCCCCCACCCCCCCCCCCCCCCACCCCCCCCCCCCCCCACCCCCCCCCCCCCCCACCCCCCCCCCCCCCCACCCCCCCCCCCCCCCACCCCCCCCCCCCCCCACCCCCCCCCCCCCCCACCCCCCCCCCCCCCCACCCCCCCCCCCCCCCACCCCCCCCCCCCCCCACCCCCCCCCCCCCCCACCCCCCCCCCCCCCCACCCCCCCCCCCCCCCACCCCCCCCCCCCCCCACCCCCCCCCCCCCCCACCCCCCCCCCCCCCCACCCCCCCCCCCCCCCACCCCCCCCCCCCCCCACCCCCCCCCCCCCCCACCCCCCCCCCCCCCCACCCCCCCCCCCCCCCACCCCCCCCCCCCCCCACCCCCCCCCCCCCCCACCCCCCCCCCCCCCCACCCCCCCCCCCCCCCACCCCCCCCCCCCCCCACCCCCCCCCCCCCCCACCCCCCCCCCCCCCCACCCCCCCCCCCCCCCACCCCCCCCCCCCCCCACCCCCCCCCCCCCCCACCCCCCCCCCCCCCCACCCCCCCCCCCCCCCACCCCCCCCCCCCCCCACCCCCCCCCCCCCCCACCCCCCCCCCCCCCCACCCCCCCCCCCCCCCACCCCCCCCCCCCCCCACCCCCCCCCCCCCCCACCCCCCCCCCCCCCCACCCCCCCCCCCCCCCACCCCCCCCCCCCCCCACCCCCCCCCCCCCCCACCCCCCCCCCCCCCCACCCCCCCCCCCCCCCACCCCCCCCCCCCCCCACCCCCCCCCCCCCCCACCCCCCCCCCCCCCCACCCCCCCCCCCCCCCACCCCCCCCCCCCCCCACCCCCCCCCCCCCCCACCCCCCCCCCCCCCCACCCCCCCCCCCCCCCACCCCCCCCCCCCCCCACCCCCCCCCCCCCCCACCCCCCCCCCCCCCCACCCCCCCCCCCCCCCACCCCCCCCCCCCCCCACCCCCCCCCCCCCCCACCCCCCCCCCCCCCCACCCCCCCCCCCCCCCACCCCCCCCCCCCCCCACCCCCCCCCCCCCCCACCCCCCCCCCCCCCCACCCCCCCCCCCCCCCACCCCCCCCCCCCCCCACCCCCCCCCCCCCCCACCCCCCCCCCCCCCCACCCCCCCCCCCCCCCACCCCCCCCCCCCCCCACCCCCCCCCCCCCCCACCCCCCCCCCCCCCCACCCCCCCCCCCCCCCACCCCCCCCCCCCCCCACCCCCCCCCCCCCCCACCCCCCCCCCCCCCCACCCCCCCCCCCCCCCACCCCCCCCCCCCCCCACCCCCCCCCCCCCCCACCCCCCCCCCCCCCCACCCCCCCCCCCCCCCACCCCCCCCCCCCCCCACCCCCCCCCCCCCCCACCCCCCCCCCCCCCCACCCCCCCCCCCCCCCACCCCCCCCCCCCCCCACCCCCCCCCCCCCCCACCCCCCCCCCCCCCCACCCCCCCCCCCCCCCACCCCCCCCCCCCCCCACCCCCCCCCCCCCCCACCCCCCCCCCCCCCCACCCCCCCCCCCCCCCACCCCCCCCCCCCCCCACCCCCCCCCCCCCCCACCCCCCCCCCCCCCCACCCCCCCCCCCCCCCACCCCCCCCCCCCCCCACCCCCCCCCCCCCCCACCCCCCCCCCCCCCCACCCCCCCCCCCCCCCACCCCCCCCCCCCCCCACCCCCCCCCCCCCCCACCCCCCCCCCCCCCCACCCCCCCCCCCCCCCACCCCCCCCCCCCCCCACCCCCCCCCCCCCCCACCCCCCCCCCCCCCCACCCCCCCCCCCCCCCACCCCCCCCCCCCCCCACCCCCCCCCCCCCCCACCCCCCCCCCCCCCCACCCCCCCCCCCCCCCACCCCCCCCCCCCCCCACCCCCCCCCCCCCCCACCCCCCCCCCCCCCCACCCCCCCCCCCCCCCACCCCCCCCCCCCCCCACCCCCCCCCCCCCCCACCCCCCCCCCCCCCCACCCCCCCCCCCCCCCACCCCCCCCCCCCCCCACCCCCCCCCCCCCCCACCCCCCCCCCCCCCCACCCCCCCCCCCCCCCACCCCCCCCCCCCCCCACCCCCCCCCCCCCCCACCCCCCCCCCCCCCCACCCCCCCCCCCCCCCACCCCCCCCCCCCCCCACCCCCCCCCCCCCCCACCCCCCCCCCCCCCCACCCCCCCCCCCCCCCACCCCCCCCCCCCCCCACCCCCCCCCCCCCCCACCCCCCCCCCCCCCCACCCCCCCCCCCCCCCACCCCCCCCCCCCCCCACCCCCCCCCCCCCCCACCCCCCCCCCCCCCCACCCCCCCCCCCCCCCACCCCCCCCCCCCCCCACCCCCCCCCCCCCCCACCCCCCCCCCCCCCCACCCCCCCCCCCCCCCACCCCCCCCCCCCCCCACCCCCCCCCCCCCCCACCCCCCCCCCCCCCCACCCCCCCCCCCCCCCACCCCCCCCCCCCCCCACCCCCCCCCCCCCCCACCCCCCCCCCCCCCCACCCCCCCCCCCCCCCACCCCCCCCCCCCCCCACCCCCCCCCCCCCCCACCCCCCCCCCCCCCCACCCCCCCCCCCCCCCACCCCCCCCCCCCCCCACCCCCCCCCCCCCCCACCCCCCCCCCCCCCCACCCCCCCCCCCCCCCACCCCCCCCCCCCCCCACCCCCCCCCCCCCCCACCCCCCCCCCCCCCCACCCCCCCCCCCCCCCACCCCCCCCCCCCCCCACCCCCCCCCCCCCCCACCCCCCCCCCCCCCCACCCCCCCCCCCCCCCACCCCCCCCCCCCCCCACCCCCCCCCCCCCCCACCCCCCCCCCCCCCCACCCCCCCCCCCCCCCACCCCCCCCCCCCCCCACCCCCCCCCCCCCCCACCCCCCCCCCCCCCCACCCCCCCCCCCCCCCACCCCCCCCCCCCCCCACCCCCCCCCCCCCCCACCCCCCCCCCCCCCCACCCCCCCCCCCCCCCACCCCCCCCCCCCCCCACCCCCCCCCCCCCCCACCCCCCCCCCCCCCCACCCCCCCCCCCCCCCACCCCCCCCCCCCCCCACCCCCCCCCCCCCCCACCCCCCCCCCCCCCCACCCCCCCCCCCCCCCACCCCCCCCCCCCCCCACCCCCCCCCCCCCCCACCCCCCCCCCCCCCCACCCCCCCCCCCCCCCACCCCCCCCCCCCCCCACCCCCCCCCCCCCCCACCCCCCCCCCCCCCCACCCCCCCCCCCCCCCACCCCCCCCCCCCCCCACCCCCCCCCCCCCCCACCCCCCCCCCCCCCCACCCCCCCCCCCCCCCACCCCCCCCCCCCCCCACCCCCCCCCCCCCCCACCCCCCCCCCCCCCCACCCCCCCCCCCCCCCACCCCCCCCCCCCCCCACCCCCCCCCCCCCCCACCCCCCCCCCCCCCCACCCCCCCCCCCCCCCACCCCCCCCCCCCCCCACCCCCCCCCCCCCCCACCCCCCCCCCCCCCCACCCCCCCCCCCCCCCACCCCCCCCCCCCCCCACCCCCCCCCCCCCCCACCCCCCCCCCCCCCCACCCCCCCCCCCCCCCACCCCCCCCCCCCCCCACCCCCCCCCCCCCCCACCCCCCCCCCCCCCCACCCCCCCCCCCCCCCACCCCCCCCCCCCCCCACCCCCCCCCCCCCCCACCCCCCCCCCCCCCCACCCCCCCCCCCCCCCACCCCCCCCCCCCCCCACCCCCCCCCCCCCCCACCCCCCCCCCCCCCCACCCCCCCCCCCCCCCACCCCCCCCCCCCCCCACCCCCCCCCCCCCCCACCCCCCCCCCCCCCCACCCCCCCCCCCCCCCACCCCCCCCCCCCCCCACCCCCCCCCCCCCCCACCCCCCCCCCCCCCCACCCCCCCCCCCCCCCACCCCCCCCCCCCCCCACCCCCCCCCCCCCCCACCCCCCCCCCCCCCCACCCCCCCCCCCCCCCACCCCCCCCCCCCCCCACCCCCCCCCCCCCCCACCCCCCCCCCCCCCCACCCCCCCCCCCCCCCACCCCCCCCCCCCCCCACCCCCCCCCCCCCCCACCCCCCCCCCCCCCCACCCCCCCCCCCCCCCACCCCCCCCCCCCCCCACCCCCCCCCCCCCCCACCCCCCCCCCCCCCCACCCCCCCCCCCCCCCACCCCCCCCCCCCCCCACCCCCCCCCCCCCCCACCCCCCCCCCCCCCCACCCCCCCCCCCCCCCACCCCCCCCCCCCCCCACCCCCCCCCCCCCCCACCCCCCCCCCCCCCCACCCCCCCCCCCCCCCACCCCCCCCCCCCCCCACCCCCCCCCCCCCCCACCCCCCCCCCCCCCCACCCCCCCCCCCCCCCACCCCCCCCCCCCCCCACCCCCCCCCCCCCCCACCCCCCCCCCCCCCCACCCCCCCCCCCCCCCACCCCCCCCCCCCCCCACCCCCCCCCCCCCCCACCCCCCCCCCCCCCCACCCCCCCCCCCCCCCACCCCCCCCCCCCCCCACCCCCCCCCCCCCCCACCCCCCCCCCCCCCCACCCCCCCCCCCCCCCACCCCCCCCCCCCCCCACCCCCCCCCCCCCCCACCCCCCCCCCCCCCCACCCCCCCCCCCCCCCACCCCCCCCCCCCCCCACCCCCCCCCCCCCCCACCCCCCCCCCCCCCCACCCCCCCCCCCCCCCACCCCCCCCCCCCCCCACCCCCCCCCCCCCCCACCCCCCCCCCCCCCCACCCCCCCCCCCCCCCACCCCCCCCCCCCCCCACCCCCCCCCCCCCCCACCCCCCCCCCCCCCCACCCCCCCCCCCCCCCACCCCCCCCCCCCCCCACCCCCCCCCCCCCCCACCCCCCCCCCCCCCCACCCCCCCCCCCCCCCACCCCCCCCCCCCCCCACCCCCCCCCCCCCCCACCCCCCCCCCCCCCCACCCCCCCCCCCCCCCACCCCCCCCCCCCCCCACCCCCCCCCCCCCCCACCCCCCCCCCCCCCCACCCCCCCCCCCCCCCACCCCCCCCCCCCCCCACCCCCCCCCCCCCCCACCCCCCCCCCCCCCCACCCCCCCCCCCCCCCACCCCCCCCCCCCCCCACCCCCCCCCCCCCCCACCCCCCCCCCCCCCCACCCCCCCCCCCCCCCACCCCCCCCCCCCCCCACCCCCCCCCCCCCCCACCCCCCCCCCCCCCCACCCCCCCCCCCCCCCACCCCCCCCCCCCCCCACCCCCCCCCCCCCCCACCCCCCCCCCCCCCCACCCCCCCCCCCCCCCACCCCCCCCCCCCCCCACCCCCCCCCCCCCCCACCCCCCCCCCCCCCCACCCCCCCCCCCCCCCACCCCCCCCCCCCCCCACCCCCCCCCCCCCCCACCCCCCCCCCCCCCCACCCCCCCCCCCCCCCACCCCCCCCCCCCCCCACCCCCCCCCCCCCCCACCCCCCCCCCCCCCCACCCCCCCCCCCCCCCACCCCCCCCCCCCCCCACCCCCCCCCCCCCCCACCCCCCCCCCCCCCCACCCCCCCCCCCCCCCACCCCCCCCCCCCCCCACCCCCCCCCCCCCCCACCCCCCCCCCCCCCCACCCCCCCCCCCCCCCACCCCCCCCCCCCCCCACCCCCCCCCCCCCCCACCCCCCCCCCCCCCCACCCCCCCCCCCCCCCACCCCCCCCCCCCCCCACCCCCCCCCCCCCCCACCCCCCCCCCCCCCCACCCCCCCCCCCCCCCACCCCCCCCCCCCCCCACCCCCCCCCCCCCCCACCCCCCCCCCCCCCCACCCCCCCCCCCCCCCACCCCCCCCCCCCCCCACCCCCCCCCCCCCCCACCCCCCCCCCCCCCCACCCCCCCCCCCCCCCACCCCCCCCCCCCCCCACCCCCCCCCCCCCCCACCCCCCCCCCCCCCCACCCCCCCCCCCCCCCACCCCCCCCCCCCCCCACCCCCCCCCCCCCCCACCCCCCCCCCCCCCCACCCCCCCCCCCCCCCACCCCCCCCCCCCCCCACCCCCCCCCCCCCCCACCCCCCCCCCCCCCCACCCCCCCCCCCCCCCACCCCCCCCCCCCCCCACCCCCCCCCCCCCCCACCCCCCCCCCCCCCCACCCCCCCCCCCCCCCACCCCCCCCCCCCCCCACCCCCCCCCCCCCCCACCCCCCCCCCCCCCCACCCCCCCCCCCCCCCACCCCCCCCCCCCCCCACCCCCCCCCCCCCCCACCCCCCCCCCCCCCCACCCCCCCCCCCCCCCACCCCCCCCCCCCCCCACCCCCCCCCCCCCCCACCCCCCCCCCCCCCCACCCCCCCCCCCCCCCACCCCCCCCCCCCCCCACCCCCCCCCCCCCCCACCCCCCCCCCCCCCCACCCCCCCCCCCCCCCACCCCCCCCCCCCCCCACCCCCCCCCCCCCCCACCCCCCCCCCCCCCCACCCCCCCCCCCCCCCACCCCCCCCCCCCCCCACCCCCCCCCCCCCCCACCCCCCCCCCCCCCCACCCCCCCCCCCCCCCACCCCCCCCCCCCCCCACCCCCCCCCCCCCCCACCCCCCCCCCCCCCCACCCCCCCCCCCCCCCACCCCCCCCCCCCCCCACCCCCCCCCCCCCCCACCCCCCCCCCCCCCCACCCCCCCCCCCCCCCACCCCCCCCCCCCCCCACCCCCCCCCCCCCCCACCCCCCCCCCCCCCCACCCCCCCCCCCCCCCACCCCCCCCCCCCCCCACCCCCCCCCCCCCCCACCCCCCCCCCCCCCCACCCCCCCCCCCCCCCACCCCCCCCCCCCCCCACCCCCCCCCCCCCCCACCCCCCCCCCCCCCCACCCCCCCCCCCCCCCACCCCCCCCCCCCCCCACCCCCCCCCCCCCCCACCCCCCCCCCCCCCCACCCCCCCCCCCCCCCACCCCCCCCCCCCCCCACCCCCCCCCCCCCCCACCCCCCCCCCCCCCCACCCCCCCCCCCCCCCACCCCCCCCCCCCCCCACCCCCCCCCCCCCCCACCCCCCCCCCCCCCCACCCCCCCCCCCCCCCACCCCCCCCCCCCCCCACCCCCCCCCCCCCCCACCCCCCCCCCCCCCCCCCCCCCCCCCCCCCCACCCCCCCCCCCCCCCACCCCCCCCCCCCCCCACCCCCCCCCCCCCCCTCCCCCCCCCCCCCCCCCCCCACCCCCCCCCACCTTCCCCCCCCCCCCAAACCCCCCCCCCCCCCACCCACCCCCCCCCCCACCCCCCCTCCCCCCCCCCCCCCCCCCCCCCCCCCCCCCCCCCCCCCCCACCCCCCCCCCCCCCCACCCCCCCCCCCCCAGATGGGAACTGTAGTCCATAACATCTGGAAGGCCGCGAGTTTGACACATATGTTAACCCCTTTCAGTCTGGCTTCAGGCTCGGCTGTCGGACTGAGATGTTGCTGGTGGTTCCAGCCAGTGAGCTCCGTGTGAATGTGGACAAGGGCCATTCTTCTCTGCTACTGGGGCAGAGCCCCGGGTGGGTGGGGATGACGCTGCTGCCTGCCCTCCCTGATGTCTCCAGCAGGCTTTTTGGCAGTATGGAGAGGCAAAAAATAAAACAAACCTTCCTCACTGCCAGAAAGCCCTCCCTTGGATGCATAGACCCTAAAGGATGGCGTAAGTCAGAGCCCCGAGCCATGGCATAGCTGGGGGTGATGCTGAGGTGGAAGCAGGTTTGCCCTCTTCAGGGCACTTAACCCTGATGGAGGGCAAATACGCCAGCAGGCGGCCACTGCAACCTTCTGAGACATCCCCCCCCCCCCACCCCGCCCCCCCCCCCACACCCCCCCCCCCAAACCCCCCCCCCCCCCCACCACCCCCTGCCCCCACCCCCCCCCCCCCCCACCCCCCAAACTCGCGGCCTTCCAGATGTTATGGACTACAGTTCCCATCATCCCCTGCCAGCATGATGTTGGCAGGGGATGATGGGAACTGTAGTACATAACATCTGGAGGGCCGCGAGTTTGACACATATGATATAGATCTACAGCAACACATTTGCTATGGCCAGGCCGTTGCAGGGAGTCCCCTTTTTCTTTTCTTCTGTGTGCTGCACATGCACAGCTACACAGGTGCAGTCGATCAGATTGTGGGACAATCAGCATGGCTGCAGGGGCTCATTTCTGTATTCTTGCACATCTACACATGAGTTGCAGGGAATGTTTTAAAGAGAGAGAGAAGCATCTCCATGCAAAGATGTGAAAACAACCTGGATTGTTTCTATGGGCTCCAATTGCTACCTGAGTGGGTAAAGGGCACACATGCAAATGGGAAAAAGGAAAATGGGTTCCTATAAAATGACTGCTGTTCATTATACATATGCTGTGTGGAATCCACCTGAATAGGGTTGCCTGTCCCAAAGACATTTTGGTGACTGAGACAGACCAGACAAGTATCTCATTTGTTTAAAACATTTATCAGCGATATTTCTTTCTTAACCAAATACAGTCTTTAAAAAAGAAAGAAACTTTAAGTTGCCTCTAAAGATCGATAGTGAGGGGGCCAGGCATTTCTCCTTGGAGAGGCTGTTCCAAAATACTGGGGCTGCGACTGAAAAGGCTGGGCCCTATGTACTCACCAAATGAATTTATTTGATGGGACAGTCAGGAGGGCCTCTCCCTGTGATCCAGGTGCTGAGTGAGGGGGAACTGTGCATGGGGTCCGCATGCGCGCCCTGTGTCCTGCCACGGCACCGCCCGCCCCTGCTCTGCCCCAGAATGGCCCCTCCACGCCCTGTGTGTGTTGCTATGCATGCATTCCTTCCTTTCCTCTTCAACACATCCAGTTTCTTGCCATACAAACATGGGGATCTAGCTGCATAGAGACATTGACCCTGAGTCCCGGCATGAAATTTTCCCTTTGCTTTGAGATCTATAAATAGCCAGTTCCTGACATTTTCTCTCTATATATCATTATCTTAAAAGTCTGTCACTCTTTAGTATCACACCATAAAAACGAACAAAGCTAAAGGTAGGGCCTGTAAATAAATAAATAAGTCTCTCGCTCTGTTCCCGGTGGTTCCCAGACACTTCAGTTCTTCTGACATTTATTACACTGAGACACACTTCAGAGAAAGAGAAACCTCACTTCAAATACTTGGTTGGCCAGAGGTGGGGAACAGATTTGACACAACCCCAAAGTACACAGCAGCAGCAGCAGCAGCAACCTCCAGGTGGAGATGGGAATTCTCCTGGAATTACAGCTGATCTCTAGACTAAACAGATCAGTTTCTGTTGAGCAAATGGCTGCCGTCACATATCAAACATTGTGTCTCGAAGCTGGACTTTCATTAATTGAAACTGAAGCCTGGATTGCCACTACAAAATACTGGTTCAAGCTATATTTTAGAATTTCTAAAATATTTTTTAAAAGATCTGTTCCAATTTCGTTGGTCCAAAGTCATTGTGGATAACATCAGAACCACAGGGATCAACCTGGACAACATAGGTATTAACAATGAACTATTAGATCTTCAAACAAATTTGTGAAAGACTGAGGGATCATGAACATCATTTCCTTGGCTTGATCCATCAAAGGCATCTATATGTTCTCCTCGCTTTCTTGGAATATAGCCAAACTATAGATCCAGAGTCAAATATTTTTCTACTCTTTCATCTATTAAACAATGTCAAGCTTTTATGCTGGCACGTTTTAATAGCCTTCCATCAGCTGTCACCTCTGGAAGATACCTTCGTATACCTAAACAACAAAGACTATGCCGCTGCGGATGCAAATCTCCAGATACTATATCTCATATACTTTTGGAATACAACCTTTACTATGACCCACATGTATCCCTGATTCAACCTTTGCTAATGGCAAGGACCACTCAATCAAGTTTCCAGGTTACCCGTTTTTTATTAAGTGACCGTAATTCACAAATTACCTCAGCGGTGGCCATATATCTAGGGGGAAAAAATTAAATTCTTAAACTCTGTATTTGGATTTCTTTTTACTTTTTCTTTTAATATTTTTCACATGTTTACACTCTTCTGACAATCTTTTAATATGCCAATAAAGGAATAATGAATGAATGAATGAATGAATGAATGAGCAAATGGCTGCTTTGAAGTGTCTCCTGAATGACATTAAACCTTGCAGATATCCCTCTCCAAACCTCACCCTGCTGAAGCTCTGCCCCCAAATCTCCACAAATTTCCCAACCTGGAGCTGGGTACCCCAGCCTGGGCCAAGGAAAGGGGCCCACCCACCCTGGGGGAGAGGGGGAGGGATAGGGAGGGGGAGGGGTTAGGGTTTGAGAGGGGGCCCAGCATCCGGTCAAGGCCCACCTACCCGGGGGGAAGAGTGAGGAGGGGGATCCATGTGTTAGGATGGCACATGAATCAGCCATTGGATGGCAGAGTCTGTTAACACACATATTCATAATGTCTGTGCCAGTGTGCATACAACCCTTCCCCCAAACTCTGCCCACTTCAAGCTTCACCTCCAAATCTTCAAGAATTCCCCAACCCAGAATTAGCTGTCCTCTCCTCCCCCTAGAGACCCGGCTGGAATCCTGACTTGCATTGTGGGAAAGGTGGTGCCAGCCAACAAGTCAGGATGAAGCCAAGGAAGCCAATGTTGATATGCCATTCAAAACCACAGTTCAGTCTAACTGTGGTTCGTAAGCCACAGTCAAACCATAGTTTCATAGCCTGATTCTCTATTTAATGGAAAGCTGCCACATTTGAAAAAGAAGAGTTGATTTTTCTCTACCAAAAGGAGACTACTGAAAGGAGTCTCAGAGTGGCTTACAATCACCCTCTCATCCCTTTCTCACAACAGACCCCTTGTGAGGTAGGTGGGGCAGAGAGAGTTCCGAGATAACTATAACTGACCCAAAGTCAGCCAGCAGGCTCCATGTGGAGGAGTGGGGAAACAAATCCAGTGCACCAGATTAGAGTCCACTGCTCTTTTCTACACCACACTGGACAACCACATAAGAACATAAGAAAGAGCCTGCTAGATCAGACCAGAATCCATTTAGTCTAGCACTCTGCTACTCACAGTGGCCCACCAGGTGCCTTTGGGAGCTCACATGCAGGATGTGAAAGCAATGGCCTTCTGCTGCTGCTGCTCCCGAGCACCTGGACTGTTAAGGCATTTGCAATCTCAGATCAAAGAGGATCAAGATTGGCAGCCATAGATCGACTTCTCCTCCATAAATCTGTCCAAGCCCTTTTTAAAGCTATCCAAGTTAGTGGCCATCACCACCTCCTGTGGCAGCATATTCCAAACACCAATCATGCATTGCGTGAAGAAGTGTTTCCTTTTATTAGTCCTTATTCTTCCCCGCAGCATTTTCAATGTCTTCCCTTCAGCATTTTCAATGCCAATCGACAGTTTATTTCACTTGGTTTTGCATGTGCTTCAGTTTCCAGTGCTGCTGCTTTACACAGCAGAAATCCAGAGCCCTTCAGCTTACACAACTTGAAGAGGTGAACTCTTCCCCCCCTTTGTTTCTACCACCTGGTTCTCAGAGCTATGCTGCTTCTGGACACAGACATTCTATTCACCTGCCATAGCTAATAGTCATCATCTCATCTCTTTGCTTCCATTAGTTAATTTTGCATTTTATAAGGAGCAGGTTGGATAGTAGGGGAACACTTGCTGAGGGGCGAACTACAAAGGGGTGCCGTGCCTTTTGTGTCTTGCTCTTGGCTTCCTAGAAGGATCAGTCGAGAGCAGGACTATATTAGATGAAGGAGACCTAGCTCTGATCTCAACTGTTTGTTCTTATGTTCCTGTGCTCTTTTGTCAGCCTCCAACCTACTACCAATCAACCTAATTAGGTAAATGTGAATTCTAGTATTAGGAAATGGAGAGAGAAATTTCTTCCTATCCAATCTGTCCAGTCACAATTTTAGAAATCTCTCACATTATTCTTCCCTGCCCCGCAACCAGAGGTGGGATCCAGCAGGTTCTCACCAATTCCCGAGAGTGGGTTACTAATTATTTGTGTGTGCCGAAAGGGGGTTACTAATTGGGTCCGCTTTTCCATCTCCATGCCCTCACCTCCCCGAGAGGCATACTGCCTTGGAACGTGAAGGTTCCATATAGCAATTGCGACTAATAATGTAACTCCCTGAACTGGGTTAATCCCTTTCAGGTACTGCAATTCATTGATTCTCGGCCTTTCGTACCTTTTATCTCACCAGTCTCTATCAAAGAACCTGTGTGTTTCACCATTGCTGTGTTCAGATTTGTGAGTTGGGGCATTTTCTATAATGTGATGATGATTTAGAAATGACCTGGTGCAAAAAAAAATTGAGGGGTCGTGGGGGGGTGGCTGCCCGTGGGGGGGGGATCCAACTCAGGTTTTGCTCAGGGCTCAGGTTTGCCTAGGTACGCCTCTGCCCCCTTTGCTGAAGGGGGGCTGGCGAGGGTACCTGTTACTAAAATTTTTGGATCCCACCACTGCCCCCAACTTTAAAAAAATCAGACTCTTTAGCCTTTTATTGAAGGCTCCAAGCCCATATTCACTACTGCTGAAGCTTGGTCTCTTGTTCAGCGATGCCATATCCTTTTTGAGATTGGGTGATGAGAATTGTCACAGCAGTTTAGATGGGGGTACACTGTAGGGTTATGGATGGGTATTGTACTTGATGCTCTTCACTGCTAAGAGGGACAGAAAGGGGGAAAAATACTTGAAATGAGCAAAAACTGTACATTCTGTGCCTGCAGTAGAGGATATCTGGGGACTGTGGAACCACAACAGGTGATGCTAGAAATTCATGCATAGAATTCCAGACACTTTCTTTGATTCTAAGAATCCCCTGCAGGAGAGGGGGGATACACTAAAATGGATTGTGGAGGTGTTTGAAGGGGAGTTTAACTCTTTAATTCCCTTGATTGTCTTGGAATAAGCAACTTCTGCATGCCTAGACACTGGGGGGTGCTGTGTATCTCACTCTGTGATGTTGCCTCTCTTGTTTGTCCTCCTTGTCTGGGCCAGGAGGCCACCCACTAACTTCCTTTCTTCCCCATGCTGGTCTCACTTCTGTCCTAGCCTTTGACCTGAGCACATGGTCAATGGCAGCCTGCTCAGTGGGGCTTTCCCACTGTAGCATTCTCTCACCTGCACACACGTGCAGGCGCCCAGGTCTACCGCTCAGAGTCCAGGTCTACTGCCTGGAGTTCACGCCGGCGTACAGGTCTATTGCTCAGCAGTGTCCCGGTCTACCACCCGGAGCTGGTGCCGGCATCCAGGTCTATGTGTACCTGGGGCCATGGGTTATCCCATATCTCCATAGGTGATACAACCTTGACTAACAGGAGATGCAAATAGTATATTTTTCCCTGACCCAAAATATTTTTCATGGTATTCATTTTTCTGAAATTGCAATGCAATTGAAGATGAGTATGATATTAGCCAGGAAAACAATGAAGCTGAACTGGTTTGGAACCAGTTGACACCCACTGAACTGCTGAGGCAACACACTGGTTAAAGTGAGTGTCAGAGCTAAAACAAAACTAAAGAGTTCCAAAATGCTGATTTATCTGTACCCAAACTTCTAACGATTCAATATGCTGAAGAAGTCAATGGGGCTACAATAAAATGATAGTTGTCTGGTTCATTTATTTATTGTCAAAGCAACCTTGGAAACGAGATACAAACAAATGATCCGAGGGAGACTGGGAATTAGGATTTGTGTGCTGGGTGATTGTGTTTATATCTTGATCAAATTCCTTTGCATGCGTATGATGTGAGCTCTTGATCCCCTGGCCTTGATGTTTTATTCTACAATTCATTTCAAACATGATATTAAATATTTGTGCTCCTCCAGAAGATATGGGCACAGCCTCATGCTTTGGATCGTTATCATCCATGAAGAGCCAGTGTGATGTCACGGTTAAGACCAGATGGACTCTCATCTGGAGAACTAGGCTTGTTTCTGGGTGAGAAACACTTGGGCTCATTCCGCACATGCAGAATAATGCACTTTCAAACTGCTTTCAGCGCTCTTTGAAGCTGTGCGGAATAGCAAAATCTACTTGCAAACAGTTGTGAAAGTGGTTTGAAGACGCATTATTTTGCATGTGCGGAAGGGGCCTTGGAGAGCACCAGGGAAGCAGTGGACCACATGAGCAGTTGACTGTTTTCTGGTGAAGTGGTTTCCCTGCTCCTCCATAATGAAGCCTGCAGGGTAACCTTGGACTAGCCACAGTCCTCTCAGACCTCTCTTAGCCCCACTACCTCGCAGGGTGTCTGTTGTGGGGAGTGGGAAAGGAAGGAATTTGCCAGCCACCTTGAGTGTCCTTACAGAAGAGAAAGGCAGGATATAAATCCAAATCCTTCTTCTCTTCTTTCCATCCAGGGCCTTTCTGCCTGGTTGCTTATATTCTCTGAGGCTCATTCCACACATGCAGAATAATGCCCTTTCAATCTGCTTTCAGTGCTCTTTGAAGCTGTGCGGAATGGCAAAATCCACTTGCAAACAGTTATGAAAGTGGTTTGAAAACGCATTATTTTGCGTGTGCGGAAGGGGCCTGATACTATATGTGGTTTCATAACCCCATCTCTCCCCGATCCTTCATTTCTCCAGATCCCTCTTTTGCTCTGTATCCCTCGGATCTCTTTCCATTCCTATCCTTTCCTTAGGTCCATGCTGGCCTTTCTTTCTTTGTGTCCTTTGCTCCTTCTTTGTGTCCTTTGCTCCTTCTTTGTGTCCTTTGCTCCTTCGGTCACTTTTTTCTGAGCCTTCAGAGTATCACTTCAGAGCAGGGTCCCCAAAAAAGTGCCCAATGGGGCCAAAGTGCCCACTGGTACCTTTCCTGGTGCTCACCAAGTGTTTCTCACCCAGCAGGCTTCTGATTGGCCACTGACAATTTGATTGGCAACAGCTGCCACCACAGCACAAGGATCTTCACTGTGTGACTGAAGGTAAGATATGCATAGCCAGCATGATGTCCTGGTTAGGAGCAGTAGACTTTGATTTGGAGAACAGGGTTTGGTTCTCCACCCCTCCACCTGAGCAGTGGACTCTTATCTGGTGAAGCAGATTTGTTTCCATGCTCTTGTGCATGAAGCCTGCTGGGTGACCTTGGGTTAGTAGCAGTTCTCTCAGAACTCTCTCAGCCCCATCTACCTCACCAGATGCCTGTTGTGGGGAGAAGAAGGCAAAGGAATGTGTAAGCGACTTTGAGACTCCTTACAGGAGATTAAAGTGGGGTATAAATCCAAACTCTTCTTTTTCTGTACTGAAAGAGTTGCACTAACTGCCCATGTGCTTTTTCCCACAATTCAAAGTGCTGCTTCCTACCTTGAAGACCCTAAATGGCTTGAGGCAGGATATGTGAAAGACCATTCCCTCCACCCCACCCCAGAGGTGTAGCCATTGGTGACTACAGATAGGGAATTTTCCATAGTGGCACCTTGCCTGTGGAATCCTCTTCCCCTTGAAGCATTAGGTGCCAGACAAAAACATGAATAAGTTCAAAGTTCATTTAAATGTGTTAAAACTTTTACCCAGGCTTTCAATTAGAGTTTTTAAAAAATCCTTCCAGCTTTTTTAATTATCTATTTCTGGTCTGTTTAAATGGCTTGTTTTTACATTGAGGACTTATTATTTTAATTGCAAACGTCCTCAAGCAGGACTCTGATGAAGCAGTATAGAAACCTCTTCAATAAATTTGTGTTGCAACCGGAGGCTACTTTCTTTCAGCCACAGTCCATGAACTAACTGTTCTTGTTTACTGGAGATGAAGCCCATATTCTCCTGCGTCATGGCCAGGTCTTTAAAGTGATCTACTTGTCCAGACTGGTAGGCAGACACTGGAGGTGCATACGTACTACTAAGTAGTAAGCATCAACTCAAAAATCTCAGCTTCTTTCCCTCTTTTAATGATGTGGCTTTTAGCAATTGGATGTTTTTAGCAATTGGTGATGGCAGCAAACAGGTAATTGGGGGAGGGGGGAGTTGTGAGAAAGAAAAGTTTTACTCAAGCAGTCGCAACTGAATCCAGATGCATCCGAACAGTTCTGTGAATTGGGTCTTTTGTAGCCTAGCCACTGGGATTGCTTCAAAGCTTCTAAACATGCAAATTTTGTGCATCCATTGAACTAAGGTTCCTATGGGAAGCTCAACCATGAGTTCAGATCTGTTTGTCGTTGACAGGCTTATTTTTCGTGTCTCCCAGGAATACCATTTAAGAAATGATTTCCTGCTCATTGAGCTGAATATATTGAAACCAAGTTCAGTCTTCTGAACTGATCTGGATCAAGCTTGGGGGCAAGAATAAAACTAAGATCTGATTAGCAGTTAAGGCATTGACAGTGAAGAAAAGGCACTTGGAGTGGGTTTGCCTCTCGCTTTAAAAAATATTTTAATTGCATGCAGTTAAACAAGTGAATTTGCAAGTGAATCTAATGCTGTGCTATCGATGGGGTGAGTAGTGATTAGAATGCTGGACTAAGATCTTGCTGGGCTGAAGGTTCCCACCCTGCAGAACTAGGCTTGTCTACCTCCAGGTAGTGTCAGACTCTCGAACGTGGAAATAACAGAGACCCTAGAAAAGTCCAAAAGCAGTTTATTCCAGGTGAGATGAAGAGTAACAATGTAAAGCAGGATCTGAGCTAGAGAGCTCAGATCCAGGACTTATATCCTTTAATCCCCCCCACTTTTGCCCCACACCAAAAGTCCACTACAGTTTCTACCACAAAGAACCTGGGAACCTTTCACACCTCTTTGAAGATGGGCTGGCGCCAGGAGATTGCTAGGAAAGGAAGAGGGAAACAGGGAAACAATTGCAAATCACACACAGCAAGACATCAAGATACTGGCAGGCATGGTCCTGACAGGTAGCACACCTCTTGCCATTACAATTGATCTCCAGACAATCAGGGTCTGTATCCCTGGAGAAAATGTTTGTTTTAGAGGGTGAGCTATATAGTATTATGTCTGGTTGAGGCCCCACTTTCCATTCAAGTCCTGGGTCCAGTGACTGCTTCCTCACTTGCATAGTCCATCTTCCCCCATCCTTCCCGGTGACAATCCGGTTCAGACTTTTACAACGAATCCTATGCAGAGTTACTGAATGGGCTTAGATTAGAAGAAGAGTTTGGATTTATGCCCCAACTTTTCTCAACTGCACGGAGTTTCAAAATCCTTCCCTTCCTCCCCCAACAACAGCCACCTTGTGAGGTAGGTGGGGCTGGTGAGAGTCCAGGGAGAACTGTGACTGACCCAAGGTCACCCAGTAGACATCATGTGTGGGAGCAGGAAAACAATTCCACCAGAGAAGAGTCTGCCACTTATGTGGAGGAATGGGGAATCAAACTGGGTCTTCCAGATTAGGGTCTACCTGCTCTTAACCACTGCATTATGCTGGCTCTCCTTAGGATTGCATTAAAATTGCACAAATCATTCATAACAGCAGAGTCCTACAAATACACTATGACCAGGGGCTCCCCTTGTCAACTACCACCTCCATCTACCTAAACCAAGAACCCAGGTAAATCCCCAGAGGACCACCAGAAGTAAGGAGCAGCAGTGGTATAGGAGGTTAAGAGCTCGTGTATCTAATCTGGAGGAACCGGGTTTGATTCCCAGCTCTGCCGCCTGAGCTGTGGAGGCTTATCTGGGGAATTCAGATTAGCCTGTGCACTCCCACACATGCCAGCTGGGTGACCTTGGGCTAGTCACAGTTTCTCAGAGCTCTCTCAGCCCCAAACTCTTCTTCTTCTTCTTCTTAAGGTCCTCTGGTTACACTCTCTGGCTGCTGCATATTGACCACCAGGTTAGGCCTTGAGGCAGGTTTGCCAGCATCAATCCCACTGTACTTTCACTATCAGGGAATTAGCATTCTGAACTCCTGGGGATTTTCTACCAGCACATTGGGTGGGAATATGGGAAAGATCCTGCTCATAGAGAAGGAATTAAGACAAAAGGCCATAAATGCCGACCACTGCGAAATGGCTACATTGCAAACTTAGTAAATACTGGATAGTAATAGTGGGTCTTTTAGTATAAAAAAGTTTTTCATAGAGTCTGTCTGTGATCTTGAAGTTTGTGATGTCGAGCAGAAGAGACTTTATCAAATGAAAGGAGTCACACATTTTCCTTAGCTTGGCACTTTTGTATTCTTTGAAAGGATCTGTGGGATTTCTGTAATCTTGGTTGACTTTTCAAACTGAAGAAAAGGACATGACAATCATTCCAAGAAGTTCAAATTTTGTGTGAAATACTAAATGAAATGAGCAGTGAGTCAGAGGTCCTGTCAATTTCTTTTAGAGATGCCGAGACAGGAAAGCCCTTTACCTATATGGAACATCTTACTACGTTTTTTATTTATTTATTTTTGCCATCAAGTCACAGTCAGCTTATGGTGACTGGTATTCCTTGGAGGTGTCCCATCTATATACTAGCCAGGGTCAGGGCTGACAAGGGTCTGATTGGCCCATGGTTACCAAGCAAGTTTTCATGGTGGGATTCAAGCCTGGGTTTTCCAAGCACTAGTTCAACACCTTGTTCTGTACACCATGATGACTATTATGTTACCACTTAGCTATCTTGATAGTCAAGCCTTGGAACATGATTCTTATGGACCTTGGTTGAAGACTTAGAGCCCAAACCAGATGAGGGGACAAATGCCCTTGGGGAGTGGCAGAGAGGTGCACTGATGCATTTGCCCCCTTCATGGGCACAAGGGACATACCCACCAGCAGCGGGAGCAAAGTTGCCAGCAGCCAGCCACAAAACCCAGAAGTCCAGGCCACCACAGAGATGTGCTGGGATCCTGATTGGACACTGGTGTGGGGTGGGCCAGGGCATTCCCAGGAATGGAGTTGACATTTGTTGGCTTTCATCCTGAGTTTGTGGCTAGTTGCACTGCGGCCCGGGCCTTGGACTGACACCATCCTTTTGGATAGCATAAGTCCATGAAGCCCTATGGATGGCTTTCTGGTGGCAGGTTTTTTTGTTACTCTTTCTTTCTCTCTGCACCTCCAGAAAGCCCCACCACTCTCGGGGAGGGGGGGGCAGTACTGCTGCGGTGTTGTCCCTGGCTGCCAGGGACTCTGTTGGGCTATTGTGGTTACAGACACCAGGCTCTTCCTGGTTGCCCATGGGGTAGGGTTATCAGATACAGTTTGGGAAACTCCTTTAAATTTATCCATCCATCCATCCATCCATCCATCCATCCATCCATCCATCCATCCATCCATCCATCCATCCATCCATTATCATATTTATATACTGCCCCTTCCCCTGAGGGCTCTGGGCGGTGAACAACAAAATAGTGCTACATAGACAACATAAATAAATAAATAATATAGGCTCATTGAGCCATAATATCATTAAAACATAAAATTACATTTGAGGATGGAGTCTGGAGAAGACAGGGACCTAGTGGTGTAGTGCCAAGAGGGCGGGTGTGTGCGCGATGCCCTGGGCGCGCGCTGGTACAGGGGCGTGGCAGGGGGATTCCAGGGCATGGTGGGGCATGGCACGATGGGGGCATGGCAGGGACGCAGGACACACGCATTCCCCGGGCGCAGTTCCTCCTAGCTACGGCCCTGCAGAGACCTCAGTGGGGTGCAGAGCCATTCAGTCCACCTTCCAAAGCATCAATTTTCTCCAGGAGAACTGGCCTCTGTCACCTGGAGATCTGTTCCAATTCCCAGAGAGCTCCAGGTCCCACTGTAGCAGGAGACCGGACAACCCTAAAGAAAACATCGCTGCATCTCAATCTCTACATAAGAAATCTGGAAAATACCTTGAATAGCGCCTGCCAGGCAATACAATCAGTCCTGGGCTTGTTGGGCCAAGAGAAAACTGCCTCTGAATAAGGCAGCTTCAGATCTTCCTTTCCCTGTGTCACAGCTGATATTTTAAGAAAAGAAAAGAGGAACTGAAAATAATGACAAGCAAAAAAGGAATCTCTCTTCTTTTCTGCAAATTGTTTAGGCAAGAGGCGAGGCAAGACAAGAAACCTGCATTTTTTCTTCTCTTTTTTTTTAACATTTTAAGGGGGGGAAAGATGATTATGTCAACTGCATTGGAAATATCCTTCTAAAAAGTTTACTGTAGTGAAAATTTTGTTGCTACGTCTCTGGCAAGGTTATTGTCAGTTTGGATTATCTGTTGCATAAGTATCACTCAGGCAAATTAGTTCTGCCTGGGGGCTTGTCTAACCTGGATGCTTAGCATTCCTAAACCCGTTTCCAGCACAAATCAGCTCTATATTTTCTGAAGTCCTGTATCCATTCCCCCCCGCCCCCAGATTTATACAACTCTATTATGCATAGCTTAAAATTAACATACCTTTTTACGACATTCAGAACTTCTAACTGATGTCTTGTACATCCCCAATCCTAATGATATTCTCTCTCTCTCTCCCACTGAAATATTTTTGTACAGCAAAGATCAAGATGGCAGCTGAACTAAAGTGAAGTTACGGCCACCAAACATATTCCCAGAGAAATGGATTAACAGCCTCTAACCCAGCACAATATCCCAACCCATGAAAACACTATGGGAAGAGACACTGGTACAAATTACTAGGCTTTGGTTGTGTTGTGCTAAGTGCTGTCAAGTCACTTCTGACTCATGGTGACCCTACGAATGAATGTCCTTCGAAACATCCTATCATTAACAGCCTTGCTCAGGTCTTACAATACTGGGGACTGTGGCTTTCTTCATACAGTCAATCTATCTCCTGTTGGGTATTCCTTTTTATTATTATTTTTTATTGTACAAGAGTCAGAGGATAACAAAAAACAATGCATGAATATTGAAATAATTAACTCAAATGCTCCATAAATTCCATATAATCCATGCAAAATTATCCTAACATTTCATCTATTTAATAATATCCTCCTCTAATACAATGCATTGCTATTCTTGTCCTATGTAAACTCTCCACCCAGCCCCTCTGTACCCCCCCACCCCCACCCCGGACTTCCACTCTACATTCCTTATATATAGCATTTCTATAGTTAAAACAAAAAGTTAACATTTTATTAAATCTCCTATCTTAAATCATTAATATCAAGCTGGATATGTTGTCATATCGTAAGTTTCTAAAATATAGTCTGACCATGGTTGCCATATCAGTTTATACTGTTCTAAATTACCCTTTTTAATTGAAATGATATTTGGTCCATAATGTACAATTGTTGCATCTTCTGTTGGGTATTCCTCTTTACCTGCTGCCCTTCAACTTTTCATAGCATTATTGCCTTTTCCAGTGAGTAGGACTGGTTTACTAGTGAGTTAAAAATCATGTAACACCAGCTATAGACCTTGTTTAGATCACCTCTTTTCTGGCAATGGTGACTCCATTCTCATACTCACCTGCTTCCCAGAATCCTACTGGATAGCAATGGACACCACTCTGGGCACCACCGAAGTAAGCTGGCTAAACAGGGGCTGTAGGCAAAGAAATAAAAGTCAGGCCACATCCGGAAATGCACCACTTGGCAAAAGAGGGGTTGGCTGGCTAAGGTTTAGCAACCTGAATAGCCCAAATTAGCCTGAGCAAATCACAACTTGGAAGCTAAGCAGGGTCGGCCTTGGTTAGCACTTGGAATGTGGGACCTCCAGGGAAGATCAGGGCTGCCAGACAGAGGAAGGCAATGGCAAAACACCTCCATTTGTCTCCTGCCGGGAAAACCCCTTGCAAAGGTGCTGAAAGTTGGTTGTGACTTGACCATTTATTTCATCTCACGTATCCGATCAAGCTACAGTTTCAAGAGTCTGGATTTATATGCTGCTTTTCTCAATCATAAGGAGTCTCAAACTGGCTTACAAACTCCTTCCCTTCCTCTCCCCACAACAGACCCCTTGTGAATTAAGTAGGGCTGAGAAATACTCTGAGATAATTGTGCAAGCCCAAGGTCACCCAGCAGGCTTCAGGTGGAAGAGCGGGGAATCAAACCCAGCTCTCCCAATTAGAGTCCACCACTCTAAACCGCTACACCAGTACTCTCTATGTCGGCCACAACCCCTCTTCAAACACAACATTTAGTCTCGCTAGACTAAAAAAAATGACTCCTGCAAGGTCAGCACGAACTCCTGGCTACAATGTGAACTGGAAGGAACAAGTAAAGGACAATCAGGAATTGAAGCTTTTAGCACAAATGACCGCCAATGGTCAAATGGAAAATGGATATTCACAGCTGCCATTGAAGTAATTTAGGGAAAACAAGCACCGTGTCATATATAGACTACTGGATTTGTAACAAAATACCTCCCATGGATTGTATGTTCTTGACAAGCTGGAATCTGTTTGGACCAAGGCTAAGAATGGTGTTAATCCATGAGAAAGGGGGTAGAAGAGTCCATTAGCTTCACAAGTTTCACTTCTGTACTCTGTTGATCAGATCATCAATTCCAGCTCTCTCAAAATTATCCCTGCTGAAGGTAGGGCAGCAGCAAAATTGAGTCAGGATATAGAAGCAGTCAAAAAATCTTGAGGGTACAAAATCTCTCTCTCATTGTGTGAATCCGATGTGATCTGTGATGAGATCAGAACAGACTGGGCCCACCAGATCAGGCAAAGAGGTGGTTTGCCATTGTCTGCCTCTACATAGCAACCCTGGACTTCTTTGGTGGTCTCCCATCCAAGTACTAACTGGGGTGGATCTTGTTTAGCTTCAGAGCTCCAATGATACTGGGACAGCTTGGGCCATCCAGCTCAAGCCAAATACATACAGAGGTGGTTTGCCATTGCCTGCCTCTATATAGCAAAGCTGGACTTCCTTGGTGGTCTCCCATTCATGGTCTTAACAGATCTGGCTCTGCTTAGGTTTCACAATTTGATGAGATTAGGCTAGTCTGGGCCATCTAGGTCAGGGCAAGAGATGAACAGCGGTGGTTGGCCATTGCCTACCTTCGCAAAGTGACTCTGGATTTCCTTGTCAGTCTTCCATCCAAGTTGATGCTGCTTAACTTTTGAGATCTGATGAGATCAAGGCAGCCTGAGCCATCTAGGTCAAAGCACCTCTTCTTAAAAAGGAACATTTTTAAATTTTATTTTTTGAAAACCAGACAGTTAAAAACCAGTGTGTTTTTTTAAAGAGGAACTGAATGTATAAAACTGAAGTCACAATGGCATCAGAGAACCATATGAACTTAGGTCTGTGAAAAAGAAGTCAGGATGGAATGAAGATAAAGTGCTTTGAAGGCTAAGCCTTGATGAATGAAAAAAAATCACAGGTTGTGGGTCCCTGTGGAATAAGGGGAAAGGATGGATACAGAAACAGGATCAAAGATCCAAAAAACATACTTGAAAGTCGCAAATAATAGTGATACAAAGAAAGAACTGAGACTGCTGGTTGGACAGATGTCCCACCCCAAATTCATTAATTTTGAACCGTATCTAGAGAACATTGGGCTGAGCCCAACTTGAAAGAGGAAAAGGGGAAAAATAATGTAAGACAGTTTCTTTGAATGATTTTGTTAAAAAAAATAGCCTTTGTTCTCGTTCTGGACATTTTGAGCACACATAAAACCCCGAATGAACAAGGCGTCCAGGATGAAAAAAGACACCTTGTTGCGGACAAGTTCCCACTGCTGGCAAACGAAAGATCATTCTCCAACACCATGCATAGAAATCAGTGTCCTCAACTGGTTCCGCCCCCCCCCCCCATCTCTCATTTTAACAAAAGGACCCTGCTTCCCCCAGCTGAATGACTATTAAGGGATTTACGAATTCCCTTTGTGTTACCACCAATGCAAGTTCCTTGATACAGTGGAAAAACAGGTTACCACTGAGTCCAGCAAGTCAGACAACATAATATCTCCTGTCAAGGGTCAAAAGAACAACATCAGTCTCCAACTCCAGGGCCATTCATCCTCTTAATAGCTGGAGTGGACCTGGTGAAGCACACACCGGACTGTCGTTAACCCAGGACTGTATAGGGAATTTAATTCTAGCTGTGGCTGAATTGCTCTGATAATAACAATGGAAAAATCAGGGAAACAAGGGCTTTGCTCTCATCATTTGAAAAGGGAAACATTTTCACAGGTAACCAGAGTTTCTGGGAAAACTGAATAGCTTATAAAAATGCACATTATGTAGATGGTGAAGAAAACAAAATCCCACATGCACAGATTTTGTGAATGGAGCCTGTTAGCAATGTACAGAGGCCTATCCCCAGCTTGATAAATCTTCTGCTCTTATAATACAACCTGCATTACAAAAACTAGGATCTTGTCTAACATCTTGGAGACCACAATGCACAGCTGATGTGTGGCAAACTATTGGGTGGTCACAGATTGGGCTGGCCTGAAACGAACTGATATTGTTACAAGTTTCTAAAAATATTTCTGATATTTTCAACCTTGAGGAATTTGGTTTTTCAGATGAAACGTATAAAGTGTAACCCAGATCATTCAGGCCTGTCCAATCGAGACAGTTCTTGGAAACTAAGCAGGTCTAACCCCAGTGAGTGTTTGGATGGGAGAACAAGGGTCATGACGTAGAGGCAGACAACGGAAAACCACCTCTCTTTGTTTCTTTGCTTGACCTGGTTGGCCCATGCTAATCTGCTGTCATTAGATCTTGGAGGCAAAGCTGGTTAGTACTTGACATATTAGAGCACCTATCACTATTAAAATTGAACTGCACTTTATCTCCTTTGTAATAGCATTGTTGCCAGTGGGCATATTGTCTCATTTCATATTCCTGGTATACACATTGCCCACATTTGTTACATTTTGTGATTAGTACTTGACATTTGACAAGAGAGAGGCATTTAAAAATTGAGTAGATTTTAAAATAATAATGATGACGATGACGATGACGATGACGACGACGACGACGACGACGACGATGATAATAATAATAATAATAATAATAATAATAATAATAATAATAATAATAATAATAATAATAATAATAATAATAATACCTCTAATATCCTAGGTCCTTTGGAAGGACTCAATATTCAGAGATGAATTCCAGACACTTGTGCTGTGTTGTTATGTGTATAATACTAATACTAATACTAATACTGATATTGATATTGATACTGATACTGATACTGATACTGATGCTGATGCTGATGCTGATGCTGATGCTGATGCTGATGATGATGATGATGATGATGATGATGATGATGATGATGGGTTGGTAGACCACAACCACCACTGAACATTTCTTGCCTTGAAAACCCTACAAGGTCACATAAGTTGGCTGCAACTTGAAACTAGGGCTCATTCCGTACATGCAGAATAATGCACTTTCAAACTGCTTTCAGTGCTCTTTGAAGCAGTGCAAAATAGCAAAATCCACTTGCAAACAGTTGTGAAAGTGGTTTGAAAACGCATTATTTTGCCTGTGCGGAAGGGGCCTAACAGAAATAATGGTATCTGTGAGAACTCCGAGGTCTCAATCTGAAAACTAGAACAGTCATAGGTCCATTCAACACAGTTGAAATGAGACGTCCCGAGGAATCAAAAAACAAGCAAACCCAAATCCTCAGAAGGCACTCCACACAGCCTTTTTCCCAAGACGTCCTTCGGATGCCTTATTTCTGCTTGAGACATCTTGAAAAAACAAAAATGCTTCAAAGTGCACCTTTCTCCCCTAAGCTACCTGCAAGACATCTCCTGCCTGGCTGTACAGAATGCACAGCTGAGGAGGCGTCATGTTTCCCACCCAAAGATTTTGTTCTCTGGTCAGTTTCACCTTCTGCTTGCCCCTAACATGCTGAAGGCTGCCCCAGGACGTTTGCTCTGCAGGCTCTGATCCTGGGTCCCTTTTCAGCCCCCAAAAGTACACAGTTGTACTCAGCTGGTCAGGTTAACCCAATGCTTTTTAATGGGCGGCAGATTCGTCTTCTGAGCAGCTACGATTCAGATTAGCCTGTACACTCCCACACACGCCAGCTGGGTGACCTTGGGCTAGTCACAGCTCTACGGAGCTCTCTCAGCCCCACCTACCTCACAGGGTGTTTGTTGTGAGGGGGGAAGGGCAAGGAGATTGTAAGCCCCTTTGAGTCTCCTGCAGGAGAGAAAGGGGGGATATAAATCCAAACACTTCTTCTTCTTCTTCTTCTTCTTCTTCTTCTTCTTCTTCTTCTTCTTCTTCTTCTTCTTCTTCTTCTTCTTCTTCTTCTTCTTCTTCTTCTTCTTCTGTGTGTCGGTGTAGCTATGAAGATCACTCCTTGAAAAAAAAACTTTTTAAGAAAGAAAACTATATTTTGTCGGCATCGGCAGGACCAGCTGAGTACAACGATGTACTTTTCAGGCTGAAAAGGCGCCCAGGATAGGAGCCTGGGGAGCAACATCCTGGGACAGCCTTCAGCAAATGGCAGCAGGGAGAATCCCTTCAGCTGCACACAAAATGTTGGGCACAACAAGTAGAGGGTGAAACTGACCCAAGAGCAAAATGGTTGAGTAGGAAACAGTCTCTTTCCCCCTGTCAAGACCCCTCTGACACCTTTGCTGTCTGGGAAGCACACCAGATACCACCTCTTTTCAAAATGTCCCCCGGATGTCTTATTTTGGGTGTGTGGAGTGAAAAGAGGCCATTGCCTCTTTTTGACATGCCTCAGATGTCGCTGTTGCGCTGTGCAGAACGGGCCACGCCGATGTACAATGCAAATCATCACAATTGAAAAAAGCCAGCACTCTAAATATGGAGACAGATGGTCAAACTTGCAGGAGCAAATTTGTAACTCCAGAGGTTCGGCCTGCATGCTGTTGAAGCAAATGTTATTTTTATTTTTATTAGGTGAGGACAAATTTCCCCACAGACCCGAGCAGATATATCAGGGATGGTTAGCACAATGAAACCGGCACATTTTGATTAGCCCTCCAAACTAATTGTATTCCTTAAATGAACCTTTCCTTCCTTTGGTTTGTTGCATTTCAGAGCACACTCATTTTCAAAGCAATTGTTTACACCAGTCAAGATCTTTTTTTTTCCAGGAAACCTCCCTAAAGGGTATTTCAAAGGATTCTGAAGTTGCCGTTTATACATTAAATGGGCTGCTGTCACCTGAGGCACAGGCAAAATAGCTCTGAACAGCTCAGTGCAACTGTCTCCGTGTCCTTACTCTCTGGCAGAACTGATCCCTGCTTCTGAGCATTCAGTACCATTGGACCATGCAATGCATATAAACTCAACACCTGCTACAGCCCTTGAGAATGTCTAACGGAGAAAAAAAAATACAAAACCAGCCTCCAGAATTAGGGTCCTGAGCAATTCAAGTTCAGGAGTGGTACAACCCACATTTTTAGCTGCAGTTTTCAGTTGAGTCTGTTTTCCCCATTAATTGTAGCCGTGTTCATGACTGCCTCACTTCAGAAAGGTTTTTTTTTAAAAAAAAAACTTTCCCCCCATTTCTTTGTTTGAGTTGGCATCAATGGGAAACCACATCTTTGATGATGATATTGTATTGTCGAAGGCTTTCACGGCCGGAATCACTGGAGTGTTGTGGGATTTCCGGGCTGTACGGCTGTCAGGAGAAAATGCTAATGGAACACAGCTATATAGCCAGGAAACACCACAACACTCCGACAATGATATTTTTTTTTGCTTTCTGTCCAATAGGGATTACATTCAGAGATGAAGCTGCCTTCTACTACTCAGACTGGCAACTGCTGTCAAGGGACTAAGTTATGGTCCTTCACATCATCTACTGCAGGGGTCCCAAACATTGTACCCATGGGCCAGAGGTGGGATCCAGCAGGTTCTCACAGGTTCCTGAGAGTAGGTTACTAATTATTTGTGTGTGCTGAGAGGGGGTTACTAATTGGTGATTTTGCCACGTGATTTTTGCCTTAGTTACGCTTAGTTACGCTCAGCAGTAGCGCGCAGAACTTGAAGCAGTCTAGCAGGAGGTGCACCAGCATGCGTGGCAGCCTGTGCCTGCGTGCATTTGTTTCCCGCCCAAGGACTGGCGCAGCGGCTGCATCCTTGCCACAGCCTCGTGCAGGAATGCCCCGTCCATGGAATCCCCGGCCACGCCCCCTTAGTGCCCCGCCCATCCCCATTGGCGCTACGCCACAGTTTGAATCCCACCACCATGGGAACCTGTTACTAAAATTTTTGGATCCCACCACTGCCATGGGCTCCATGTTGCTGACTGACACCTTTTCAGGGGTCCATCAAGGGTGCTTAGGAAATGGGCAGGGCCAGGTAGAGATCTGGCCCAGCAAGGCTTTTTACTGAGATCTGAGATTTGATTAGCTGTGCAGATATATATATTTTTTAAAGTTGCTCTGACTGCAGCTTCAACTACAGCACAAGGATTGGCTCTGTGTTACTGAAACTGAGTCACAGTGCAGAGTTGTAAGATGCAGTACCACAGTCCAATCTCTGCTCATTACCTGAGTTCAATCCCAGCAGAAGTTGGTTTCAGGTAGCCGACTCAAGGTTGTCTCAGTCTTCCATCCTTTGGTAAAATGAGTATTCAGATTGTTGGGGATAAAGTGAGAATGACTGAGGAGGCAATGACAAACCACCCCATAAATATAGCCTGCCTAGTAACTGTTGTGATGTGACATCACCCCATGGATCACTAATGACCAGAGCTTGCATAGCAGCCACCTTACCTACCTAACTGCTTGTGACTGGGTCCACTTCTTGCAGTCACCATTTTGTGGTAGCCATTTGCTGTTGCGCCCACCATGCCATGACAGAATTTCAAATATGCCCATGAAGGGGAAATGTCCCCTTGCCCCTGGGAGTTGGGGACCACCAGCTTGCAGTGGTAGTCTTGAAGACATGCTGAGAGTTTCTTTTCTTTAAGGGAATCAAAATTTATTGTGTACGCAGAAAAGATGGAAGGAGAGCTGAATCCAGCAAGCCAGGTTAGTTTCCATCAAACGTAGGTTCAACTTTTATAACCAGATACAAACGTCATAATTAGAAATGGAATTACATTATTAAGCACACCGAGGAAAAAAAATGTGCTGATAAAAACAATTATTACCGAAGCTGGATTCTGTGCAAAGGTTAGCTCCCCCAATTTCGGCAGCCCTTATTTAGAGGAAAAAAGATTCGGAGGAAAAAAGGGAGCATGTCTTCTGTCTTTCTCATGTGCTTTCCTTGAACTCAGATCAGCTCATTGCAGCTGGAAAGGTTTTCAAAACAGCTGGAATAAACATGGTTTATAGACTTCCTGTGTAATCATTCTTAGATACAGATGTCCGACTAGCTCAATGTAACCTAAAAGATTATTAACCCTTATTGAAATCAGTAAGCAGCGTGTAGAGTATTTGGGGTCTCCTTGAGGTCTATTTCCAGGCTTCTCCTTCACCCACAGGCTCAAAAAATGATTCGGGACTCCTGATCTACTGATTGGTTCTTTCAATTGGAATTGTTCAAGACTGAACCTGGGAACTTCTGCATGCAAAAGCAGAGGTTTTTCAACTGAGGTATGGCCCCTCCTCCCCAAATTATCAGGGATCGTTTCCATCACTAATTGAATCCTTCTGATCAAATTCAGCCTACATTCATCATCAAATTGCAGGGAGGAAGGAGAAGGAGAAGGAGAAGGAGAAGGAGAAGGAGAAGAAGAAGAAGAAGAAGAAGAAGAAGAAGAAGAAGAAGAAGAAGAAGAAGAAGAAGAAGAAGAAGAAGAAGAAGAAGAAGAAGAAGAAGAAGAAGAAGAAGAAGAAGAAGGAGGAGGAGGAGGAGGAGGAGGAGGAGGAGGAGGAGGAGGAGATGATGGTGATGGTGATGCTGGAGGAGAAAAAGAAGGTATCTTTGCTTAATAAGCAATTAAATGTAAATCATATTTTTCATTTCTGTTCCAATCAGAATGACATTTTTAGAGACTATACTCCTTGCCCAAGGGCTACTTTTTTCCAAGTTTCAGGTTAGTAGAAAAAAGACTTCTTGGTTTATAGCCAATTAAAAGCTCTGGCTGGCAGAAAGGGGCAGAAAGGGTTGCTTTCAAAAGACAAGTACATAAATAAATGTGCAAAGAAGGTACCAAGATTTGCACTTTAGCAACTCAACAGTTTGATTTTTGTATGTACTATAAATAGCCATAGTAGGCACGTACAGAGAGCGCCCATGTGTAGAAGAGCTCGGACTAAAGGGAACTTAATGAGAAAAAAGGGTAACTTAATGAGAAAGACCTCAAATGCTATCTAAATAGTGGCTCCAGCCCATGCAGGAGAAATCACACTTCCTTTCAAATTCCAAAATAGGAGCAAGCCGCCACTAATTGCAAAGCAAACTTTGCATCAGGAAATTTTAAAGTTTAGGTCTCACGAGAGAAATGTATTTGTTGGGCAGGAGAAGAGTGCAGTACTGCTAACTTATATAAACTCTAAAACCTTTTCTTAAGATGCAACAACAATTGGCAAAATGCTTTCTACTGATGGATCTACCGCTGCAATTTGCTTTGGGTGGGATATCTGTTAACTCTTTTGGTTGGATAAAGAGCAGTCAGTGTCATCTAAGGGGTACTTCCAATGAATTATATCTTTGAAAATATTATGTTCTCCTTAATATTAACCTCGTTGCTCGCATGCAATTTGAAATGCTGTAACTTAATGGCAAAACTTGTTTTAACTCCCTTCCACTCATTCACTGTAAGTTCTGGATTGTCCACCATCAGGGAGAATCCACCCACCTGCCGTTCTGTGCAGGTCACCCAGCAGGTTGTGTGCAGATTCTCTGAGGACCCCACAGGGTAAAGAGTCCCCCCAAGCATGTTTTCTCCCTGTGGCAATGAGTATGATCAATCTACAGCAGCATGTTCATTATAGCCTGGCTGTTCCAGGGAGGTCCCTTTTTCTTTTTCTTATTTTGCATGTTGCACATGAAAAGCTATGCAGGTGCACCCAATCAGATTATGGGTAAATCGGCATGGCTGTGGGGGTTATTTTCTGTATGCCTGCGCAGCTATGCCTGTGTTGCAGGATTTTTTTTTTAAAAAGAGAGAAGTTTCTCTGTGCAAAGGCATGAAAGCAACTCAGATTGTTTTCATGGGCTCCAATTGCTGCCTAAACAGCACCAGATGTGTATGGGGAAAAGGAAATTGGTTCCTTTACATTTGCTGTGTGGAATCCATCGAAGAATCCATCAGAATTTTCAACAGAAGATGTAATTCATTCACCTTGGAAGTGGATGTGGAAAGCGACCACAGCAAAGATCTTGTCTTGACCTGGATGGCCCATGCTAGACCTATCCTGATCTCATCAGCTGTCAGAAGCTAAGCAGAGGCAGCCTGGTTAGTTCTTGAATGGGAGACCGCCAAGGAAATCCAAGGTTGCTATGAAAAAGGCAGGCAATGGCAAACCACCTCTCTTCATCTCTTGCTCTGACCTGGATGGTCCAGGCTAGGCCAGCCTTATCTTGTCAACTGTCAGAAGCTAAGCAAAGTCAGCCCTGGTTAGTGCCTGGATGGGAGACCACCAAAGAAGTCCAGGGTTGCTATATAGAGGTAGACAACAGCAAAGCAGCTCTTATTGTTGCTTGCCTTGAAAATTTGAGGGGATCAACATGATGCTGCTGGCCATGAGTTGTTGCCTGGCAGATCTGCAGCCACCGTTCTCTCCAACTCCAACTGGTGCCCTCTCTGCTGCCTTTTACCGCCAGTCCTGGGTTTCCAGGTCTCCCACCATAGTATGGCTGGTAGGAGGAAATGGTGGGATGAGAAGTGCGAGAATCACACCAGCATACTGACGTCACCTTAAATGAAAACCAGAAATGACTTCATGAGATACTCTAGGCTCTGCAAGCACTGTAGTTTTACCATAGAGTTTCAACAAACCTTAAAGCATCACATGGCATCACTTCTAAACCAGAAGTAACATCAGTGTGCTGGCATGATGCCAGTGCACCAGTCCTTGCCACCCTAAATACTCCCAGAGTTAGGGTTGCAGACTGGTGGGTGTGGACCAGAATTGCTACCACACCATCATCCTGACAACCATTTTTAATTTTTTCTTCTGCTGGGGGGAGTGGTAACCCCATCCCAGGGGTTAATAGCTACAACCAAATAATCAAATTCTAACAAACGCTGTGTTCTGTTTTAACAATAGCATCTTAAAGATTGATTGACCATACAATACATTTTTCCCATTTAAACAAATGGGACTGAAACATGTCTAAGTATGGCTGGATTTGTCTCTTCACTTCTTCAAAATGGAGCTTTTTTACATTCATCAGTATCCTTCATTGAAGAATTGTTGATATGCGGAGAAATTGTCACTGGTGACGAATAAAAACTTGCCCTTTGGGAGCACCTACAGGGTTATTAACAAGCGGGTCACCTGGTATAATGGCAAGAGATCCAGTGGATAATTTAATCCTGATGATGTTACATAATCAAACAAATCAAAAAAAAGATGACACTAATATGAAAGACTTGACAAGCTGTCCTTAACCTCACTGAGCGGTTGTGTTTACTAAGCATCCGTTTTAAAGATCTGGATAAATGAATCACTTCACCTTTATTCCCCTGAAGAATGCTATTGATTTTTTTTTATGAAAATGAATTAAACCTTTACTATCAATTAGACTGTGTGCTTATTTGTTTTCAGAGCAGTTTTCTCATTGCGGATTCCAGAGCTCTACCCAACAGCAAATAACAATCGTACCGTCGGTCTACTTATTGGCATTTATATTGGATAAATAAAACTCAATTACACTTTGGTTTGAACTGCATTAGGATTTGCAATTTTGATCGGCTCCCAGTTTTGAAGGTTTCCTGACTGGATTACTTCTCATCCTTTGCCATTTTATTGTTTGCAGGTGTCATGGGTTAGGGGAAGTTTAATAAATAAGTGGACAATGAAAGCACAATGGTCAGGCATGGGTTGATTTTTATATTAATATACAGTAAGCCAGGGATCCCCAACCTTTCAGGACCTTGGACAGCTCTAACATTCTGACACAGGCCATTGGGCACGAGCGGGGTGAAGCAGGTGGGGATGAAAGTGTTCGGAGACAACTGTGACTAGCCCAAGGTTACCCAGCAGGCTTCATGAGAAGGAATGGGGAAACAAATCCAGATCACCAGGTAGGAGTCCCCCTGCTCTTAATCACAACAGAACACTGGTGTAGCATGCGTGTGTGTGTATGAGAAAGAGAGAGAGAGAGAGGGAGGGAGGGAGGGAGGGAGAGAGAGAGAGAGAGAGAGAAAGAAAGAGAGAGAGAGAGAGAGAGAGAGAGAGAGAGAGATGGTTGTAGAAATGGTTGCCAAAAATATAGCTGAGTGTCCCACTGGTATCATTCACCTGCACGATCATGGATGATCTTATATAAAAGTCTCATGCATATGTTAAAGAGCCCGGATAGCGGCAAACCTTGGAGAACACTACATGTTTTGTTTCCATAACAGTAATTTTAAAAATCTACACAGCTGTATTATTTCTTTTCATTATCTGCTTCTTTTGTTGGTTAAGAATTTGCTAGCGTGTTTTTTGATACACTTCAAAATATTTATGTTTTAGATTAGAAAGTAACTGAGGAACTCAAATAAACATAGGCAGATCCTAGCCAGAGATCAGCACAGTTAAGTCAGAAGACTGAACTCTCCCAATGAAACCAAGCATGCCAATAACACAAGTAAAACAAAATCGAATCCTTGATGGAATTTTGCACACTCCTTTTCCTTCTGTGGTTTGTGCTATTTTCTCTTTCTGGTTCATTTCAACAATGCTCACTGTTTTTTTTTTCAACATCTGTTCCATGTAAATAGTGGGAAACTACTGGGAAATATCAGCAAACTGGGAATAGCCACTACACTAGTGTGATATTGCAGTTAAGAGCAGTGGACTGTAATATGGAGAACTGGGTTTGATACCCTTCTTCTCCACTTGAATGGCGGACTCTTTTCTGGAGTTGTTTCCCTGCTCTTCCACATGAACCCTGCTGGATGACCTTGGGCCAATCACACCTCTCTCAAGACTCTCTCAGTCCCATCTCACATGATGACTGTTGTGGGGAGGGGGAAGGGAAGGAATTTGTAAGCCTCTTGGAGATTCCTTAACAATAAAGAAAAATAAGGAATACATCCAAACTGTTCTTCTTTATTTACTTTGTTTATACCCTACTTCTCTCCCCAGATGGGGACCTAAAGAGGATTACATCATTCTTATTTCATGTTATGCTCACAAGAACCCTGTGAGGTATGTTAGTAGCATAAAGTCAGTAAGCCTAAAGAGTAGAGTTAGCAAGCCTGAGAGTAGTCTAAAGTTAGCAAGCAGAATGGGGATTCGAACGTGGGCCTCCCAGATCCCAGTCAGATACTCTAATCATTATGCCCCACAAGATCTCTGGAAATGATGGGAACACAAACATTCACCATGACAACCTATGAAAAAGCACACATTTGTGCACCCTTAAGTAATTGTGCCCAGATTAGCGAGTTTAGATCTCTGATTTTACAATAGTTGTGGACCAGAAAGTTGAGTCTCCTACACACAGCTGTTTATTTCAAGTTGTGTTGACTGACAATTTTCAGGCTCATGAACTCCGCATTGTGTCAGAGATCCGAGATCACACCTCCCAAGCTTTTCTTTAACACTGAAAAGGTATCTGTGTGTATGTGTGTGTTTGTGCTGACCAGTACAAATTGGTCCTTATTAGTTAGAAGGAAAGACAAGTATTCACATGGAGTGTGTCTTTTCCCTTGGAATAGCGGTTTGGGGAAAATGATTTCCATTGGAAAAGGCAGCAGGGTCACGTCTGGGTCATTAAAGCAACTTCCTTGTTAAGCTCAGAATCACTGACAGACCACCCTCTTGTCGTGCCACTTTGTTTCAAGACAGCTGCCACTTGATGGCTTCGGTTCACTCCCAGAGGATAACTGCAGCTCTCATTAGACAGTGCCAGAACACGCAGGGGTGGTCAGGACAGCGCAAACGCCTTTCCTAATATGCATTAACACCCACTCCTGCTGGCATGATGGGCCAGGAAAACTATGCTAAAACAAGCTGTAACTTACATACTTTGCTAGCCAAAGAAGATCTTCATAGCCCTGGGAAAAGAAGAAATGCATTCCCATGACTCACAACAAGAACACACCTCTTCACCCAATTTCTCCAGCAATCCATTTCTTTTCTTCTTGTTAGGAATCTGAAGTTTGTTTCTAATCAGTAGTATTTTGATCAAACAGAAACTCAAAGCAAGGGAAGCAAGGGAGATTATCCAGAATTTCCAGATTTCATTCTGTCGATACTCAGGAAAAGGAACAAGGGGTGAACCCGAGGTCTAAAAATAATTGTAGACACATTTTTTTAAAAAAATGTATATATATCATTCAAAAATTATGAAAGGTAATAGAAAATCTCTTTCAATGTACTGTTGTCAAGCCAGGTGTCACCCATCCTATATCTGTGCATTTCATTTTTTTTAAAAAAACCCAAGTGTAGAATCTTACATTTATCTCTGTTGAAATTCATTTTGTTAGTTTTGGCTCAGTTCTTCATTCCCTTCATCTACCAAGTTTGTCACTCTATCAAAAAAAGAGATACGATTAGTCTGGCATGACTTGTTTTTCAGAAACCCATGTAGATTTTCAGTGATCACATTATTCCCTTCCAAGGGCTTACAGACTGTCTCCTTAACGATCTGCCCTAGAATCTTTCCTGGTATTGATGTCAGGCTGACTGGGAGGTAGTTGTTTGGGTCCTCTTTTTTTCCCTTTTTGAAGATGGGGACAACATCAGCTCTCCTCCTGCCAGACTCCTGGGAGAGCTCCGCTGGGACTTCTCCTGTTCTCCAGCAGTTCTCAAAGGCTGTTTCCGCATGGCCACACTCGAGGGTGCGTCGGCATATACAATGTCAACACCCCCCCCCCCGGGACCATTCGCATGAACGGTCCCAGTAGGGGCAGGGAAGATGGCGCAGCGCTGCACCGTCGCCTGAATGATATACCTTCCCTGCGATTTTCCGGCATGTTGCCCAGGTCAGGGTACATGCCCCCCTGCCCTGCACGACAGCTCTGGAGTCACAGGGCGGGGGGCATGTCCCCAGGCCTGCGCGATGTGCCAGAAGGTAGCAGGGAAGGTACATCGTTCGGGAAAGGGGGGATGCCGCCTTCCAGCCGCTGTTTCCAGAAAACCTTGCTTGGGGAGCGAGGTTGGGAAACAGCGGCTTCGCGCCACTGGGGGGGAGCGAGGGCGGCGCTGCTGTGATGCAGCTGCGCCCCCAATGCGAACAGCTCCCTAGGGATGGCGTTTTTGCCGTCCCTAGGGCGATGTTATTGGCCCTTGTGGAAAGGGCCAAAGATTATAGCAAGTGGTTCTGAGATTACTTCTGCAAGTTCTTTTAATACCCCAGGATGTAGTTAATCAGGTCCTGGAGATTTGAACTCATTTACAGTATTCAGGTATTCCTGTACCAGCTCTTTATTTATTCTGTGCTGAATTTCCCCTTCTGTAACTTCTGATCCATTTCCCCCCAGTTGAGCACTGTTTTTCTTTTGGAAAAAAACAAGGCAAAGAAGGTGTTGAGTAGTTCTGCCTTTTCTCTGTCCCCTGAATGTCACCATCTTCTCCATGCAGTGACCCTATGATATCCCTTTTCTTCCTTTTGCTACAGACATAACCAAAAAAGCCCTTTTTATTGTTTTAAACATCTCTCGCAAGTCTGAGCTCATGTAAGACTGAACACACTCAAACGAAGTTGACTTCGAAACAAAGGAACGAACTTTATTGAGATGTATCGCCCTAGGTACAGGGTGCTGGAACTGAGGGTTCTTGCCCTCAGTTCCAGTATATATACAGGTGGGAGTGGGCGGTCCTTCCCAGTGGCAGGAACGGGGGAACCTGGGAAACCAAAACTAGATATACAACAGAGGTTTAAACGAGGGTCGCAACCCTGACAGCTCATTGGGAGATTTAGCTTTTCTGACTTGCTCCCTACCGTGTTTCCGGGGTAAATAAGCCCTTTATGATTTTTTCTCGGGATTTCGGAAATATTCGGAAATATAAGCCCTACTCCAAAAATAAGCTCTAGTTACAGATTCCCTGACACAACTGATCTGGTCACATGGGGGGCACAAAATATAAGACATCCCCTGAAAATAAGCCCTAATGGATCTTTTGGAGCAAAAATTAATATAAGACCCCGTCTTATTTTCGGGAAAACATGGGTACATGTTTTGGCTATTTCTTTGAATTCCTCTTTAGTAATTTCCCCCCTTTTCCATTTTTTATACATGTTCCTTTTATACCTCAGTTCACTTGAGAGTTATTTAGGCATCCATCCTGGTTTCTTGAGACACCTCCCATTTTTCCTCCTCATTGGAACTGTTTGAAATTGTGCCTTCAAGATCTCAGTTTTAAGAAACTCCCAGTCATCCAACCATCATAACAACAACAATGTTGGTTACATCAACTATTTGCTACTGGTACACAGTGCCTACTTCTGCCAGTAACCTGTGGGTTCATGGTCATCCAAAGTCAAATAACCTGGGGGTGATTCATAGAGAGATGCCGTAGTCTTGTTATCGATTGCCAGATGGTGTGACAATTGAAGGCTGTGGCAACCTATTGGAGTCAGATCAATTGTTCACCCATTTCCTTGTCCCCTATCCCTTGTTTTGTGTTTGGCGCCACCTTAACAAACTCTGTGTTTTATAGTGGAGTGTTGATACTGTATGTTGTTGTGATGCCTGGGTTCTGTTGGTGGGTCTTCAGTCTGGTCTGTGGAGAGGTGTATGGGAATGCCACTTTTGATGAGTTCACTTGGACTACACCATTGATAAGACTCTGAATGTTTGTTATATTTATCTGTCTTTTATGGACAATTGTTTTATTGTAATTTGGTATGCCAATAAAGGCTTGATTATTAAAAAAAACTCCCAGTCATCTTGTACTTTCTTCTCTTTCAGTGTTCTTAACCATAAATTTGGACACTTTTCAAAAGTATGTCTGGAATGAGCTTTTCCCCCAATTATCAATGTGCAAGACAGCCACCGTGCACTAAAAAGAAACACAAAGCAGAATCGTGACATGGTCAGACTATCACATCAGGATCCCTCCTGTTGCATGATTGAAACAGCACATAGTATCACAGTAGAAGAAAAGAATGCATGCATGCAGTCTGGTAACAGGAGCAGCAGTGGCGTAGGAGGTTAAGAGCTCATGTATCTAATCTGGAGGAACCGGGTTTGATTCCCAACTCTGCCGCTTGAGCTGTGGAGGCTTATCTGGGGAATTCAGATTAGCCTGTGCACTCCCACACATGCCAGCTGGGTGACGTTGGGCTAGTCACAGTTCTTTGGAGCTCTCTCAGCCCCACCTATCTCACAGGGTGTTTGTTGTGAGGGGGGAAGGGCAAGGAGATTGTCAGCCCCTTTGAGTCTCCTGCAGGAGAGAAAGGGGGGATATAAATCCAAACTCTAGCCAGGAGTGGGAATGACACAAACAGAAGACTGCAGAAAACTGTCATGCTTAGCAGCAGGACAAAAGCTTACTGGTTAAAAAAGAAAGAATGACAATTTGCTGACAAATCAGGGCCACGCTGGAAGGAACAGCTAGACAATTCTGGGTGCCGCATACTGAGAGTTCAGTTTTGCCAGAAAGGGGCCTTTGATTATCCTCCTGAATTCTTAAGGTCATTTTAGCAAACCTGTTGCAAATTTTGGTTTCTAGAACTGGTTATTTTTAGCACGCCGGTTGAAAGTTTTTGATTCTGAGAACAAATGTGTCCTTAACACAGTCATAATGAATACTCAGGGCAGCTTCAGACATCTGCAAAAAAAGTGCAAATAACCGCGGTCCATTTCCATTGTTCTCTGTAACTATAATGGAAGTAACTGACTCTTGGTGCCATTAGTAACTGAGAAACTGGAGGGAACAGGCTGGTTTCTGAGTACAGCATGGTGGGGTATTATGACAGAGAGAGAGTGTCAAGTGACCCAGGAAAACAAACGGAGCTGAATAAAGCAAACTAAAATTAGTAACAGGCTAACAGCTTGTCCATTGCCTAGAGCCAGACACAGCAGGGGAATGATGATGATGCTTGTTGACAGACAAACTCAATGCCCCCCCCCCCGTTTAAAAATAAATAAATCTAAATTCTGTTTTGTAAAATCACCAGACATTTAATCAATATAATTCAGAATAGAGCTAATCAAGATAGTAAGAGACAGCCTGGGGGATCTGTGATTGAGGCTGACTTTCTAAAGGGTGGATTCATTTTCCAGATTTCTTGAATCCTTTAAAACTTTACCTGTGCCTTCTGAAGAATAAGAAGAGGAGGAGGAGGAGTCTGGATTTAAACCTCGTCTTTCTTTCCTGTAAGTGATTTCAAAACAGCTTACAAACTCCTTCCCTTCCAATGTATCGTAGAAAGCTTTCACAGCCGGATTCAACTGGTTGTGGTGGGTTTTCCGGGCTGTGTGACCGTGGTCTGGTAGGTCTTGTTCCTTATGTTTCGCCTGCATCTGTGGCTGGCATCTTCAGAGGTGTATCACAGAGAGAAGTATGTCTAGTGAGAAGGGAAAGTTTAGTGGGGTATATATTGTCTAGGTACCAGGGTGGGGAACCTATTTATTTATTTATTTATTTATTTTTATTCTTTAGACTTTTATACCGCCCTATCCCCGAGGGGCTCCGGGCGGTGCACAACATATAAACATAATACAATCATAAGACAGCTAAAAATATTTTTTAAAGCAGCGATAGAAACAGTAAAAGCTAAGTATACTAAATGTAATAAATACAAGTATAAATATAAGTGGCGCCCGACAGCTCCATTTTCAAAGTCCTCTCCCCAAGAGGGAGGGGCGGCGAATCCCATTAGGTGACAAATGGCCCAGATGTAAAAAGCCAAAGGGGGGGGGGTGATTGGGTAAGTGATTGGGTAAATGATTGGGTGGAACTTGCTATGCAAAGCTGAGGTTGAGTGCATTGTATTGCAGGTGGGGTTATCAGTCCATTTACATTTGTATTCGCATTTGCATTCCCTGCAGCAGCAGTATTGGTGAATGCAACTTCTTCCCTTCCCCTTCCCACAATGGCCACCTTGTGAGGCAGGCGGGGCACAGAGAGTATGGAGAGAACTGTGACTAGCCCAAGGTCACCCAGCAGCTTTCAGGCAACTCTGCACTTTCAGGTCATGATCCAGCACAGTTTTGCTCTACAAACCTGTGCAGAGTTACTAAGCACATAGACAAGGGCAGCCAAACAGTGACGGGAGAAAAAGAGGGGACAGGGGGATCTGCATATGCTGACCAGTAAAAAAAAATCACCATAGATTTTTGGCAATTCCTAGAGCTACCCTATATCACTTACATTTTACCATAAAGTTTCCGGCAATTCTTACAGCTACCTATGTCACTTCCTCTCTTTTTTAAAAAACTGAAAAGGACATGATGTCACAATTAGTTCGGAGCTTCCCATATGCCTGCCCACAGTTCTGCCACTGATTTGTAGCCATTGTGGGCAATCATACCATAGCCCAGTGGCTAAGGAAGTGGGCAGTGATGTTTTCCCCACGGACATAATATCCCAAGGGAAAACTGGGATCAAACATACCTGGTTGTTTATATCTCGGTTTTTCCCTTTGCACAGCTGTCCCATCAGCATGTTCAGGCTGGGAGGAAGAACTCCAGTGAATTATGCATGGGCCCCTGGTTTATTTTCATTTTCCACATGAATGTTTACATAATTAACGTTTACGTAGTTTACATACATACCTGCGCATGTGCGAAGATTCCTGTTTTTCTGATGTTCTGATTGGCTGTAGCTGTAGGGCCGGGAGAGCAGGCAGGAAGCGGGAAAAATAAACCGGTCTGTCTCCTGTGGTGTTTGCATGGGAGCGGGATCGGCCTGGGCTTTTTAAAAAGAGCCTCCAATTTTATAGTTTTTTGAAAGCTGAGGGGTAAGGGAAATCTTGCGGGGTTGGCCCAATTTACGTCCGGAAGCCATGCAGAAGTCACGTTTCACCTCCTTATCCCAGGATATGTGGTCCGTGGGGAAAATGCCAGTGAGTCATTCAGGAGGTTAGGCAAACAGAAGCATTTGTTCCTCTCCCTCCACTCAGACTGCTGCTATGAGCTGTTTCTTTTTTTCCTGCAGTTTCTCTAGAATGACAGCATGCTCTTTGCTATCTGTAAAGCTGTCATCTATAGAGTCCGTTGCTTCATCTGATTTTATTCCATTTGCCTGGTGACCAATCTCCCAGATTTCACTCTGGGATTTTGTGCATGTCCTCTTACAAGGAAACATGACACAGACACAGTTATGCCCCTTCCCCTTTAGATATCTGAAGCACAATTTTACCTTCCTTTTCCTGCATGGTTGTACCCCCTTTTTACTATCACATGATCAAAGTCATAGTCTGCTCATCTTAAAAGGTAAAACGACGAGTCATCATTAACCCATGAAGTGACATCACAGCACAACATTTACTAGGCAGACTTTGTTTATGGGATGTTTGCCATTGCCTTCCTCAGTTATCTAACATTTTAGAGAGCAGCAGTAGCATAGTGGTTAAGAGCAGATGTATTCTAATCTGGAGGAACCAGGTTTGATCCCCCACTCTGCTACTTAAACTGTGGAGGCTTATCTGGTGAACTAGATTAATTTGTGCACTCCAACACATACCAGCTGGGTGACCTTGGGTGAGTCACAGTTCTTCAGAGCTCTCTCAGTCCCACCTACCTCACAGGGTGTTTCTTGTGGGGGGGAAGGGAAAGGAGATTTGTAAGCCCCTTTGAGTTGGGAAAGGAGATTGTATCCCCCCTTTCTCTCACAGGAGAGAAAGGGGGGATTTAAATCCAAACTCTTCTTGTTCTTCTTCTTTACCCTCAGCAAGCTGGGTATTCATTTTACTGATCTCAGAAGGCTGGAAGACTGAGCCAAACTTGAGCTGATGACCTGAAACTTATGTCCTTTGGGATCAAACTCAGGATATAAGCAGAGATTGGGCTGCACTATTACAGCTTATCACTCTGCCGCATGGGGCTCCTCCATCTTAGTTGAATGAATTTTAATCCACGAATCTGCTAATTACTGTCATTTTCATATAGTGGCAAATGTTCAGAAGCAAAGCCCACCTTTGTTTTTAAGGCCCGGATACACGTTTCCTAGCATGCATCCTCTTAGAAGAGGCATTCCAGTCTGAAAGAAAGAAGTATGCTGGCATTTAAGCTGATTGACCATATTCAGTTTGCTGCCCCATTAATTTGGCAGGTACCATCTAGATTCTAGCCTATCAAAAGGTGATTGGTTCAGGTGGCCAATATACATAAATGCAAGTCAAGGGTCCATGCATCCCTGATGTGCAACACAGGCGCCAGAAGAAGAAGAAGAGTTTGGATTTATATCCCCCCTTTCTCTCCTGTAGGAGACTCAAAGGGCCTTACAATCTCCTTTCCCTTCCCCCCTTACAACAAACACCCTGTGAGGTGGGTGGGGCTGAGAGAGCTCTGAAAAGCTGTGACTAGCCCAAGGTCACCCAGCTGGCATGTGTGGGAGTGTACAGGCTAATCTGAATCCCCAGATAAGCCTCCACAGCTCAGGTGGCAGAGCTCGGAATCAAACCCGGTTCCTCCAGATCAGAGTGCACCTGCTCTTAGCCACTATGCCACTGCTGCTCCTAAGCAGAGTAGCCACAGGAAACAGAAGAAAAGTTTATAATCACACACACTCAACCTTTTCTGTGAATTTGGGATAACTGTAACTTTTTGTATCTCAAATGTATGTTAGCAAGTCTACCTTTTTAATCTTGAAAAATCAATAGCTCTTTCCCCTTCTCCCTCCAATACACGCTACTCTTGTTTTACACATTTACTCAATATTTCAAAGTAGAGAGAGACAAACAGACAGGTAATGAAATGAGGAACACCAGTATGAGAAGATGCCTGATAAGTCCAAATGAAATAGGTGCGTAGAAAGTAATTTCTTGTCACCAGGGATGATTTTTCCCTTGTGCATACTGAATTCATGCATCTTTGTTTCTGTTCCATTTTCTCTGTTCTTGCTTCAAATTTTCCTCTACAATGGAAACATTTTTCAACACTATTCATGCATCAGCGAATCAGTGTTATACATTACAATACAGACAGGGTACCAGCAAGAAGATTCAAGGGGTACCAGATTTTCCCTTCCCCTATTTCCTCTTTCCCTTCCCTAAAAGCCCCAATAATACCTCCTTTTTTCTTTTCTCCTTCTCTCCTTCCAACCCACCAGTCCACTTCCACCCCACCCCCCAATTTTCAGCTTTCCCTCCTTCTCTCTCCTGACAGCCAATGAGGTGCAGTGGTTCAGTGTGCGGACTCTGATCTAAAGAACTGGGTTTGATTCCCCATTCCTCCACATGACTGGTGGACTCTTCATCTAGTGAATTGGATTTATTTCCTTGTTCCTCCACAAGAAGCCTGCTGGATGACCATGGACTAGTCACAGTTCTCTCAGAACTCTCTCAGCCTCACCTGCCTCACCAGGTGTTTTTGTGAGAAGATGAAGGAAAGAAGAAGAAGAAGAAGAGTTTGGATTTATATCCCCCCTTTCTCTCCTGCAGGAGACTCAAAGGGGCTTATAATCTCCTTCCCCTTCCCCCCTCACAACAAATACCCTGTGAGGTAGGTGGGGCTGAGAGAGCTCCGAGAAGCTCCGAGAAAGCTCCGAGAAGCTCTGAGAAAGCAGTTTGTAAGCTGCTTTGAGATTCCTTATGGTTGAGAAAAGTGGGGTATAAATCCAAACTCTTCTTTTTCTTCTTCCCCTGGAAAAAACTCTGGAGACATCTGAGCCTTGTCTAGCTCCCCTTGCGGGAAACCTGAAAGGACTTGTGGGGGCACAGTCACCTCACTTTCCTCTGCATTCCCTTCACCACACTACTTCCTCTTTCCCCTCTCCTGGAAGCTTCCATATCCTTCCTTCCTCTGCTTCCTTCTTTTCTACCCCAACTACTATTTATCTGACCCCGTCTTCAGCTATATTTTTGTCATTTCTTCATTTCATTGATACCCCACCTCACATTGTTCTTGTCTCCTCCATTTTATTCTCACAATAATCTAGGATTGCCACATCCTCTCTGGGAATGGGAGATCATTCACTTTGGGCCCCTTCTTGCTGGCATTCAGCTGGAAAGAAGGGGTCTTGCCAAAGGAAAACTGAGACTAGGCCTCAGTGCCATCACTGCATCTATGTCATTTTCAGAAGTGACATCAACATGCCAACAGCGGGCGTTTTCCCACTTACCTTAAGCCGCGTGCTACTCTCCTCAAGTAGCGCGAGGTCCCCCAGCACTCCCCACTACAGGGGCGGCAACAATGCAGCCGCCCCAACGCCGCCTCAGTGTGCGTCATTCCTGCTGCCTTTTGAAACAGCGCCTTTGGATGACCCCGCACAGAGCGCGGGGTCGTGGGGAAGCCCGGGAGCGCACCAGAAATGGCGCAGGCTGGGAGTTGCGCGCAACAACCTTTAGACCAAGGTAACTGGGGAAACGCTCAGTGTTGAGGCCTCAATTTGTGCCTGGTAAGACCCTTCCACTCCACTCCTGCCCCACCAGAGGGTAGCTGGCTACCCTACAATAACCCTGTAAGGCAAGAATGTGTAACTAGTCCAAGGTTACTCAGTGAACTGCCACAGCTGAGTGGGGATTCCAACCTAGCTCTCCCAGACTCTAGTATGAAATGTTCATCACTACACCACACAGATTATTGTGGCTGCTGTTGAACAGTGGTAGGCAGAGAAGAAGAAGAAGAAGAAGAAGAAGAAGAAGAAGAGTTTGGATTTATATCCCATCTTTCTCTCCTGTAGGAGACTCAAAGGGGCATACAATCTCCTTGCCCTTCCCCCCTCACAACAAACACCCTGTGAGGTGGGTGGGGCTGAGAGAGCTCCGAGAAGCTGTGACTAGCCCAAGGTCACCCAGCTGGCATGTGTGGGAGTGTACAGGCTAATCTGAATTCCCCAGATAAGCCTCAACAGCTCAGGCGGCAGAGCGGAGAATCAAACCCGGTTCCTCCAGATTAGATACACGAGCTCTTAACCACCTACACCACTGCAAGTCCACCTATGCCATGCAAGTCCACCTTGGGTGGAGCTAAATGGCAGGCATAGGCTGGGTTAAAAACCCAGCCAGCACACCTATGGATCCCAAAGTATCCCAGCCTACTCCCCTATCTCAGCAACAGAGGACTGGGAACATAACATGTAGTCTCAGCCTTACAGTTATGCGGATCTATGTTGATGATATTTTGAAAACGGACTACTTGTGATACCTATTCTACCTTCTTTTGATCTGCCGGTGAATGCAGCAAATAGAGTTTTATCTGTGTTCATTGAATCAACCAAAATGGTAATCCAGCCATCAGTATTGTAAATGCTGAACAGACTGCCTTAATAAAACCGATTGATGGCATAAGCAGCAAGTTCACTTCTGTTTCAACTCTTGCGGTGGGCAAGATGAAACAAATTTAGCTTGGCTGCACTATGGGGATATAAATGGTGCGGATGCCATCCTTTCCCTTCCTTCTCCCCAAAAACGAAAGTGATGAATACATACAGATCCAAAATTGTTTTACGTACATATCCGAGATTTCTTTCTTTTCATGACGCTCACACTATTGCACTGCCGTAAATTTAATATGTTCGCCTACGCTACAGTTAGTTCAGTTGTTCTGTGTGACCTCTTTGGGTTCTGTTCCATGATATCACCAGCCTTTTCCCCTTGAGTCTCAAAGTTTGGGACCCAAGCAGCAGTGGTACAGGAGGTTCTGATGCTGCGTGGCTTGGGTCGACAAACTACTTTGTCCAGGGGACAATTCCCATATCTCTTCTGTATGGTAACCTATATACCGAATCAGATGTCTGGTGGTGGTGGTGGAAAGTACTATCAAGTTGCATCTGATCTGTGGTGTCCCTGCAAGGTTTTCAAGGCAAGAGCTATTCAAAGGTGGTTTGCTATATCCTACCTCTGTCTGGTAGCAACCGTGAACTTTCCCATCCATCTAACCAGGGTCTTAGCTTTTGAGATCTGATGAGATCAAGCTAGCCAGGGCTACCCAGGTCATTTGACATGCATTTTAATGCAAAATTTATGATGCAACTTTTAGTTTGAACTCTATCTACTGTAATTGGCAAACTCTGGTCTCATGGTAATAATAAATATTGATTGATGTGGGAGAGCTTGCATGAGCTGCAAAACCAATTCAACAGCATGCATGAAAATAAAATAATTGCAGCTAATAAAGTTCCCAAGGAGTATGTGGTTTGAGACTCATGATATGAGTCTACCGAATGAATGAATGAATATTTATTGACAGTCATTGTCCAGGTTAATAAAGGGATTTACATACATAAATATTAACTTCAAAACTACGAAAATAAATTTTAAACTTAAAATTAGGATGAAAACCTCACCAATTAAATATGCTCAATTAAATTCATACTCAGTTATCTAAGTTTAGTCCTGATTATACGTACAGACCAATTTAATACCCATTTTTGCTGATTAAAAATCATATTTATAAATCTTTAAAATAGAATTAAATAGTAGGTTATCCAGGTCAGGGAAGACAGAAATGGTTTGCCATCGCCCTGGATTTCCTTAGTTGTCTCCCATCCTAATACCAACCAGGCAAATTATGTTGAGTCCAAGATCTGACAAGACTGGGAGCCAGGTCAGGGGAGACAGAGGTAGTTTGCCATTGGCCACCTTTGCATAGCAACCCTTAATTTCCTTGGTGGTCTTCCCTCCAAGTAATAACCAAGGATGCCCTGTTTAGCTTCTAAGAATCTATTATAGCTTCTAAGAATCTGGATAGCCTGAAGAAGAGAAGAGTTTGGATTTATAACCCACCTTTCTCTTCTGTAAGGAGACTCAAGGGGCTTACAATCTCCTTTCCCTTTTCCCTTCACAACAAACACCCTGTGAGGTAGGTGAGGCTGAGAGAGCTCAGAAGAACTGTGACTAGCCCAAGGTCACCCAGCAGGAATGGCTGGAGTGTACAAGCTAATCTAGTTCACCAGATAAATCTCCACAGCTCAAGTGGCTGAGCGGGGAATCAAACCCAGTTCTCCAGATTAAAGTGCCCATGCTTTTAACCACTGCACCACACTGACTCTCAACAGCTAGGTTATGGTGATTAAATGCCTACACAAGAGGAATTTTTTCTTCTGAGTGTGCCTTCACAATGTCACTTGACTATTTTTTCAACAAGAAATCTGCATTTGCATTAGTCAAAATCAGTCTGTATATATCTACTTAATCAGTCTTGCCTATATATGGTCATCTATATATATAAACGCAAAATACCACTGACTCACTGACTGACTCATCAACAGAACTCAAAAACCACCGAAGCCACACACATGAAATTTGGCACACCTGTTCCTTATGTACTCCAGGTGCTCACTAAGAAAGGATTTCCCACTTTCACTTGATTTATTACCTAGTTACTGTTTTCACTGCTCATCTCTGGCCATCTGCGCAAACATTCTAAGGGCAAACCAACCCCTCAGTCCACAGAAATGCTGCACTAACATTCTAAGAGTGACAGTTAAACACCACCAGCTTCATGTCCTTCACCATCTGCACTCTACCACTGCCCTCCACAACGCATGTGAACCTATTTGAAAACAAACCCATCAGTCCACAGACAGGCTGTGAGGAAATATGCTGCATGTCACCCCAAAGTTCACAAACAGGCTGCAAAAAAGTATGCTGAATGTCACCCCGAAGTTAACAGACAGGCTGTGCAAAAGTATTCCTCCACCCACACTCACGTTAACAACACTGCTACAGCCAAATACTATCAACCTACATTACAAACCACACTATCACCTAGGACTACTAAACATTTGCTGGGTTTTGCATATGGACATCAGACTGATTACTGTGGAGACACGTTTATTGCTCTTGGCCTCCAATCACCCTGTGCTTGGTGTCGTGCTCTGAAGTGGAGAGATGAGCCCCAGGAATGTGCTGCAGTGGCGGTACAGTCCAGCTCCCTGCCCTTCAACCCTACCCTGAACCTGTTCACAGCCTTCTCACTCATCAGCATCCAATAGGCTGTGAGGAAATATGCTGCATGTCACCCCATTTCGAGAGGCATAAGAATAAACTAATTGCAGAGTGCTGTCCTCCCTGATTATAACCATTATTGTACATTGAAAAACCTTGACCTGCCTTTAACAGCTGTGAAGTTTAACGAGGCCAGTTAATAATCTAGAATCTGGCTAGCTGTTATATTTGTATTTAGATTATATTGCTGTGCTATTCTAACTTATATATATATCCCCCCCCCCCCACCCCCCCCCCCCCCCACCCCCCCCCCCCCCCACCCCCCCCCCCCCCCACCCCCCCCCCCCCCCACCCCCCCCCCCCCCCACCCCCCCCCCCCCCCACCCCCCCCCCCCCCCACCCCCCCCCCCCCCCACCCCCCCCCCCCCCCACCCCCCCCCCCCCCCACCCCCCCCCCCCCCCACCCCCCCCCCCCCCCACCCCCCCCCCCCCCCACCCCCCCCCCCCCCCACCCCCCCCCCCCCCCACCCCCCCCCCCCCCCACCCCCCCCCCCCCCCACCCCCCCCCCCCCCCACCCCCCCCCCCCCCCACCCCCCCCCCCCCCCACCCCCCCCCCCCCCCACCCCCCCCCCCCCCCACCCCCCCCCCCCCCCACCCCCCCCCCCCCCCACCCCCCCCCCCCCCCACCCCCCCCCCCCCCCACCCCCCCCCCCCCCCACCCCCCCCCCCCCCCACCCCCCCCCCCCCCCACCCCCCCCCCCCCCCACCCCCCCCCCCCCCCACCCCCCCCCCCCCCCACCCCCCCCCCCCCCCACCCCCCCCCCCCCCCACCCCCCCCCCCCCCCACCCCCCCCCCCCCCCACCCCCCCCCCCCCCCACCCCCCCCCCCCCCCACCCCCCCCCCCCCCCACCCCCCCCCCCCCCCACCCCCCCCCCCCCCCACCCCCCCCCCCCCCCACCCCCCCCCCCCCCCACCCCCCCCCCCCCCCACCCCCCCCCCCCCCCACCCCCCCCCCCCCCCACCCCCCCCCCCCCCCACCCCCCCCCCCCCCCACCCCCCCCCCCCCCCACCCCCCCCCCCCCCCACCCCCCCCCCCCCCCACCCCCCCCCCCCCCCACCCCCCCCCCCCCCCACCCCCCCCCCCCCCCACCCCCCCCCCCCCCCACCCCCCCCCCCCCCCACCCCCCCCCCCCCCCACCCCCCCCCCCCCCCACCCCCCCCCCCCCCCACCCCCCCCCCCCCCCACCCCCCCCCCCCCCCACCCCCCCCCCCCCCCACCCCCCCCCCCCCCCACCCCCCCCCCCCCCCACCCCCCCCCCCCCCCACCCCCCCCCCCCCCCACCCCCCCCCCCCCCCACCCCCCCCCCCCCCCACCCCCCCCCCCCCCCACCCCCCCCCCCCCCCACCCCCCCCCCCCCCCACCCCCCCCCCCCCCCACCCCCCCCCCCCCCCACCCCCCCCCCCCCCCACCCCCCCCCCCCCCCACCCCCCCCCCCCCCCACCCCCCCCCCCCCCCACCCCCCCCCCCCCCCACCCCCCCCCCCCCCCACCCCCCCCCCCCCCCACCCCCCCCCCCCCCCACCCCCCCCCCCCCCCACCCCCCCCCCCCCCCACCCCCCCCCCCCCCCACCCCCCCCCCCCCCCACCCCCCCCCCCCCCCACCCCCCCCCCCCCCCACCCCCCCCCCCCCCCACCCCCCCCCCCCCCCACCCCCCCCCCCCCCCACCCCCCCCCCCCCCCACCCCCCCCCCCCCCCACCCCCCCCCCCCCCCACCCCCCCCCCCCCCCACCCCCCCCCCCCCCCACCCCCCCCCCCCCCCACCCCCCCCCCCCCCCACCCCCCCCCCCCCCCACCCCCCCCCCCCCCCACCCCCCCCCCCCCCCACCCCCCCCCCCCCCCACCCCCCCCCCCCCCCACCCCCCCCCCCCCCCACCCCCCCCCCCCCCCACCCCCCCCCCCCCCCACCCCCCCCCCCCCCCACCCCCCCCCCCCCCCACCCCCCCCCCCCCCCACCCCCCCCCCCCCCCACCCCCCCCCCCCCCCACCCCCCCCCCCCCCCACCCCCCCCCCCCCCCACCCCCCCCCCCCCCCACCCCCCCCCCCCCCCACCCCCCCCCCCCCCCACCCCCCCCCCCCCCCACCCCCCCCCCCCCCCACCCCCCCCCCCCCCCACCCCCCCCCCCCCCCACCCCCCCCCCCCCCCACCCCCCCCCCCCCCCACCCCCCCCCCCCCCCACCCCCCCCCCCCCCCACCCCCCCCCCCCCCCACCCCCCCCCCCCCCCACCCCCCCCCCCCCCCACCCCCCCCCCCCCCCACCCCCCCCCCCCCCCACCCCCCCCCCCCCCCACCCCCCCCCCCCCCCACCCCCCCCCCCCCCCACCCCCCCCCCCCCCCACCCCCCCCCCCCCCCACCCCCCCCCCCCCCCACCCCCCCCCCCCCCCACCCCCCCCCCCCCCCACCCCCCCCCCCCCCCACCCCCCCCCCCCCCCACCCCCCCCCCCCCCCACCCCCCCCCCCCCCCACCCCCCCCCCCCCCCACCCCCCCCCCCCCCCACCCCCCCCCCCCCCCACCCCCCCCCCCCCCCACCCCCCCCCCCCCCCACCCCCCCCCCCCCCCACCCCCCCCCCCCCCCACCCCCCCCCCCCCCCACCCCCCCCCCCCCCCACCCCCCCCCCCCCCCACCCCCCCCCCCCCCCACCCCCCCCCCCCCCCACCCCCCCCCCCCCCCACCCCCCCCCCCCCCCACCCCCCCCCCCCCCCACCCCCCCCCCCCCCCACCCCCCCCCCCCCCCACCCCCCCCCCCCCCCACCCCCCCCCCCCCCCACCCCCCCCCCCCCCCACCCCCCCCCCCCCCCACCCCCCCCCCCCCCCACCCCCCCCCCCCCCCACCCCCCCCCCCCCCCACCCCCCCCCCCCCCCACCCCCCCCCCCCCCCACCCCCCCCCCCCCCCACCCCCCCCCCCCCCCACCCCCCCCCCCCCCCACCCCCCCCCCCCCCCACCCCCCCCCCCCCCCACCCCCCCCCCCCCCCACCCCCCCCCCCCCCCACCCCCCCCCCCCCCCACCCCCCCCCCCCCCCACCCCCCCCCCCCCCCACCCCCCCCCCCCCCCACCCCCCCCCCCCCCCACCCCCCCCCCCCCCCACCCCCCCCCCCCCCCACCCCCCCCCCCCCCCACCCCCCCCCCCCCCCACCCCCCCCCCCCCCCACCCCCCCCCCCCCCCACCCCCCCCCCCCCCCACCCCCCCCCCCCCCCACCCCCCCCCCCCCCCACCCCCCCCCCCCCCCACCCCCCCCCCCCCCCACCCCCCCCCCCCCCCACCCCCCCCCCCCCCCACCCCCCCCCCCCCCCACCCCCCCCCCCCCCCACCCCCCCCCCCCCCCACCCCCCCCCCCCCCCACCCCCCCCCCCCCCCACCCCCCCCCCCCCCCACCCCCCCCCCCCCCCACCCCCCCCCCCCCCCACCCCCCCCCCCCCCCACCCCCCCCCCCCCCCACCCCCCCCCCCCCCCACCCCCCCCCCCCCCCACCCCCCCCCCCCCCCACCCCCCCCCCCCCCCACCCCCCCCCCCCCCCACCCCCCCCCCCCCCCACCCCCCCCCCCCCCCACCCCCCCCCCCCCCCACCCCCCCCCCCCCCCACCCCCCCCCCCCCCCACCCCCCCCCCCCCCCACCCCCCCCCCCCCCCACCCCCCCCCCCCCCCACCCCCCCCCCCCCCCACCCCCCCCCCCCCCCACCCCCCCCCCCCCCCACCCCCCCCCCCCCCCACCCCCCCCCCCCCCCACCCCCCCCCCCCCCCACCCCCCCCCCCCCCCACCCCCCCCCCCCCCCACCCCCCCCCCCCCCCACCCCCCCCCCCCCCCACCCCCCCCCCCCCCCACCCCCCCCCCCCCCCACCCCCCCCCCCCCCCACCCCCCCCCCCCCCCACCCCCCCCCCCCCCCACCCCCCCCCCCCCCCACCCCCCCCCCCCCCCACCCCCCCCCCCCCCCACCCCCCCCCCCCCCCACCCCCCCCCCCCCCCACCCCCCCCCCCCCCCACCCCCCCCCCCCCCCACCCCCCCCCCCCCCCACCCCCCCCCCCCCCCACCCCCCCCCCCCCCCACCCCCCCCCCCCCCCACCCCCCCCCCCCCCCACCCCCCCCCCCCCCCACCCCCCCCCCCCCCCACCCCCCCCCCCCCCCACCCCCCCCCCCCCCCACCCCCCCCCCCCCCCACCCCCCCCCCCCCCCACCCCCCCCCCCCCCCACCCCCCCCCCCCCCCACCCCCCCCCCCCCCCACCCCCCCCCCCCCCCACCCCCCCCCCCCCCCACCCCCCCCCCCCCCCACCCCCCCCCCCCCCCACCCCCCCCCCCCCCCACCCCCCCCCCCCCCCACCCCCCCCCCCCCCCACCCCCCCCCCCCCCCACCCCCCCCCCCCCCCACCCCCCCCCCCCCCCACCCCCCCCCCCCCCCACCCCCCCCCCCCCCCACCCCCCCCCCCCCCCACCCCCCCCCCCCCCCACCCCCCCCCCCCCCCACCCCCCCCCCCCCCCACCCCCCCCCCCCCCCACCCCCCCCCCCCCCCACCCCCCCCCCCCCCCACCCCCCCCCCCCCCCACCCCCCCCCCCCCCCACCCCCCCCCCCCCCCACCCCCCCCCCCCCCCACCCCCCCCCCCCCCCACCCCCCCCCCCCCCCACCCCCCCCCCCCCCCACCCCCCCCCCCCCCCACCCCCCCCCCCCCCCACCCCCCCCCCCCCCCACCCCCCCCCCCCCCCACCCCCCCCCCCCCCCACCCCCCCCCCCCCCCACCCCCCCCCCCCCCCACCCCCCCCCCCCCCCACCCCCCCCCCCCCCCACCCCCCCCCCCCCCCACCCCCCCCCCCCCCCACCCCCCCCCCCCCCCACCCCCCCCCCCCCCCACCCCCCCCCCCCCCCACCCCCCCCCCCCCCCACCCCCCCCCCCCCCCACCCCCCCCCCCCCCCACCCCCCCCCCCCCCCACCCCCCCCCCCCCCCACCCCCCCCCCCCCCCACCCCCCCCCCCCCCCACCCCCCCCCCCCCCCACCCCCCCCCCCCCCCACCCCCCCCCCCCCCCACCCCCCCCCCCCCCCACCCCCCCCCCCCCCCACCCCCCCCCCCCCCCACCCCCCCCCCCCCCCACCCCCCCCCCCCCCCACCCCCCCCCCCCCCCACCCCCCCCCCCCCCCACCCCCCCCCCCCCCCACCCCCCCCCCCCCCCACCCCCCCCCCCCCCCACCCCCCCCCCCCCCCACCCCCCCCCCCCCCCACCCCCCCCCCCCCCCACCCCCCCCCCCCCCCACCCCCCCCCCCCCCCACCCCCCCCCCCCCCCACCCCCCCCCCCCCCCACCCCCCCCCCCCCCCACCCCCCCCCCCCCCCACCCCCCCCCCCCCCCACCCCCCCCCCCCCCCACCCCCCCCCCCCCCCACCCCCCCCCCCCCCCACCCCCCCCCCCCCCCACCCCCCCCCCCCCCCACCCCCCCCCCCCCCCACCCCCCCCCCCCCCCACCCCCCCCCCCCCCCACCCCCCCCCCCCCCCACCCCCCCCCCCCCCCACCCCCCCCCCCCCCCACCCCCCCCCCCCCCCACCCCCCCCCCCCCCCACCCCCCCCCCCCCCCACCCCCCCCCCCCCCCACCCCCCCCCCCCCCCACCCCCCCCCCCCCCCACCCCCCCCCCCCCCCACCCCCCCCCCCCCCCACCCCCCCCCCCCCCCACCCCCCCCCCCCCCCACCCCCCCCCCCCCCCACCCCCCCCCCCCCCCACCCCCCCCCCCCCCCACCCCCCCCCCCCCCCACCCCCCCCCCCCCCCACCCCCCCCCCCCCCCACCCCCCCCCCCCCCCACCCCCCCCCCCCCCCACCCCCCCCCCCCCCCACCCCCCCCCCCCCCCACCCCCCCCCCCCCCCACCCCCCCCCCCCCCCACCCCCCCCCCCCCCCACCCCCCCCCCCCCCCACCCCCCCCCCCCCCCACCCCCCCCCCCCCCCACCCCCCCCCCCCCCCACCCCCCCCCCCCCCCACCCCCCCCCCCCCCCACCCCCCCCCCCCCCCACCCCCCCCCCCCCCCACCCCCCCCCCCCCCCACCCCCCCCCCCCCCCACCCCCCCCCCCCCCCACCCCCCCCCCCCCCCACCCCCCCCCCCCCCCACCCCCCCCCCCCCCCACCCCCCCCCCCCCCCACCCCCCCCCCCCCCCACCCCCCCCCCCCCCCACCCCCCCCCCCCCCCACCCCCCCCCCCCCCCACCCCCCCCCCCCCCCACCCCCCCCCCCCCCCACCCCCCCCCCCCCCCACCCCCCCCCCCCCCCACCCCCCCCCCCCCCCACCCCCCCCCCCCCCCACCCCCCCCCCCCCCCACCCCCCCCCCCCCCCACCCCCCCCCCCCCCCACCCCCCCCCCCCCCCACCCCCCCCCCCCCCCACCCCCCCCCCCCCCCACCCCCCCCCCCCCCCACCCCCCCCCCCCCCCACCCCCCCCCCCCCCCACCCCCCCCCCCCCCCACCCCCCCCCCCCCCCACCCCCCCCCCCCCCCACCCCCCCCCCCCCCCACCCCCCCCCCCCCCCACCCCCCCCCCCCCCCACCCCCCCCCCCCCCCACCCCCCCCCCCCCCCACCCCCCCCCCCCCCCACCCCCCCCCCCCCCCACCCCCCCCCCCCCCCACCCCCCCCCCCCCCCACCCCCCCCCCCCCCCACCCCCCCCCCCCCCCACCCCCCCCCCCCCCCACCCCCCCCCCCCCCCACCCCCCCCCCCCCCCACCCCCCCCCCCCCCCACCCCCCCCCCCCCCCACCCCCCCCCCCCCCCACCCCCCCCCCCCCCCACCCCCCCCCCCCCCCACCCCCCCCCCCCCCCACCCCCCCCCCCCCCCACCCCCCCCCCCCCCCACCCCCCCCCCCCCCCACCCCCCCCCCCCCCCACCCCCCCCCCCCCCCACCCCCCCCCCCCCCCACCCCCCCCCCCCCCCACCCCCCCCCCCCCCCACCCCCCCCCCCCCCCACCCCCCCCCCCCCCCACCCCCCCCCCCCCCCACCCCCCCCCCCCCCCACCCCCCCCCCCCCCCACCCCCCCCCCCCCCCACCCCCCCCCCCCCCCACCCCCCCCCCCCCCCACCCCCCCCCCCCCCCACCCCCCCCCCCCCCCACCCCCCCCCCCCCCCACCCCCCCCCCCCCCCACCCCCCCCCCCCCCCACCCCCCCCCCCCCCCACCCCCCCCCCCCCCCACCCCCCCCCCCCCCCACCCCCCCCCCCCCCCACCCCCCCCCCCCCCCACCCCCCCCCCCCCCCACCCCCCCCCCCCCCCACCCCCCCCCCCCCCCACCCCCCCCCCCCCCCACCCCCCCCCCCCCCCACCCCCCCCCCCCCCCACCCCCCCCCCCCCCCACCCCCCCCCCCCCCCACCCCCCCCCCCCCCCACCCCCCCCCCCCCCCACCCCCCCCCCCCCCCACCCCCCCCCCCCCCCACCCCCCCCCCCCCCCACCCCCCCCCCCCCCCACCCCCCCCCCCCCCCACCCCCCCCCCCCCCCACCCCCCCCCCCCCCCACCCCCCCCCCCCCCCACCCCCCCCCCCCCCCACCCCCCCCCCCCCCCACCCCCCCCCCCCCCCACCCCCCCCCCCCCCCACCCCCCCCCCCCCCCACCCCCCCCCCCCCCCACCCCCCCCCCCCCCCACCCCCCCCCCCCCCCACCCCCCCCCCCCCCCACCCCCCCCCCCCCCCACCCCCCCCCCCCCCCACCCCCCCCCCCCCCCACCCCCCCCCCCCCCCACCCCCCCCCCCCCCCACCCCCCCCCCCCCCCACCCCCCCCCCCCCCCACCCCCCCCCCCCCCCACCCCCCCCCCCCCCCACCCCCCCCCCCCCCCACCCCCCCCCCCCCCCACCCCCCCCCCCCCCCACCCCCCCCCCCCCCCACCCCCCCCCCCCCCCACCCCCCCCCCCCCCCACCCCCCCCCCCCCCCACCCCCCCCCCCCCCCACCCCCCCCCCCCCCCACCCCCCCCCCCCCCCACCCCCCCCCCCCCCCACCCCCCCCCCCCCCCACCCCCCCCCCCCCCCACCCCCCCCCCCCCCCACCCCCCCCCCCCCCCACCCCCCCCCCCCCCCACCCCCCCCCCCCCCCACCCCCCCCCCCCCCCACCCCCCCCCCCCCCCACCCCCCCCCCCCCCCACCCCCCCCCCCCCCCACCCCCCCCCCCCCCCACCCCCCCCCCCCCCCACCCCCCCCCCCCCCCACCCCCCCCCCCCCCCACCCCCCCCCCCCCCCACCCCCCCCCCCCCCCACCCCCCCCCCCCCCCACCCCCCCCCCCCCCCACCCCCCCCCCCCCCCACCCCCCCCCCCCCCCACCCCCCCCCCCCCCCACCCCCCCCCCCCCCCACCCCCCCCCCCCCCCACCCCCCCCCCCCCCCACCCCCCCCCCCCCCCACCCCCCCCCCCCCCCACCCCCCCCCCCCCCCACCCCCCCCCCCCCCCACCCCCCCCCCCCCCCACCCCCCCCCCCCCCCACCCCCCCCCCCCCCCACCCCCCCCCCCCCCCACCCCCCCCCCCCCCCACCCCCCCCCCCCCCCACCCCCCCCCCCCCCCACCCCCCCCCCCCCCCACCCCCCCCCCCCCCCACCCCCCCCCCCCCCCACCCCCCCCCCCCCCCACCCCCCCCCCCCCCCACCCCCCCCCCCCCCCACCCCCCCCCCCCCCCACCCCCCCCCCCCCCCACCCCCCCCCCCCCCCACCCCCCCCCCCCCCCACCCCCCCCCCCCCCCACCCCCCCCCCCCCCCACCCCCCCCCCCCCCCACCCCCCCCCCCCCCCACCCCCCCCCCCCCCCACCCCCCCCCCCCCCCACCCCCCCCCCCCCCCACCCCCCCCCCCCCCCACCCCCCCCCCCCCCCACCCCCCCCCCCCCCCACCCCCCCCCCCCCCCACCCCCCCCCCCCCCCACCCCCCCCCCCCCCCACCCCCCCCCCCCCCCACCCCCCCCCCCCCCCACCCCCCCCCCCCCCCACCCCCCCCCCCCCCCACCCCCCCCCCCCCCCACCCCCCCCCCCCCCCACCCCCCCCCCCCCCCACCCCCCCCCCCCCCCACCCCCCCCCCCCCCCACCCCCCCCCCCCCCCACCCCCCCCCCCCCCCACCCCCCCCCCCCCCCACCCCCCCCCCCCCCCACCCCCCCCCCCCCCCACCCCCCCCCCCCCCCACCCCCCCCCCCCCCCACCCCCCCCCCCCCCCACCCCCCCCCCCCCCCACCCCCCCCCCCCCCCACCCCCCCCCCCCCCCACCCCCCCCCCCCCCCACCCCCCCCCCCCCCCACCCCCCCCCCCCCCCACCCCCCCCCCCCCCCACCCCCCCCCCCCCCCACCCCCCCCCCCCCCCACCCCCCCCCCCCCCCACCCCCCCCCCCCCCCACCCCCCCCCCCCCCCACCCCCCCCCCCCCCCACCCCCCCCCCCCCCCACCCCCCCCCCCCCCCACCCCCCCCCCCCCCCACCCCCCCCCCCCCCCACCCCCCCCCCCCCCCACCCCCCCCCCCCCCCACCCCCCCCCCCCCCCACCCCCCCCCCCCCCCACCCCCCCCCCCCCCCACCCCCCCCCCCCCCCACCCCCCCCCCCCCCCACCCCCCCCCCCCCCCACCCCCCCCCCCCCCCACCCCCCCCCCCCCCCACCCCCCCCCCCCCCCACCCCCCCCCCCCCCCACCCCCCCCCCCCCCCACCCCCCCCCCCCCCCACCCCCCCCCCCCCCCACCCCCCCCCCCCCCCACCCCCCCCCCCCCCCACCCCCCCCCCCCCCCACCCCCCCCCCCCCCCACCCCCCCCCCCCCCCACCCCCCCCCCCCCCCACCCCCCCCCCCCCCCACCCCCCCCCCCCCCCACCCCCCCCCCCCCCCACCCCCCCCCCCCCCCACCCCCCCCCCCCCCCACCCCCCCCCCCCCCCACCCCCCCCCCCCCCCACCCCCCCCCCCCCCCACCCCCCCCCCCCCCCACCCCCCCCCCCCCCCACCCCCCCCCCCCCCCACCCCCCCCCCCCCCCACCCCCCCCCCCCCCCACCCCCCCCCCCCCCCACCCCCCCCCCCCCCCACCCCCCCCCCCCCCCACCCCCCCCCCCCCCCACCCCCCCCCCCCCCCACCCCCCCCCCCCCCCACCCCCCCCCCCCCCCACCCCCCCCCCCCCCCACCCCCCCCCCCCCCCACCCCCCCCCCCCCCCACCCCCCCCCCCCCCCACCCCCCCCCCCCCCCACCCCCCCCCCCCCCCACCCCCCCCCCCCCCCACCCCCCCCCCCCCCCACCCCCCCCCCCCCCCACCCCCCCCCCCCCCCACCCCCCCCCCCCCCCACCCCCCCCCCCCCCCACCCCCCCCCCCCCCCACCCCCCCCCCCCCCCACCCCCCCCCCCCCCCACCCCCCCCCCCCCCCACCCCCCCCCCCCCCCACCCCCCCCCCCCCCCACCCCCCCCCCCCCCCACCCCCCCCCCCCCCCACCCCCCCCCCCCCCCACCCCCCCCCCCCCCCACCCCCCCCCCCCCCCACCCCCCCCCCCCCCCACCCCCCCCCCCCCCCACCCCCCCCCCCCCCCACCCCCCCCCCCCCCCACCCCCCCCCCCCCCCACCCCCCCCCCCCCCCACCCCCCCCCCCCCCCACCCCCCCCCCCCCCCACCCCCCCCCCCCCCCACCCCCCCCCCCCCCCACCCCCCCCCCCCCCCACCCCCCCCCCCCCCCACCCCCCCCCCCCCCCACCCCCCCCCCCCCCCACCCCCCCCCCCCCCCACCCCCCCCCCCCCCCACCCCCCCCCCCCCCCACCCCCCCCCCCCCCCACCCCCCCCCCCCCCCACCCCCCCCCCCCCCCACCCCCCCCCCCCCCCACCCCCCCCCCCCCCCACCCCCCCCCCCCCCCACCCCCCCCCCCCCCCACCCCCCCCCCCCCCCACCCCCCCCCCCCCCCACCCCCCCCCCCCCCCACCCCCCCCCCCCCCCACCCCCCCCCCCCCCCACCCCCCCCCCCCCCCACCCCCCCCCCCCCCCACCCCCCCCCCCCCCCACCCCCCCCCCCCCCCACCCCCCCCCCCCCCCACCCCCCCCCCCCCCCACCCCCCCCCCCCCCCACCCCCCCCCCCCCCCACCCCCCCCCCCCCCCACCCCCCCCCCCCCCCACCCCCCCCCCCCCCCACCCCCCCCCCCCCCCACCCCCCCCCCCCCCCACCCCCCCCCCCCCCCACCCCCCCCCCCCCCCACCCCCCCCCCCCCCCACCCCCCCCCCCCCCCACCCCCCCCCCCCCCCACCCCCCCCCCCCCCCACCCCCCCCCCCCCCCACCCCCCCCCCCCCCCACCCCCCCCCCCCCCCACCCCCCCCCCCCCCCACCCCCCCCCCCCCCCACCCCCCCCCCCCCCCACCCCCCCCCCCCCCCACCCCCCCCCCCCCCCACCCCCCCCCCCCCCCACCCCCCCCCCCCCCCACCCCCCCCCCCCCCCACCCCCCCCCCCCCCCACCCCCCCCCCCCCCCACCCCCCCCCCCCCCCACCCCCCCCCCCCCCCACCCCCCCCCCCCCCCACCCCCCCCCCCCCCCACCCCCCCCCCCCCCCACCCCCCCCCCCCCCCACCCCCCCCCCCCCCCACCCCCCCCCCCCCCCACCCCCCCCCCCCCCCACCCCCCCCCCCCCCCACCCCCCCCCCCCCCCACCCCCCCCCCCCCCCACCCCCCCCCCCCCCCACCCCCCCCCCCCCCCACCCCCCCCCCCCCCCACCCCCCCCCCCCCCCACCCCCCCCCCCCCCCACCCCCCCCCCCCCCCACCCCCCCCCCCCCCCACCCCCCCCCCCCCCCACCCCCCCCCCCCCCCACCCCCCCCCCCCCCCACCCCCCCCCCCCCCCACCCCCCCCCCCCCCCACCCCCCCCCCCCCCCACCCCCCCCCCCCCCCACCCCCCCCCCCCCCCACCCCCCCCCCCCCCCACCCCCCCCCCCCCCCACCCCCCCCCCCCCCCACCCCCCCCCCCCCCCACCCCCCCCCCCCCCCACCCCCCCCCCCCCCCACCCCCCCCCCCCCCCACCCCCCCCCCCCCCCACCCCCCCCCCCCCCCACCCCCCCCCCCCCCCACCCCCCCCCCCCCCCACCCCCCCCCCCCCCCACCCCCCCCCCCCCCCACCCCCCCCCCCCCCCACCCCCCCCCCCCCCCACCCCCCCCCCCCCCCACCCCCCCCCCCCCCCACCCCCCCCCCCCCCCACCCCCCCCCCCCCCCACCCCCCCCCCCCCCCACCCCCCCCCCCCCCCACCCCCCCCCCCCCCCACCCCCCCCCCCCCCCACCCCCCCCCCCCCCCACCCCCCCCCCCCCCCACCCCCCCCCCCCCCCACCCCCCCCCCCCCCCACCCCCCCCCCCCCCCACCCCCCCCCCCCCCCACCCCCCCCCCCCCCCACCCCCCCCCCCCCCCACCCCCCCCCCCCCCCACCCCCCCCCCCCCCCACCCCCCCCCCCCCCCACCCCCCCCCCCCCCCACCCCCCCCCCCCCCCACCCCCCCCCCCCCCCACCCCCCCCCCCCCCCACCCCCCCCCCCCCCCACCCCCCCCCCCCCCCACCCCCCCCCCCCCCCACCCCCCCCCCCCCCCACCCCCCCCCCCCCCCACCCCCCCCCCCCCCCACCCCCCCCCCCCCCCACCCCCCCCCCCCCCCACCCCCCCCCCCCCCCACCCCCCCCCCCCCCCACCCCCCCCCCCCCCCACCCCCCCCCCCCCCCACCCCCCCCCCCCCCCACCCCCCCCCCCCCCCACCCCCCCCCCCCCCCACCCCCCCCCCCCCCCACCCCCCCCCCCCCCCACCCCCCCCCCCCCCCACCCCCCCCCCCCCCCACCCCCCCCCCCCCCCACCCCCCCCCCCCCCCACCCCCCCCCCCCCCCACCCCCCCCCCCCCCCACCCCCCCCCCCCCCCACCCCCCCCCCCCCCCACCCCCCCCCCCCCCCACCCCCCCCCCCCCCCACCCCCCCCCCCCCCCACCCCCCCCCCCCCCCACCCCCCCCCCCCCCCACCCCCCCCCCCCCCCACCCCCCCCCCCCCCCACCCCCCCCCCCCCCCACCCCCCCCCCCCCCCACCCCCCCCCCCCCCCACCCCCCCCCCCCCCCACCCCCCCCCCCCCCCACCCCCCCCCCCCCCCACCCCCCCCCCCCCCCACCCCCCCCCCCCCCCACCCCCCCCCCCCCCCACCCCCCCCCCCCCCCACCCCCCCCCCCCCCCACCCCCCCCCCCCCCCACCCCCCCCCCCCCCCACCCCCCCCCCCCCCCACCCCCCCCCCCCCCCACCCCCCCCCCCCCCCACCCCCCCCCCCCCCCACCCCCCCCCCCCCCCACCCCCCCCCCCCCCCACCCCCCCCCCCCCCCACCCCCCCCCCCCCCCACCCCCCCCCCCCCCCACCCCCCCCCCCCCCCACCCCCCCCCCCCCCCACCCCCCCCCCCCCCCACCCCCCCCCCCCCCCACCCCCCCCCCCCCCCACCCCCCCCCCCCCCCACCCCCCCCCCCCCCCACCCCCCCCCCCCCCCACCCCCCCCCCCCCCCACCCCCCCCCCCCCCCACCCCCCCCCCCCCCCACCCCCCCCCCCCCCCACCCCCCCCCCCCCCCACCCCCCCCCCCCCCCACCCCCCCCCCCCCCCACCCCCCCCCCCCCCCACCCCCCCCCCCCCCCACCCCCCCCCCCCCCCACCCCCCCCCCCCCCCACCCCCCCCCCCCCCCACCCCCCCCCCCCCCCACCCCCCCCCCCCCCCACCCCCCCCCCCCCCCACCCCCCCCCCCCCCCACCCCCCCCCCCCCCCACCCCCCCCCCCCCCCACCCCCCCCCCCCCCCACCCCCCCCCCCCCCCACCCCCCCCCCCCCCCACCCCCCCCCCCCCCCACCCCCCCCCCCCCCCACCCCCCCCCCCCCCCACCCCCCCCCCCCCCCACCCCCCCCCCCCCCCACCCCCCCCCCCCCCCACCCCCCCCCCCCCCCACCCCCCCCCCCCCCCACCCCCCCCCCCCCCCACCCCCCCCCCCCCCCACCCCCCCCCCCCCCCACCCCCCCCCCCCCCCACCCCCCCCCCCCCCCACCCCCCCCCCCCCCCACCCCCCCCCCCCCCCACCCCCCCCCCCCCCCACCCCCCCCCCCCCCCACCCCCCCCCCCCCCCACCCCCCCCCCCCCCCACCCCCCCCCCCCCCCACCCCCCCCCCCCCCCACCCCCCCCCCCCCCCACCCCCCCCCCCCCCCACCCCCCCCCCCCCCCACCCCCCCCCCCCCCCACCCCCCCCCCCCCCCACCCCCCCCCCCCCCCACCCCCCCCCCCCCCCACCCCCCCCCCCCCCCACCCCCCCCCCCCCCCACCCCCCCCCCCCCCCACCCCCCCCCCCCCCCACCCCCCCCCCCCCCCACCCCCCCCCCCCCCCACCCCCCCCCCCCCCCACCCCCCCCCCCCCCCACCCCCCCCCCCCCCCACCCCCCCCCCCCCCCACCCCCCCCCCCCCCCACCCCCCCCCCCCCCCACCCCCCCCCCCCCCCACCCCCCCCCCCCCCCACCCCCCCCCCCCCCCACCCCCCCCCCCCCCCACCCCCCCCCCCCCCCACCCCCCCCCCCCCCCACCCCCCCCCCCCCCCACCCCCCCCCCCCCCCACCCCCCCCCCCCCCCACCCCCCCCCCCCCCCACCCCCCCCCCCCCCCACCCCCCCCCCCCCCCACCCCCCCCCCCCCCCACCCCCCCCCCCCCCCACCCCCCCCCCCCCCCACCCCCCCCCCCCCCCACCCCCCCCCCCCCCCACCCCCCCCCCCCCCCACCCCCCCCCCCCCCCACCCCCCCCCCCCCCCACCCCCCCCCCCCCCCACCCCCCCCCCCCCCCACCCCCCCCCCCCCCCACCCCCCCCCCCCCCCACCCCCCCCCCCCCCCACCCCCCCCCCCCCCCACCCCCCCCCCCCCCCACCCCCCCCCCCCCCCACCCCCCCCCCCCCCCACCCCCCCCCCCCCCCACCCCCCCCCCCCCCCACCCCCCCCCCCCCCCACCCCCCCCCCCCCCCACCCCCCCCCCCCCCCACCCCCCCCCCCCCCCACCCCCCCCCCCCCCCACCCCCCCCCCCCCCCACCCCCCCCCCCCCCCACCCCCCCCCCCCCCCACCCCCCCCCCCCCCCACCCCCCCCCCCCCCCACCCCCCCCCCCCCCCACCCCCCCCCCCCCCCACCCCCCCCCCCCCCCACCCCCCCCCCCCCCCACCCCCCCCCCCCCCCACCCCCCCCCCCCCCCACCCCCCCCCCCCCCCACCCCCCCCCCCCCCCACCCCCCCCCCCCCCCACCCCCCCCCCCCCCCACCCCCCCCCCCCCCCACCCCCCCCCCCCCCCACCCCCCCCCCCCCCCACCCCCCCCCCCCCCCACCCCCCCCCCCCCCCACCCCCCCCCCCCCCCACCCCCCCCCCCCCCCACCCCCCCCCCCCCCCACCCCCCCCCCCCCCCACCCCCCCCCCCCCCCACCCCCCCCCCCCCCCACCCCCCCCCCCCCCCACCCCCCCCCCCCCCCACCCCCCCCCCCCCCCACCCCCCCCCCCCCCCACCCCCCCCCCCCCCCACCCCCCCCCCCCCCCACCCCCCCCCCCCCCCACCCCCCCCCCCCCCCACCCCCCCCCCCCCCCACCCCCCCCCCCCCCCACCCCCCCCCCCCCCCACCCCCCCCCCCCCCCACCCCCCCCCCCCCCCACCCCCCCCCCCCCCCACCCCCCCCCCCCCCCACCCCCCCCCCCCCCCACCCCCCCCCCCCCCCACCCCCCCCCCCCCCCACCCCCCCCCCCCCCCACCCCCCCCCCCCCCCACCCCCCCCCCCCCCCACCCCCCCCCCCCCCCACCCCCCCCCCCCCCCACCCCCCCCCCCCCCCACCCCCCCCCCCCCCCACCCCCCCCCCCCCCCACCCCCCCCCCCCCCCACCCCCCCCCCCCCCCACCCCCCCCCCCCCCCACCCCCCCCCCCCCCCACCCCCCCCCCCCCCCACCCCCCCCCCCCCCCACCCCCCCCCCCCCCCACCCCCCCCCCCCCCCACCCCCCCCCCCCCCCACCCCCCCCCCCCCCCACCCCCCCCCCCCCCCACCCCCCCCCCCCCCCACCCCCCCCCCCCCCCACCCCCCCCCCCCCCCACCCCCCCCCCCCCCCACCCCCCCCCCCCCCCACCCCCCCCCCCCCCCACCCCCCCCCCCCCCCACCCCCCCCCCCCCCCACCCCCCCCCCCCCCCACCCCCCCCCCCCCCCACCCCCCCCCCCCCCCACCCCCCCCCCCCCCCACCCCCCCCCCCCCCCACCCCCCCCCCCCCCCACCCCCCCCCCCCCCCACCCCCCCCCCCCCCCACCCCCCCCCCCCCCCACCCCCCCCCCCCCCCACCCCCCCCCCCCCCCACCCCCCCCCCCCCCCACCCCCCCCCCCCCCCACCCCCCCCCCCCCCCACCCCCCCCCCCCCCCACCCCCCCCCCCCCCCACCCCCCCCCCCCCCCACCCCCCCCCCCCCCCACCCCCCCCCCCCCCCACCCCCCCCCCCCCCCACCCCCCCCCCCCCCCACCCCCCCCCCCCCCCACCCCCCCCCCCCCCCACCCCCCCCCCCCCCCACCCCCCCCCCCCCCCACCCCCCCCCCCCCCCACCCCCCCCCCCCCCCACCCCCCCCCCCCCCCACCCCCCCCCCCCCCCACCCCCCCCCCCCCCCACCCCCCCCCCCCCCCACCCCCCCCCCCCCCCACCCCCCCCCCCCCCCACCCCCCCCCCCCCCCACCCCCCCCCCCCCCCACCCCCCCCCCCCCCCACCCCCCCCCCCCCCCACCCCCCCCCCCCCCCACCCCCCCCCCCCCCCACCCCCCCCCCCCCCCACCCCCCCCCCCCCCCACCCCCCCCCCCCCCCACCCCCCCCCCCCCCCACCCCCCCCCCCCCCCACCCCCCCCCCCCCCCACCCCCCCCCCCCCCCACCCCCCCCCCCCCCCACCCCCCCCCCCCCCCACCCCCCCCCCCCCCCACCCCCCCCCCCCCCCACCCCCCCCCCCCCCCACCCCCCCCCCCCCCCACCCCCCCCCCCCCCCACCCCCCCCCCCCCCCACCCCCCCCCCCCCCCACCCCCCCCCCCCCCCACCCCCCCCCCCCCCCACCCCCCCCCCCCCCCACCCCCCCCCCCCCCCACCCCCCCCCCCCCCCACCCCCCCCCCCCCCCACCCCCCCCCCCCCCCACCCCCCCCCCCCCCCACCCCCCCCCCCCCCCACCCCCCCCCCCCCCCACCCCCCCCCCCCCCCACCCCCCCCCCCCCCCACCCCCCCCCCCCCCCACCCCCCCCCCCCCCCACCCCCCCCCCCCCCCACCCCCCCCCCCCCCCACCCCCCCCCCCCCCCACCCCCCCCCCCCCCCACCCCCCCCCCCCCCCACCCCCCCCCCCCCCCACCCCCCCCCCCCCCCACCCCCCCCCCCCCCCACCCCCCCCCCCCCCCACCCCCCCCCCCCCCCACCCCCCCCCCCCCCCACCCCCCCCCCCCCCCACCCCCCCCCCCCCCCACCCCCCCCCCCCCCCACCCCCCCCCCCCCCCACCCCCCCCCCCCCCCACCCCCCCCCCCCCCCACCCCCCCCCCCCCCCACCCCCCCCCCCCCCCACCCCCCCCCCCCCCCACCCCCCCCCCCCCCCACCCCCCCCCCCCCCCACCCCCCCCCCCCCCCACCCCCCCCCCCCCCCACCCCCCCCCCCCCCCACCCCCCCCCCCCCCCACCCCCCCCCCCCCCCACCCCCCCCCCCCCCCACCCCCCCCCCCCCCCACCCCCCCCCCCCCCCACCCCCCCCCCCCCCCACCCCCCCCCCCCCCCACCCCCCCCCCCCCCCACCCCCCCCCCCCCCCACCCCCCCCCCCCCCCACCCCCCCCCCCCCCCACCCCCCCCCCCCCCCACCCCCCCCCCCCCCCACCCCCCCCCCCCCCCACCCCCCCCCCCCCCCACCCCCCCCCCCCCCCACCCCCCCCCCCCCCCACCCCCCCCCCCCCCCACCCCCCCCCCCCCCCACCCCCCCCCCCCCCCACCCCCCCCCCCCCCCACCCCCCCCCCCCCCCACCCCCCCCCCCCCCCACCCCCCCCCCCCCCCACCCCCCCCCCCCCCCACCCCCCCCCCCCCCCACCCCCCCCCCCCCCCACCCCCCCCCCCCCCCACCCCCCCCCCCCCCCACCCCCCCCCCCCCCCACCCCCCCCCCCCCCCACCCCCCCCCCCCCCCACCCCCCCCCCCCCCCACCCCCCCCCCCCCCCACCCCCCCCCCCCCCCACCCCCCCCCCCCCCCACCCCCCCCCCCCCCCACCCCCCCCCCCCCCCACCCCCCCCCCCCCCCACCCCCCCCCCCCCCCACCCCCCCCCCCCCCCACCCCCCCCCCCCCCCACCCCCCCCCCCCCCCACCCCCCCCCCCCCCCACCCCCCCCCCCCCCCACCCCCCCCCCCCCCCACCCCCCCCCCCCCCCACCCCCCCCCCCCCCCACCCCCCCCCCCCCCCACCCCCCCCCCCCCCCACCCCCCCCCCCCCCCACCCCCCCCCCCCCCCACCCCCCCCCCCCCCCACCCCCCCCCCCCCCCACCCCCCCCCCCCCCCACCCCCCCCCCCCCCCACCCCCCCCCCCCCCCACCCCCCCCCCCCCCCACCCCCCCCCCCCCCCACCCCCCCCCCCCCCCACCCCCCCCCCCCCCCACCCCCCCCCCCCCCCACCCCCCCCCCCCCCCACCCCCCCCCCCCCCCACCCCCCCCCCCCCCCACCCCCCCCCCCCCCCACCCCCCCCCCCCCCCACCCCCCCCCCCCCCCACCCCCCCCCCCCCCCACCCCCCCCCCCCCCCACCCCCCCCCCCCCCCACCCCCCCCCCCCCCCACCCCCCCCCCCCCCCACCCCCCCCCCCCCCCACCCCCCCCCCCCCCCACCCCCCCCCCCCCCCACCCCCCCCCCCCCCCACCCCCCCCCCCCCCCACCCCCCCCCCCCCCCACCCCCCCCCCCCCCCACCCCCCCCCCCCCCCACCCCCCCCCCCCCCCACCCCCCCCCCCCCCCACCCCCCCCCCCCCCCACCCCCCCCCCCCCCCACCCCCCCCCCCCCCCACCCCCCCCCCCCCCCACCCCCCCCCCCCCCCACCCCCCCCCCCCCCCACCCCCCCCCCCCCCCACCCCCCCCCCCCCCCACCCCCCCCCCCCCCCACCCCCCCCCCCCCCCACCCCCCCCCCCCCCCACCCCCCCCCCCCCCCACCCCCCCCCCCCCCCACCCCCCCCCCCCCCCACCCCCCCCCCCCCCCACCCCCCCCCCCCCCCACCCCCCCCCCCCCCCACCCCCCCCCCCCCCCACCCCCCCCCCCCCCCACCCCCCCCCCCCCCCACCCCCCCCCCCCCCCACCCCCCCCCCCCCCCACCCCCCCCCCCCCCCACCCCCCCCCCCCCCCACCCCCCCCCCCCCCCACCCCCCCCCCCCCCCACCCCCCCCCCCCCCCACCCCCCCCCCCCCCCACCCCCCCCCCCCCCCACCCCCCCCCCCCCCCACCCCCCCCCCCCCCCACCCCCCCCCCCCCCCACCCCCCCCCCCCCCCACCCCCCCCCCCCCCCACCCCCCCCCCCCCCCACCCCCCCCCCCCCCCACCCCCCCCCCCCCCCACCCCCCCCCCCCCCCACCCCCCCCCCCCCCCACCCCCCCCCCCCCCCACCCCCCCCCCCCCCCACCCCCCCCCCCCCCCACCCCCCCCCCCCCCCACCCCCCCCCCCCCCCACCCCCCCCCCCCCCCACCCCCCCCCCCCCCCACCCCCCCCCCCCCCCACCCCCCCCCCCCCCCACCCCCCCCCCCCCCCACCCCCCCCCCCCCCCACCCCCCCCCCCCCCCACCCCCCCCCCCCCCCACCCCCCCCCCCCCCCACCCCCCCCCCCCCCCACCCCCCCCCCCCCCCACCCCCCCCCCCCCCCACCCCCCCCCCCCCCCACCCCCCCCCCCCCCCACCCCCCCCCCCCCCCACCCCCCCCCCCCCCCACCCCCCCCCCCCCCCACCCCCCCCCCCCCCCACCCCCCCCCCCCCCCACCCCCCCCCCCCCCCACCCCCCCCCCCCCCCACCCCCCCCCCCCCCCACCCCCCCCCCCCCCCACCCCCCCCCCCCCCCACCCCCCCCCCCCCCCACCCCCCCCCCCCCCCACCCCCCCCCCCCCCCACCCCCCCCCCCCCCCACCCCCCCCCCCCCCCACCCCCCCCCCCCCCCACCCCCCCCCCCCCCCACCCCCCCCCCCCCCCACCCCCCCCCCCCCCCACCCCCCCCCCCCCCCACCCCCCCCCCCCCCCACCCCCCCCCCCCCCCACCCCCCCCCCCCCCCACCCCCCCCCCCCCCCACCCCCCCCCCCCCCCACCCCCCCCCCCCCCCACCCCCCCCCCCCCCCACCCCCCCCCCCCCCCACCCCCCCCCCCCCCCACCCCCCCCCCCCCCCACCCCCCCCCCCCCCCACCCCCCCCCCCCCCCACCCCCCCCCCCCCCCACCCCCCCCCCCCCCCACCCCCCCCCCCCCCCACCCCCCCCCCCCCCCACCCCCCCCCCCCCCCACCCCCCCCCCCCCCCACCCCCCCCCCCCCCCACCCCCCCCCCCCCCCACCCCCCCCCCCCCCCACCCCCCCCCCCCCCCACCCCCCCCCCCCCCCACCCCCCCCCCCCCCCACCCCCCCCCCCCCCCACCCCCCCCCCCCCCCACCCCCCCCCCCCCCCACCCCCCCCCCCCCCCACCCCCCCCCCCCCCCACCCCCCCCCCCCCCCACCCCCCCCCCCCCCCACCCCCCCCCCCCCCCACCCCCCCCCCCCCCCACCCCCCCCCCCCCCCACCCCCCCCCCCCCCCACCCCCCCCCCCCCCCACCCCCCCCCCCCCCCACCCCCCCCCCCCCCCACCCCCCCCCCCCCCCACCCCCCCCCCCCCCCACCCCCCCCCCCCCCCACCCCCCCCCCCCCCCACCCCCCCCCCCCCCCACCCCCCCCCCCCCCCACCCCCCCCCCCCCCCACCCCCCCCCCCCCCCACCCCCCCCCCCCCCCACCCCCCCCCCCCCCCACCCCCCCCCCCCCCCACCCCCCCCCCCCCCCACCCCCCCCCCCCCCCACCCCCCCCCCCCCCCACCCCCCCCCCCCCCCACCCCCCCCCCCCCCCACCCCCCCCCCCCCCCACCCCCCCCCCCCCCCACCCCCCCCCCCCCCCACCCCCCCCCCCCCCCACCCCCCCCCCCCCCCACCCCCCCCCCCCCCCACCCCCCCCCCCCCCCACCCCCCCCCCCCCCCACCCCCCCCCCCCCCCACCCCCCCCCCCCCCCACCCCCCCCCCCCCCCACCCCCCCCCCCCCCCACCCCCCCCCCCCCCCACCCCCCCCCCCCCCCACCCCCCCCCCCCCCCACCCCCCCCCCCCCCCACCCCCCCCCCCCCCCACCCCCCCCCCCCCCCACCCCCCCCCCCCCCCACCCCCCCCCCCCCCCACCCCCCCCCCCCCCCACCCCCCCCCCCCCCCACCCCCCCCCCCCCCCACCCCCCCCCCCCCCCACCCCCCCCCCCCCCCACCCCCCCCCCCCCCCACCCCCCCCCCCCCCCACCCCCCCCCCCCCCCACCCCCCCCCCCCCCCACCCCCCCCCCCCCCCACCCCCCCCCCCCCCCACCCCCCCCCCCCCCCACCCCCCCCCCCCCCCACCCCCCCCCCCCCCCACCCCCCCCCCCCCCCACCCCCCCCCCCCCCCACCCCCCCCCCCCCCCACCCCCCCCCCCCCCCACCCCCCCCCCCCCCCACCCCCCCCCCCCCCCACCCCCCCCCCCCCCCACCCCCCCCCCCCCCCACCCCCCCCCCCCCCCACCCCCCCCCCCCCCCACCCCCCCCCCCCCCCACCCCCCCCCCCCCCCACCCCCCCCCCCCCCCACCCCCCCCCCCCCCCACCCCCCCCCCCCCCCACCCCCCCCCCCCCCCACCCCCCCCCCCCCCCACCCCCCCCCCCCCCCACCCCCCCCCCCCCCCACCCCCCCCCCCCCCCACCCCCCCCCCCCCCCACCCCCCCCCCCCCCCACCCCCCCCCCCCCCCACCCCCCCCCCCCCCCACCCCCCCCCCCCCCCACCCCCCCCCCCCCCCACCCCCCCCCCCCCCCACCCCCCCCCCCCCCCACCCCCCCCCCCCCCCACCCCCCCCCCCCCCCACCCCCCCCCCCCCCCACCCCCCCCCCCCCCCACCCCCCCCCCCCCCCACCCCCCCCCCCCCCCACCCCCCCCCCCCCCCACCCCCCCCCCCCCCCACCCCCCCCCCCCCCCACCCCCCCCCCCCCCCACCCCCCCCCCCCCCCACCCCCCCCCCCCCCCACCCCCCCCCCCCCCCACCCCCCCCCCCCCCCACCCCCCCCCCCCCCCACCCCCCCCCCCCCCCACCCCCCCCCCCCCCCACCCCCCCCCCCCCCCACCCCCCCCCCCCCCCACCCCCCCCCCCCCCCACCCCCCCCCCCCCCCACCCCCCCCCCCCCCCACCCCCCCCCCCCCCCACCCCCCCCCCCCCCCACCCCCCCCCCCCCCCACCCCCCCCCCCCCCCACCCCCCCCCCCCCCCACCCCCCCCCCCCCCCACCCCCCCCCCCCCCCACCCCCCCCCCCCCCCACCCCCCCCCCCCCCCACCCCCCCCCCCCCCCACCCCCCCCCCCCCCCACCCCCCCCCCCCCCCACCCCCCCCCCCCCCCACCCCCCCCCCCCCCCACCCCCCCCCCCCCCCACCCCCCCCCCCCCCCACCCCCCCCCCCCCCCACCCCCCCCCCCCCCCACCCCCCCCCCCCCCCACCCCCCCCCCCCCCCACCCCCCCCCCCCCCCACCCCCCCCCCCCCCCACCCCCCCCCCCCCCCACCCCCCCCCCCCCCCACCCCCCCCCCCCCCCACCCCCCCCCCCCCCCACCCCCCCCCCCCCCCACCCCCCCCCCCCCCCACCCCCCCCCCCCCCCACCCCCCCCCCCCCCCACCCCCCCCCCCCCCCACCCCCCCCCCCCCCCACCCCCCCCCCCCCCCACCCCCCCCCCCCCCCACCCCCCCCCCCCCCCACCCCCCCCCCCCCCCACCCCCCCCCCCCCCCACCCCCCCCCCCCCCCACCCCCCCCCCCCCCCACCCCCCCCCCCCCCCACCCCCCCCCCCCCCCACCCCCCCCCCCCCCCACCCCCCCCCCCCCCCACCCCCCCCCCCCCCCACCCCCCCCCCCCCCCACCCCCCCCCCCCCCCACCCCCCCCCCCCCCCACCCCCCCCCCCCCCCACCCCCCCCCCCCCCCACCCCCCCCCCCCCCCACCCCCCCCCCCCCCCACCCCCCCCCCCCCCCACCCCCCCCCCCCCCCACCCCCCCCCCCCCCCACCCCCCCCCCCCCCCACCCCCCCCCCCCCCCACCCCCCCCCCCCCCCACCCCCCCCCCCCCCCACCCCCCCCCCCCCCCACCCCCCCCCCCCCCCACCCCCCCCCCCCCCCACCCCCCCCCCCCCCCACCCCCCCCCCCCCCCACCCCCCCCCCCCCCCACCCCCCCCCCCCCCCACCCCCCCCCCCCCCCACCCCCCCCCCCCCCCACCCCCCCCCCCCCCCACCCCCCCCCCCCCCCACCCCCCCCCCCCCCCACCCCCCCCCCCCCCCACCCCCCCCCCCCCCCACCCCCCCCCCCCCCCACCCCCCCCCCCCCCCACCCCCCCCCCCCCCCACCCCCCCCCCCCCCCACCCCCCCCCCCCCCCACCCCCCCCCCCCCCCACCCCCCCCCCCCCCCACCCCCCCCCCCCCCCACCCCCCCCCCCCCCCACCCCCCCCCCCCCCCACCCCCCCCCCCCCCCACCCCCCCCCCCCCCCACCCCCCCCCCCCCCCACCCCCCCCCCCCCCCACCCCCCCCCCCCCCCACCCCCCCCCCCCCCCACCCCCCCCCCCCCCCACCCCCCCCCCCCCCCACCCCCCCCCCCCCCCACCCCCCCCCCCCCCCACCCCCCCCCCCCCCCACCCCCCCCCCCCCCCACCCCCCCCCCCCCCCACCCCCCCCCCCCCCCACCCCCCCCCCCCCCCACCCCCCCCCCCCCCCACCCCCCCCCCCCCCCACCCCCCCCCCCCCCCACCCCCCCCCCCCCCCACCCCCCCCCCCCCCCACCCCCCCCCCCCCCCACCCCCCCCCCCCCCCACCCCCCCCCCCCCCCACCCCCCCCCCCCCCCACCCCCCCCCCCCCCCACCCCCCCCCCCCCCCACCCCCCCCCCCCCCCACCCCCCCCCCCCCCCACCCCCCCCCCCCCCCACCCCCCCCCCCCCCCACCCCCCCCCCCCCCCACCCCCCCCCCCCCCCACCCCCCCCCCCCCCCACCCCCCCCCCCCCCCACCCCCCCCCCCCCCCACCCCCCCCCCCCCCCACCCCCCCCCCCCCCCACCCCCCCCCCCCCCCACCCCCCCCCCCCCCCACCCCCCCCCCCCCCCACCCCCCCCCCCCCCCACCCCCCCCCCCCCCCACCCCCCCCCCCCCCCACCCCCCCCCCCCCCCACCCCCCCCCCCCCCCACCCCCCCCCCCCCCCACCCCCCCCCCCCCCCACCCCCCCCCCCCCCCACCCCCCCCCCCCCCCACCCCCCCCCCCCCCCACCCCCCCCCCCCCCCACCCCCCCCCCCCCCCACCCCCCCCCCCCCCCACCCCCCCCCCCCCCCACCCCCCCCCCCCCCCACCCCCCCCCCCCCCCACCCCCCCCCCCCCCCACCCCCCCCCCCCCCCACCCCCCCCCCCCCCCACCCCCCCCCCCCCCCACCCCCCCCCCCCCCCACCCCCCCCCCCCCCCACCCCCCCCCCCCCCCACCCCCCCCCCCCCCCACCCCCCCCCCCCCCCACCCCCCCCCCCCCCCACCCCCCCCCCCCCCCACCCCCCCCCCCCCCCACCCCCCCCCCCCCCCACCCCCCCCCCCCCCCACCCCCCCCCCCCCCCACCCCCCCCCCCCCCCACCCCCCCCCCCCCCCACCCCCCCCCCCCCCCACCCCCCCCCCCCCCCACCCCCCCCCCCCCCCACCCCCCCCCCCCCCCACCCCCCCCCCCCCCCACCCCCCCCCCCCCCCACCCCCCCCCCCCCCCACCCCCCCCCCCCCCCACCCCCCCCCCCCCCCACCCCCCCCCCCCCCCACCCCCCCCCCCCCCCACCCCCCCCCCCCCCCACCCCCCCCCCCCCCCACCCCCCCCCCCCCCCACCCCCCCCCCCCCCCACCCCCCCCCCCCCCCACCCCCCCCCCCCCCCACCCCCCCCCCCCCCCACCCCCCCCCCCCCCCACCCCCCCCCCCCCCCACCCCCCCCCCCCCCCACCCCCCCCCCCCCCCACCCCCCCCCCCCCCCACCCCCCCCCCCCCCCACCCCCCCCCCCCCCCACCCCCCCCCCCCCCCACCCCCCCCCCCCCCCACCCCCCCCCCCCCCCACCCCCCCCCCCCCCCACCCCCCCCCCCCCCCACCCCCCCCCCCCCCCACCCCCCCCCCCCCCCACCCCCCCCCCCCCCCACCCCCCCCCCCCCCCACCCCCCCCCCCCCCCACCCCCCCCCCCCCCCACCCCCCCCCCCCCCCACCCCCCCCCCCCCCCACCCCCCCCCCCCCCCACCCCCCCCCCCCCCCACCCCCCCCCCCCCCCACCCCCCCCCCCCCCCACCCCCCCCCCCCCCCACCCCCCCCCCCCCCCACCCCCCCCCCCCCCCACCCCCCCCCCCCCCCACCCCCCCCCCCCCCCACCCCCCCCCCCCCCCACCCCCCCCCCCCCCCACCCCCCCCCCCCCCCACCCCCCCCCCCCCCCACCCCCCCCCCCCCCCACCCCCCCCCCCCCCCACCCCCCCCCCCCCCCACCCCCCCCCCCCCCCACCCCCCCCCCCCCCCACCCCCCCCCCCCCCCACCCCCCCCCCCCCCCACCCCCCCCCCCCCCCACCCCCCCCCCCCCCCACCCCCCCCCCCCCCCACCCCCCCCCCCCCCCACCCCCCCCCCCCCCCACCCCCCCCCCCCCCCACCCCCCCCCCCCCCCACCCCCCCCCCCCCCCACCCCCCCCCCCCCCCACCCCCCCCCCCCCCCACCCCCCCCCCCCCCCACCCCCCCCCCCCCCCACCCCCCCCCCCCCCCACCCCCCCCCCCCCCCACCCCCCCCCCCCCCCACCCCCCCCCCCCCCCACCCCCCCCCCCCCCCACCCCCCCCCCCCCCCACCCCCCCCCCCCCCCACCCCCCCCCCCCCCCACCCCCCCCCCCCCCCACCCCCCCCCCCCCCCACCCCCCCCCCCCCCCACCCCCCCCCCCCCCCACCCCCCCCCCCCCCCACCCCCCCCCCCCCCCACCCCCCCCCCCCCCCACCCCCCCCCCCCCCCACCCCCCCCCCCCCCCACCCCCCCCCCCCCCCACCCCCCCCCCCCCCCACCCCCCCCCCCCCCCACCCCCCCCCCCCCCCACCCCCCCCCCCCCCCACCCCCCCCCCCCCCCACCCCCCCCCCCCCCCACCCCCCCCCCCCCCCACCCCCCCCCCCCCCCACCCCCCCCCCCCCCCACCCCCCCCCCCCCCCACCCCCCCCCCCCCCCACCCCCCCCCCCCCCCACCCCCCCCCCCCCCCACCCCCCCCCCCCCCCACCCCCCCCCCCCCCCACCCCCCCCCCCCCCCACCCCCCCCCCCCCCCACCCCCCCCCCCCCCCACCCCCCCCCCCCCCCACCCCCCCCCCCCCCCACCCCCCCCCCCCCCCACCCCCCCCCCCCCCCACCCCCCCCCCCCCCCACCCCCCCCCCCCCCCACCCCCCCCCCCCCCCACCCCCCCCCCCCCCCACCCCCCCCCCCCCCCACCCCCCCCCCCCCCCACCCCCCCCCCCCCCCACCCCCCCCCCCCCCCACCCCCCCCCCCCCCCACCCCCCCCCCCCCCCACCCCCCCCCCCCCCCACCCCCCCCCCCCCCCACCCCCCCCCCCCCCCACCCCCCCCCCCCCCCACCCCCCCCCCCCCCCACCCCCCCCCCCCCCCACCCCCCCCCCCCCCCACCCCCCCCCCCCCCCACCCCCCCCCCCCCCCACCCCCCCCCCCCCCCACCCCCCCCCCCCCCCACCCCCCCCCCCCCCCACCCCCCCCCCCCCCCACCCCCCCCCCCCCCCACCCCCCCCCCCCCCCACCCCCCCCCCCCCCCACCCCCCCCCCCCCCCACCCCCCCCCCCCCCCACCCCCCCCCCCCCCCACCCCCCCCCCCCCCCACCCCCCCCCCCCCCCACCCCCCCCCCCCCCCACCCCCCCCCCCCCCCACCCCCCCCCCCCCCCACCCCCCCCCCCCCCCACCCCCCCCCCCCCCCACCCCCCCCCCCCCCCACCCCCCCCCCCCCCCACCCCCCCCCCCCCCCACCCCCCCCCCCCCCCACCCCCCCCCCCCCCCACCCCCCCCCCCCCCCACCCCCCCCCCCCCCCACCCCCCCCCCCCCCCACCCCCCCCCCCCCCCACCCCCCCCCCCCCCCACCCCCCCCCCCCCCCACCCCCCCCCCCCCCCACCCCCCCCCCCCCCCACCCCCCCCCCCCCCCACCCCCCCCCCCCCCCACCCCCCCCCCCCCCCACCCCCCCCCCCCCCCACCCCCCCCCCCCCCCACCCCCCCCCCCCCCCACCCCCCCCCCCCCCCACCCCCCCCCCCCCCCACCCCCCCCCCCCCCCACCCCCCCCCCCCCCCACCCCCCCCCCCCCCCACCCCCCCCCCCCCCCACCCCCCCCCCCCCCCACCCCCCCCCCCCCCCACCCCCCCCCCCCCCCACCCCCCCCCCCCCCCACCCCCCCCCCCCCCCACCCCCCCCCCCCCCCACCCCCCCCCCCCCCCACCCCCCCCCCCCCCCACCCCCCCCCCCCCCCACCCCCCCCCCCCCCCACCCCCCCCCCCCCCCACCCCCCCCCCCCCCCACCCCCCCCCCCCCCCACCCCCCCCCCCCCCCACCCCCCCCCCCCCCCACCCCCCCCCCCCCCCACCCCCCCCCCCCCCCACCCCCCCCCCCCCCCACCCCCCCCCCCCCCCACCCCCCCCCCCCCCCACCCCCCCCCCCCCCCACCCCCCCCCCCCCCCACCCCCCCCCCCCCCCACCCCCCCCCCCCCCCACCCCCCCCCCCCCCCACCCCCCCCCCCCCCCACCCCCCCCCCCCCCCACCCCCCCCCCCCCCCACCCCCCCCCCCCCCCACCCCCCCCCCCCCCCACCCCCCCCCCCCCCCACCCCCCCCCCCCCCCACCCCCCCCCCCCCCCACCCCCCCCCCCCCCCACCCCCCCCCCCCCCCACCCCCCCCCCCCCCCACCCCCCCCCCCCCCCACCCCCCCCCCCCCCCACCCCCCCCCCCCCCCACCCCCCCCCCCCCCCACCCCCCCCCCCCCCCACCCCCCCCCCCCCCCACCCCCCCCCCCCCCCACCCCCCCCCCCCCCCACCCCCCCCCCCCCCCACCCCCCCCCCCCCCCACCCCCCCCCCCCCCCACCCCCCCCCCCCCCCACCCCCCCCCCCCCCCACCCCCCCCCCCCCCCACCCCCCCCCCCCCCCACCCCCCCCCCCCCCCACCCCCCCCCCCCCCCACCCCCCCCCCCCCCCACCCCCCCCCCCCCCCACCCCCCCCCCCCCCCACCCCCCCCCCCCCCCACCCCCCCCCCCCCCCACCCCCCCCCCCCCCCACCCCCCCCCCCCCCCACCCCCCCCCCCCCCCACCCCCCCCCCCCCCCACCCCCCCCCCCCCCCACCCCCCCCCCCCCCCACCCCCCCCCCCCCCCACCCCCCCCCCCCCCCACCCCCCCCCCCCCCCACCCCCCCCCCCCCCCACCCCCCCCCCCCCCCACCCCCCCCCCCCCCCACCCCCCCCCCCCCCCACCCCCCCCCCCCCCCACCCCCCCCCCCCCCCACCCCCCCCCCCCCCCACCCCCCCCCCCCCCCACCCCCCCCCCCCCCCACCCCCCCCCCCCCCCACCCCCCCCCCCCCCCACCCCCCCCCCCCCCCACCCCCCCCCCCCCCCACCCCCCCCCCCCCCCACCCCCCCCCCCCCCCACCCCCCCCCCCCCCCACCCCCCCCCCCCCCCACCCCCCCCCCCCCCCACCCCCCCCCCCCCCCACCCCCCCCCCCCCCCACCCCCCCCCCCCCCCACCCCCCCCCCCCCCCACCCCCCCCCCCCCCCACCCCCCCCCCCCCCCACCCCCCCCCCCCCCCACCCCCCCCCCCCCCCACCCCCCCCCCCCCCCACCCCCCCCCCCCCCCACCCCCCCCCCCCCCCACCCCCCCCCCCCCCCACCCCCCCCCCCCCCCACCCCCCCCCCCCCCCACCCCCCCCCCCCCCCACCCCCCCCCCCCCCCACCCCCCCCCCCCCCCACCCCCCCCCCCCCCCACCCCCCCCCCCCCCCACCCCCCCCCCCCCCCACCCCCCCCCCCCCCCACCCCCCCCCCCCCCCACCCCCCCCCCCCCCCACCCCCCCCCCCCCCCACCCCCCCCCCCCCCCACCCCCCCCCCCCCCCACCCCCCCCCCCCCCCACCCCCCCCCCCCCCCACCCCCCCCCCCCCCCACCCCCCCCCCCCCCCACCCCCCCCCCCCCCCACCCCCCCCCCCCCCCACCCCCCCCCCCCCCCACCCCCCCCCCCCCCCACCCCCCCCCCCCCCCACCCCCCCCCCCCCCCACCCCCCCCCCCCCCCACCCCCCCCCCCCCCCACCCCCCCCCCCCCCCACCCCCCCCCCCCCCCACCCCCCCCCCCCCCCACCCCCCCCCCCCCCCACCCCCCCCCCCCCCCACCCCCCCCCCCCCCCACCCCCCCCCCCCCCCACCCCCCCCCCCCCCCACCCCCCCCCCCCCCCACCCCCCCCCCCCCCCACCCCCCCCCCCCCCCACCCCCCCCCCCCCCCACCCCCCCCCCCCCCCACCCCCCCCCCCCCCCACCCCCCCCCCCCCCCACCCCCCCCCCCCCCCACCCCCCCCCCCCCCCACCCCCCCCCCCCCCCACCCCCCCCCCCCCCCACCCCCCCCCCCCCCCACCCCCCCCCCCCCCCACCCCCCCCCCCCCCCACCCCCCCCCCCCCCCACCCCCCCCCCCCCCCACCCCCCCCCCCCCCCACCCCCCCCCCCCCCCACCCCCCCCCCCCCCCACCCCCCCCCCCCCCCACCCCCCCCCCCCCCCACCCCCCCCCCCCCCCACCCCCCCCCCCCCCCACCCCCCCCCCCCCCCACCCCCCCCCCCCCCCACCCCCCCCCCCCCCCACCCCCCCCCCCCCCCACCCCCCCCCCCCCCCACCAATTCTAGACCAGCATATGACCACCTTGCAATTTTCAATATCCTGACAACTTGTGCTTTCACAGCCTGCTGGGAGTCCTATGACCTCCTGTCCTCCACAATCCTCTCGTGACTGCCTGCCATTTGTTAGCTAGTCCTATGAACAAGTGAATCAATTCACCAGTGATATTTGTTGAAGAGTCTGACTCCTGGATGGTTAAAGGGTTACTTTGCACATGCACATATTTGCACAGGCTTCCAGGGTCATAGTTCCGCACCTTAATTTGATTTAATTGCATGAACTGGCATTGAATCATCTTTTCTGTTGTGCAAGACCAGGGAATATATGAAATTCCACTGCAACAGCTACTACACAGTTGCCAAGTTGTTTGACAGCTTTTTCGGGCCAATGACAGCCTGTGGTGGGATTCAAATAATTTAACAATCAGTTCCGGTCACTGGCGTAATGCCCATTGGGCAAGGTGGGCAGCTGCCCAGGGCATCACCTTGTGGGGGGCATCAAAATGCTGGTTTCGTTTTTGGGTATTTTAGTGGTTTTCCATTTTTGGCCTGCAGGGGGTGCAGTTTTTAGGCTAGCGGCACCAAATTTCAGCGTATCATCAGGAGACTGTCCTTATGCTACCCCCTAAGTTTGGTGAGGTTTGGTTCAGGGTGTCCAAAGTTATGGACTCCCAAAGGGGGTGCCCCTATCCACCATTGTTTCCAATGGGAGCTAATAGGAGATAGGGGCTACAGTTTTGAGGGTCCATAACTTTTGCCCCCCTGAATCAAACTGCACCAAACTTGGGGGGTATCATTAGGGCAGTCTCTTGATGAGACCCTGAAAGTTTTGAGACTGTGCCTTCAGAAATGTGCCCCCCACAGCCTGCAACCCCCATTGACAGCAATGCAGAAAACTCAATGCAGAACAAAGATTCTTGGGCAAATTTCTAGGATGTTCCTGCAGGGGGTCCAGTTTTGGATGTATCGGCACCAAAATTTCAGGGTATCATCTGGAGATGATGGCACCCCCCAAGGTTTGGTGCAGTTTGGTTCAGGGGGGCCAAAATTATGGACCCTCAAAACTGTAGCCCCCAATCTGCTATTAGCTCCCATTGAAAACAATGGGGGATGGGGCACCCCCTTTGGGAGTCCATAACTTTGGACTCCTTGAACCAAACCTCACCAAACCTGGGGAGTAGCATAAGGACAGTCTCCTGATGATATGCTGAAATTCTGGTGCTGATATATCTAAAAAGGCACCCCCTGCAGGCACCAATGTCCTGGTGCAAAAAAAATTGGTTGTGGTGGAGTGGTCACCCATGGGGGGGGGGGGGCATCCAACTCAGGTTTTGCCCAGGGCTACAGTTTGCCCAGGGCTGCCTCGTTACGCCCCTGGTTCTGGTGGAGCGGGGGGCGGGGCGGTAGCAGTGGCTGGCAGCAGCACCCCTCATGGAGGTTGAGGGGGGAAGCGGCAGCAGCTGGCGGGTCCACAGCTTGCCACCAGCTACCATTGCCCCCTCCTCAACCTCCATCGGTAGTGGTAGCTGGGCTGGTGCACCCTCAGCTGTTGTAGCCCCCCTGCTCAAGTGGGCCACTGGGGGTCGCAGTGGTGGGACTACAACTGGTTCATCGAACTAGACCAAAAATTAGCTACCAGTTGTACCAAACTGGTGAGAACTGGCTGAATCCCACCACTAATGACAGCCAACGAGATCAGCCAGAAAAACTGACAAAGACATAAAAAAAGTTTCAAACAAGTTCCAAATGTTTCAAATAAGTGTTTGAAATGTGAATATCAAGAACAGACCTGGTGTCATTTATGGTGGACTTGTGGAGGTCAATGCACATAATAAAAGATTTTTAAAGATTAATATACAAATGAAACCTGAGGCTCACCTGTTGGGACTGACAGAGTGATCTCTGGAATGAAAACATGGAACATGTTTTTTTTGTAAATGGCAGCAGCGGCAAAAATAATATAAGCGCAGAAATGGAAAACTCCAGCTGCACCTACAACTGAAGAATGATGGGTGAAAGTATAAGGGTTATCTGAGATGTATTTCCGCACTCCTGCATTCCTGCTGGGTGATCTTGGGCTAGTCACAGTTCTGTCAGAACTCTTTCAGCCCAATCTATTTTTATAAGAGAGAGATTCAGATACCTTTATTAGGCAAATGCAGCATGGGGACAAAAGGAAAGAGTAAATCCAATAGAGAACAGTGAAAATAATGTGAACAGAAGCCAATGGAAACTTGTTCTAAGTGCGCAGCAAAAATTTGGCCACGGTTTCCATTATTTCAGCCTCTGGATTGTGGGGCAGAAGAATAATCTTTGCATTGGTATAAAGGAAGGTGTCTGTTGTGGGGAGAGGAAAGGAAAGGAGCTTGTAAGCCACCTTGGGTCTCCTTAAAGGAGAGAAAGGTGGTATATAATTCCAAACTCTTCTTCTTCTTCTTAAACACATAACTCAAAAAACTGGGATCATTACATAAATGCAGCCAGGAATCATCTTGTTTCAGGAGATTTGTGCAAAAAGGGCATATGATTCACTCAGATAAGTGTTTCAGATAAAGCGGCCGTGGGTATCAGATGGAAGCAAGATCCATTTTCATTGAAATGTTTATTAATACTTCAAAATCTTTCCAACACAAAGAAAAAGATTCACCAAGTTACAAAGACTGTATTCCATAGGGACTCCCAGTTTATTCTGCACTAAATATTAAACTTTTTTTTTTAGGCCTTGGTCATTAAGCCCCTAGATAAAATAAAATCTCTAGCACCATTACTGATAAAAAATCTCCATTGGTTCTTACTTCAACAGTCCTTAACCTTCAAAACTACTAATCATCAATTTATTTCTGTTCTGTTTGAATAATGGACCAAGGGTCTCCGATGGTCTATAAACTTAATTAAGATATTTTCTATGAGTCATAAAGATAACTTGGCCATCTCTGCTACCTCGCATATTTTCAGCCACAATTAAGCTGTAAGGCAAAAAGTAAAGAGACTTGATCAGACTAAATGGGAAGGGCTGAATCGGTCCCTTGTCTTATGTTTAACCCCAGCAGCATATAACTCTGACCTTCTAGGGATATATGGGGCCTCTCCACCAACCCACTTGGGTGACATAGCCTGAACTTTTTTACTTAACAGAATTCCTTGGGTATTTCTGCCAAGAAATAATATATGTTTGTTTCATCATTTCATTTGTTTGTATCAGAGCCTTCCTTGAGTAGCTCAAGGCAGCCCAGAAAGCAACGATCCCATTTTAGGTTAGGCAGAGAGATAGCAACTTGCCCAAATGAACCCAATAAGCTACATGCCTGAGCTGGAATTGGAACATGGGCATCCCCTGAATAAATCCAGCTTTGTTCCCCCTCTAAATTTAGTTGCACCAAACAAGTTCCCTGTGGCGACAAATTAAATATCTGCAGGTACAATATGGGATAAACCAGGGATGGCCAACCTATGGCGTTTCAGATGTTCATGTACTACAATTTTCATCAACCCCTGCCAGCATGTCCAATTGGCCATGGTGGCAGGGGCTGATGGGAATTGTAGTCCATGGACGTCTGGAACACTAAAGAAGAAGAAGAAGAAGAAGAAGAAGAAGAAGAAGAAGAAGAAGAAGAAGAAGAAGAAGAAGAAGAAGAAGAAGAAGAAGAAGAAGAAGAAGAAGAAGAAGAAGAAGAGCCCCTTGGGGATGGGGCGGTATAAAAATCTAAATAATAAATAAATAAATAAATAAATACATACATACATACATACATACATACATACATACATACATACATACATACATACATACATACATACAGAAGAAGAAGAAGAAGAAGAAGAAGAAGAAGAAGAAGAAGAAGAAGAAGAGGAGGAGGAGGAGGAGGAGGAGGAGGAGGAGGAGGAGTTTGATTTATATCCCCTTCTCTCCTGAAGGAGACTTAGGGATTCTACAATCTTCCCTTGCCCTTCCCCTCACACAACAAACACCCTGTGAGGTAGGTGTGGGGCTGAGAGAGAGCCCGAAGCTGTGACTAGCCCAAGGTCACCCAGCTGGCGTGGTATGGGGAGTGTACAGGCTAATCCTGAATTCCCCAGATAAGCCTCCACAGTTCAGGCGGCAGAGCTGGGAATCAAACCCGATTCCTCCAGATTAGATACATGAGCTCTTAACCTCCTACGCCATTGCTGCTCTATAGGTTGGCCACCCCTGGGATAAACCAATAAAAACTGGGATTTAGCAGAAACTAATCTTGTAAATTAACATGTGTTGCTAATAACTATTGCACGTTATTGCTAATCAATTTTTTTGGCCCCTAAGTGAACAGCAGTCATTATAATCCTGGAAACAGAGTAAGGGCGTTTCCCCACTTGCCATGACCCCCCTATGCCGCATGCTACTCACAGCGTGCGTCATTTCTGGCGCGCGCCTGGGCTTCGTTTTGAAGAGCACCAGGAATGAAGCGCGCTGAGGGGGCGCAACAGCGGCAGCATCGGGTGGCTGCGTTGTCGCTGCCCCTGTAGTGGGAAGTGCCGGGGGACCCCGCGATACTTGGCTACAGTAGCGCGCAGCAGAAGGTAAGTGGGAAAACGCTCTAAGATAAGAATAAGCATGAAGAAGGTAACTTTATTTTCCCTCACCCTATGCTTTCTCTCCAGCTATTTTGGCCTCGCTACAAGCCTTTCTTCATTAGCATTCATAGCAACTATGAATGGGAATAATAAAACAATTGTTCTGTGGTCTTCCTCACAGCGGAGACCAGTCAGTGATCCTAAGATGCACCAGGGATCGGGGTTTTGCAAAGTCTCCATAGTTCCCTTGGGCTACCAGCACTAAACAAAAAGAAGATCTGGGAGGCTATAATAAGAGTGACAGGCTTGTCAACAACAGACACAAGTTTGTTGGTTGTCTAGCCCTGGCGGGGCACACAGCTTTCGAGGAAACAATGAAAACTACTTTGGAGCCCATCTGTTTCTTTTATACCCATCTGAATAATTGCTTTTCAGATTCCACAGGTCCATAATAACCATCCTGTTCCATGTTTTTGTGTTGTACTATCTCTTGCACAAAGAAAAGCCGTCAACAAAAGGAGAAGATCATTGTTTGGTTCAAGAAATTCCCACACAACAATTTATCGTCTCAGTAGGTCATTCGTTTCTTCTCTTCTGAAGTCAGGTGCATTTAGAACAGTTGAGTCTGAGGCACTTTTTAAATACTACACCACTGATCTTAAATGTATGATTGAGCCTTGAACCCACAGTTACAGAATTGCTGTGAACCTATAGAAATGGTGTTCAAGTGTCATTTCAATAGCATTTGAAAGGATCCTGAACCATTTTGCTTAGAAAATATTGAGGAGAGAGGATTTCTGTACTGCATCTGAAGTGCCAAAGGGCTTCACATATATTATGCTAGCACAACCTTTTAAGGTAGACCAACATTATTATCCCCACATGTAAATCTGGAGCTGAGGTAAAGAAAAATCAGCTCAGAGGCTGAGATAGATGGGAAAGTAGGAAATGAGGCTTTGATGAATGAAAGCTGATCCTATTCATCTTTCTGGTGTTGCTGGAGGATGAAGGGAAAATATTTGGCCAGTCCACCCCTCAGCCAGTTCTCCTGCTGCCTATAGAGCAGGGGTGTCCAAACGTTTTGATCCTGTAGGACATGAGGGCAGTGGTGGGATCAAAAAAAAATGTAGTAACAGGTTCCCATGGTGGTGGGATTCAAACTGTGGCGTAGCACCAATGGGGATGGGAGGGCATGACGGGGGCATGGCCGGGCATTCCAGGGGCAGGGCATTCCTGGGCGGGGCTGTGGCAAGGACGCAGCCGCTGCGCCGGTCCTTGGGCAGGAAACGAATGCACACAGGCACAGGCTGCCACGCACGCCGGTGCACCTCCTGCTAGACTGCTTCAAGTTCTGCGCGGTACTGCTGAGAGGAGGGGCGTAACTAAGGCAAAAATCACGTGGCAAAATCACCAATTAGTAACCCCCTCTCGGCACACACAAATAATTAGTAACCTACTCTCAGGAACCTGTGAGAACCTGCTGGATCCCACCGCTGCATGAAGGGAAAGGGAAAAAATAGGTTGAAGTGGGAATCTGCATTCAACTTTTTGTCAGATTTCATAAATTGCCATTTATCACTATTAGCATAAGAATGTTTTGCTTCTCTTCCTGATTGTTAGCTTCCTAATGGTTCTCTTTGAATGACTACTTCTCAGTTGTCCAAAACTGTGTTTTTATTATTCAATAACTGAGCAGTATCTGCATTAGCAGGCTGATTACTCAGTGCACATTCCTTAGCATTGGGGGAAAAAATCCCATTTATCTGTCAAACTATCTGAATATCTCTCCAAAGTGGCTCACTTTCTGTTCAAGATTACTTACACATTTTGTGTTAATAAATATTAATCCTGTCTATAATGAATAACTGATTAGCTGTCAACAGATCTTTTTAATGATCCACATATCAATCAACATATCTACAAACTGTCAGGTTGTCCCTCCACAGTTATCTTCTATAAATCATTCTCTTTTACAGATTACTTGTCAATTCCCCATCTCTGACTTCAGTAGTCTGTAGAGCCCTTCAGTTCTGGCTTCTTGTTTTCTGAGAATTGCCCATCCATTGGTTCAGAAGAAGAATAGTGAGGCAGAAAACATAGCAAATCCCCAATCTCAAATGTTGTTAGATAGTGTTTCGTCTATAGAACGGTGACACAAAAACTGTGTGGTGGATTTCATAATTTACATGTCACAAAAAGGCAGTGGTATAGCTCCCACGGGACGTGGGGGTGTGTGGAGGGGGCAGGGGTGGGTGACACTGCAGCAGGGGGGTGGAACACGCACGCCCCCCAGGCGGAGTTCCCCCTTGCTCTGCCCCTGCAAGAAGGTTACACAAAATTCCCATTTACCACTTGCATATAGAATCCTCAACACAAATGGTGCTTCCTGAAACATAAGCAAACAGTTTCCAGTTCTGGGGGGCTTCAGTTTTACTTTTTACCGAGGAAGAGTTAATGGAAGGAACAAAAAAGAGAAAAGAGGATGAAAAAGAAATCAAAGGATGAATGTGTGCATATGCAGTGTCATATATACATAGGATCCTTTTTTTCCAGGATTTATTCAGCAAATGTCTTATGGTTTTGAGAAAGGATTTAAAGCGAGAGAGAGAGAGAGATGAACATTGTGCATGTTCAGAGGTTGTGTTCCAGGCATAGAGGGCATGAATACAGAGCAATGGAACAAACTTGTGCATGTAAGCTAAGGACAAGAAAGTTGTGTTCGCTCTAGAGAAGCCTGTGAAATCAGGAAAGCCTGGTGCTGAGTGATGGAAAAGGCAAATGCCTTTGGGACTGGAAAGGGTTCAGAGGACACAGAAGTAACAAGGGAAGGCAGAAACCAGACTACTACTGAAGTCAAGGCAGGAGATGACTACAACACGAACAGTGGAAGCAGTGGAAGAACACCCATTATTTTTCTACAGGAAGTCATGAAGCTGGCTTAGGAAGGGCAGCACGAACTGAGGTAGACAGAGGTAATTACATGGTGGCTATTCCAACCACATGAACATTTTTTCCACCGTGGGATTAGCTCTTCAAAAATGAATGCCACAGATTTTTCAGTTGTCTACCAAGAAGTGCCCACAACACCTCCAGCACATCTTGAGGATACTCAGACAGCTTCTTATGACTTGGGGGGGCCAGGTTTGCTTTGAATTGTAAACTTTCCCCTCAGAGATAACGATTCTTAAGGTAGCAAGTGCAAAAGTTTTAGGGTGTCCATTGTGAGGTAAGCTTTGAAGTGAGCAAGTAAAGCTTGGAGATTAATGAGACAGGAGTTGTATATATATATACACAATATAAATATGAATATAAATATGATATACACAAATATAAATATGAATAAGACATTTATTTACAAGTTGGTTTCATAGAACTGGTCAATGGCACAGGTCTCCACGTAGCCAATGAAGGAACTGGGCTGAGGTACATAAACTGAATGTAGTTTTATGGCTTCAGGGTGTGATTTAAATTTTCTTCAATGCTTTTAAGACAGAAGCAGGCTTTTACTGACTAGCTGTATATTTAGAACAGCTTGTTAATTATAAGTCCAGATGGGTCATGACAAGAGCAAGGTGCATCTCATTCCCCTCGGTCTATCTTCAAGGTCATTTCCTTAACATCCCACAAAGTGAGCGTTGTTGTCGGTACTGTCCCAACGCTATGGACTCAATCCCTCATATCCTGCTTTACTGTTCGAGGTATAATGATATTAGAACCGATCTGGGAGCTTTACTACCTCTAGAATTTATGTTTCTCTCAGACAAACAAAAAACGTCTAAGCTATTGAACAGCCCTAATGTAGAAATTTCTGAAGCAGTTGCTACATTTTTTAATCCATGTTCTACATGATATATAACAATGATCCTGTTTTTGTACTTGGAATGTATGGTACTTCTGGTTTATGCCTAATAATTGGATTGGATTGGATTGGACTAGCCACTAGGTCAGATCAATCCATACGCACACACAGGATTCTACCCACACCAGCCTGCCCTTTCCCAAAAGTCAGACTACATAGTACCAGATCTGCTCAATACCACAGACATATCAGGGAAAGGACATATGCTCATTGGGAAGACTCACAAATGGACATGGGGAGGAAGGACACACACTCAGGTGGGGAAATCTGTGAGCTAAAGGAAAAAGTGTGGGGTTCCGGTGGAGACCAAAAAAAGGAGAGGGGTCTCCAGGCACTCCAAAACCTGGAACTAGCACTATATGCCTGTGATTCATGCTGCAAACTTGGGCTTACACTCTTGGTGAAAACCTCGTTGGGCCTGTCCTCACAGAAGAGTCAGCATAGGTCAGTGGTTAAGAGTGGTGGACTCCAATATGGAGAACTGGGTTTGATTCCCCATTCATCCACATGAGCGGACTCTTATCTGGGGAACTAGGCTTATTTCCCCACACCTCCACACAAAGCCTGCTGGATGACCTTGGACTTGTTACAGTTCTCTCAGAACTCTCTCAGCCCCACCTACCTCAGAAGGTGTCTGTTGTGAGGGGAGGAAGAGAGAAGGGCTGGATGTAAATCCAAACTTCTCCTCCTCCTCCTCCTCCTCCTCCTCCTTCTCCTCCTCCTCCTCTTCTTTAATTTTGCTGGATATCACAGCTGCCAGTTTTTTAGCTGATTGTCGGCCTTTCATTGCAATCGGGGGAAGAGCAGACAAGGGACTGACCAGGTTGCTGCTGGGCCAGGCAGGAGTGTGTCTTGCCGCCACTTCCCTGATGGGCCATGCTTGCTCTTAGGCTGGGGGGAAGGGCAAGCAGGACGCTGGTAGGACCAATTGCCATGCATGACTCACTTCCACACATGACTTGGATGAAACTGAGTCCTGCGCAGTGATTGGTTGTGATTGATGTGAGTCGTCATCGCACGTTCCATTCTTTGGCAATTATTCTTTTAGAATTATTATGATTAGTTTACCCTCAGCGTCAGGTGGAATATTGAGAGGAAGGAAAAGGGAGAAGTCCAAAGCCAGAGTGAAAGTGTTGTCCTTGGTCTAAAGATCACTGATGATTTCCATACACCTGCAGTAGAGAATCTATTCAAATATCTGCTCATAGGCGTACTGTGGACCAATAATGTAACATGATAGATTGAGCAGATCAAAGGGATCAATGCTTCAGACCGGGACCAGGAGAATAAATGAAGGTGGTATGAACAAACAAAGAAAAATAGGAGGGGAAAACAATACCAGGCGCACAAATAGCATTTCATATTTCCACTACCCTTTAAATAACTCCAGTACTTATCTCTGAGTTATTCCAAATGGAAGAGGTCATTCCCTGTATTAGCATGAAGGATGTCAGGTGCATGACAGAGCAATAATGAAAAATGCTGCAAGAGCACCAGGCTCATGAATCTCAGAATGAAAATGGGGGACGGGTCTGGAATTGTAGGAAGCCGAAGAAGGCGTATGATAGAGAATCTCTGCAGCCATTTGTTTTATGCATTCTGCCGGAGCATCCCTCTGGCTTTCTATTGCCCTTCGGAAGTTGTATCCAACAGCTGGTGCCCTCCATGAAGGGCTTTTGAGGCAAGAGACATACAGAGATAACTTGCTGTTGCCTGATACTGCATCCCACCCCTAGTGTTCAGTGGAGGTATCCTATTCAAACACTTGCCAGGCCCAAGGTCATCTTACAAGTTTCCATGGCAGAGTTGGGATTCGAACCTTGGTTTTCCAGATCCTAGTCTGATACTTTAACCACTACACCACACTGGTTCCCTAAATCCCCTTGCTGTAGAGGGAAAATCCTTCCTTCCTTCCTTTTTTCCTTTTTTCCTTTTTTCCTTTTTTCCTTTTTTCCTTCCTTCCTTCCTTCCTTCCTTCCTTCCTTCCTTCCTTCCTTCCTTCCTTCCTTCCTTCCTTCCTTCCTTCCTTCCTCCCTCCCTCCCTCCTCCCTTCTTTCTTCCTCCCTTCCTCCCTCCCTTCCTCCCTCCCTTCCTCCCTCCCTTCCTTCCTTCCTTCCTTCCTTCCTTCCTTCCTTCCTTCCTTCCTTCCTTCCTTCCTTCCTTCCTTCCTTCCTTCCTTCCTTCCTTCCTTCCTTCCTTCCTTCCTTCCTTCCTAAGTAACCCCATTTGGTCCCACTAAAAAACCTGAAGTTTGGACCCTAATAAAACCTTGCAATGAAGGCATCCCCTCCCCCCACAGGCAGCCTGTTCCACAGATTGGGAGCTGCAGTGGAAAAACCCCAGACTTGGCCAATGTCAGGTGAGGCTACCTTAAGTAGAAAAATGGCAGTACATGGTAATATGAGGCCCACATGTAGCTGCCTTATCTATATATATAAAAAGCTAACAGTGACTTCATTAGTCATGCCCTAACGCCGAAACGGCTGGATGGATCGCCCCCAAATTTTCACATGACATTCCTCCCTGTTGTGGGCAGGAAATTGGACCTTCAAATCGCCAAAAGTCCATACCTGAGCCAGGTAAAATGTCTTTTTCCTGGCGCACCAGGCCATGAAGCTGGCTGTGTTTAACTGTCACCCTTATAGGAGATGTTCGGGTGTTGCAGCATGTCAGGTCCGTGGCCCTGAGCACTTTGGTATGAGGGCTTAGAGATGTTCAAGCAACAGATGGCCAGAGATGAGCAGTGAAAACAGTGAAATAGAGTAATAACTGTTAAGGTAATAATGAAAAGGTGGAGAGTGAAACACATACACACTTTTGCCGTTAATGAGACGCCAGGATGGGGTTCCCCTCCCTGCCCTCACACGCATATAGGTAACGCTTTTCTTTCTCTGTGCCTCACCCACTACTACTATCACACAACACACATACTCTCATACACATCCAACTCATCCTCACACACCTCTCTCTGCCCTCCCTCACATCCAACCACCACTTACCCACTTCCTCACCCATATTCGCCACAGCTCTCTTTTACTAAAAGTGAGCTGGAGTTTGCTTTTTTCTTCTAAGAAAATCCATGGGGTGGGGGCGAACCAACACTACTGGCTCCGCTTCTTTTGCACATGGCCCTTTAAGAACCCAGGGATCTGGCCTTGATCTGAATGCCTCACCACCCTGCCTCTGCTGCCTGACTGGGATAGCCTCCTTGCCCCAGTTCTGTCTTATCCAAGCCAGGACTGTGCATGTCAACCAGCCTCATGGACAGTGGGATTTGCACTCTGGACAGTTCTGTTGTGGAATGGAAAGGGTTACCTTATACTAAAAAAACAAAACAGCACCATATAACAATGTGGATTGAAAAGGGAAAGAGGGATTCAATTTGACCACCCCAAAAGGCTATGCTGCAGATCATTGGACCTGCATGAACATCTGTGTGGGTTGCGGACTGTGATGAGAAGGACAATTGCCACAGCAACGTGTGGCCGGCCCTGCTAGTACCTCATAAGACCCTTGGTCCATTAAGGGCAGCATTGGCTATTCAAATTGATAGGGACTGTCCAGGGGTTCTGCCTGAGGTCTTTCACATCACCTACTAACTGGTTCATTTAACTGGATGGAACTGAACCCTGGTCCTTCCACAGATGGTCTGCCTCTGAGCCAAACCCCTTTCCTGAGTTGTCATACAGGGACATCTGAAAAGAGATGATCTTAGGCTGGGGGTGGCCAACCTAAGGTGCTCCAGATGTTCATGGACTATAATTCCCATCAGCTCCCACCAGCTTGGCCAATTGGCCATTTGGCCATGCTGGCAGGGGCTGATGGGGATTGTAGTTCATGAACATCTGGAACATCTGGAGCACCACCCCATCTTAGGCTCTTAAAAGAACTCAGGGTGGACTCAAAAGCAGAAATTTAGCCTATGCAGCTGTTTTAAAAGAGGTACCCATGTTCCTACCCCATGGCTGAGGACTGTAGCAGAGTTCAACCTGGCTGGCCTCCCTTCCCCTCTCCTTCTCTCTTCCTTTTTCTTGGTTTCCGTTATGGATCTTATATAGGATGGCTAATTCATTACCCCATCTGGTTGTTGGGTGGTCATAATTTTAAGATTTATGGCGCTGGGAGCGGACTGTAATTGAAACTTCTGTTTTGTAGCAAAGCAGTATTGATTGTTGTAAGATGCACTGAGCCCATCTAAATCAAATAAATAAATAAATACAATAATTAAAAAATCCAAAAACCCTCTTGTGTCAGGGTCTGCCTAATTATCTTGCAAGAACCAGACTCTAGCAGGGGTGGCCAACCTATTGTACTCCAGATTATAATGGACTACAATTCCCATCAGCCCCTGCCAGCATGGCCAATTGGGCTGATGGGAATTGTAGTCCAGGAGCATATAATCCAGGAGCGCCAAAGGTTGGCCACCCCTGCTAGGTTTACTGCTAGGTTTACTCAGAAACTGGTTTACTGAGCAGGATCTCAGCGTACAGCTACCAGCAGCTCTTTCCTGGAACTTAATTTCAATCCAGCAGTAATGGGTTAATATTCCTTTCCCTCTAACCCCCTCCCTGGGATCCCAGTGGGGTGAAGTAACCAGCAGTGTTCCCAATGAAGTGGAATCTTCAAGGGTGCACCAGAGGTAAGGCAGGTGCTGCCTGGCCGAAGGGTGAGAAAGCATTTTCACACTGAGAGTAGCTGCTCACTGTAGATCGGGAAGGAGGGGATTCCCTCCAGTTCCCAGGAAGGGGAAAACAGAGAGATGGTGCCTTTATGACTACAAGTTAACTTTCCCCAGCTGGAAGAGTAGGAGGGGAGGGGTTGAGCAGAGGTGGGATCCAGCAGGTTCTCACAGGTTCCCGAGAGTAGGTTACTAATTATTTGTGTGTGCCGAGAGGGGGTTACTAATTGGTGATTTTGCCACGTGATTTTTGCCTAAGTTATGCCCCTCCTCCCAGCAGTAGTGCACAGAACTTGAAGCAGTCTAGCAGGAGGTGCACCGGCGTGCATGGCAGCCTGCGCCTGCGTGCATTCGTTTCCTGCCCAAGGACTGGCGCAGCGGCTGCGTCCTTGCCACAGCCCTGCCCAGGAATGCCCCGCCCCTGCAATGCCCGACCATGCCCCCATCACGCCCCGCCCAGCCCCATTGGCGCTATGCCACAGTTTGAACCCCACCACCATGGGAACCTGTTACTAAAATTTTTGGATCCCACCACTGGGGTTAAGTAACACAATTCAAAGATAATTTCTCTAGCCAGTCATTGCAAATGATGCCTGCATGGCAGAGGTTTGATATTGCTGAATAATATAATTTTCAATACAATAGCTGAATTGATTCCTGAAGTTTTGTGGATGGCATTAAAAAAGAAAAATTTCTACACCTGAATTATCTTTCCTTTCCCGAAAGAAATTCATACAGTCATTCAGTCGCAGTTATCTGAAAGAGGCACAGGGCAAGACTTCGTGCTTTTTTTTCTTCATTTGATGCCCCTTAATAGATTGTGTCAAAAACTGCACAAACACTTGGCATGCTGGGTAGATTGAAATAGCATATAAATACCACTGTGAAAATGACCTAATACAAAATAGCACAATAATGTACATTCTTCAATCTGGACAATGTTAACCTTGTTACACGGATGTTGTGGATATTCCGGGTTGTATGGCCATGTTCCAGTAGTATGCTCTCCTGATGTTTTTACCTGCTTCTGATCCTCTAAAGATGCCAGCCACAGATGCAGGTGAAACGTTAGGAGAAAATACTACTGGAACACGGCCATACAACCTGGAAAACCCACAACTTCCTAATGATTCCAGCCATGAAAGCCTTCGACGATACATTTAACCTTGTTAGTTTGGTTAACTGCATGAATTTGCCATCTGGCTCAACGTGGTATGGGTCTTAAGAAAAGCAAAACTGCATCTGGTGAACTGGGTTTGTTTCCCCACTCCTACATTCCTGCTGGGTGACCTTGGGCCAGACAGTTCTCTTGGAACTCTCTCAGCCCCACCTGCCTCACAAGAGGGGAGAGGAAGGGATTGTGACTGTAAGCTGCTTTGAGACTCCTTCAGGTACAGAAAAGCAGGATATAAAAACCAACCTTCTTCATTTGTTTTTTTCTGTTCATCTACTTAGGACTTAATTCTGGTGTTGTTATGGGGAGTGATTAGAGTTCCAGGTTAGGAATACCTGGAGATCATGGGGTGGAGCCTGAGGAAGGTAGGGTTTAATGAGGGAAGGGACTTCAATGGAATATAATGCCTTAGAGTCCACCTCCTCAAGCGTCCATATTTTCACCACTTGGTCTTAGCTGAAAGGCAAAGCAGTGGCCATTTTCTCCATGTGAATTGATCTCTGTCAAATGAATTGAAGAAGAGTTGGATTTATAGCCCACCTTTCTCTCCTGTAAGGGGCTTATAAACTCCATTCCCTTCCCCCCTCACAACAAACACCCCGTAAGGTAGATGGGGCTGAGAGAGCTCCAAAGAACTGTGACTAGCCCAAGGTCACCCAGCTGGCATGTGTACAGGCTAATCTGAATTCCCTAGATAAGCCCCCACAAGCGGCAGAGTGGGGAATCAAACCCACTTCCTCCAGATGAGAGTACACCTGTCTTAACCACTACACCACTGCTCCTCCCAATTGACCAGTTGTAACAGTGGGAGATCTCCAGTCACCACCTGGCGGTTGACAACCCTAGGAATGAATGAATTTGTCTGAAATTCACCTTTTAACATACATCCAGACCCACTGATTCCAATTGCCTTGACTTTGTTAGCCCCAGGCTAGCCTGATCTAAGCAGGGACAGCTCTGGTTAGTATCTAGATGGGAGGCCATCAAAGGATACGGTTGTGTCACAGATGCAGGCAATGAGGAACCACTGCTGAACATCTTAAAAACCCCAGCAGGGGTCGCTATTAATCAGACATGACTTGGTACTTCTATTCTCTTTTCTTCCCCTTTCAAAAAGGGATTTTAATTTTATTTCCTTTCCCTTTTTCTTTGTAGAGAAATCAATGCAACTCAGGCCCTGCAGCTGTTTTATGTTACACACCGCATGATGGTGCTTTAATAGGAAGCCAGAAAGGTTTGGGAAGACCCATCTGAGCATCTATAGAGTGAAATTCTGAAATTCTGCAGACTCTCTCTTCTGTCCCTCTTCTGTCTAGATTTCTCATACTTCAAAATCAAATTGGTGTTTGGAATATGCTGCCACAGGAGGTGGTGATGGCCACTAACCTGGATAGCTTCAAAAAGGGCTTGGACAGATTTATGGAGGAGAAGTCGATGTATGGCTACCAATCTTGATCCTCCTTGATCTGAGATTGCAAATGCCTTAGCAGACCAGGTGCTCAGGAGCAGCAGCAGCAGAAGGCCATTGCTTTCACATCCTGCACATGAGCTCCCAAAGGCACCTGGTGGGCCACTGTGAGTAGCAGAGTGCTGGACTAGATGGACTCTGGTCTGATCCAGCAGGCTAGTTCTTACGTTCTTATGACTACATTGCTAAAAAGGTTAAAAGAAACAGATGATTAGATTTCAGGAAGAAATTTGGTAAAGAAGAATTCAGAACCTGGCTGTTGTATGTTTTTCAGGCTCTGTGGCCAAGGTCTGGTAATTTTTGCTTCACATCTGTGGCAATGTCACTTTGACGTGTCTCTGAAGATGCCAGCTGTGGATGCAAGCAAAATGTTAGGAGCAAAAACTATCAGACCACAGTCACAAAGCGCAGAAAACCCACAACATCCAGTTGATTCCAGCTGTGAAAGCATTTGAAAATATGAAAAATTAAGAAATAATGTTCCCTGGCCATATTCACTGTCCTCAAAACAGAGGGGATGCAACGTGCTAACCACTAACCAAAAAGGATATCCGTAAGGATATTGAATGAGTTTATGTTCCAATTCTCTGTTAAGAATAATGAATGGATTTATGTTCCTTTTCTCCAGTAAAGGGATAAACATATTGTAAAAAATTGAATGGATGTGAGCTATGTAATGCATTAATAATATTAAGAAATTGGATGATATATAAAAAATAAAACATATTCAATGACCTGCCATTGGCTCTCCTCTATGGAAGATTTCTAAGAGTGATTCCCCATGGTACATTCAGTTGCGCTCGATTTGAGTTCACCAGAATTTCTCATCATGAATTCGACTTGCTGTCGTTCCGCACAGCAGCGGAGCTCGATCCTCCTTAGCTGAGCTCAGAGGGCGGGATGTGCTGGGCACGCCTCCTCTTGCTTTGCATTCTATTGGCTGCCTTCCCCTGTAAAATTGATTATTGGCAAACACCAAGAGCAGGTTGTGTTACTTGCCGCACTCCAAGGTAAACCATCTCTACAGATCAAACACTCGTTAAGGCTTTTTCCTGCGTTTTTCACTCCCCCCCGCCAAGGTTTGGCTGCCTTGCCTGTTCTATGCCCGGAGCGCATTCAATCTCCCCAGCACAATACTCACACACACCCCACCACTATCCCACTTTCATGACCACTACTGGGGGAGTGAAAACGTTCTGGAAATGTTCTAAGTGATTTGTGTGGGAAAGGCCTCATTTTCCTAGTTCAGTGATGGCGAACCTATGGCACGGGTGCCAGATGTGGCACTCGGAGCCCTCTCTGTGGGCACGTGCACACAGAGTTCAGCATGTGAAGGGCGGAAATCATCCCCCCCACACACACACATCTAAGCTGGCCTGGGCCACTGAGCACGACGTGCACGCACCATGGTGAGCAGGGAGGACTCGGCTGGTGGGCCTGGTGCCTGTGCCCCAGGTGGCTGCTGCCCGAGGGGGGGCACAGAGGAGGCAGAGATGCTAGAGAGGCACAGAGCGGTGTGCGCTGGAGTTGCTGGAGGCTAGAGCAGGCTGGCCCCTGCTCAAGCGGGTGGGGTGGAGGAAGAGGGAGCCAACCGGTTTTTCTAAACTAAAACCTCAGCATTCAGGTTAAATTGTCAGCTTGGCACTTTGCGATAAATAAGTGGGGTTTGGGTTGCAATCCGGGCACTTGGTCTCAAAAGGTTCACCATCACTGTCCTAGTTAGACCTCTTGTTGAATCTGGCTAATATCAAGTCCAAAGTGTGCTTCTTCCTTTCAGAAGGCCTTTTGGCAATCAACTGTTCAAGGGAACATTAATTATTTCAGGACGATGTCAGCCTTAAAGAGCAAAAGACCATTAATGTTTCCTTTCCCCTTGTAATCAAAAGCTTGCAAAATGGCTCCGTTCTCTCACACAGGCAAATAAGAGAGTCAAATAATTCTCCGGTGAGTCATATTCGCAAAAAGACCAATTATGCCCTGCCTTAATCAGGCAGAAGGGAGAAAGCAAGTAGTGAACATAATATCCTAATATTCAAATAAGTCAGGGCTTCAGTTAAAAGAACTTGTTGTGAATGAAACCCATAGGCATAAAATCTAACAGTCATTGATAGCTGTTACTTTAAAACAAGATGGGGGAAGGGGACATTAGCGCTGAAGTGTAGATTACTTAAAGATTACACTTCTGAGATTACTCCGGGAAATGTTATTATGCCTCTCTGCAGTAGACAATGCTCATTAGCAAAAATATAAATACAACTGCAAATGAAGACTGGTGGAGATCTGCATGGAGGGACCATTTGGAGTTTAATTCAAACATATATGTTTTTAATTACTTTCCCTGAATTTCGAAGGAGAACATGCCAGTGTGCTTGAGTTTCTAGGGCTTTAATACAAAAAAAAAAAATCTATCAGCTGCAACTAAATAATTCACAAATAATTAATTCGGAAGACAACCCATTAAATTATAACCCATCCCACTGGTTAGCACTGCCAAAATGTATTGTTTAATTTATCATTTCTTGTATTTTTAGAAGGCCTCAAGGCAGGGAGTGAAGCAGTAATAAATAGGGAATAGTGGATAATTAGAGAAAGAAATGAGGAACAAAATTACTAAGGGCTTTAGGTGAAGTTCATTATTACTATTTAATAGTGCCCAAGAGCATTTGATCAAATTATGGATCATGTTTGAAAGGTTGGGTGGGGGGCAGAAGAAATTCCTTGTCGAGTGAGTTTTGCACAACTTCAGAACTTGGAAGAAATATTGACAGAATTTTAACAAGCCGAAATAAAAACACGTAAACAAACTGGGCTGGGAAATTCCTGGAAATGTTGGGGGTGGAGTCTAAGGAAAACAGATCTCAGCATGGTGAAAGGCCACAGGACACTTGTGCAATTGTGGTCTGCTCTGCAGTGAATGTACATTTCCTTTAGACCAGATTCTCAGTTGCACATACATTTTCCCCACTCCCAAACTTACCATGCTGCAATCAGAAAATCCCCACAATGTTTTTAAATGGGTAAGGGATGACTTTTCCCCAGTCTTTGCAGGGAATGCAAAGGAGATGTCCATGTGTTACTCTTTCTCTTCCTCCCTGCCTTCTGGTGCCTATCCAACAGCTCTTCCAGCCACACGGTTCTCTTTATTTTCATACTGCTGGTCTACCAATAATTCAATAGATCAGTGGCGCTGACATAGTCTACTGAATTACCAATAAACCAAAAAATGACACACACAACCCCGCAAATGTGGTTGGCAGCCTCCTCAGATGGAGGCTGCATAGAAAGGAAAGAGCATGCGAGCAAAATGGTGGATCAGATTGGGAGATGCTTTGCAGCAGGAGACTTCCTTTTTAAATGGAAAACTGTGGGCAAACCCCACTGCTAAGAACACAGCCGTACTACAAACAGTAAATGCGCAAAAGCCCATAGAGTCCTCCGTTCAAAGTAGCCGTTTTCTCCAAGGGAAGAGCTGTGGTCGAGAGCAGCCAGTTCAAACAGATAAAGACGATTTCTTCATACAGGTGCATAGCTGAAAAATTTTGGCACTGTGATGGTGACATTCTTTAATATCAACCTGTTACTCTTGATAAAACTCTAATGGGCAGTTTGGCGCATTATGGTGAATCTGAAGTGATCAGCAAAGCCAACTGTATTGGCTGCCCTTGTTTATTAATGACTTATTCTCAACGAAACTCGGACTTGCAGCAGCCAATCTGCAGGGAGCCCAGTGGGAGTGGGGCTTCAGGGTGGGGGCATGCCCCCTGAGTGCAGGGGGCGGGCACCCAGAGACAACTCAGTCTCTGGGCACCATTTTCCCTCCATCATATTTATGCTGTGTGGAATTCAGCATTGAGTCAAACTACTGAACACATGCTGCTGCTGTCCACTGAATCAGACCACCTGTCTATCAAGGTTTGTACTGTCTACTCAGACTGACAGCTGCAATTCAAGGTGCCTATTCTGCAGGATCTCGGGCAGAGGTCTTTTACATCACCCGCTACTGGATTCTTTTTTAGAAGTGGAGATATCAGGGATTGAAACAGGGGCCTTCTCAGTGGTGGGATCCAAATTTTTTAGTAACAGGTTCCCATGGTGGTGGGATTCAAACTGTGGCGTAGCACCAATGGGGCTGGGCGGGGCATGACAGGGGCGTGGCTGGGCATTCCGGGGGCAGGGCATTACTGTGCAGGGCTGTGGCAAGGACGCAGCCACTGCGCCGGTCCTTGGGCAGAAAACGAATGCACGCAGGCGCAGGCTGCCACGCACCTCCTGCTAGACTGCTTCAAGTTCTGCACGCTACTGCTGAGAGGAGGGGTGTAACTAAGGCAAAAATCACGTGGCAAAATCACCAATTAATAACCTCCTCTCGGCACACACAAATAATTAGTAACCTACTCTCGGGAACCTGTGAGAACCTGCTGGATCCCATCTCTGGGCCTTCTGCATACCAAGCAGATGCTCCACTACTTAGCTACAGTCCTTTGCCACATTGTTCTGTGGGGAAACATGCTGAGGAGTGCACATATGGCTGGGGCAAAACTTTCAGAAAGTGATAATTTTCCTCCATCTGGACTCTATGGATCACATCCCAGGGAGATTCCTTCACTTCCTCAAACTACCGTTCCCAGACTCCACCCCCAAACCTCCAGGGGTTTCCTACCCTGGAGTTACAAGAAGAAGAGGCAACCATGAAATGGCTGTCAAAGAAAGCAGGGAATATGGCCATGCATAAATCTAACAGTAACTCTTGAAGACTTCAGGTAGGACCTCTGCTTAACAGGATGCCTGTAAAATGAACGCACAGGCCATTTAAGCGCCTGTGGTCTGCCTCGCAATGAGCATTCATCCCCTTCTGGATTGATTCTCTCAAACATATTAGCCTTTTCAGAACTCAGCGTGCCTCAGAACAAATACACATGGGGGTTCCAAAACCTGGTGAAGTGCGACTTTTTCCCAAACTTTGTAGGAAAAGTGAAAAGAATCAGTACATACTTTTTTCTCGTTCCATTTGTCTTTCCCCACCCACCCAACAGCAGTTTGTTCAGCAGGAATGGAACAAAAAAGTGGAGAGCGGGCAAAAGGATGGGTCACAGGCAGTGGTGGGATCCAAAAATTTTAGTAACAGGTTCCCGTGGTGGTGGGATTCAAACTGTGGCGTAGCGCCAATGGGGCTGGGCACGTTGGGGGCGGGGCACTCCTGGGCGGGACTGTGGCAAGGATGCAGCCGCTGCGCCGGTCCTTGGGCGGGAAACGAATGCACGCAGGCACAGGCTGCCACGCACGCTGGTGCACCTCCTGCTAGACTGCTTCAAGTTCTGTGCGCTACTGCTGAGAGGAGGGGCGTAACTGAGGCTAAAATCATGTGGCAAAATCACCAATTAGTAGCCCTCTCTCGGCACACACAAATAATTAGTAACCTACTCTCGGGAACCTGTGAGAACCTGCTGGATCCCACCTCTGGTCACAGGGCCGGGGAGTGGGGAGTGCTTCACAGCTGAAGACTTCCCTACAAATGACAAACCACAAGAAAAACCCACTCAGACCCAGCGCCAAATGCACGAAAGCCTGCAGTTACCTTCAGTCAGGCAATCAAAATCCTTGAGCTGTGATAGCAGCAGCTGCTGATGAAATTTTTAAAAATGTGTACAGCTCAACAGTCTCGGATGGCCTATCAGAAAGTCTACTGGGTGAAAGGGACACCTGGCCCCATCCATGTTCTGAAAAGACTTGGTGGGTACCACAAAATGTGTCTGAAGTGCCAGGGAACCAGGTTGGGGAACCCTACAATAAAGGAATGGAAAGCACCAAATTCTATGGCAGAGCAATGGATAAACAAACAACAATTTGCGTTTGGGGCAAAGTTTTTAAAAGTTCAGTAATGCCTAAGGATTAGGTGGTAAAACATATTTAGGCTGTACTACTCCAGTGCAGTTGGTAGTTCAAATGACAGAATGTCCTTCTATGGAAAGAAAAACCCTTCACTAAGAAAACTAGCATTTCAAGAACACGTTTCCTAACCAGTCTTGTTTCTTATGTACTAGTTTTCTTTGTACAGGGTCTTTTTTCCCCCCAAAACAGAGAAATATTCAGTTTTCAGAAGTTATGCAGCTTAGATTCAGGTTTACCAACTTGGGAGAAAATACACCTAAGAGGCTTTATAGAGCGCAGAGACAGTTTGTGATATCCTTCACAGCAAAGCAATAAAAATCCCTTAATGCCTTCCGAAAAGGGGGTTTCAAGAGCTTTATTCAGATTCTTACGATTCTTTGCTTTTGTTAATCATATCATCTTCAGATCAAAAGCTAAGCACATAGAAAAAAATGCTTTTTAGCACTGCAAGTAATATCATGATCTTTTGAAGCCATGGCCTACTTCTCAAGCAGATACCCATTTGTTCTTTTTTTTTTCACAGAGGCAGAGATAGACTTGATTCTCTGGGTGGGATATTATTCTTAGAGGTTAACAATTTGTTCTACCATGCATACGCAGTCCATAGAGCCAGCATGGTATAGTGGTTCAGAGCAAGTGGACCCTAATCTGGAGAACCGGGTTTGATTCCCATTCCTCCGCCCAAGTGGCAGAGGCTTATTTGGTGAACTACATTCCTTCTGAGTGACCTTGGGCTAGTCACAGTTCTCTTGGAACTCTCTCAGCCCCACCTGCCTCACAAGGTATCTGTTGTGGGGAAGGGAAGAGAAGGAGTTGTATGCTGCTTTGAGACTCTTATGGTTGAGAAAAGTGAGTTATAGATCTAAACTGTTCTTTTCTTATCATACAAGATAAGGGGGTGGGGGCAAGATCATTTGTACAATGGCCTGGGTGAGCAAACCAAGCTAAAACTTAATCCTGACAAGACACAAGTTCACTGGACTAGCTGACAGGCAGATCTGGTGTCAAGAGAGAATCCATTTTGTTTTCTGTAAGGCCTAGCAGTGGGAGCAGCAATGGCGTAGTGGTTAAGAGCAGGTGTACTCTAATTTGGAGGAACCAGGTTTGAATCCCTGCTCTGTCGCTTGAGCTGTGGAGGCTTGTCTGGGGAATTCAGATTAGCCTGTGTACTCCAACACATGCCAGCTGGGTGACTTTGAGCTAGTCACAGTTCTTTGGGGCTCTCTCAGCCCCACCTACTTTACAGAGTGTTTGTTGTGTGTGTGGGGGGGTGGGAAGGAGTTTGTAAGCCCCTTTGAGTCTCCTTTCAGGAGAGAAAGAGGGGATATAAATCCAACTCTTCTTCTTCCTCCTCCTCCTCCTCCTCCTCCTAAGCTCTGTAAGGAGGCTAATAAATGTTTTTAATCATCATTATCTGACTATATAATTGAAAATTATGTTTCCAATGACGGACTGAAGGAGATTTTTATTCCCTGATCTGTAGCAAATTTTAAATTCATAATTTTAAGTGCAGGGAGGATGTCATGGAACTTTTTTAGCTGCTACCACCTACTTTTTAAGACTAGTCTAGACCTGTTCTTGATTTGTCAGATTTATATCGTTATATATTCAAAAGTGGGACCTGTGAAACTCCCTTGGGGGAATCCCATCTCTCCTCCTTTCCATTATTTAGCTTGTTGGGGACACCTCCCACAATCCCAGTCTTTGTAGTTGAGCCTAGATTTCTTCTAGATTTCTTCCAAAGGAGGTTGCCAATCCCCTTATAATTCTGATATCCCCCCAGAAAACACTTTGTTTAGTGGGGGGAAGGGAGGTTGCCACCCCCTTTATTTAAAAGAAAAAACTTTTCAGATTTTTCTGCAGACCCAGGAAATCGGCAGAACTCCTGTTGAGGGTTGGTTTGCCCCCTATCTGCAGATAAGAAACATACTTGGTCATTACTGGGAATCTGCATTCGTTTTATGATGTAGGCCACCCTGAGGCGAGCGGAAGGCAAGACATAAATATGGCAAATAAGTAAACAAGTAAATAAATTAATATTAGTCTCACATTAATCTTGTACTTTAAGGTAGATTGAGAAGTAGTTTAAGGTAGATTGAGTACTGAGCTCCAGTCATCTTTATGTGAGCATCATGGCTGATTAGGAATTGGAACCCAGGTTTTGCCATTCCTCTCCTACTCCAAAACACTAACAGTCCTACTCCACCTAAGGTGCAAGGAAATGTTTTGCCTAAGACACCTAGGAAAGACAATTGATAAGTGAAAGATAATTGCCAGTGAATTTCCAGGTGGCACCATCACACTAGACAGCTGGAGATTTAAATTTGAATTGACCTTTGCCACGGCACTGCTGTTAAAAATAAATAATTATGGTGATGATAGAATGTGCAGTCAAGTCACGACGGACTTACAGCAACCTCAGAGAGTTTTCAAGGCAAGAGACTCTCAGAGGTGGCTAGTGATTGCTTGCCTCTGTATAGCAGCCCTGGACTTCCTTGTTTGTCTCAGTGGCGTAGGAGGTTACGAGCTCATGTATTTAACCTGGAGGAACCGAGTTTGATTCCCAGCTCTGCTGCCTGAGCTGTGGAGGCTTATCTGAGGAATTCAGATTAGCCTGTACACTCCCACACATGCCAGCTGGGTGACCTTGGGCTAGTCACAGTTCTTTGGAGCTCTCTCAGCCCCACCTACCTCACAGGGTGTTTGTTGTGAGGGGGGAAGGGCAAGGAGATTGTAAGCCCGTTTGAGTCTCCTACAGGAGAGAAAGGGGGGATATAAATCCAAACTCTTCTTCTTCTTCTCCCATGAGTTTTATTTTATGTACATGTGTACAGAACTCTTCTTCTTTTACCTTCTGTCACTGGATGTGTCTGCTGTCAAGGTCATTGTGATTTGCCATGAGCAGGGTTCCTGAGATCTTTCCTCCTATTTCATATGGAGCTTTGCTTCTTGAGGCACACCGTAAGGGTATTCTTGTCAATCGCCTCAAGGTGGCTCTGACACTGGGTTTCCCCCCCAGCTTCTCCTATTTTAATGTTGGCATCAGCATATGTGAAAGATGCACCATTTGCGGCTTGCCAATTATATTTTAACACAATATAAAATCCATGAGGACATGAAAAGGAAATGTGTTAGCAGATGCCTTTGGATATTGATAGAAAAAGAAACACCTATACAAAAATATATGTTTGTTTTGTTAAAATACCAAAGTTTTCTTTTGAAATATCATTTCCATTCTTTCCGCCTGTCACATGCATTTGTGGGCTTGTATAGTAGTCCCGGGGGAGGGAAGGCAGAATAGTATAGCCTGACCTTGTCAGAGATCAGATGCTAAGCAGGAAGGGAGACATCCGAGGAAGGTTCTGTAGAGGATGGGAATGGCAAACCACCTCTGCTTCTCACTTGCCCTGAAAGTCCCTTGCTGGAGTCACCATTAATCTTGAATGGGAGTTCACCATTAATCTGCAGAGGAAGGCAAACTACCTCTGCTTCTCACTTGATCTGAAAGTCCCTTGCTGGGGTTGCCAGAAGTCCACTACAACTTGGTAGCACTACATCACATGGATGTAGCCCCACAATTAAAAAATCAGAGGAGGAAATTGTCCTTGTGTCTTCTTTCAAGATGAAATGAGCAACTAAACGTTGTTTGGAATCATTTTTAAGAGGCATCCTGTTAAACAGAGCTTCTGCCTGAAACACACACACACACACACACACACACACACACACACACACACACACACACACACACACACACACACACACACACACACACAATCACAAAGCTGCCTTGTATTGAATCACACCTTTGGTCCATCCATGCCAGTGTTATCAACTCAGACTAGCAGTGGTTCTCCTGGGTGTCTCAGGCTGAGGTCTTTCTCATCATCTGCTATATGGTCCTTTTAGGTGGAGACGCCAGGGATAGAACCTGGAACCTTCTGTGTGCCAAGCAGATGCTCTGCTGCTGAGCCATAGCCCCTTTTCCCTTTTGCATCTGAGAAGATGCCTTGTGCAAGAGGGTAGTGCTATAACCAGTGGTGAGATTCGGCTGAACTGGTTGTTAAAAAAGAACCTTGCTCCCCTCCCCTGGGAGAGGGAACAGCGAGGTTTTAGCGCCTTGGAGCCCAGAGTGAGGAGGAGAGCCGAGTCAGGCAGCACTGGGGTGTGTGTGTGTGTGCGTGCGTGCGTGCGTGTGTGTACTGGTGTGTGTGTGTGTGTGTGTGTGTGTGTGTGTGTGTGTGTGTGTGTGGAGCAGAGGGCTTCAGCTTGACTCTCCACCCCGCCCTGGGCTCCAAGGCACTCCAAGGCCCTCCCAGGGCTGGGAGGAGACTTCACGAGCCGGGAAGGGCTGGGGCATAACCATTAACAAAATGGATTCGTGGGACCCCAACTCAATGGCATTTGAAATGAAACAACATTTTGTGTATGATCTGTACTGCAAACAGATAATTCATGTGTAGCCCTGTATCCATGGCCAACTTCTGTTGAACATGATCCCATTAGAGGTCTCGCTGAATTTGGTTTCGCAATAGAGCCGCTAGCGTCAAGTATATTATACTGTGGTCTTTGAATTTATGCAGCCTATTCTTCATGAAAAGCAGTGGGGAAGAAGATATATTCTTCTTTACAGAAGGAGAGAAAAGTGTCCTTTCTGTGAAACTAAATAATGTAATTTATATGGTGCAGTTCAGCCTTTCAAGAACAGCCGACGAGGGAAACAATTTAACCTGGATCCAAAACACCCAGAGGCATTAAGTAACCTCCTTTTCTCATCCTATTCTTTTTTAACGCCTCCACATGATGCCGCGTGCGGGTTCTTTGAATTAGTCTGAAGTGCAATTGGGCAGCATTTCTCCGAGGAGATTCATTTTAATTTTCTGCTCGCACAAAAGCTGGGCCCAGATGAAGTTGTCTTGGGAAACAACCTCAACAAATGCAAAGGGAAGGCGAACGGTATTGCGAGAATGCCTATATTTTCGGATTAAAATTGCTTGTGATCTGGTTAATATGGTGCAGCAGGCTGTTCCCGACCTGCAGAGAAGTGAGGTAAATTGCAGGCACAGCGAATCATAATGAGGTGCCACGGCGGCCATTACCGAATTCTTAATTTCCCTTGGACTGAATGGAAGCTGCAACCCAAAGCAGGGATTTGGAAAATTAGCGTAAGGTGATAATGCTCATTATCTATGTTGTTGCTGGGTTTTATTTTTAAAATACTTTTAAGCAGAGCATTTATTTTGAACAGATGATTAATACTTACAATTATTAGTAGAACCTTGGGGCTATTAATTCACCAAGAAGTGCAAGTCATAAGGTATTCATGGAGCTATTTCTGGAAGATTCCCTTTGGATACCTTGAGTCTGAAGAATCATATTGATATTTGAAGTATGTTTGAGGGTTCCTCCTCAGGTAAAAAGAGATGAAGAAATACCAGAGAACTGGGAGACTGGCCAGGCAACACAGCAAGCAAGATGATTTCCACGTACGCCTAAAAAGAACAATATCAGCTACATGTGAATCACTGCAAAAACGCAAGGCCTAATAATTAAAGTAGTAAGCATGTGATAATTATTAAGTAAATTAAGTAAATTAAATGACCGAGTTAATTAAGTAAGCATAATAATTAAAACATAATATTTTTTTAAAAAAACTTAGAAAGTAATGCAAGTAGTTAAAACAAGTGAATAGCAGCCAATAAAACCACTGCCTATTTAAAAAAACCAAACATAAACTGCATCACAAAAACAGGGTTGAATATTTCATACCAAAATAAACCCCTTTATTACCCTCCTACACATCTGATGAGGAGCCATGTGTGGTGCAGTTGTTAAGAGTAGCAGACTCTAACTCTGGAAAATTGGATTTGATTCCCCACTCCTCCACATGAAGCCTGCTGGGTGATTTTGGGCCCGTCACAGCTCTTTGGAACTCTTTGAGCTCTACCTGCCTCACCAGGTGACTGTTGTGGGAAGAGGAAGGGAAAGGAGTTTGTAAGCCCCTTTGAGCCTCCATACAATGGAAAAAGATGGGGTATAAATCCAAACTATATTATTTTTCTTCTAATCTGGAATAAATTGATCTTTAAGGATCAAACTGCAGCACATTAACATTTGTTCTACTGCAGGACTTTAACACAACTAACCCAGCAAGAACTGTTATTGTATAGCACTTCCTTCTATTGCCACCACATCTTCCTAGATGGTCTAATTCCAAAGACACTGGCCCTTTCCCCACTTACCTTAAGCCCCGCGCTACTCTCCTCAAGTAGCGCGGGGTCCTCCGGCACTCCCCACTACAGGGGCGGCGACAATGCAGCTGCCCCGACGCTGCCGCTCTTGCGCCCCCTCAGCGCGCAGCATCCCTGGCGCTCCTCGAAACGGCGCCTTTTGAAGACCCCGCACTCTGCCGCGCGCTGAGAGTAGCGCGCAGCAAAGGGCAGCAAAGAGATGCCGCGCACTGAGAGTAGTGTGCAGCAAAGGGCAGCAAAGGTAAGTGGGGAAACGCCCACTAGCAAAGGAGAGAACAGGCTGTGTCCTCTGTTTCCTTCTCCTACATTGGTTCTGTTCTCAAAGGGCTGAAGGGTCAATAGCCAGAGAGAGATCAGTAGCCTGGGAATCTTAACTTTTCTGCCGCAGGTTGATCAGGAGACAGGAGCTGCTATTTAGCTTATCTCAGTGGTGGGATTCAGCAGGTTCGCACCACTTCATCAGAACTGGTTGTTAAATTATTTGAATCCCCCCACCGGAACCGGTTGTTAAATTATTTGAATCCCCCCACCGGAACCGGTTGTTAAATTATGTGAATCCCACACTGGCTTATCTTCATGTTCCTGCCACAGTAGGATCCAATTTACAGCAACTATATGCATCACAGTGCCTAATCATTAAACCAGGTATTGTTGTGAAGTACTCTGTTCATTGCTACCCTATTTGTGTGTGTGTGTGTGTGTGTGTGTGTGAGTGAGTAAGTGAATGAGTGAGTGAGTGAGTGTAGTGGGAGAGTCAGCATGGTGTAGTGGTTAAGAGCAGGTGGATTCTAATCTGGAGAACTGGATTTGATTCCCCACTCCTCCACCTGAGTGGCGGAGGCTTGTCTGGTGAACCAGATGTGTTTTCGTACTCCTACATTACTGCCGGGTGACCTTGGGCTAGTCACAGTTCTTTGGAACTCTCTCATCCCCATCTACCTCACAAGAAGTCTGTTGTTGGGAGAGGAAGGGAACGGAGCTTGTAAGCCACCTTAAGTCTCCTTGCAGTACAGAAAGGTGGGGTATAAATCCAAACTCTCTCACATATACTCTCTCTCTCTCTCTCTCTGTGTGAAGGGCTGGATTTTGTGACATACCCTATAGCAGATTTTCTTGTGGGTAACAGACATTTGGAGGTGGTTTGCCATTGCCTGCCTATGTGCCATGACCCTTGTTTTCCCTGAAGGTTGCTCATCCAAATACAAACCAGGGCCAACTCCATTTAGTTTCTGAGATCTGATGAGGTCACGCTATCCTGGGGCTATCAGGCTACCTTATTAACTGCATAAAAAGCCCTCTTGAATAATTCAGTTTTGCGAAAAGTGGGAGCCTGTCTGACCTCCACAAGGTCACGACAGAGGAGGAATGTTTAAGGGCAGTTGGGGATTGTGCTTCTTTTCAGGTTAGCATCTGAAGAAGGCCCTGCTCAGATAAGCAGAAGTGTTGAGGCAGAGCACAGGTGGACAGATGACCACAAAGGGCTTTGCCTGTAATAGCCAATAAATTGAGCCCAGCTCCAACCCTCTGCACCAACTGGAGTTTCCAAATTGATTTGAGGGGAGGCCAACGTACGCTACAATAGTTTAATTTTGGTGTCACTGTAGACAGGTCAGGTAGACAGGTCAACTATATCAAGGTAAGGGGTCATTTTTTGAGCTAGGGGCTGAGTTGGAAGTAAGCCTTTAAAAAATCCCTGCATTCACTTGCTTCTTCAACAATAATGTTGTGTCCAGTATGACGCTGTGGCTCTTCAGTGAGCCAGCAAGGTCAGTGGAAGCCCACTGAAACTGGACAGCAAAATGTCCTTCAAGACCTCTGCCTTCCCAACCAGAATGACTTCAGCCTGCCCAACAGTTTTTATATCATGTATAGAGTGTAATTGATTAACACAACATTTATCAGGAAAATTACACACAAGGAAACAGAAAATGGCACGAAAAAAAACAGAAACCAGTTCGATTTATGTGAGGAAGAAATGAGAACAAAAGAGTTTTGAGACAAAAAGTTAGTCAATGCAATTTAGGGACATCATGGATCCACACTTCCTGATTTTTAGTATGTTAGAAAGTCCAAGATGTGGACATTTTCATGATGTGAAATTTAAAGTATGGCATGATTTAAAATGTCTTTGCTTTATTGTCACATGGATGAGCTTGTAAAGGGCTTACTTCTGCAGCTTCTTTGTATCTTAGAATCCTCACAAAAGGAGATGGAATGTCCCCACTGAAAGGAATCTATCTTCGAATAGTTGTAACTAAATTGGTTTCATTGGGCCTTAAACAGAACAAATTTCATCTGGCTCAGGGCCTTTCACCTGTATCAACACCTTTGACTTTTTAGCACTTTTCATTCTTTTTTACCTTTTGGGGGTTTGTGTGTGTGTGTGTTCCAGCATCATTGTTGAATTACCTTCTATTTAAGTATCAGCATTTCTAACTGTAGTTCCCTAGAACAAAAAAGGAAAGATGAGAATGAAACACAATTAAAAAAAAGAGAAAATGTATTTTCATCACAAGAAGCAGTAAATAAAATGCCCGTCATTACAACAGGAAGGGTGTGTCTGTAGAAAGAACCCTCGTATATTCTGAGAAATCTTGGAATTGCAATTTCAGTTCACCAACAGACCCCTGCCAACAACCACCAGGCCCTGCCTTGCCAGAGTTTATTTGCAGATTTTTTTCCCTCCCGTGTTCAGATTGCAATCCCTTTCACTCGACTCTTAGAATTTACTGGGAATCACTGAAAACCAAACTCAAGTCTTTCTTCACTCAACTTCCCTGTCCTGGAATTTGTTCCTTTGTACTATGTTTGAATGTGACAGAGCCCCCAGAGAATAGACCTTCACACAGAAACACATACTCATCACAGAGTGCAAACTATAGGGGTTTTTTTTCACTGCACAGAATTGTTTTGTTTCATTTCCTCTTTAAGTGATTCAATTAATTAGCACCTGGATCCTTTGACAATATAGATGCATGCTCGTTTTTAACAATGTCAGTAGCCCAATTAGTTTGGCGAGGCCATGGCCAAGGTGATAATGGGGGATTAAGCTCACATAATTTATAAATCATAACATGAAACCTAGTTTTTCATTTGTATAAATGGCTTTGCCAGACGCGGTGGCTGCTATTGGGATCGGAGCATTAAATGAGCTATTTCATCACGGTTCAATCTTTACAGTAGTTTTGGCAGCCAAGTACCATCGCTGAATGTGTTTTCTCGTCAAGTAAGGATGGGGTGGGGGAGAGAAAATACCTGCCATATGTTTATTTCGTTGCACAGAATGGTAGAATGTAAAAATGCATATTTTTGTCCAAAAAGAAGTTAATTTTACCATAATCTTCCTGTCACAGTGAGTGAAGTGATACAAAAAGGGAAGCGAGACGCCCAGCAACAAAATGACACCACAGGAAGTACCTTTTTAGAAACTCTATCATTTTCGTCTTTCTACTTTAAGGGAGTCTGAAAATGGGAGTAATAAGAAAGAAGCAAGGAAAGAAGGAAAGTAAGTGGCTGCAAAAATATGTATGTGGCTGCAAAATTTCTACATCAACTTGCTATCCCCAAAGGCAGATGGGCAGCCATTTGCATCTTGAGAAAAAGAAACATTTACAATTTTTAATTTGAGATCCTCTAGACTGCATGTTGGTAACCCATGAGGGTGATGTGGCTGCAACATCTGTCACCATATTTAGTGCCATGATTGATTCAGCTGATCAGGCTGCCTAGGTGGGTGTCCCTTACCTCTTCATGGGTGTCCCTCCCAATGCTGTGAGCTGGGTGGAAGAGGGACACAATCCCAGACAGAGGGAGTGCACCATTCTTTGGTCAAGGGTATTCAATTTGCAGAGTCATAATCCATTTTGTATCCATAATGACCATCCTTCTTATCTTTATTTTGGAAGGAGGGATATGAACAAGAGTTGCTGATGCAGAAGGGGACACAATCTGGGGGTATAGTTAGGTTTGCCATTTCTAAGTTTGGAAATTCCCAGAAATTTTGGGGGCAGAGCCTGGGAAAAGCAGGGGTTAAAAAAGGGAAGGGCCTTAGCAAGGTCTAATGACACCATGTCAACCTCTAAAGCAGCCATTTTCTCCATGGTAACTGAACTCAGTCATCTGGAGATCATCTGTGATTCTGAGAGATCTTCAGGCCCTACCTGGAAGGTGCTCAGTAAGGAAAAGAACTGTACCTACAGCTTCCATGTCAAAAAGACTATAAAAAATCCACAGATCACCAAAACAAACCCAGAAAATTGCATACACAGAATATTCAGTAAACAGAAAATGTATGTAGCTTCTAAAATGTATCAAGTGTTTTCATACATGTTTACATCAAAACAGTCATAAATCAAAACAACAAAATAGCTGTGTTATCAAGTCACATACTGTTTGGATCTAATGAGAGCTATCTGGTCCAGCTTACGTTATACACATGTCTACAGGAAGTCTTTGAGTCCTAAAAAGCTTTTGTGATTACTTTGAGTGTATCAAATATATCCAAACAGGTTTAGTGGTGTGGATAACTATTTTGTTGTACATTGACAGTGCAGGAGTTTATTTTCTTTCTTAGGGAAATTGGAAGGTGTGATAAATGTTGTGTTAATCAATTACACTCTATGCATGATATAAAAACTGTTGGGCAGGCTGAAGTAATTCTGGTTGGGAAGGCAGAGGTCTTGAAGGACATTTTGCTGTCCAGTTTCAGGGGGCTTCCACTGACCATGCCGACTCACTGAAGAGCCACAGAGTCATACTGGACTCAACATTATTGTTGAAAAAACAAGTAAATGCAGGGATTTTTTAAAGGCTTACTTCCAACTCAGCCCCTAGCTCAAAAAATGACCCCTTACCTTGATATAGTTGACCTGTCTACCTGACCTGATTACAGTGACACCAAAATTAAACTATTGTAGCGTACATTGGCCTCCCCTCAAATCAATTTGGAAACTCCAGTTGGTGCAGAGGGTTGGAGCTGGGCTCAATTTATTGGCTATTACAGGCAAAGCCCTTTGTGGTCATCTGTCCACCTGTGCTCTGCCACAACACTTCTGCTTATCTGAGCAGGGCCTTCTTCAGATGCTAACCTGAAAAGAAGCACAATCCACAACTGCCCTTAAACATTCCTCCTCTGTCGTGACCTTGTGGAGGTCAGACAGGCTCCCACTTTTCGCAAAACTGAATTATTCAAGAGGGCTTTTTATGCAGTTAATAAGGTAGCCCCAGGATAGCATGCCCTCGTCAGATCTCAGAAGCTAAATGGAGTTGGCCCTGGTTTGTATTTGGAAGAGCAACCTTCAGGGAAAACAAGGGTCATGGCACATAGGCAGGCAATGGCAAACCACCTCCAAATGTATGTTACCCTGAAAATCATATAGGGTGTCACAAATCAGCCCTCACAGAGAGAGAGAGTATGTGAGAGAGTTTGGATTTATACCCCACCTTTCTGTACTGCAAGGAGACTTAAGGTGGCTTACAAGCTCCTTTCCCTTCCTCTCCCAACAACAGACATCTTGTGAGGTAGGTGGGATGAGAGAGTTCCAAAGAACTATTTTTAGAGACTGAGAAAGTTCAGATGGCCCTTTTGTCCAGAAGACTTCTGGTTGGCCACTGGAGATCTGAACATTTTTTTAAATGCTACTTTGGCACAGCTGCTGCTCCGGCACGAGGACATTCACCATGTGACTGAAGATAAGCTGGAGACATTTTGTAGCCGATTCAACTTCCCGTGCCAGCCATTTTTGATTCCGCCTGCCATGCCATGTCAGAATTTCACGTGTGCCTACAGACTTTAAAATGTTGGGAACCCCACATTGACTGTACCATCCAAAACACCAAAATAAAGCAAAACTCTGAACTGCAGTTGTGCCACGGCGCAGAGAAAATGATCCTGCATTTTAACAATCTTTGGAGACAAATGGCAAAAGAATGCAGGGCGGGTGGGAGTAATCTAGGAGTTCTTTGAAAACAAGGGCATGATTTATTAGTGTCTAACATATAGCAATATCTCAAGGATCTCATTTTCAACAGCAAAAAACAATCAGGGGTAAAAACACAAGGGCAAGAAAAAAAAGAGTCAAAAAAGGTCTCTTTTTTGACTTGTCTTGGAATTGTTCATGTGTTCAGGAGAAAGAGAGCTGGGCGCAAATGCAGGCAGTGCATCAAAAGGTGGTCATCATATTTCATTCCCCCTTCTGGCTTCATAAAGGTGCCTGCAGACGTAATGTGTTAATGAGCTCCCTTAAGTTGCTATAAATATATAAATCAAAGAACTTCCATACAGCTGTTGTTCTGGCTTTATGAAGAAATATTTTTGAGCTCAAGCCAATTATATTTGCAGTGGCTTATCACAGCAATTAGAGGAATCAGCGGGCCAGGCAGTAATGACTTTTTAAGCTAGGGGAGTGCTAAGAACACATCCAACTGAGCTCCATTACCTGGATTATAACCACAGTTTCAAATTAGGTACCAATGCATGTAATTTATTTTTGTTTTTGTACTTAATTGGCCATTAACTTTTTCATGCCAACAATTTCATTTCTATGCCACTTACTCCGTAAAACCGTTCCTAAAATGCACATTCCAGAGTAGTTCCCGACCAGAGGGGAAATATTTAAAGCTAATCTTTTCAAAGCTCAGCTTTCTGCGGGAACAATTTGCATGTGCTAAACTACCTTCTCCTACCAAGTTTGGCCCAGTCCATTTTTAATTAGCTGTCAAAAGTGGATCAAACCAAACCAAGTTGCAGATTATAAAGGTGACGGAGGAATGTTCAGCACTCTATGCATAAGGTCCTTCAGGTATGTGAACAACACAGTTGCAGGAACCTGTGGTTTTAGTGTTTCTTTGCAAAACAAGAAAATAGGTTTAATGTGAATGCAATCCCAGGATATCCACAAGAAGATACAGACACCAGGGAACAACTGCTAATGAGGTGCAAAGTTGTTTTCTAGTGAGCCATCTTGATACATTTCAAAGAGAAAGACAGAGGGAATGAAGAGACCATGCCCCCACCTCCTTATGTTTATTTAAAGGTCCCACAATTGGGATGGTCTCCATACATCTCTGAGATTAATTCTGGAGAAAACACACTAGAAATGTCTTCCATAGATGACTGAATCATGAATTCCTCTTCATGAAAATCCACTTTATGACAAATTTGTCACTGTTTAAGATGGCACATTACTCCTTGTCATTTGTGTTGCAGTAGATTTACACAAGTACTCCTCTGATGTTAAAGTAGAAAAAAAATATCTCAAGCCTCAGGGGACTTTCTGAAACATGAAGGTACCTTCCTAACTCTATCCTGGAAAAAAGGAGGAGGAAGTTCTGCCTGCCTTTAGCTGAAGACTAAGTAAGAGTTGTTACGGGGCCGGGGCCTCTCTAGGCCAGGCACATGCCCGGCCTAGAGAGCCACGGTGTGGCATGGCGGCTCTCTAGGGGAAAGCTTTCTTAGAAATCAAGCCACCAGCCTGCCTGCCCTTGCCCTTGCCCCCGCCCCGCTCCCTGCTGGTCCCAAGGCGGCTTCCAAGGGTCTGGGGAACATGGGGAACCGGCTCATCAGCCTGTGCACTTGTCTTTTCCCAAAGCGTGGCATCTCCCCCACCCCATACGGTGGGGGTAGACTTGATCCGGATTACCCCAGGCACTTGCTTTGTAGTGTTAATTGCACCATTCCCATTTAATTCGAAGGATGGAATTGACAAGATTGAGGGTACAGTATTTTTAATGAAATCTTCTCAGCGTTGTCCAGTTCTTTCAGGTGCGCACAGACTGCTGTCACTGTGTTTGGGAATGACCTTCTCTTTGGTCCCGATCCACCTGCGTTCTCTTCCCTCTCCGCCAAATCAGTAGCTATGCAGCTTGCTTGCAGTTTAGTCCTGGGAAGTTAATTTGAAAGAAAGCCCTGCCCAATTCAAGTGGAATTATTTCCAAATATGCATGGGATTGGGATTGCACTGCCTTTTCCTTTTTCTGGTCCTCATTAGCTTTTGGACAGGAGCCTCAAACTTGTGTTGGCAGAGTCCCATAACTGTGTCAATTTTTCACTGCTAGGGACTGACTGGGATGAGATTTGCCATGACTATGCACCAGATTTCACGTGTGGAATGGAACACATTTTTTTCCAAAAGCAGGAAGATTGGAAGGTCAGAAACATGTTCTAGAGTTATTGAACATTTGGTGTGTTTACGGGCTTTTAGAACAGCCCTGTGGTTCCCCCCTCATCAATTTTAATGGTAGTCAATCTATTGACAGCTGTCTGTGTTGATGCTTGTGATAGACCTGGCATCTTAATAGGGTTGTGTTCTTCCACTCACCCCAGTATGTCATTCTTGCTGGGTGTTTTCTCTCTGTGAGTGGCATGATGTATAGCAGTTACCTTTTGATTGTCCTTTACACAATGAAGGGCAGGGATGAATGTACCATACACACAGGTGACTTATACACATATAGAGACTTGTCTTTAGCAAAGTTATCTTTAAAAACTACCTTTTACTAGTCTTGGTACCTAATACGATTTGTCTCCTCTTTGCAGCATTTTCTGTTCCAATAAACCACCACAATGCTGCAGATTGTACTGTCTGGTTTAGCAATCTGTGTTCCTCTGGATAACTGTTACCACATATTGGAAATGAAGCTGTTGCTTCAATGATTTGATATAAAATTGTTTTGTTCCAGTTAACAGCTGCAGTGGGAGAATGGAGGATACCAGTGTAGTGTATAGGTTAAGAGCAGGTGGATTCTAATCTGGAGAACCGAGTTTGATTCCCCACTCCTCCACCTGAGTGGCAGAGGCTTATCTGGTGAACCAGATGTGTTTCTGCACTCCTACATTCCTACTCGGTGACCTTGGGCTAGTCCCAGTTCTTCGGAACTCTCTCAGCCCCACCTACCTCACAAGGTGTCTGTTGTGGGGAGAGGAAGGGAAACCAGCTTGTAAGCCACCATGCATCTCCTTACAGGAGAGAAAGGTGGGATATAAATCCAAACTCTTCTTCATTTTAAGACTTGTGTATGCTGATCTGCTGATTGTAATGTGGCTATGAAGTTCTGCATTGTAGAAAAGAGTAAAACTTTGAGGTGATTCTGTCACATGGATTTTAAATGTACTAAGTCAGAATTGGAGCTTTCTATGGGCAGTCTCAGAATATAATTTAGTCCAGATTCTGAAGGGCAGCATCTTCATTCTCTGACCAGCCTTGAAAAGTATAAAAAGGGGGGAGGTACACATAAAATACACCTTGCATCCAACCCCATGTAAGTATAAATTCAAGAATAATGGTAGGATTGCAGAACCGTTTAGTTTCTTATGACAATGCCTATTTTGGAAAGGCCGTATTGCTCACTTAAATTGCCCTAGAACATTTTTTTACTAGTGGGGAAAAAATAAACAGCTGTAAGAAGTTCCAGACATCAGAAGTCTGCTTAGACTTTTTCTGCATAACTTGGCAGAATCCTGCAGTTTATATTATGTTATCACTTTCATCCAAGGAACAACTGTAAAATTGCCTGCACTGCAGGAGAGTAAGCAAGGGCTTTTTGCAGGATCACTGATGACATCCGAGATGTACTGCAGGAATGAAATGCAGCAGAGGAAATGGGGGCGGGGGTTAGAAGTTGAACTTTTCAGCATTTAAGTTACCATTCCTCTTTCCCGCATGGGGCAAGAAAGACTCAGTGATCCTGCTGTGCTAAGCGTGGAAAGAGAAGAGACTGAGAAGGCAAACTTTGAAGACCTCATCAACACATTTGCAGTGGCGAAGGCTAGGAAGGTGCCCCTGATGTATTAGGTTTCTGACATGTTTGTCAAATGTTTAATACAGGTATTTTCAAAGTTATTAAGTTATTTCTAAAGACAAAGTTATTGTTATTGTAAGACTAAGTTTTCTGAGTTATTCAGTTATTTTCTAAAGCACTTTTCACAGTAACAAAAACATTTTAAAAGCATTTTGAGAATGTTGTCAACATTTTTGATTTCTGCATGGACTTTTGCTGTGTTCCGATTTGTGAGTTGGGGCATTTTCTATAATGTGATAATGATTTAGAAATGACCTGGTGGAAAAATCATTCTTTGGTCGTGGTGGGGGAGGGTGGCCGCCCATGGGGAGGGCACCAAACTCTGTGAGTTTTACCCCAAGGCCTTCAAGGTTTGCTCTTAGGGTGACGCTCTTCCCCTACTTTGCTTTCAGAAGAGGAGGGGGGGGGGGGCTGGTGAGGCTGTTACTAAAAATTTTGCATCCCACCACTGGTACTGGTGTACCATATACTTGGCTGGAGAGAAGAATTATCTTCGAGATAATTGCTAAAAATCTAACTTTTGTATTTTAACTGGTTAATTTACCACTATAAACTTCTCCTCACAGTCATGATATCCCTCAGAAGCAATTTTTTTGAACTCACAAGTGAGACCTTTCTTGGTTTTATTGATGTGTTTATTTTCCACATTCAGCTACAAGCAGAATTGAAATAGAAGTCCATGAAGCAATTAATTGAGTTACATATTTCTCTGCCCACTCTGAAAGGCATTGTCTAGACACCAGAAGGAAATGGGGGGAGGTGGGCATTTACTATAGAGAGGGCAGCAATCTTTATCACCACACAATGGTGTCACTATTAGTGTGTGTCAGAAGTGCTGGCATTGTGCCAGGGTGATGTTCTAGCACTCACCTCCAAACCTATGGAGCTTCAGGGCAAATCCTAGAGTGTTTTATGATGCCAACTCTTCTGAACTGCAGTGGAAGTGATGTCATCATATGGCGAATTGATTTCCCCCTCCAAGTTTTGCGAGCCTGCTTTTTGATGCTGATTAGATGAGTGTCGGTGGGTATTGGTAGCCTGCCATTAGAAGGCCCATGGTAAGCCTACTCAAAGGCAAGATCCTACTACATGTTTACTTGGAAGAAATTCACAAACAGCAAAAATCCCTATTAGAAGGTTTGTGTATTGAGGTGGTCCAAGCAGGTCTACTCAAATGTAACTTCCATTTTAAATTCAGCGGGGCTACACCCAGGAATCTTTCCTTAGAAATGAAGACTTAATTTCAAAGGCATCCTCCTCAGTGATTACAATTGGTTTAAAACGATGGAGATTAAAAGTACCCTAATGGGGTAAATACAATCATATGGAGCAAAGGGGAGGAAGTTCAAATCCCTTCTCAGAGTTCCAGCTCCAACCTTCGTCCCTGTTTCCTGACATTTAAAGAGACAGGAAATGAAAGCAATCATCTTTGCCTTTTCTAGCAAATCCTCTTGGTCTTCTTCTGGGTGCCCAGCTCACTTCTCTCTGGATTCCCATGTGCCTCTTAGGTTAGGGGATTCTTACAGTGAGCCACATGAATTACTCTCTGGATATTGATATAGCTGATAGCCCCAGGGGCATTTTAATGTACACTTTAGAATACTTGGGTGGAATCCCCACTGCCGATACTCACGCAATATATCCAGGTTTCACATCAAACTCCCCACAGCCTGATCGCCAAACATGCATTCATCCTGGTTCTGGCGCTCCCTCTCCCCCTTTATCACATATTTTTTTTAAGAACCTGCATGAATCTTCACCTTTTTAAAAGACACACGCCGAATCCAGATTGGAGGGGAGGATTGGAGGTCGAATGTGGATTCAATTTTCCCAACTTAGAGAGTGATGCGGGGCCTTCTGGCCAATCAGAGCATGGTGGGCTGTGCCTGGCCTTTTTTTGTTTGTTTCATGCCGGCTGAGTCTATTGTTGTAACGTGTGCATGAGGGAAACAGGTACCGCTGAAATGTGTGCACAAGAGAACATTACTCGCTTCAACGTGTGCACGAGAGAACATTACTTGCTTCAATGTGTGCACAAAAGAACAGTGCTCGCTTCAACGTTAGCATGTTTTTTTTCGTGCAAAAAAAGGTTCCCAACCCAACATGGCACGACAGCCAATCAGGACGAGGAAGGAAGAGCTGCTGAGCAGATTGCGCATTCATTTGCGTGGTAGTGGGGATTGCTGAACTGTTTGAAAGCGTAATTGAGATGGATGTCCTCATCACATACACGCCGCAGTGGGGAGGGTGAAACATGTATGAAAAGGTGCAGTTTCTTTTGAAGCTTAATTGTATCTATATTTAATTTTCAGTGGTGTTTCGGCCTTGAACTTTGGGACCCAATCCTTTTTAAGCACTGCCTGACTTTTGGATTTCATTTGACACAGAACCCACGCTCACCAAGTGATATAGTGATACTCACAGCTGTTGTTTTGGCTTTCTATGCACAGAGTAATTCCCCTGATGAAAAGTATCTTTGTCACTAGCACACACAGAGATATAAGACAACAGACATTTTAAGCGCAATGTTGTGATGTATAAATGTAAATGAAAAGCAATATCTGCCAACAAAATTGGCAGAGAAATATTACTTGAAATCATCGAAAAGGGAGAAAAAAAACTCCAAGACAATGGGGAGCAGAGCAATAAGGTAGAGACAAGATTCTGCCTTTATGAAGTGGAAGACTAAGGCAAAATTTAAAGCCATTTAGATGATAATGTTATGCACAAAATAAACTCACCCATCCTGTTTAATATCCAAGGGTGTTTTGTGTTTCGGAAGAAGATGGAAGGCCAGGGTTTTAGTAGCAGCAGCAGTTTTGGGGTTTTTTTTAAAATGAATTAATGGCTATGGGCTTTAAAATATGATAACAAAGCAAAATAAAGAAATAAATAAGATTGGGGGATCAGATAGAGAGGAGTTCACAATGGAGAGATTCATTTCCTGGGAGTTTCTTCTAGAAGCATTGGTCGCTTGTGACCAAATAATGCCACAGGCAACCGGCATCTCCAACATCCCTCCACTTCTGCAATTTTTAAATATACTCCATGATGGCACCTTCCCGCAAATCCATTACCTTTGACAGATACCTGACCCTCAGCCCAACCCAATCTAGTTTTCTAAAGCAAGATCCTGCAGGGCTGAATTCAAGATCCAGGTTGGTTGGAATTGTGCATTCAAATCACAGTCAAAGACCTGCGTGACTTGGGTATCTGAAAGACCATCTTCTCCCATATGTTCCCGCTGGGAATTGACACTGATCTGTCAATCAAAGAAGCTTGTTTGATGGGTACAGGAAAGAAAGCTTTTCCAATGGCAGCCCCAGGATTGTGGGAAGATGGCCTTATTTAGGACCGCTGTTGATCAAGTTAGTAGTGAGTTTATAAACTGTGGTTTTGATGTATCCCATTGTATATATTTTATTTATATTGAAAGCCATCTTGACTTCTGTAAGAAAGAAAGGTGGCTAAAAAAGAACAGACAGGGAAAATACTGAAAGTTCAAAAATCCAGTGGCATTTCAAAAATTCAGTGGCAATCCAGTGGCAGCAAAGGATGTATCTATGGTTTCAAACTGCAAGCTGTATAGAAAATAACCATGGTTAAAATTTGTACATTGAAAACCTGGGAAACCCTTAGAATATGCCAAATAAATGAATAATTGTAATTATATTATTATATTAATTACATTGTCTTTCTGGAGAGTTAGCATGGTGTAGTGGTGGTGTAGTGGTTAAGTGCGGTAGACTCCAATCTGGTGAACCAGGTTTGTTTCCCCACTCTTTCAAATGAAGTCTGCTGGGCCCTGGGCCAGACACAGTTCTCTCAGAACTCTCTTAGTCCCACCTACCTCACAAGGAGCCTGCTATAGACAGAGGAAGAGAAGGTGATTGTAAGCCACTTTGAGACTTCTTAAAGGTAGAGAAAAGTAGCATATAAAAACAAACTCTTCTTCTTCTCGTCCTCCTCCTCCAAAGTTAGTTCAGTTATCTGGGTGGGGGGTTGTACGTAAATTGTCAGATGCACTAACAATTTCCCAGTTGTTTCACTGGTAGCCTTCCTGTTATAATTAGCATTGCATTCCCTTCCTATGTATTTATTATTTTCAATATGCTCTTGTCAGAACAGCCAATTAATAGTTGGAGGACTTGCTTTGTATGTAGAGTATTTATAGTCACAGATGACATCAAAGATGGCTTTCTATGAGCTCATTCAATTCCATTGCTGGTCTGAAATTAATAAAATCATAACTCAGATAATTCTCATGAATAAATTACACTGCAGAATCAAATCTCCTTTTGAAAATATTTACTCTGAGACCCTTTTAAGTTGTGTTGGAGATTGCTCATTAATGCATTTGTTTTTCAAATGAGCAGTAATTGGCAGACACACATTTGAAAGAGGAAATGTTATCTTGAAATGACATATGATCAGCTTTTTTAAAAATGGTAATACTTCAATCAAGGTCAAAACAGGTACTTCACTTTGTAATACCTGGTGGTTGCTTTATTGATCTTGAAGAGTTTGCATTAAACAATTCCAAATTAAAGACCTGCACCCACATGCTCATGCCTTCTACTGTACTTTTGATATTCTGATTCAGGAAGTCTCTATTCCAGAACCGAACAGACTCAGATCTGTTCACCATCTGCAACAGTCCACTATTATGTATGTATTGTATTTATTTAAAACATTTATTAGTTACCTTCCTGAAGGGGCGTAGCTGCCAGAGGGCGGGTGGGGTGTTTTGCCCCGGGTGCACGCTGGTGCATGGGCGTTCCAGGGGTGTTCCAGGGTGTGGCGAGGGCAGGGGGGGCGCAGGGCACACACATGCCCCAGGCGTAGTTCCCCCTCGCTATACCCCTGCCTTCCTCTCTTTCAGTGTGGCAGCTTACAGTATGTGGCAATAGAACACAATACAGTACCTGAAATGCATAAAACTTCTACTTTAAAATCAATAATTTAAAACTGCTACAGGCATAAGAATTAAAGTGAACTGAATGCTATCCTAAATGAAGTTGTCTTCAGATAGCTCCTAAAAGTTGAGAATGAGGGGCCAGGTACACTTTCTGGCAAGATTGTTTGTTAGTTGAGGACTGCCATTGGAAAAGCCCTATCTAATGTACCCACCATGTGAGCTTCTCTGGTTGATGGGATAGTCAAGAAGGACTCTGTCTCTGACCTTAATACCTAGGCAGGAACATATGGGAGAAGATGGTCTTCCAGATACCCTGATCCCAAGCCATGTAGAACTTTAAGGTCACCTTGAAATGGGCTTGGGAGCAGGTAGGAAGCCAGTGTGATTGTTGTAGGATTGGGATCACATCATCCTGGTAACTGGCCCTGACCAGCAGTCTTGCCACAACAACTAGCTACAGCTTTGGAATACTCTTCAAGGATCGTCCAAAGACAGGAATTACTGTAGTCTTCATCTATACCATGGGGAGTGAATAATTTTACACTGGCTGTTAAATCAGTTTGGAAAATGAACACCAATTTACAAAGTATGGGAAAAAGCTAACAATTCTAACAAGGTCAGAGAAGGAAGCTTTCTCAAAAACAAGGTGATTTGTGAACAAGTCCCTCAGTCCCTCATTCAATAATTTAAGATCAGATGGAATTTATGCATCAGGTTAGGAAAGACGTCATCAAAACTCTAGAGGACATCAGTATGGTTTACAAAAAAGTCAGAGAGAGCCAGTATGGGTAGTGGTTAGAATGCCGGACTATGATCTGGGAGACACATATTTGAATCCTAAGCTTGCTGGGTGACCTTGGGCCAGCCACGCCCTCTGAACCTAACCCACCTCATAGGGTTGTTGTGAGCATAAGATGGGGAGAGGAGAATGATGTATGCCACTGAGGCCCCACTTCAAGACTCCTTATGGTTGAGAAATGTGGGGTATAAATTCAAACCTCTCCTCCTCTTCCTATTCTTCTTCTGACCATGAGTAGTACACATACTAATTTAGAAGATCTGAGTCCATCAGGAAAGTTGTCAAATAAGAAGTTAACCAAGCTTCTTGTCCAGTATCCATGGATGAAGCATTGTGATCACAAATTCCCTATCCAATGTTATTCTCATGGATTAACCGATTGAAAATGGATATCCCCAAATCAATCAATTGTAATGTACAGGCCAGGTTCAGAATGGTTTTAGCTCTAAGAGAAAACATTTCATATTCAAACCTCTGTGCAACTGTATAATGTTGTTAACCTTTCTTTTCATCATTCTTCCACTAAGCCACCTCTGTTTTCTCGCGAGCATGTGTTCTTATTTCATGTTAATAACATGCATATGAATATGGAAAGGTTTTAATCAGAAATTGTTCAACATTTCATGGTGTCATGAAAAAACATCAGTCTATGGGAACTCTGCATGACTATGGGATGATTAGAGGTGGTCTTTTTACACTTTTGCTACTCCTCGCTCAAGAGTTTTTATGCTGGTCTCTTTAAATGAAGAATTTTCTCTACCTTTTCCAGTATGGATGGAAAATTCTTGGCTTTGCTTGAAATATTTGTATTGCCAGCAAATTGTACGTAATTCACCTCAGAGCTGTAAGACATAGAATAGCCTTTTGAAACATGATTGCCTTAATTTGTTTTTCTGCCAATTTTCATTTCAAAAAGAGGAATGCCGCATCAAGCATCGATATACATATGTAGAAGGATGCTCAGGCCCAGTTTGGGTCATGGTTTCCCTTTGAAGGTTGGCTGTCGTGTTTGCATTTTTATATTTTCTTAGTGCAGACTTCAGCGATCATATGAAAAGTTGGCAAAGGGTCTTTTCTTTGTTTCTGCTGAACAACAGGATCCTTGCCTGTTCCACGGGTCAACTTGCTGTTCATTCTGGCAGTATTGGAAGCACACTGTTTTCTTTCCAGCCATCAGGTTTTGGCATTCCAACTGTACACAGTGTGGATGTGCACTATGCATATTGTTCCTATTTGAAATTGTTAGAGCGGTATAGAGACTCCATGCGCTTTTCTATCGCATGCTACTTCCTGAACCGCCCATTTTTTTTAAGCATCCTCAGGCATTTAGGGAACTTCCATGAATATACCGCAAAATGGAAGGCCATGTTTCCGCCAATCAAAGGGAGCTTTAAAATTATAACAGCTGCCTGGCAAAACCCTTGATTAATTGCCTGCTGAAGGACTGACAGCAGTGGTCATTTGGCAGTCAGCCAAAGGGAATGACAAAGCATGATTGCATCAGCTACCTGTATAAGAGTCATGTGACCTTTGACTGTACTAGCCATAGGCTAATTAATGTATCATTGTGTATATAAGTAAGCAAACTCAGTTGAACATGTTCCTTGCTGGGGACAGGACCTAAGCCGAAGGCTCTGTCCATTTAAACTGTATATAGTGTACCAATGCCAATACATCCTTTCTTTGGAGGTAGAACTACCTGGCTCCAGTGGTTATTGCCCCGCTCTGCGATTTACTCCAGACGCTTGCGCAATCAACTGTTGTCAGTTTCATGGGAAATACAGGCGTTTCCCCACTAGCATAAAAGTATGAATTGTCAATTTTGGGACAAACTTGCATCTTGCATGTTTGTCTCTAATATTATTCATCCATCAAATTGGCCAGAATGCCTTTTCCACCGACAAATTCCATACCGAGCTACTCCCGCTTCGTCAGTCAGTTGGTTGCTCCACCCATCAGAGTGCTGGTCAGTGTCATGTCCCTCTTATTTTCGAATAACACCGCTTTCGTCATCTTCAGGGGATCAGGCTTTTCGAATTTCCGCCGCTCGGTATCCTCCCAGGAGCTTGGGAACTTTCCCTGGTCTAAGTGTGTGTATGTATGAGCCCGCTTGCTCTTTGGATGTTCTTCCTTATCTTTACAAGGCCTCCGCAATGGCTGGAAAAACTCCCTGTTCATATTCCATTTTCATGCGTTGTCCCCATACTCCCACCAGTTTCCCAGGTGTGTTGTATAAATTTGGCCGCCAAAAGGGATGGATACACCAGAGATATCAACCGGCAAGCAAATATAAAATCCTGTATCCAATGAAACAAAACCATGAAAAATGTGGGTAATTTTATCCACAATGTATGATACACAATTTCATAAGCAATAGTTTATGCAATGTAATTTTCAGAACTTTATACATTTACAATTTGTATTGAAATGAGTACAATTATGTACAAATAGGGCGCTCTTGTTGAGAACTACAAGCTATGATTATTCTAAGAGATAGTTGGTTACGAAGAGGAGAATTCTCCATAGGAGAATTTTTGATTATAAACCCATAAAATAAGGACAAATTTCATGTAAAAGTAAGTAAGGTATTTGGCTAATATATGATCATATGTAAATTTGTGTTAACAATCACCATATATGTTTGATGTATTTTTGTTTATTTTAGGAGGGGCCTAGGAAGGTATTATGAGGTTAACTAATATTGCAGATTAACTAGCCCCACCTTTCGTGTTCATTCTGAAGCAGACAACTCATATATGAAATATTACTTTGTACATAATTGTACTCACTGAAATATAAACTATAAATGTACTTTGTACATAATTGTACTCATTTCAATACAAATTGTAAATGTATAAAGTTCTGAAAATTATATTGCATGAACCACATTTTTTGTGGTTTAAGCCATTGGATACAGATTTAATTGTTCCCAAATCTCCAGGTGTATCTCCAGGTGTAGCCTGGCGACCACCTGCAATTACAATCAATGTCCAGACTACAGAGATCATGTCACCTGGAGAAAACAGCTGCTTTGGAGGATAAATTAATTTTACGCAGCAGTAGGTAGCAAACCTATTGTGAATGGATCCATAAGATGTAAGGATTGGCCGGCATTCCCCAAGATTCTTCATTTTAAACTAAGATAAGCCTTACAACAACCCGTTCACTGATTTTTACAGAACATAATACATGAAGGAACCTAATTGCATCACCGAAGCAGTATCTAAGATAATGGCATCCATGGGAAAAAAGACTCTTTGTGTAAAATATGCACTTTAATTAAGGCAGGAGTGTCAATATATCAGCAGGAACCATCTCTGAGTAAACGTTTCTCATTCTACAAGGCAGCATATAGATGAGCAGAGGAAAATAAAATAGAAATAACAGCGATAGCATCGCAAAAAGAGACTGCGGCATGGCTGTGGTCTTAAGCCGACTCAGAGTGTTGGCACCCAGGACTAAGGTGTGTTGCCCTGACAACCACCGGCTGGGCTGTGGAGAGCTAATTGCCAAATTAAATCAGAGAGACCTGATGAGGCTTTCCTGGAGCTGAACAGAGACCCAAACAGGAAAGAAGCAGGCCATTAAAAGCAGCCCTGGTGAGCAAAGCAGGAGAAACAGCTCTTGTGTGAGAGCAGAAGGGAAGCTGTAAGTGGCTCGGAGTTTGTCAACTTCGGCAGTCAGAGGGATATAAACACGGTCTGAAAATAATGAAATGGCTTCCAGAAGGTGGTCAAGGGAGTTTCTGGATACTGCAGCGCACACACGTGCCCAGTTAGCAGACAGTAACTATAGCATGACCCTGGGCAGGAGGAACCAGAGGCCATTTTGTTTCTGTGAACAAAAGGGCCCTTGAGTCTCTGTCCAAAACCACTGCTCTCTCCTAATGACAGTAAGTGTGTCTGAGCGTTTTCAGATGAGGATATCAACTCCTTTCTAACTTTAAGCTGGAGTTTTATGGTTCAGAAGATAGCAGAACTACCTGTTTCTGTTTTTACCATCTCCTCCCCCGGAAAGGTGCATAAAGAGGTGTGCTGTTGGGTGTGACTAGCATTGCCAGCTTATTGAGGAAGAGGAAGAGGAAGAGGAAGAATAGTTTGGATTTATATCTCCCCTTTCTATCCTTCAGGAGACTCAAAAGGGCTTACAATCTCCTGGTGGGGCTGAGAGAGCTCCGAGAAGCTGTGACTAGCCCAAGGTCACCCAGCTGGCATGTGTGGGAGTGTACAGGCTAATCTGAATTCCCCAGATAAGCCTCCACAGCTCAGGCAGCAGAGCTGGGAATCCAACCCAGTTCCTCCAGATTAGATACACGAGCTCTTAACCTCCTACGACGCAGACTAGGCAATAATTACAGACCATCTTGTTGGGGACACAGTGGGGTTTAGGGATGGAGCTGGACGGGTTCAAAGGTGGAGCCTAGTAGACTCAAAGGGCAGAAAATCTGGATCCAGGAGCACACCTGATAGGTAAGACTATAATCAACATATGTTTTACTAGCAGCAAAGTCCATTGCAGGGGGAGATGCAGTGGGCACTAGCAGAGATTGAGACAAGCAAGCATTTCCTCCACAATGGACTTTACCAGGGATGTAGTGTCCCCCTCCTGCTCCTAGCTCCTAGCAGGACACATCTCACCTTCCTGGTCCTGAGTATGCGGCTTGGGGTGGGGGAAAGTGGAAATGTGTGGTTTTGGGTAGGTGGGAAGGTGAGGATTCGTGGAAGGTGGAAAGATGAGGCTTGGAGTGGGTGGAGAGTGGAAAGGCATAAAGGTGATGCTTGGGGTTCTTTGAGGTCTTACTGGATAATTCTCTAATTATCTTACTGAATAATTCACTAACAGTGTCCCCAGACAAACTGTGTGTGTGTGTGTGTGTGTGTGTGTGTGTGTGTGTGTGTGTGTGTGTGTGTGTGTGTGTGTGTGTGTGAAAGAGAAAGAGACCCTTTCCACATAAATCCCCTAAAACTTTCCTAAAACGTTTTCAGGCCCTGCCCTACTTTACAACAATATATGTCTGTATATGATTCCTGGTTGCCGTTACGTGATTCCCGCCCTCCTTTTAGTTCTGTGTTAAATCAGTGCTTCAATGCTTTACATTTTTGTGCTGGATTCTGTAGTCTTTGTATACTTGATGCTTCAAAGATTTCCCCTCCTCCAAAAAGAACAAACAGAAATGCTGCAAATGAATAGGCAAGGAGGAACTGAGTGAGCTCGGATAATGGCTCCCATGAGGACGTTCGGGAAGTAGAGAAGCACAGGAAATATAGTCAGTAGATCGCACAGCAACTGGAGATGTTTTCAAAACCTTTCAGCCAGAGAATTGCTTAAAAATGGAATTCATTTAAAACTAGCGGTACCCGGCCACACGTTGCTGTGGGTTATTGTAGCAACAGTAGGAACAGTAGCAACAAATCAATTGCAGAGGCCAACAGTACGTGCTCATGGAAATGCGCAGCCTGATACTGTGCGATGTCATTGATGTGTGTGACTGCATTCCTTGGGGGGGGGGGATGGAAAGGCACCCCTCCCACACATGTAGGCTGGCTGGTCATGCTCCTTTATCTGGGAGTAAGTTTGGTTGGTGGCAATGGATGTCGCTTATGAGTAAACCCTCTGAGGGGCACGACTCAGCCATTCAAAGTATGTCACAGTTGCTTTACTGAGCTTACTCCTGAGTAACGCGTGCCTTGGAGGCAACCTGGTTTTCTGAACTGTAACCTCAGTATTCAGGGAAGCTAGGCTGGCTGGCCCTCCCCTCTGTTGCATGCCACCCCTCACTCCCCTTCACTCTTTCCCCTCCCTCACATCTCTTCCCTTGCATGCCACCCCTCCCCCTCCCTCCCTTCCCTCTCCCTCTGCTAGGGTGGGTGGGTCATATCCAGATGCTGGGCCCCCTCCCTCCCCTCCAGCGTGTGAGGGGGGGAACCCCACCTGATGTCTCACACGGCAACATGTGTATGTGTTTCACTTCCACTCGAGTTATTACCTATGTACTGTTTTCACTGCTCATATCTGGCCATCTGAGCGAACATTCTAAGCGGCACGAACATTCTAAGGGTGACAGTTAAACACAGCCAGCTGCATGTCTTTCACCATGGAGCACCAGGAAAAGATGTTTTACCTGGGGCAGGTGTGACATTTCAGATATGTGAACATCTAAAAACACTCTCGCCTGGCTGACTACAGTGGCTGGGAATTTTCAGAGGATTTGGCCCAGCAGTTCCTGTGCTAGACCATCGTGAACAAACTCACTGTTTGCTTTTTATTTATATAGTTGTGTTGAGGCTGGAAATGAAATGTTTGATGATAGAAAAAAATGTGGGATTCTGTGGAGGAAACAATTTATTTCCTAACTCAAAAGGAAGGGAAGGAAGAGTTTAATAATTCTGTGGGGCTTGAATTCAGGAGGTCCCTACAGTGAGATGTTAGCAACTCCAGATAAATGGAGCTGTAGTAGCAATTTAGGGTTGGCACTTTCAGTTTAGCATACTCCTGGAGATTGGGGGTGGTGGTGGTGCATGGAGAGGCAGAGAGAAGTTTGCGGAGATGAGGGATCTCAATGTGATATCATACCCACCCCCACCCCAAAGCAGTTATTGACTCCAGGGGACCTGATCTCTGTAGTCTGGAGGTCCCTAATAATTCTGGGAGAACTTTGGGCCCACACCTGGAGCTTGGCAGGCCAAGGTAAGATGGCTGCGGACTATGTGCAGATCTTTGTCATGGGGACAGGTCCCTTGAATGGGTCATAAAACCACTTCAACATTTTTGTTGCTCCTTTCTGACAGGACCCCAAAGGCAAATGCACAAAAACAAGTGGTCTTGTTCCTTCTGACTCTTTTGGTGTACACGAGGAGGAACTGTTGGAAGATGGGGGAAGATCAATCAACAGTGGGAGGGATGCCTCCTAGGATTACTAACTCCAAGTTGGGAAAGTCCTGTAGATTTGGAAGTGGACCCCAGAGAGGGTTTGTGGGAGAGGAGGGGCATCAGCGAGTTATAGAGCCATGGATTTTACCTTCCCAAGCAGCCATTTTCTCCAGGGGAACTGTTGTCTGCCAATGGGAGACCAGTTGTAATCCCAGAAGTTCTCCAAGTCCCACCTGGAGGCTGGCAACCCTAGCACAGAGGGGTTCACACATACACAAACACACACTATACAAAAAATCATCCCTCTACATTGTCCCTGTCTTGAGATCATCAAGATTTTATGAAGCTTAACTTTGGTTTTATTGGTGCTGGAACTTTGGATCAGAACGTAGAACTCCACAAAGCCATTGATAAGACAGAATCAGGTCACAACTTCTTTTTAAAACATAATCCAATGAAATTGTTTTAGAACAGACTACTTGATGTGGATTAATTATTTATTCCCTCTGTTATTTATTGTTGGGGAGAAATGGCGAGACAGCCGAATAATACATTCTCATATGTTTCATCTCTGCTAAACTCGATAGCTAACTTTCTGTATTAAAACAATACACAATTATTTTAATGTAAATATTTAGAATTCCAATATGTCTTTCATCCCTTTCTTTTCTTCAGGGTGGATTTCAGCAGCTTGCGGATCAATAATTTAGATTGTACTGAGGACTGGCAAAATAAACATTTTGTAAGTTACTCGCAGCAAAGTTAGCTCCTGGGTGCAAATGCTTGGGAATTTTGCCAGAAGCCATATGTGTGTCTTATTATATACACCAAGTTGAAGCAATAATTTTTTTCAGATTTATTGAGTTCATTAAGAATTCCACAAAATGCACATCCACCCACCCCTGTATTTAGGGTTCCATTATTCTGAGATACATTTGAAACATTTGTATCACAGGAAGCAACTGTTTAGAATACATCTGATTTTTTAAAATTCAGTCCAAACATAAGCAACTCCACAAAGTTACATCACCATACCAACTTCATAACAACATATCTTCCTGAGTTTAGGGCATATAATTTGATTCTATCTATCTATCTATCTATCTATCTATCTATCTATCTATCTATCTATCTATCTATCATCTATCTATCATCTATCTATCATCTATCATCTATCATCTATCATCTATCATCTATCATCTATCATCTATCATCCATCCATCCATCCATCCATCCATCCATCCATCCATCCATCCATCCATCCATCCATCCATCCATCCATCCATCCATCCATCCATCCATCCATCCATCCATCATCTATCCATCCATCCATCATCTATCCATCTATCCATCTATCCATCATCTATCCATCTATCCATCTATCCATCTATTTATTTATTTATTTTGCTTTCCTTTCCTTTCCTTTCCATTCCTTTTTTCTTTTTTTGCCATCAAGTCACAACTAACTTATTGAGACCCTGGTGGGCTTTCAAGGCAAGAGATGCTCAGAAGTGGTTTGTCATTGACTGCTTTCGCATCAAAACCCTGGTATTCCTTGGAGGCCTCCCATCTAAATACTTGTCAGATTTGAAGCTGAGACAGTGTGACTGGCCCAAGATCACCCAGCAAGTTTCCATGGCAGAAACAGGATTTGAACCTGAGTTTCCCAGACACTAGACTGACTCCTTAACAACTAAATTATACTAGTACGATGTAGTCATGGATAAATTGGACTGGAGTGCCATGTGATATGACCAGGTGGTCAGATGACCTTCCCGGACAACATGTAGGTGCAGATATGGTTAATAAAGGGACACAGTTCTTCTGAGAAGGCCTTCTTGAATCATTTCCTAACCACAAAATGATAGACAGAGAGCTTATGCATAAATCTAATAATTGTACATCGACATGTCAGGCAAAAGTTCTGTTTAACAGAATGCTTTTAAAATGAGCATGCTTTTTTAAAAAAAACATTTTTGTGCTTACAGACAGTCTTCTATAACACAATGAAGAGCCTTGTGCTATTATTTCCAAAGCAACTTCTTAAAACAAAAATCTGCACAGCCAATCATTAGCTCTGCTAAATTAAAGCCCCATCTGGCCCCACCCACTTTTAAAAAAGACTTGGTGGGTGCAAGGAGAGGTGTTGGAGCAGTGGTGGGATTAAAATAATTTAATTAATCAAATTAATGGGTGGAGTTGCCAAATTCCAGTGGCACCTGAGGATATACATATACTCTTTTTTCTGTTTATATATTAGAAAAAGAAGAAGGAGAGTTTGGATTTATATCCTCCCCTTTTTCTCCTTTAGGAGACTCAAAGGGGCTTACCATCTCCTTTCCCTTCCCCCTCACCAACAAGAGTCACCCTGTGATGTAGGTGGGACTGAGAGAGCTCCGAAAAGCTGTGACTACCCCAATGTCACCCAGCTGGCACATGTGGGAGTGCACAGGCTAATCTGAATTCCCCAGATAAGCCTCCACAGCTCAGGCGGCAGAGCGGGGAATCAAACCCGGTTCCTCCAGATTAGAATGCACCTGCTCTTAACCACTACGCCACTAAATAATTAGTCAATATTATTTACTGTTATACTTTGGACTTTGTAATAACCATTTTGTACTTTGTAATAACTATTTGATTTTAATGCAATTTTGTAATAAATCTCATTAAAGTTAAAAAAAAGAGATCATGTGGTACTTACCAAACTTGCCTCTTCTTAACCTGAGAGAGTGAGAAATGCAAAAGCCAGGGGCAGGGCCCATGCCAGGACCCAGAAGAGTAGCTAGGAAAAGTGGAGCCCGGGGCAAAATCTGAGAATACATTAATTATCACAAGTTTGCAACATGAATTTGTCTCCAGCCAAATCATCATGAAACGGGTCTCAAATCAGATTGTGGAAAAATAGGGGAAAAAACCACACCTTGAGGTCTCCACAAGGTGCTTTGTAAGTTAATAATGAAGATGGAAATATTGATTGGATTGATCATTAGCAGCCTTGCTTTTTTCTGTGCTAAACTTTCCTGTAGTCTATACTGTAGTCATAAACACACGTGAACAACTAGTTTGCTGTGAAGGAAAATGGAAAACCAAAGTGTAAAGCAAAGGGATCACAATTTGTTCAGTCAATTCAAGTTGCAATCTTATAGGGATTTTGGGGTGCGACTCCAAAATTCCTCCTCTCAGGGCCTGAGTCAATCTTCACCAACCACTTCTGCTAACTTAGAGAGTGGGCCAATGGAAAGACCTGGTTATGTCCTTCAACGCAGTCCAGTTCTGCTGCAGTTCACAGCGGCGGTGGAAACAGAGGCCGTGCCTTTCTGCTATCCATGGGGGCCTCTTTGCTTGACGAGAGTGCTGTATTGCTGAACCAGACCACAGTACAATGACGGCCATGCCTCAGAGGAGATGCTTGAATAGCTCTTCAGAGCCAATTAAAATAGGCTGTAGCACATCTCTCCCTCATTCTCATCCACACTCATTCACTCTGTACGTTCCAGCGAGACTTTAAAGCCACATTGATACTTGAATAAATTCAAAGGCAGACTTTTAAACATTATTTGCGAAAGGGATAAATTAGCAAAGCGCACATAATCACTGGGAATAGTTTGATATTTCTATCTTTTTTCCCCAGACCCATTCAAGCCTATCAAGAACGAGAGAAAGAAAGGGGGAGGGTCCCAGTCTCCGCTCCGCAAGTTAGAAGGAACATCACAGGAACCACAGAAGACCACCCCCATTGTGAAGCCCACATAAGATCCAAGAAATCAAGCCACGCTCTTTGTTCAAGAGCCATTTTTATTTAAAATCCAACACGAGATAAGTTTCTTTTCAACTTTCCATTCAGGCTATTACAAAGCTAAGCGAGGTACATTACTCTTTCTTTCTATGGCTTCTGATGTAGCTGCTGCTACTCGTCTCATCAGGGGTGAACACGTTTAAGATGTTCAAAATTGAGTCATTACGACAGGGGTGCATCACCAGCAATGACAGGCTGCCGAGAGTGAAGCTGTACAGCATATCTTCTGCATTATTATAAGACTCTATGGGAGACATGTTCCCCCTCTAAGCTTTCTTTCATTCTTCTGTCCAGCTGCAAAATGGGAGTTAATGTCGCTGCACTGAAAAGTTGAACCCCACAAGATGCAAGCCAAAAGAATATCTGTCATAATCAGAATTACCCAATTCACCTGCTGATAGAACAATAAGTTAAGGGCCAGGTACAAATGTTTATTTGTGCATTTATTCGTATTCCAGCAAGGTATTATTTTTAAATGGCAATTATTGAGCCTAAAACTAAGCAGGGAGACTTTTTTTCAGTAATAAACAAACTGTATTCTTCATAAACTGTATTCTGTTACACTACCTATTTTTCTCTCAGGGGATGCAAGAATATCTTCAAAACTGCAAACAATATAAGACCTTCCCCCCCTCTCATCCTGAGCACAGTTATAAGAAAGCAGGTCCCACTGAAATAATCAGAATTACATTTGGAGCAATAGTTACTAGAATACCAGCAAATGACTTTCATCTTTGCAGAGAGAAGCATGGAAGGATGAGCTCAAGAGGAGAGAGGTGTTATAGAAATTTAATAACATAAATAAAATAAAAAATAAAAACTTTCTAGCTGGAACCTGGAAATCTTCTGAAATTACAGCTGATCTCCAGGTGACAGAGATCGTTTCCCCACTTACCTGGGTGAATGGTTGCTGCGTGCTACTCCCAGTGTGCGTCATTTCTGACGCGCGCCCGGGCTTCCCCACGACCCTGCGCTCTGCGCGGGGTCATCAAAAGGCACCATTTCAAAAGGCGCCAGGAATGTCGCGCACTGAGGGGGTGCAACAGCGGCAGCATCGGGGCGGCTGCATTGTTGCCACCCCTGTAATGGGGAGTGCCGGGGGACCCCGCACTACTTGGGGAGAGTAGCGCGCAGCAGCAGGTAAGTGGGGAAATGCCCAGAGATCAGTTTCCATTGAAAAATGGCTGCCTTGGAAGGTGGACTCTGTGGCATTATAACCCACTGAGATCCCAGCACTCCCCAAATCATGCCCTCCTTGGGCTTGGGCTCAGTTGTTTCCCAACCTAGAGTTGGCCTCCCTACCTGGATGTAACTTTAAGGATGTGTGCCTAAATTACAACTATCCCATCTCCCCAGTGTGACAGAGACAACATTCAGTTACAAAAGGCAGGTGAAGGAAGGGACAAAGGGATCCTGAACCGTCTCTTCTGACCATAATTTGCAGTCAACCCATCTGGGAGGAAGACAATTCTTGAAATGGAATCCAGAACCAGAGTAGAGCTGCAAGGTACAGGATCCAGCTCAACATTTAAGAAGAGCCCTGGGCCCCCTTCTGCTGCAAATTCGTAGGCACAGCTCATATTGCCAACACATTGCAGCTACGTATTACCTGCATCTGAGGATGGCAACCATTCTGGGTGAACTATATAACATTTTCAAAGTAAGAGCAAAGGGTGGGCATGCAATGAAAATCTTGCTCATGCCTCCCTGTCGGCCTCATTTAGTGGAAAAGTACTTTTTAAAAAGAGCGTCTCTAGGTCCTGAAAACAGAGGTGCAACAGACAGATGGTCACGCTGAAGATGAAGTGTTTGGTTATAAAAGAAAGGATTGCTCAAACTGGGGTTGAGCTTTTCTAAAGAAAACAACATCCTGGCAGCAAACAAGAAAGGAAATAGGAACACAATGAAGAGAATATGGGGGGCACAAGACCTTGCAAGAGGAAGGAAAAATGCTTTCAAAAGAAACAAGGCAAAGATAGCCCCTGTTGTATTATGTTCCTGATCCCCTGGGGGCAAAGGTCTTACAGGGTGCAAAACCAAGGGGTGAAAAACAATTTTGCTACCTGGTTTTGAAAGCAGAGCTCATTTGAGGGTTATTACATGAACCTCTCTTCATCGAAGCGAATCTCAACGGGAACAGGACTCGCATGGGGACAATAAGAAATATAAAAGCAGGACGGATGGGAAGAGGGAAGGGTTAATCAGGGTGCATTTCACGTAGGGCTGAACCACACCATAGGTTTGTTTATCCGTTGTTTCTAAGCTCAGCACTTTGATCAGTCGCATATCAGCTCCAAGCAGTAGGGGCTGTGTCTCAGTGGCAGAGCATCTGAGGTTCTATCCCCGGCATCCCCACCTGGAAGGACCAGGTAGAGCTGCTGGTGGAAAATGCTTTCAAGGTGCCAATTTAGGGTGACCCCATAGGGTTTTCTAGGCAAGAAAGAGGTAGTTTGCCATTGATTGCCTTTGTGTAGCGACCCTGGACTTCTTTGGTGGTCTCCCATCAAAACACCACCTGGGCCAATCATGCTTAACCTCTGTGGACTAATAAGATAATTTTAGCCTGAGATACTCACATCAGGAAATAAAATAGCTCTGTGGTTGGAAAGTGCCATCAAGTCACAGCCAATGTATGGTGGCCCCATAGGGCTTGCCAGTCAAGAGACATTCAGAGGTGGCTGGCCATTGCCTGCCTCTGCATAGCAACTCCAGACTTCTTTGGTGGTTTCCCATCCAAGTAGTTACCAGGGACAACCCGGCTTCGCTTCTGTGATCTCACGAGACCAGACTAGCTTGGGCCATCCAGGTCAGGGTGACCAGATGATGGGTGATTTAAAAAGATCTCTCCCTGAAAACTTGTAGACCTGTCAAGCCCATTCCACAGAACACCAATAAGACATCTTCAGGACATTTTGAAAAGTGTTTTGGAGTGGAATTCAACACATTTTTTTTCCTCCAAAATGTTTGGAAGACATTTCATTTTTGCTCAAAATTAATTTTTCCAGCAATGCCAAACTAGCAACTCTTCCCTCTAAAAACATGTCAATGAGACACCTAATTGGGAGGAAAAAAATGACACGTGTGTGGAATCAGCAGCAAAAACTAACTTTGTTCATGTACTTTGCACACAGAACTGGTGGGCAGAGGAGCAGCAAACAGGAAAATGTCCCTGTTGACCTTCCGCAAATGGAAGGTGGCACAGAGAAGCTAAAAGCAGCAGAAAATGGCAGGCAAAGCTGCTCAGAAACCAAAAGTGAGAGGGGGGAGGAGGGGAGACAAAATAACTCTTTCCCCCTGAACTGTTTTCTCACTTTGGGTTTCCCCTGAACCAATCCCCCCCCCACGCAATGTGTGGTTCTTTTAAAACATCTGCAAAATGCTTTGTTTGTGTTGTGTGGAACAAGCCAGTGTTAGTAGACAATGCTGACCTTGGTGAACCAGCCATCTGATTCCGGAGAAACCAACTTCCATGTGTTTTTGTGTTTGGCTAAGTTGCCGGAAAAGCCTGGGAAACCAATTTTGCAGACAGCGGGTGGGATGAGTGGAGGAGGAATCTCCTGCTCTTCCACTACTACCTTTTGTCCTGAGCCTAACTAACCTCCAGAAGGAAACTTTGGAGCCTTAGCTGTTCAGACTGCCGCATGTGCAGACTCCTTCAGTGTAGATGGGCCAAGACTGGAACACTGTGGTCCCGACAGTCCATTCCTGTCAGCATCCTGGCTGCATCATTCTGTACCAACTGAGGTTTCCGAACACTTCTCAAGGGCAGCCCCATGTGGAGTGCCTTGCGGTAATCTAATCTTGATGCAACCACACAGTGTCCAGGTCTCTTCTGCTCAAGAAAGGCTGAAGCTGGCTAACCAGTCAAAGCTGGTATAAGGCATTCCTGGCCATAACGTCAAGGGGTGATTGTATAGTTTGATTCAACCAGGAATGTCAGCCTCCAGATGAGACCTGGGGATCCCCTGGAATCACAGCTCACCTCCAGACTGCAGAGGTCAGTTCCCCTGGAGTAAATGGGTGCTTTGAAGAGTATGACATTGTACCCCACCGAGGTCCCTGTGCTCTCCTGGCCCCAGAAGTTTCTCAATCTGTATTTAGCAACTCTTCCCCCTTGTTGGTAGCTGTGTGGGAACTGGCAACCCTAGATTCAATTGAAGCAATAGAACAATGTACATCAGTTAGATGTAAGATGTGCATACAATGTGTAATGCTAACTTTATGAAGAAAATAGAAGGGGAAAGTCTCACCAGTTCAATTTGTACAAAGGGGGAAGCAAAATCCAACTGGGAATGTTTGTTATCAAAACCAGCAAGCTGCAAAACTCAGTTGCATCCCACATTTTGGGGGGAAAGGAAAAACATAAAAGGAAAATCTCTCTCCCTTGTTGACGATCAGATATTCTACTCCACATTCAGACAAAAGAATGAAGGGAAGGATACCATGGAGGGGGGAAAAACATGCCACCATAGCAGAAATAACTGGAAAAGAAATAAATTTAGTATCGGTTTGTATTACTATGTATAGAAGGATGAAACTCCCCATTCACAAAAGGGAAGGCAGTTTTCTTCAGAGGTGCCTTTTGTCATTGTGATCAGATTTATTATTCCAAGTTGCTACAAAATATATTGCCATGAGGGAATTTGTGAATTGTTTTGCTGGGTTTTCATCTAAAAACTAACCACTTCTGTGACATGAAGGTAATCTGGAAATATTCTCCCAAAAATAGCGTCTTGGTATCAGTTACGCACCGTGACTAAGAAGGACCAGTATTGTATACATCTTGGACCAGAGTACAGGGGAGTTATTTGCACACATTCCACCAGTACACACTCCCCAGACAAAGATGTGAAATCTTAACATGTTTAACTAGTTTATTAAAATAGATGATGGTGTTTCCTGGAGCAATATATTGTTGAAGGCTTTCACAACCAGAATTAACTGGCCATTGTGGGTTATTCAGGCAATGTTTCCTAGATCAGCTTTTTGGGGGGTTTCCCACAGGAAAAATACATTTCAGCAAGGTTTTTTTTTCTGCACTGCATCCTTATGTGTTGCAGCTTGGTTACCAATTTCAAGGTGAGGGCAGGAGTCCTGACAGAATTATCATTGATCTCCAGACTGCTGAGACTCCAGACTGCAGTTCATCTGATAGAAATAGCAGTGAAAGATGGCAGGCTCTATGGTATCACAGGCCCACCGAGATGTCCACCTTCCCCAAACTCCACCCTGCACAGATGCTGTCCCCAAATCTTCAGGAATTGCCTGAATAGTCAGCCCTAGTGGCAAGACAGATTTTGTGCCTCTTCTACATCTGTATCTAACATCATTTCTGCCCTTGTGATCTGCTTTGCATTGAGCATATATTCCCTTTGGGTTGGATTCTCTGTAATGCAGAGGTGTAGCGTCCAGGGTGGGGCGCGATGCCTTGGGCTCACGCTGGTGCATGGGCATGGCGGTGGCACGGCAGGGGCACAGGGCGAACGTGCGCCCCAGGCACAGTTCCCCCTCGCTCTGTTCCTGCTGTAATGCAAATGTTTTCCTCTCTTAAACTCATTGCACCTCAGATCAGAGAATTTCTATGATTTACAAAACCTCAGAAGGCACAACTTTTCCTCCCACTTCACAGGGAAAGCGAAGGGAGACAGCAGGCATTTGACTTGCATTGGATTTCCTTGCTCCTCCTCACCTTCTCCTGCCCACCCAACAGCAGTTCCTCCCACTCTTGGGGGCAGAAATTCAGAGTGATTGGAAGGACTTCCTTTCTTTAAGAAAATGCCTGTCACTGGAACAATAGACTGGTGAAATCTAAATGAAATTTAATCAGTCTAGTAAAAGAATGCTAGACCCAGGATGAGAAAAAATGCAGCAGAAAGCAACCTCTCTAGATGGAGATTATATGGACAGAACAGGTTGATGAAATGGTGAATCCAATCAGCTGAGAACACTTCACAGAAGGAGAATCCCATGTAAATAAACAAACAAATGGAAATGCTGGGAAAAACCCGCTGTGATGCTGATGGTCACAGGGTAAGTACTGCATGCATAAAGGGCCTACATTTCTGGATTGTGTCACTGAGGTGGAGCAGAACTTCTGGGAGAAATGCTACTTGGTTCGTAATTTAGCTGAACTTTACAAGCTGGATAAGCCAGATTGGCATCCCCAAGGATAGATCCTGCCATGAAGCTTGGTGAAACCAAGGGATTTGGCAGTAATGAAGGGAAATATCCTCTTTTTTAGTGCACCTATATTTCATAAGACAGATTGTTCAACATGAGGCTACATCTCTCTGGCATCAGGTTGGCCACAATGACAACACACAAGGGAAAGGACCCTTTGAATTGTGTTTTAGCTTGATCTTCTATTAACGCATGTTCCTTTGATATATTCTGTACCCTGAGAACTACGGGGCTGCTTCATATTGATGAAATAACATGTACATGGATGAGGTTGTATAAAATAATGATAACATTGTATTCAAGGGAGTACAATCTCTAGGTCAGTGTTTCCCAACCTTTTCGAGGTCAGGGTACCCTTGACCTCACTCTTCATATCTCACGGTACCCCTGCCACCACCCTCCACCTTCCCCTCCCATTGCCCCTGCTTGCCACACACACCACCTTCCCCTCCCAGGGTGAAGGGAAGCACTGGGGGGGGGGGTGGCTGCTGACTTTGTGGCAGGCCCTGCCCCATGGGCCAGCTTCATGTCCTTGCTGGCGCCGGTGGGAGACACCACAAAAATGAGGGGGGGCAGTATTGTTGCCGAGGTACCCCTGGGACATGTGGACGGCACCCCAGGGTACCACGGTACCCTGGTTGACAATGGCTGTTCTAGGTGATAAAACGTTTCCAGTAAGTTTTACAGGAACTTCGTGAAACTGTCATTGTTGTCTCTCTTTCGCTCCTCATATTTACCAGTGTGTGACAAGGGTCTATGTGTGTTAAGTGCCTTCAAGTTGCTTCCAATTTATGACCACTTTATGAATTAATGACCTCCATAACATTAACGTCTTGCTCCAAGTCTTGCAAACTGACTTCATTGATAGAATCAATCCACCTAGAGAAGTTCAGGCTTGATTTGATCTGGTGGTGGAAAGGGCCACCAAGTCACAGTCAGCAAGTCAGCAACCCGCAAGATTTTCCAGGAAAGAGATGTTCAGAGGTGGTTTGCCATGACCTGCCTCCATGTGGGCCAAGAGAATTCTGAAAGAACTGTCATTGGACCAAGATCACTCAGTGGGTTTCATGTGGAGTGTTGGGGGATTGAATCTGGTGCTCAAGAGCAGAGCCCACTGCTCTTAACCACTATACCATACTGACTAGAGTCGAACTAGCATCATTTTTTGTGGGGGAGGTCCACAATATCCATGAAACTCTCCTACAATGCCACATTTCAAAGGGACCATAGATCTTCAAAAATCCATTGGATAAATGAATGTTCTCCCCATCTCAGTAATGATGGGAGGTGATGTTTCAAAATGACGTGTCTCTATCTGAAACATGTCTCTCTTAACACAGTGAATGAAATGCAAAGTTGCTGCTTCTGGGGTTGTCAGAAAATGTCCTGTGTGAAAGGCTTGACCTGCCTCCAGTTCTCCTGCAAAGAATGAGATGAAACCGCAACCTGCCCAGTGAAGGTAACACAGCCATCTTCTTATTGGGACTCTTTAGTTTGGAGAGGAGATGTCTGAGGGGGGATATGATCGAAGTCTATAAAATTATGCAAGGGGTAGAAAATGTTGACAGAGAGAAATTTTTCTCTCTCACAATACCAGAACCAGGGGGCATTCATTGAAAATGCTGGGGGGAAGAATTAGAACTAATAAAAGGAAACACTTCTTCACACAATGTGTGATTGGTGTTTGGAATATGATGCCACAGGAGGTGGTGATGGCCGCTAACCTGGATAGCTTTAAAAGGGGCTTGGACAGATTTATGGAGGAGAAGTCGATTTATGGCTACCAATCTTGATCCTCTTTGATCTGAGATTGCAAATGCCTTAACAGACCAGGTGCTTGGGAGCAACAGCCGCAGAAGGCCATTGCTTTCACATCCTGCATGTGAGCTCCCAAAGGCACCTGGTGGGCCACTGTGAGTAGCAGAGAGCTGGACTAGATGGACTCTGGTCTGATCCAGCTGACATGTTCTTATGTTCTTATGTTCTTATTCCGTGGCTCATAAGACCCAGTAGTAGGTGTAGAGGAAGTATACTGCTCATGCTTCTTAAACAGCTGTTTCTCTGGAATATCTCAGTTGTCTTTCATGCGGCCTTCTCTCGGAAATGCCTCAGTCAAATGCTGACCAAACTCAGGTGTCTTATCAAAAACAAGATGACACAATGTCACGTCTGATGTCATGGCTAGAATTGATCAGACATCCTGTTACATGGCAAAGAATGTCCCCTTGCCAATTCTATGCAAAGAATGAGCTGCATAAAAGCTAACTCTGTGTCACACGGGACAATGTGCTCTGTGCATGTTACAGTAAAGGGAATGTGATTGAATCAAACAGATGAACAGAAACAAAAATGTGCAAATTCACCAGAATGGGAACATTGAATTGTTTCAAAGGCAAAGCTTTTATGCAGCCCATTTTAATTATATGATTGCTGTTTAATTATGGCGTAATTATGGGTGCAATTACTGTTTTGTATGTTTCATTAAAACTGCATACATTAATTGCATCCAACTCTTTTTGATGAGCTTAACTAGCCGGAGCAGATGTTTACAGCACAGAGAAGCACCGTTAGTTTGCCCTGGCAATGTTTGTCTCTCAAGGTGACTGTCTCAGAAGAAACGAAAGAGGTAGAACAAATGAACCCAATAATGTTGCAACCTTGTTCACACACAGCTTAAACATTTTAATATCATAGCAGGGTTTTCCCCCAGTAAAAAGTATCACATGAAGGACAGTTAATTTTTGTACCCCACATTTATTTACCTTTAAGAAGTCTCGAAGTGGCTTACACTCACCACCACCCCCAACAGACACCTTGCGAGGCAGGTGGGGTTGAGAAAGCTCTGAGAGAACTATGACTGGTCCAAGCAGGCTTCATGTGGAGGAGCAGGGAACCAAATCCAGTTCACCAGATTTGCTACCACTGTTTCTGACTACTGCACCATGCTGGCTCTTGTGGTGCTAAAATATTGTAAAAGATGGTAGGTGGCAGCTAGTAGTGGGGGGAGGGCATTAATATCCATGTTTTAGGAGCAGCAGTGGCGTAGTGGTTAAGAGCAGGTGTACTCTAATCTGGAGGAGCCGGGTTTGATTCCCTGCTCTGCTGCTGGAGCTGTGGAGGCTTATCTGAGGAATTCAGATTAGTCTGTGCACTCCAACACACGCCAGCTGCGTAACCTTGAGCTAGTCACAGTTCTTCTGAGCTCTCTCAGCCCCACCTACCTCACAGGGTGTTTGTTGTGGGGGGTGGAAGGGAAAGGAGATTGTAAGCCCCTTTGAGTCTCCTTGCAGGAGAGAAAAAGAGGATATTAATCCAACTCTTTTTCTCCTTATTTTACCAACACGAGCCAGGCACGCCCAATCTTGGAAGCTAAGAAGGGTCATCCCTGACTATTACTTGTTTAGGAGACCTCCAAGAAAGTCCAGGGTCGCTGTGCAGAGGCACGCAATAGAAACCACCTCTGTTTCTTGCCCTGAAAACTTTATGATGCTCCTGTAACCCTAACCTCCCCCCAAACTCAATCTTTGTGGTGTGTCAGAAATTAAACAGTAATTAGTTCAATCTGCATTTTTTTAAAGCTCTGGATTTAACAACAGTGTTAATTCAATCCCGTCTGTTTAAATTTCTCAAATGCACTTTAACAAATACTATGGGAGGACGGTCTTGCCTATTTGGCAAGAATCCCCTTTCCCTCCCACGAGCAGGCTGCTAAATATTTGCAGCTCCATTTCCCCCAAGTTCAGCTATGACTGTGATTTTGAGCAATGGAACTGCTGCAAGAATTCCACAAGCCAAGTTTTCTTTCAAAAAGTATTTAGACTGTATTCAAGTGTTACATTTTGCCATCCTTTCTTCTTTCTTCTTTAAAAAAATATAATACATATTTATTTTATCTTTTCAATCGTTACAATAAACTCATTAAATTCAATCTTCTCAATCATTGCAGTCAACTCATTAAATTCTATACAATCAAATCAGAATATCTTAGGTCGAATCCCCACTACCGTCTTAGCCAGGTTTCAGAACACAAACGACCTCAAACCTGGTTAGTTTGTGTTCTGAAACCTGGCTAAGATGGTAGTGGGGATTCGACCGGGGAGGTCGTCCCTCAAACCTGGTTAGTTTGTGTTCTGAAACCTGGCTAAGACAGTAGTGGGGATTCAACCTTAGTGTACAGTATGTAGAGTTAGTACATATACGAGTTATATGTATATGGGGAATTGGAATATATAAATTATAAATGCATTAGCATGAACAGAATTGAAATGAAGGAAATCAAAGGAGTTAACTTGCCATTAAAATAGTAAACCCAGTCCTCTACATTAAATCCAATATTCTATAAAATAGACACTTTGTAAGTGTCGACAAAATTTCACAAACCAATTATATTCCCTTATTTATTTAAATATTTTACTAACAATTCCCAATTTTTATTACATTTTTCAGGATTGTTTCTTATTTTCCAAGTCAGTCTGTCAATAGACATTACAGATGTTATTTTCTTTTCCCATTCTTCCACATTTGGTATGTCACTTGATTTCCATATTTTTGCGATCTCTATTTTTGCAATTGTTACTAAATAGAGGAATAAGTTAATGTTGTTAATTATTACTTTATTACTGGACATCCCTAGAAGAATCGTTTCACGACGTCTTTCTATTTTTTTAAATGAAATATTTTATCTAGAGTGTCAATTATCTTATTCCCAAAGGTTACTTTCTGACAGCATTACCACCACATGTGGATGAAGGAGGATGAATGTGCATTTTCACATTTATTTTCATCTGTCTTGTTAAATTTGGCTAGTTTAGCAAGGGTGTAGTACCATCTATGGAATATTTTTATAAAGTTTCCCTAGGGTGAATTTGTTATGTCTTTCCCAGCATTTTACCATCCTTTCTGACATTAAAGAATTTTTCCATGCAACTGATGACCCAATGGATTAAAGTGCCAAATAGGAGCCATGCCATGAATTTGATTCATTTTTTAAAGTTATCAAAGGGGGAGAGGGGATCAGTAAAGGATGACTGGTATGTGGCATGAGCATCGGTGAAGTTTTCTGGGTGGATAACGTTCATCTCAGATACATTTTTGCTGAGTCACTCCACTTTCTGTGCTTCCCCCAGTAGGGGTGGAAAGTGCTGTCAAGTTGCAGATAACTTACTGTGACCGCATAGAGTTTTTAAGGCAAGGTATGAGCCGAAGTGGTTTCCCCATTTCCTTCCTTCTTTGTAACAACTCCAGAGCTCTTGGTGGTTTCCCATCCAAGTACTAGGCAGGACTGACCTTGCTTAGCTTCTGAGATGAGATCAGGCTAGCCTGGGCCATCCAGGTCAAGGCATGCTTCCATTATTCTCACAAGTCTGGGAAAATGGGAAACAAAGATGCAGCATAGGCTAAAGGAACCTGCAAGGAACCTGCAGCTGAAGGCTATGCAGGCCTTCCAGGAAAAACAACAACATGTCCAGCAGGAAAGGGGGCAGATCCAACATGAGATGGCTTCTCTCTGTGAAGGAAGCCATGGCCCTCGGTTTGCAAGAACTGAGCGGAACTGTTAACCAGAGGACGTTTAAGAGGACAGCAATCCATAGTGTCACCAGGGGTTGGAAACAACTTGACATCATTTAACACACACACACACATTTGAACTAATAAATTCAGATCTAAGAGTCAGAGGAAATGTCACTCAGTGCTGTTATCCTTCCAAAATCAACATCCATTTGGAATCTTTTTCTGAACTGAAACTGTTCAGGATTGGAGGCTGTTATATGTAGCGAGCGTTTGTTTTCTTTTCAGTTCAGAACAGATCACAACAATACAATAATTTCAGGTTGGATTTTCAGTCCCTTTTTTGCTCACTCAATCATGCATATATCTTTATTGGCCACTGCATATAAATGTCACTCAATTTCTTTCTAAAGAGGCAGTTTTGGAGGCTGGAGCTACATTTGACATGGGTGAAATATTTCCCAAGTCAGTAGTGAGGATGGGATGTATATTATCAGCAGGTTTATTAGCCCAAGAACTGCTTGCCCGTCATCACAGCTTTATATTTACATTCCTGCTGCTGAACCATATATTTGCAGTTACGATCTGCTCATATATTTTGACATTGTCATAGGACCAGTCAGACATTCTCAGTGGATAAGGGTAGAAAAGACAATTCTCTGTCTTGTAAAGTTTCACTGCTTGAATTCTGTATATAGTTAAATCTTCTTTTGCTCACCTCAACCTCCAAGGAGACTTGTTTTCCTTTTTAAAAGAAATGAGCCAGGAGGATCTACTACCTAGATCTAGGAGCCGCAACCATCTCAGTCCTTTCGCATCAATGGGCTTATATGTAAAGTAACTTTGCACAGGCTTGGAACTGGATAATCTAGAAACTGAATCCAGGAACATTAAAAGAGAGTGAAGTTAGTGGGAGGGCGGGCCCCTTTGCACCCGTGGTCTGCTGCAGTACACCACTAAAGTCTTTAGGGAGTGAACCATTTATTGCATTTGGCCATTGGCCGTAACAATATAAAACAATCATCCTTAAACATAATTGCCAGAGGATTGGAACATGTGACTACAACATGTGCTTCCAAGCAATGGATGTACTTTAGATCTCACTTCCCCATGGAGTCCTGAGAGGCACCAGTCACTGTGTGGAAACTCAGTCCCTCGTGCCTCCACGTCCCAAGCCATCTCCAGACCCAGGATCAAGCTGGGCTTGGAGCCTTCCATTCCCCCTCCTGCCCCCCAAGGATCAAGACAGGCCATGTGGGGAATTGGCTCTGCAAGGCCTGGCAGAAGCCCTCCTTCCTCCGCCCTCCAACTCCTACTCCCACAAGGACAAAGATGGTCCCTGCAAGGCATTGGCAGTGATCCAGGCCCTGCAAGGCATCAGCAGTAATCTGCTGATGCCATGCAGGGCCTAGAAGTTCCCTTCCTCTGTCTGCTGACTCCCCCCCCCCCCATGGCCAACCCAGGTTCTGCAGGACATTGGTGGTATGCCACTAACGTTGTGCTGCACCCAGGAGAAACCTCCCATTCCTTTCCTGTATCTTCCACCCCTCTGAAGGATCAAGCCAGGCCTTACATAGGGCCTGGGAAAACCCCCATCCTCCTCCTGCCTTCTCCCAGCCCCCCATGGACCAAGTGCAGGGCCTGGAAGAAGCCCCCTGTCAGGACTCCCCTGCACTGACAATGAAACACACAAACCTAAAAAGTTCAAAGCTTTATTTAAAACTGACAGAAAGAAATTCAGCCTGTCTGAGTTCTCCAGGCTCTCGTGAACAGAGGTATAGACAATGCTTCCCCCCCCCACCGCATGTGAAACAAAACATTGAATCTTTCTCTGAAGCAGTTCTCCGGACTACCATGGTTACAGTTGGCTGATAAGACAGCAAAAGCGGTGCAGAGCAAAAAGTTACTGTCCCCAAGGCAACCCAGCCCCCATGACCTACCTTAACCTGACACTCCTTCCCATTCTCCTGCCCTCCATCTCAAGACCAAGACGGCTCAATGTGTGGAGCACTGCAGCCACCATGACTGCAGGGCCCAGCAGAAGCCCCCCATTTCCCCCAACCCTCAACCCACCCCAAATAAAAAGACTGCCTGACCACTCTCCCCCACCTCAAAAGCCAAGTTGCACCCAGTGGGGCAGCAGTGGGAAGCCGCCCTCGCAGCTGGGTCAAGCAGCACCCTCCCCCTTCCCACTCCACCCTCCCTGTCCCGAAGACCAAAGCAAAGTTGGGGGCAGGAGAAGGTGGGACAGGCAAGAAAACTGGCAGGCCTATCACCAGCTTGATCAGTCCACCACCTGCTCTCCCCCACCCCCTATCTGGAGCCCATTTTATTTTAATTTAAAATGGTATTTACTGCCAGTAATATATGATTGAGTAAGCTTAGAAGGTGGTGACAACTCACTCCTAGCCAATCACTGTGCATGACTCACTTTCAGCCGAGTTGTGTACGATTTTTGACTGAAAGTGAGTCATGGCCAGAGATTGGTCACTCAATGACTGTCTCTAAAGAAATGAATTTTGGGAAAAAAAGAAATTATCTTCTTCATAACAACACCAGAATCTTTACAATTTTGACACTGCTTTTTGGCTTTCTGAATCAAGAACATTTTTTAAAACATGCTATTCTAAACAGCAATACTACACCAGAAAGTGTAAACCTGCATCAGGAACTGGAATTAAGCCTAATCTTTTCCACTGAAATCAACACTTCTCTGCTCTCATTAAAGGCATAACGGCAGCATTTTGCTGTGTAAAACTGTGTTGTAGATGATAGACGATGGCCCTTTCTATCAACAAATCCCAGACAACAACAACAACAATACTCTTTTTTTCCTCATTTGTATTGCTCCTGTTTTTTTTTAAATCACTAGGGGGATGTAGCCTAGTCCTGCTTTTAGGTTTAAAAAAAGGTAAAGATAATCCCCTGTGCAAACACGGGGTCATTACTTACCTTTAGGGTGACATCACATCACTATATTTACAAGGCAGACTGTATTTATGGGGTGTTTTGCCATTGACTTCCCCAGTCATTTACATTTTACTCCCAGCATAGAGGTGTAGCTGGGCCAAACTGTGCCTGATGCACACACTGTATTTTCCACCACCCCCCATGGGCCCTGCCCAGCCCTTTATGCTCACCCGCCAGATCTTTCGCTCCCCCACACACACACTACATTTAGCCAGCCTGAAAGCTCAGGTTGAGCGTTCGTTCACTTCAGGTTTTAAACGCCTGGTGGGATATTCTCAGAGACCCAGCTCACTCTGAAATGTAGTTACCACCTGCCCACTTTTCAGCCTGAAGTGAACAGGCCACTTTTCCAGCCTGCACTTTTCAGGCTGAATTAAAATAAGCTGGGGGGGGGGACTTTTTGCCCCCCAGGCATGCGGCGCACCCTCCATCCCCTTGCCACTGCCCTAGCAAGCTGGGTACTCATTTGACCAACCTCGTAGGGATGGCAGGCTAAATCAACCTTGAGCCGACTACCTGAAACTGACTTCTGTTAGGTTGTGAGCAGAGATCTGACTTCAGTACTGCTGCTTACCTCTCTGCGCCATGGGGCTCCTTAGCCCTCCCATTTAAATCCAGTTGAGTTCAAGAGGACTTAAAGAAGGCATCTCTATGACTTGTATCTCTGCTTTCCCTTCTGGTCTGAATTATCTTCTGAATATTTCACCCCGTGTAATGTCTGGAGCCTTTCAATGCACTGTGTTCACTCTCCTCTTAAGTTGTTTATTCTGAGTTCCATTTCAGTGCCCCTTTATAAGGCCTGCTTAGAGGCATTGCTGTCATTTATGTTATATTACGGGCATCACAGCTAGCTAATGAATTTCCTCTTTCACAAATGGATATGAATTAAGCCATATGGTTCCTGGATAATGAATATATTTGTGAGGTCAAATCATTTCTGAGTTACAGTTGGGCACACAGATATTTTAGAAGTGTTTGATCAAGACCTTCAGCTTTCCCCCCCATTCCAGTAAAATATCATCCAAATTTGTCACAGTTCTTTGTGGTACATTGCACAGACACAAAACCAGTTCTATATGCACTTGGCATATAAACATTCCAGTTATGTTCAGGGTTTTTTTTTAGCAATTACCAAAAAACTCTGACAAGATTGCTCCTCTCCTCGGTTAAGTGCCCAGGGGAGGGCAAGACTACCAGCTCAGCCAGCACGCTGCTCCTAGAAGTGGATTGCCCCAGTCCCTTTGGATGAGGTTCATAATTTAACCTATTTGTAGACCACATCATAACATTCTCTGTAATTCGAGTTATGAAAGAACTATATTCTTATGAAGATAGTTTCATAGGGTTGCCATGCTGGTCTACAGTAGAACACTAGATCTGAGACCAGTAGGATCTTCAAAACCAGCAAGGCTGTGGAGTGGGAGCTTTTGAGAATTTGAAAAAAAAAACCTTATACCCGTGGTGGCGAACCTTTGGCACTCCAGATGTTATGGACTACAATTCCCATCAGCCCCTGCCAACATGGCCAAGGCTAAAGGAAGTAGGCAGGGCACTACACCTAGCTAAAGTGATTGCTCTACGCCACCGGGCCTCACTTGGCATTCCTAACTCCAACTTTTACAAGCTAGGCAATATGGCAGTCATTTTTCCTAAAGACAGCAACAACTTTTGAACACAAAGAGAAGGCATGTTCCAGCCAGATCACATGGGACAGAATCAATCTCTGGGCAGCTAAATTGAACAGACCAGGGGTCAGCACCCAAAGAGTTTAACACCCAAAAAGCCATTTGGACCTGTTTTCCATGGCCCCGAAGATCTACCGAGCTGGAGAGGCAGCTCCACACGGAACCGCCTCCAGTTCGGCCCCTCCACTCACCTTTCCTTCCAGCACTGGAAGGCAGAGGGGGGATGTCAACTGCAGCATGCCAGTGCTGCCGCCTTTCGCGCTGCAGGAGGCAGCGGTGCCAGGGCCCCTCAGTCTCTATGGGAGGCAACCGCGAGAGGGAGGATGGCTGCTGCGCCTGCCTGCCCATGGGGCAGAGGGGATGGTGGCTGTGGGATGGCAAGGGGTTGTTGCTCAGAGGACATGCCCAAGCTACTCCGACCTCCTGGGATTCTCTGTGGATCGGAGAGGCAGCTGGGCGCAGCCCTCCAGCTCTCTCCCAGGGCAGCGCTGGAGAGAGAGGTGAGTGGAGGGGATGCGAAAAGCAGCAGCCTCACACACGGAGCCACCTCTGGTTCGGTCTGTCCACTCACATTTCCTTCCAGTGTTGTTGTGGAGGGCTGGAGGGACACTCCCACGCTACCCTCTGACCTCCAGGCCACGCCGAGCCACAGGATAAGGCTGAAAGAGCCGCATGCAGCTCTGGAGCCACGGGTTGCAGACCCCTGGAACAGACAAATCGGGACTGTGGCTATCCATGGCCATCACTGCAAATGAGTATGTATCTGAAGTCATAAGTAAAGCATGAGTCCATAGTTCTGTATTATCCTTTTCTTTCACCACAACAGATAAGACGTTCGACAGCACTGTGATTTTAAGCAAGAACACAGTAAATTGCTCAAATGCCCGATTCATCTCCATAGGGATTCAGTTTTAAGTAGGTCAAAACCTATTTCTGGGGTGCTTTGGAGGAGCTGAAATGGGTTCTGTAGCACAGGGTGTGTGTTTGTCTGCACAAGAAATTGACTTCCTTGTTTAAAGGCAGCCGGCCCGGTCCTTCTGAAGCATAGCATCCACTTGGATGTTAATAACAGAAAAGACAATGGCACGGGATAACAGCAGCCCTTTCTGTAACACAAAAGGACCTCCGGGTGCTTGTTTCTCCTTTCAGCCCGTTCCACATTCCAATTTGTTGCAAACTTTATTATAAATAATAAAAGAGTCTAATGATGAAGAATGGCCCGGCCAACTTGCTTGGGAAACAAAGGGAGAAGAAAGCCAAGTGTCACCTCTCAAGCAGAGTTTGCCAGTGGTTTTTTTGGTTCCCGTTAACAAACGGCTTTAACTAGAATTCCATTTTCATGACTTTTGTTCTTGTCCATCATTGGACATGGAGGCTATTTATCCCTGAAAATTTTTATTTGGATTATGTTTTTTTTTTGGGGGGGGGGGATCTCAGCAACCATTATTCTGTCAGAGGAGTAACTAGTATACTGGATCTTACACTGCTGACCTGTCTTTTCAGGTCTGAGGTGCTACTTCTAAACCTTGATTCTGGTCAGAAACGTACTGTTCTTTTGCATCCCTGTTGATCTGAATTTGAGAATAGCTTGGATGGTTCTAAAGCCCTGATTCCCCACATAGGAGAATACTTCGAAGCTGAGATACCGATAGATGAGATGCTTAGAGATAGATCATAAAGGTAGAAGAAGGGGAAACAGTTACAGCTGAAAATTATAATTCAGGCCAGGTGAAAGAAAGAAAGGGCATACATTTCGCCCTGTGTGTTTTGGGTAGGTAAAGAGCTGTCAAGTCACAGCTAACTTATGGCAACTCTAACATGGGGTTGCCACTAGTCCTTTCTGCACAAATCTTCTGAAATGTTATGAGGCAGGAAATAAAACATTTCCTCTATGGAATTCTGCATTGTTTTAACTCCCTTTGGTTCCCAAATGTTTTATTTGCAGCCTCAAAATCTTTTACATGAATGTCTTTTAAAAATTATTCTTTAACTGAAATGTTTTCAAAATGGCTTCATTTGCCTCTTTAAGACTTTTCCCACGCTTCTGTGCCTTCCCTGAACAGCCGTCCTCAGGGATATGACTGAAGTCTATAAAATTATGCACAGGGTAGAAAATGCTACAGAGGTAAATTTTCTCTCACAATGCTAGAACCAGGGGCAGCTACACTGAAAAATGCAGGGGGGAAGATTTAGGACTAATAAAAGGAAACACTTCTTCACGCAACATGTGATTGATGTTTGGAATATGCTGCCACAGGAGGTGGTGATGGCCACCAACCTGGATAGCTTTAAAAGGGCTTGGACAGATTTATGGAGGAGAAGTCGATTTATGGCTACCAATCTTGATCCTCTTGATCTGAGATTGCAATGCCTTAACAGACCAGGTGGGTGCTTGGGAGCAACAGCCACAGAAGGTCATTGCTTTCACATCCTGCATGTGAGCTCCCAATGGCACCTGGTGGGCCACTGTGAGTAGCAGAGAGCTGGACTAGATGGACTCTGGTCTGATCCAGCTGGCTTGTTCTTATGTTCTTATGTTCTTATCTGGAGATGAACCGGAGATGAACTCTGGAGACAAACTCTGAAACTCTGGAGATGAACTTGTGAGTCAAACTATTGGACTGCCCATGGCCAGAGGGATTGTCCAGACCTCCTGTATCATCCTGGGAGAAAGAGTCCCTGCTGAAGCTGAGACTGAAAGCTGCCTTAAAATGGCCACAGTGGGAAAACAATTGGCTCCCCTGGAGGTACTATGTCCCACAAGGTTGTGTGGCTACCAAACCCAGCTGAGGGGTGGGAACTGGGGCCAGAAGGAACCATCCCCTGTGGCAACCATCCCCAGCTGGCAATTGATATTAGAACATGAACCTAGGTAACGTAACGTATAAGTCCCCACTACCCCCCTCCTAATCTTTCCTCCATATTTCTCCTCCCTGCTTATATCTCACAGTAACTGTGTCTGTCTAAGCTTCTCCACATCTCACTGTATGAATGTTTTTACCAAAACCTATACAAACAGGGAAAATTTCATTATCTCTTGGCATTCTCTTGCAGGAATCGCTTCAAGCCATTTTTTGAGTATAGCTTGTTTTAAAGATCCTCTTCAGCCAGCCTACCTCACCGCTAAAGCTATTCCTACCACCGCCATTTAAAAAAACATTTTAACATGCTAGAGCCAGCTGTAACAGAGAGCATATTAGACCTAGGCTCTGCCAGCTGCACTGGTTGCCAGTTGAATTATGGATCATTTTCAAGGTTTTGGTATTAATATTTAAGCAGGGTTGGAGCAAGGGGGAACTGCGCCTGGGGCACATGTGCTTCCTGCTCCCACCCACCACGCCTCTGCCTGCCCTTGGCCCCTCGAATGCCCCGAACACTCCTGCACTCTGCTACACCTCCCCAACTCCATGGGCGACGCTCAGATATGCACCTCTGCCACTGGTGCTACGCGAGTGGCATAGCTTGGCCTGGTGGGGGCAGGATTTGGCCATTTTAGGATCACTGTGGTGAGTGTCGGATTGTAATGCGGGTAAATTGTGGTTAAATCATCATCGCATTTACGAATACTGGCGTATTGGGTGAGATGTTAACGTTATTGATGTATTATTACTCATACTGTTAAAACTATTTTTAAATATATGTGTTAACTGCCCTGAGCGCAGCCTTGGCCCGGGAGGGTGGATATTAAATCGAATCAAATATATCAAATGAATAAATACAAGCAGGAACACTCAGGATGCCACTTCCTCCTGTGCTCCCCTGGAGACATGGCAAGGCCAAACAGTATGGCAACCGGTCTTTACATTTCCACTGCACAGATTTACACTCCTTGTTTCCCTTTCCCTTTCCCCTATCCCTTTCCCGCCCTAGACCAGTATGAGTGAGTGATATTGGGGATAGTTAATGTAATTATATATCCCTTAACAGGATTTTATGATGCCTGTACTGTTGAGGATGTACGATTTATTGGATTTTATGGCACTTTATTGGATTGGATTGATGTTGTCCAGCTAGTAAATCAAATTAAATGAGTGAATAAATGACTAACTAACTAACTGAATGAATGAATGAATGAATGAATGAATGAATGAATGAATGAATGAATGAATGAATGAATGAAATTCCCAACAATTTTCAAGATCCATTTTTAGTTACAAATTCTTGCAGTTACAAATTCTTGTAGTTACAAATTCAGTTCAAACTCAGCAAGGCTCTCTTGTCCCAAAGCCAGAATCAGATGATCAAAGCCTACCCACTTTGCGTGGCTACTCTGCTCTCAGCAAGCCAAGTATTTTGCAGTTTGTTTGTGAGCAGGCTTAGCTCTCAGCAAGCTACACAACCTGCTACAAGACACAACCTGCCATGTCAAATATTTTGGCTCACTCCACCTGGCTTTCAAACCTGAATAAGATTAGCAAACCTGAAGCTGCCGAATGGCTTGGAGCAAAGAGATTGCAAGAAACCCTCTCAATGTATGCCTGCTTCAGAATTCAGTCTAACAGCAGTGAGGCTATTGCTTCTCTCCCCCTCTCCCCAGCCTTTTACTTGTCAATATCATTGTTGAGAAACCCTCAGCAAAGACGATTTTGGAGATATGTATTTGTTGACACAGCAAAGTTGCACAGTCATAGAAGTGTGGTATTGTAAATGAAATTCCATTACAAGTATATTGCAAAAAGGTAAAACGTACATTTACTTGAGGGTAGATTCCATTTGTTTCTTGTGCTGCTGTCAATAGGAGAGAGAGGTCTGATCAGTGAAGAATAAGCTTTTCCTAATCATTAGCTGCGCCCCAGCTCATCCAGCCATGAGCATATAAGGAGATGGTACTGTCCCGCAAGAGAGACCTGTAGGTTCATGGAGCATTAGGGGCGACTTGCACAACATAAATATAACGCCTTAGGGATGTTATAAAAGATCAGTTTGCAGATTTTGTGTTCCCAGTGGGGAGGGAAGCACGACATACTGCCAAAGGCTGAAATCCTGTTTTCCACTATCTGCTGCATGGAGCTTTAGTTTCATACAGTGTCGGCCGCCATATCTTTGTGTAATTTCGCCGCAGATTGCAGGTGGAGGTGGCTCCTTCCTGCTCGGTGCAGCCCCAATTCCCAAATGGATACACCAGACAATACATGGGTAGTGGTACAAAACTGGCCATGGCTAAAGAATTCATTATTGACAGAAAGGCACAGGTTAAAAGCAAATTACGCAGCATGGGAGGTGATCCAAGCATCTGGGCAAGCCCGGTGTTAGTCCCTTATTAGGGGCCAAGATTTTACCCTCCAGCCCACTTCTGCTGGAGGAATCGTAAATCTGCTGGAGGGCTGGAGTGAGACATACCCAGACCCGCCGGCGCTCCATGATTGAGCCCTTTTCATCCCCGCTTAGGGGCTGCAAGTTACCGCTGGCATATTCCAACCGTGGACTTGCTCCACCCCTGCCTCTTAAGGAGGTGTAATAACAGGGGAGCTCCCCCATGCGCTACCCGCAAATGGCCATGACGCAAGAAATAACAAGTAACAACAAAATTCCAAATACAGGGATCGGGTGGGTGGGAAAAATCCTCGCTCAAGCCCGCCGCAGAATGGGCCCGGGGAACAGGCAGGGCTTTATAGCCCCCCTGTTCCTGGCTCCATTTTGATGACGCTCGCCATCGCTGGTGAGTTATACGCCAGAGCCTCGACCGCCCTCTGGTCCGCAGACGCTGCAAGAGAACAGGCCGGATTTCGCCTAGCCCTCTGGCGCATGCTGATCGCCGCGATTTACGTTTAATCGGGCTAAACCCCTCGGTTCCGGCCCCTCTTCCCCACTCCGGCAGGAATGGCGGCCGCTGCTCTAGGGCCGCCACGCTTCTGAAAGTGAAGCATTGCCCATGGAGGTCAATTACTGCTTTCAGTAGCTCATCCATTTCGGCCATTTTGCCTTAAAAGCAGTATGAATAAAGTTTGTCTTTGCCTGTAAGCATTTCCAGGTGCAACGTGGCTGTCATTTTTTTCCTTTCTACCATTTCCTTTTGAGAGGGCACCGCAAAGCTACGGTGACATCACGCTAGAGAAGGCAGTATGCTCCATATTTGTGCTGCACAGGCTTCAAGATTAATATCTCCCAAAATAAAAACAAAACAACAAAACACACATGGCAGGATTGCTAGACATGATGATGTTCTTTCCATATACCCCAAAAGCAGAGGGCATTATTTGGCTCTCCTAGCCTGCATGTGCCAACAACCCACATGAGAGTGTAGCATCAGAGCCATACAGATGCATTTGTTCAACTGCATGGAAATTTTAAAAAATGCCTCCATGGCTGATGCCATCAATGGACTAGATTGGTGAGAACCTGGGCCATCAAAAAATCGCAATCCAAACTGCAGAGAGGGTGCAATTGCCACCCCTATAGCAGAGCATATCAGGAAAAGAGATGTAGGGAAAGCATGGAGAAGGGGGAGTGGTATCCTGATGCTCTGGGGAGGGAAGCTTTGGCACAAAATAATACAAACCTTGTATAAGTAGCCAAAAGAGGTAATCTCATAATTATTCATTGAGAAGATAACACACATGCAGATTTAGCAATATCAGTTCTTTCCGCAAGACGCAAGTAATTATGCGCACTTCTTCAATCCACTTTCATTAATTGTTTGCAACTGGATTCTTGCTATTTTGCATCAGTAAAACGCAGCTGCAAAGTGCATCTGAAAGTGGGATTGAAAGTGGCCATTATTCATGTATAAAAGGAGCAATAATGTGATGTAGGTGTCCTCTTCCTAATATGCCTTACTCCAACAACTGGAATACAGTAAACAAGTGGTGAGGGAAATACAGGAAACATGGCGTAGGATGTGAAGACTAAGCTTCAGCCAGAGGAGCATAGGTGGTGAAGCGTAAGCATTGTTGTTCACTCTAGCTTTGGGAAATTCCTGGACATCTGACTGTGGAGTCTGGGGAGGGGAGGGTTTGTAGAGGGGAGAGACCTCACAGAGCATTACGCAGTAGAGGCCACCATCCAAGGCAGCCATTTCCTCCAGGAGAACCTATTTCTGTCATCTGGAAATCAGTTGTAATTCCTGGTAGAGTTGCCAGCTTCAGGTTGGGAAGAAGAAGAAGAAGAAGAAGAAGAAGAAGAAGAAGAAGAAGAAGAAGAAGAAGAAGAAGAAGAAGAAGGAGAAGAAGGAGAAGAAGAAGAAGAGGAGGAAGAAGAAGAAGAAGAGGAGGAGGAGGAGGGGAGGAGGAGGAGGAAGAAGGAGGAGGAGGAGGAGGAGGAGGTTGGATTTATATCCCCCTTTCTCTCCTGCAGGAGACTCAAAGGGGCTTACAATCTCCTTGCCCTTCCCCCCTCACAACAAACACCCTGTGAGGTAGGTGGGGCTGAGAGAGCTCCGAGAAGCTGTGACTAGCTTCAAGGTCACCCAGCTGGCTCCTGTGTGGGAGGTATGTGCTAATCTGAATCTTCAGATAAGGCCTCCACAGCTCAGGCGGCCGAAGCTGGGAATCAAAACCCGTCTCCTCCAGACAGATACATGAGCTCTCTCAACCTCCTACGCCTACTGCTGCTCCTAAAGCATCATGCCATAGCCTCTACCTTCCAGTGGGCCATTTTTTTCTCCAGCTGGAACTATTCGATACTTCTAACACTGAGATTAAGTCAGTCCCAGGAGATCTCCAGCCACCACCGAGAGGTCGGCTACCCATTATCCCTAGAGATTCTGTATACCAGGCCCTTACCTGAAAAGCTGGCAACCCTAGCTGTGCAGGCCCTCCTCCTCCTGAAATGAAACTGTCCCCTTTCTATGCTTGAGAGCCCAGCAGCCACCTTTGTGGCCGCCACCTTTGCTGTAGCCGAAACTAATAAGAAGCCATTCTGATGAATCTTCCAAATGATCATATTTAATGGGGAAAAGCAGAAAAAACATTTCTTCAGACAGCGGTTAACTAAACAAGATAAATGGCATAAAGTGCTGCGCTTGGCTTTTCTTATTAGTAGAGCCGAGTAATCATCCGTCAGGGGCCGTATGCTAATCCCCCGTTTAAGCATTCCTAAGCAGTCTGGTGGAGTTATTGATCCACCTACATCTGATCGGGCAAGTAAGCCCATAAAACTCATAAACAAATATCAATGCCTAATAGTGTAGATGTCAGGTGTACTGGATCAGCACATGTAGGCACTGACTGATCAGGTTTATTTAAAATGTGTTTATTTTGGAGTTCGGAAGCTTTTATTGCTTGTCTTCTGCTTATTTTCTCTTCTGTACCCACCATTAAAGAGGTTTTAGTGCAGTGGTTATCTTAGGGCTGATCATCACGTCGGCTCTCCATCTGTTCCTTGCCCTTGCCCCTGCTCTACAATAAAAGTCGCATTCAGAAATGCTCTCCCTTTCCACACTGAAAGCAAGAAGCACACGCAGGGCAAGAGAAAGCATGTCAGGACAAGATTTCTTTGTCCCAATGCGCTCCACCTGCCAGCGCAGGGCAACTGACTTGTGGGTAATCAGCTTTAATGTTTGAACGGGGAAGGAAAACTCTTTCTAAGAAACAAAGAGGCAATCTTAATCAGGCCTACTCAGAAGCAAGCCCCCTTTGATTCAATGGTATTTACTCCCAGAAAGCATTATGATGACTACAGCAAGAAGAAGAAGAAGAAGGAGGAGCAGGAGCAGGAGCAGGAGCAGGAGCAGGAGCAGGAGCAGGAGCAGGAGCAGGAGCAGGAGCAGGAGAAGGAGAAGGAGAAGAAGAAGAAGAAGAAGAAGAAGAAGAAGAAGAAGAAGAAGAAGAAGAAGAAGAAGAAGAAGAAGAAGAAGAAGAAGAAGAAGAAGAAGAAGAAGAAGAAGAAGAAGAAGAAGAAGAAGTTAGAAGAAGAAGAAGTTAGAAGAAGAAGAAGGAGAAAATTGTGAAGTCCTGGGTCCCAAGCGAGGATCAGACTTAATTTTGATAGAGTCCACTTCCTATTTCCTCCAGGGAGAAATTGATCCCCGTACACCTGGAGACCAGTTATAACTCCAAGAATTATGTGTATGAGACCCTTATGCAGTGACATGCTGAGGTATTGGCTAGTTCATGACCATAAATATACTGTGGATGGACAACCCTAAACCACCCTTCACCCAGATATTTCATGACTCAGTTCATTGTTATTTTTTTAAAAAAATTCCCACTGATATTACATTGCTACATATAATTGTTCAGCGTAATCTTTCAATACAGTATCTTCTAATAACATGCACCTACTTCAAATTCATGAATAAAAAGGCTGAGCAGGATGAGAAAACTTGCTAATCTTGTCGGAATTCATTTTTTAAAATTTCCCATGAAATTTCTACACTCATGTAGCTTGAGCTTGCTGTGCCAAATTCACCTCCAGCATTTGGTCATTGACTGTAAATAAACACTTCACTTCACTTCACCTCCGGCATCCGTTCAGGCAAACGCTACTACTTGTGGTTAACTTTCAAGAGTTTCTTCTTCCTTTATGAATACATTTCTTAATTTAATTTACATTCCACTTTTTGGCCTCCAAAGATGCTAACAATCACAGTAAAATATGAAAACCTCAGAGGGGGATAAAAAGGGGGAAAGGTACTTTGTGTAAGCACCAGAGACGGCACATCACAACAATTGCTAGGCTCATTATTCTGAATTGTGGGGTCATATTGAATCCAAAATTCTCAAGCTAGGTTATGCATTGGATTCCTTGGCCATGCTTTCACCTAAAGAGATATTCCAGTCCCTGAAAAGGATGTTGCTAGACCCAGAACATCCATTCCTAATTGAAAAGGCCACTAGGTCCTGCACACCTCTTGCCTTGTGGGTGAAATGTTAGGAGCAAAAACACTGTGATCTACCATGTGGCCACACAGCCCTGGAAAACTCCACCATCCACAGCCATAAGAAAGCCAAGCATACTGTAACGCTTTTCAAATTGCCTTTTTTTTCTGCAGTTGATTCAGAATGCATTCGAGTTCCTCCTGAATGCGACACACTTCCCTACTTCAGGCTAAAGGCTATTGCCTCCTCCTTCATTTGCTCCTCTCTGGTGTTCGCCAGGAAAGCCTAAGAAATGTTTCATCATTATTGTGAAATGTGTTCCTTATTAGCTGCCAAGCAAGGTTTGAAAGAGCACTTCTAACATTCCAACCCGTGTGCACTCCAGTTAAATTCCACGGGCTCGTGGCTCTTGTATACTCCCATGCAAAGATGATTGGGGCTGGGATGATTTTATTACTGCTTGAGTACCTTTTGAACCTCCTGCTTGTATAACAATGAAAAGACAGCAAAAGTAAACTACAGTAAAGCAAATGTAACCTGTGGCTAAGTGCTTCTTCCAACGTGATGATTAACATTTTGTGAATGAGGAAACCTAGAAATGCATTTCTTTGGGGAGGGGGGCAGCCGGGACAGATTGAACCCAGGTGTTCCTATTATTACAAAAATATCCGGTTGCAGAATGTAAAACAAATTTTCCATCTTCTTGACTAAGATATTTATATTCCTTCTGGAAGAAATGCCATGATGGTGGAAAGTGCCATTAAGTCACAGCTGTGTATCGAATGCACCCATAGGTAGCTTTTCATAGGCAAGAGATGTTCCAGAAGTGGTTTGCTATTGACCGCTTCCTGGGTAATAAACAACCTGGGACTTCCTCAGTGGTCTTCCTGCTAGCTTCCTATCTGATGGCCATAAGTTGGCTAAATCAACATCCAGGTCAGGGTAAAATGAAGCTTTCATTTAATGCATCTTGTCTGTTGTGTGGTTGATGATAGGATGAACAACTAATGGCACGTTGCCAGGAATGGACAAAGATGAATTACAGAGGGATACTTCATGCATGATTTGGATAACCTGACATTAAGCTGGTACATGGTTAAATAAAACTTAAGTTCTTCCAGTTAGATTCCCGGCCCAACTCTAGCCAATTCCCCCCTCATTGGTCCCTGGGACATGAATACACAAAGTCAGCCTTTTATACCTAATCACAGACCCACAGTTCATCGTTTCTATGATGAAGGGTTGAGCTCGAGTCGTATGGCTGCCCTTCAGAGAGATGTTTGCTTGATCACATCTGTGCTGGCATCTCTAGATTCTCTCTGATCCCTCTGAAGAGGCCAGCCACAGATGCATGGCTTATGCCAACGCTGTGGAGAATACTACAGAACACTCTGCCATACAGCCCGGAAACCACACAGCACCCCAGTGATTCCGGCCGTGAAAGCCTTCGACAATACAAGTTCGCTATTGTCTACTCAGACTGGAGGTCTCAGGTGGAGAAGTCGCATCGCCTACCACTTGGTCCTTTGAGGTGGAGATGCTGGGGAACTGAACTGAGGGACCTGCTGGGCATGGGAACAGTGGCTATGCCCCTAAGCCGTCCCACCAGCCTCCCAGCTGGGCAGTGCTGGAGGCTGGAAGCTACTTCTCCCTTACAGGCCTGGGAATCCCAGGCCCCTCCCAACAAGCTTCGTGACAGAGTGGGATTCCAAACTTCAGGTCTCCCAGATCCTTGTCTGAAATCTCCAACATTATTCACCACTCTAGATACATCCCTGAATAAGCCTGCTATTGAACAGTGAGCAGCTAGGCGCGGAGTAAGTGATAAAATCACATGTAATACAAGGATGTAGGTAAGGGGGGTTCTCGCTCAACCTCCTCCTTAAAGCCCACTGCTTGTGGGTTTTGTATTTTAATTTTTTCCAGTTTTTGGTCAAAGCGTGACAATTCTTGATGCGATACCTAGGTTTCGTTTGGTGAAGTTTGGTTCAGGGGTAAAGCTAGACTTCTAAAGGTGTCTCCCAGTCCTTTCCCATTGTTTTAATAAGTCAATAGTAGATGTGTGGCTACCTTCTGAGGGAAATTCAGCATCTTGGATCTCCTAAATCAAACTTCCAATAAACCTAGGTGGTATCATTAGATAGTCTCCGCGGACAATAAACCCAGGTTTTCGGTAGAGAAGTCAGGAGTCCAGCGCTATGGACTCCCAAAAGGGTAAGCTCCATCCCCCCATTGTTTTCCAAATGGGATCTAATAGGTTAGCTGAGGGCTGGCATCTTTGAAGGTCCAACTTTAACCCCTGAACCAAAACCCTTCTCACCAAAATTGATGGTATCATCAGAGAGTCATCTAAGAGATACCTGGAAGGTTTGGTGCTGCTAGTTTAACAATTGCACCCCCCTGACAGCAGGCACCTCCAATCTTTCAGATTCTCCTTCTAAATCCACCCCTTGGCAAAAAAATGGATTTTAAAGAGAGAATCTGACGTCCCCAGATTAAACATCGGAAGTGATGCTGTTTCAGGATGGAAGATAAACCCACCCAGTGGTGGGATTCACATACCTTAGTCACAACTTGTCTTGGATGGTGGAATTCAAATACTTAATTAAACTGATTGTTTACAAGTACCAGATTTTAACAACCAGTTCTGCCAAAGTGGTGCTAACTCGCTGATCTCATATTCCACCACTGAATCCACCCCAAAACAGCATCACTTTCAATGTTGTTTTAAATCTGGGGACCCCTAGATTCTCCCTCTTTGGCATTTAAGATACTTAAAAAGGAAAAATCTGGGCTCCCTCAATTTAAACACCCATTGAAAGTGATGCTGTTTGGGGGTGGATTGCAGCATCACAGCAGCCGCCTCATGGGGCATAAAACTCACCTTGATTTTGCAACACCAGGCTCCATTTTTTCCTAGCTACCCTCTTGTGCCTTGGAGGGAGGAGAAGGGATCATTGGCTGCCAACAGCTGGAAGTTCTCCAGCTGGTGGGGTGGGGTGGGGAGGGGAGGGCAGGGCAGGGCAGGGCAGGGGAGACTGGCTTCCCTTGCCTCAGAGAGCTGCTTTTATATACTCCGAGGCTGGTGAGGTGGGCTTGGGGAGGTGTGGCCACGCCCCCGGGTGGGCTGGGGTATGGCCTCCCCTGAGCCCCCCCATAAAAAAAAAAATCTATACCTCCCACATTACTGGTGTAATACTTAAGTCACTCCATTGGTTACTGGATTCCTTACTAGGTTACCAACTCCTGAGATTTGGGGGGTGAAGCCTGGGAGAGTGGGATTTGGGGGCAAAGGAGGGACTTCATTGGGATATAATGCTGATGGAGTCCACCTTCCAAAGCAGCCATTTTCTCTCTCCAAGTAGCATTGATCTATGTTGCCTGGAGATCAGCCATAATTCTGAGATATCTCCAGCTGTCAATCTTGGAACTCTGATGGTATTATTAATAATAGTAGTACCATTTGTTGTATGGCTGCACCACATTCCACTACAGTCAGTCACAACACATATATATAAACAGAGCATAAAACATGAAAAAGAGTAATTGTAATTGTGATGCTCATTAAAATATGCTTCTTTTGCCACCCCCAACTCTTGGTATTTTGTGTCATTTTTTCAATTTTGGTCTGAGCCATGGATGCATACTTCAGAGAGGTGACGCATGGAAGCTACTTGTTGTAAGGATTGCTATAGTAACGCTTGGAGGCTTGTTCCTCTTTGATATCTGAGTTGTTGCCATGATAAATATACATGACGGTGATCTTTGAGAATTCAGCACTCATGAGGCTTGATAATACTTCACTCAAGCTGGACGGGGATAAGGCAATCCAGAAACATTCATGCGGCTGGAATTCAGAGTCTCTTCCATTCAGTGTGACTCTCATGACCCTAACATCCTCATGACCCCCTTCACTATGACTGCCTTCTGATCTCACAAGGACTGAGATTCTGGCACCTACTCAGGCTCTTCTAGATAATAGTGTAATCTTTCTATGGATCTTATTTCCTTTCTAAGGGTATGCCAAGTCTAGCTTTTAAAATCCCTAAGCAAAATTTAAGAGTGGCCTTAGAGAGGATGACGCGTAGGCCAGGAACCCAGTGGGTGCATGTGATGTCATGTGGTCTGCCCCTTGGAAGCTGCTAATTTCATCAAAGGAACTCATCTCTGTAGCCTGGAGATCCTTGTAATTCCTTGAGAACTCTACAGGTCTACATGAATAAGAAAAAACAAGCATTTCCTGATTGATGACCCTGTTTTCTCAAGTGTATGAACCTCAAAGCAGCCCCTCTATCCTTCCTCTCCCCACAACAGACACCTTGTGAGGTTGGTAGGCCTGAGAGAGTTTTAAGAAAACATTGACTAGCCCAAGGTCTCCCAGAAGGTTCATGTGGAGGAGCAGGGAATCAAATCCAGTTCACAATATTTCCTTGCTCAGTAATGTGAGTTGGTGATCCCATCGAGAATGAGGTTATACAGGTTAATCCTCTTTGGATATTTCATCCTTCCTAACAGAGCCTCCAGTCCCATAAGTATATTGTTGGCTGATAAAGACTGTAAAACATGTATATAAGCCACGCAGCACATCCTGTTGATTTGGTTGCCAATTAGACAGTTTTGAATGAGAGAGATCCCGTTAATCTTTCTCAACAGGACAATTGGAAGTCATCACACAGGGCTCTGACTGCCATGAAAAGAGACTCCATTTGGAGAAAGTTTATAAACTTGGACTGTGAGCTTACTCTCATTTATCCCTCTGTCTCTTGACATGTTCGAACTTCAAGAAGAAGAAGAAGAAGAAGAAGAAGAAGAGTTTGATTTCTATCCCTTTCTCCCCACAGGAGACTCAAAGGGGCTGATTAATCTCCTTGCCTCCTTCCCCTCACAACAAACACCTCCTGTGAGGTGCAGGTGGGGCTGAGAGAGCCCTGAAGAACTGTGGACTCAGCCTCAAGGTCACCCAGCTGATGCGGTGGGAGTGTACAGGCTAATCTGAATTCCCCAGATAAGCCTCCACAGCTCAGGCGGCAGAGCTGGGAATCAAACCCGGTTCCTCCAGATTAGATACACGAGCTCTTAACCTCCTACGCCACTGCTGCTCCTCAAATGGACTAGTTTCAGTGTTGTAATAATCTACCAGACTTCGATCAACGGGCACCATAAAAAATCTAATGTAAATAAATAGATAGATAGATAGATAGATAGAGGATAGATAGATAGATAAAGATAGATAGATAGATAGATAGATGAGGATAGATAGATAGATAGATAGATAGATAGATAGATGAGATAGATAGATAGATGAGATGAGATAGATAGATGATAGATAGATAGACAGACAGATAGATAGATAGACAGATAGACAGGCAGAGCAGATAGAGGGCAGGCAGGTAGGCAGGCAGGTAGGCAGGCAGGGTAGGCAGGCAGGCAGGTGGCAGGCAGGTGCAGGCAGGCAGGCAGGCAGGCAGGCAGGCAGGTAGGTAGGCACGCACGCACGCACGCACGCAAGCGAGGTACAACTATAAAGGAATTAAGTAATATTATGTGCGAGCAGCAAAGCCCATTGTGGGGGAAATGCAATGGGCCCTACTGTGCTTTCTCCATCGCAATTGGGTCTCACAGTCATCTGGTCCCAAACTTGTGCGCAGTCCGAACCGCCCCTGGTTTCATCAACCCCTGCCGATGCTCCTCCCTCGTATCCTTCTGATAGTGGTTTCCTCTCTTACATGACTTTTCACAATGTGGGAAAAAAGCTTCATTCCAGAGGAGTGAAAGGCAGCCCGGCCACTGTTAGTGTTATCTAATAAGGTCAGTGCTGCTTGTTCTTCCTTGGCCAGAGGTCCTCTGTGTCCCAATTCTGGGTCATCTCTAGTTGGGATTAGGGGTGGGTTGGCTTTACAAGCAAACTTCTGCTTCCCAACCTCTGTGTGAGCCGGGTTGAGCTCCTTCATGTGGGCTAGATATCTGAGTAGGCTCCATCAAGGTCTGCTGTGCCCTGTTGTGGACCTAAACAGATGATGCATTACTCAGCATTGGGGCTTGGTGGTGATCCCCATCACGCTCTTCTGCAGGCTAATTCCTACTACCACTACCCACTGGCCATTCAGAGGCTTTGGGTATATATCTGCTGACCAAATGTAACACGTAATACTTTTGATTCAGTGGGCTCTTGAAAGCCATAATAAATGTGTTAGTACCAAGAGTCTTGGTTTTCACCCTCCAAAATGGGGGGGGGGAAAGACACTTGGCCCATGCAGTCATACAGCAGGACTCGTCTCTCACAGCCATATGCTAAAAAAAAAAACCCTAAAAGAATTATTTTACTAAAGAAAAGCTATTTTCTGGCCAAACACAAGAGTTTCCCTTGGTTGGACATGGATTTCAAAACCAGTTTGTTCCAGCCCAATGAACTCCAATCCTCACTGGTGCACTGGAATGAAACATGCTGGCCCACCATGAACTTGTTTGCTTTCTAAAGTTTGCTTTCTCTGAATTTGGGGGGGGGGGGGGTATAATTTGCATAATTCTTGTCAATTGTTTTGACAGTGCCACGCCCAGCAAACCTCTCTTGCCATTTTGCTTCCCCTTCCCCACTCCCGTCTTTTTTCATGGGCCACCCAAGCTTCAGTGCATCAAACACATGCCTCTGTATTTTTTTTCTTTTTCTTTTTGACTCCTGCCTCATATCCAGTGGTAGTAAAATGAATGTCAAGGTAGATGTTTTAGCATTTACTTTTCTATGGCTGATCACAATATGCAGGACAGCAAACCGTGCAAATGTCATAAGCACGCCATAGGCATCCATAAAAGCCCGGGTAAGTGACACCATCAAACACTGTCATATCCTTGTGATGCAGCTTAATAAAGTGTCAGAGAGAGACAGGGTGAAAGAGAACATTATAAACCAGAACAAAATTATATGTCAAGGATTCAGAAATGATGTGCCAGGAACACTGTAGTGAAAAGAAAATGTGGGAGGAATTCCCATTGACAGCCGAGAAGAAAATCGCCACTGCAATCAAGCTGAAATTATCTGATTCCATAATTCTTAATACGAAAAGTGGAACAATAATAGCTTAATGAAATAGTAATCATACTTGAATGCCAACCTAAAATTTTAATCCTATTCAGGTTTGGCTTTTATAAACAAGGCTGTTAAAAGGTAACAATGGAATCCTGATTGAATTATCAGAGTAACCAGGAGCTGGCCCCGGCCCTTAATTTGTATCAGGAACAGAGACGGAGAACAGATGATTCAGATGGTAGAACATAAGCAGTGGATATGTAATTAATGAAAGATAATAGAAACTAATAATCCTCCCTTTGAAGCAACCTGGGACTCTTGGCAATCAAATGAGAGAAGCTTTACTGGATTATTTTCTACAATCAGTTTATAATATTGGAGGAGAGCCAGTGAAGGTTTACACGGTGTCTGGTTCTTCATCAGATTGTCAGAGGCACTAGATAATATTTTAAATCCAAGCCACTCCTGACTTTTTGCAAGGATGACTTATAATAACATCAACATGTATTTAGTTCTAGTTTTATCCATCAGTAAGTTTCATAAGACTTTTTAGGAGTGATTTTTTTAAAAAAAATACATAGACAAAATGATTGACAAAAGATGGAGGGGTTTCTCATTTAGAGTTCCCACCCCTGGCTGGGAAATTCCTGGAGATTTGTGGGTGGAGTCTGGGGAGTGCAGGATGGAAGGGTGGGGAGGGATCTCAGTGGGGCATAATTTCATTGGGTTCTCCAGTCTGGGGGTCAGTTGTAACTCCGAGAGATCTGCAGGCCCCACCTGAACGCTTTCAGGCAACCTTTGGGTCCCCACTTAGGCTTAGTCATCACTCCTAGACATTCGTAAAATTCAGGTTTGAATTCTATTCAGGCATAAAATTATCTGTGGCTATGCTCAAATAGGACAATATTATCGGATATAAATTCAAAAAAAATTCGTCCATCTGATTGAAAATATTTAGGTATTTGTATTTTGGTGTTTTTTTGCATTTCAGCCTCAGCAGAGTGCACATTTTAAAGTGCTAGTGGGTAACCAAAACGTTCAGGGTATCATCCAGAGACTGTCTGGAGGATTCCACCTGAGTTTGGCCTTCCCTTGCGTCTGATTCAGAAATTAAAACTGGTCCAGAATGCGGCGGTTCGATTGCTCACAGGGGGTGCCACCAGAGACCATCGCCTTAAGAAGAAACGTGATGGACACAGTAGGGTTAGAAATTTTCCTCAGCCACCTAATAAGGGTGGGTGATTAATCTGAGACGCACATGTTCTGCTTATTTCTGCACTCTGTAGGAGGACATGGGTAAGAGAGTCAATAGAGCCACAGCAACAGTGTCTTTGTAGTTTTGGAATTTGATGATACCTTCCATTGGTAGAGACTGAAGGAAAACTATTAAACCAGCAACAGATAGCTAAGGAGCCATGTGGTCTCCTGGCCAGAACAAAATAACAGCTGTAACTCTTTTCTCACCTGACAGGGGAAGCCTAGTTTACTACAAAGCATGCAAAGCCATAAAGCATAGATCAAAGAAAGAGTGGCTACATACAACAGAGGTGGTTACACATATCAAAAGAGGGATTTAATTGTTACATATGGATGGTTACAAGAATTCGAGAATGCATCCCCTTTACTTAGATAAGCATCCTCTTGACAAGAGCCAGCAGAGCAAATGACCCAAGAAAACCTTAAGAAAAACTTAAAGGCATGGAGAATCCCTACAGCACCTCAAAATTTCAGGTGCAAGAGCTTTAAACTCGGGCAGGAGGAAATGACAGGGCAGGATAGGGGTTTAGTACCTATCACATGTACAAGCGCTCTGGTCTGCCTCTCATTCTCCATCTTGCCAGTCCTTCTCTTACTCTCCTTTCTCTTTTTGATTGCCTACCCTGATCATTCTTTTTCTCTTTCTCCCTCCTCCCAAAGTTCTCTGTCCACTTACTCCACCTTTCTCTGTCTACCTCCCCACACCAGTTCTGTCTTTCTCTCTCCTTCCAATCCAAAAGAGCCCCTTTCTGTTCCTTGTCCTAGCAAACCCTTTCTGCCCCACTTCGTCAGTGCTTCCTTTCTCCTCCTCTACAGTCCCTCTCTGGCCAGCTTGCTGGGAGGCGCAGGGGAGCCTTGTTCCCCCTCAGACCTCAAGGAGGGGTCTGGAGATCTCTTGGAATTATGTCTGATCTCCAGACTACATACTACATTTTGCTTATATATTTATTCATGTGAAACATTTATTCCACTCCTCCAGGAGAGGAAAATAGGCTACTTTAGAAAGTTGAGAAGTGCAGGGCATTAGACCCCTCCCAAGGCCTCTCCTCTAGCCTCCCTAGGCTCCAATCTCTAACTAAAATCTCCAGGCATTTTTTTTTAAAATTTTTTATTGTATAGTTTTGGAATTTCTAAAGTACATTTTATACAATATATGCATTCATATTGACATATTATTCCAAACCATACTTTCCCTTTCCTCCCCTCTATTTTCTTTCTCGCTTATTTAAGTAAGCAGCAATAAGTCTTTCATTCTTTTGTATTCTCTCTTTCTCTCCCATATTTCTTCTTTTTGATCTATATCTTTCTATCCAGTCCATAAATTGTGTCCAGATTCTTCATAAAATGTCTCTGTTTCTCTCTTGCCATACATTATTTCTGCCATTATTTCAAAAATATCCAGTTTGTATTTGTTCCCATGTATATTCTGAAAGCCATTTCAAAATAGTCAATTTCTTTCTTATCTTTTCATCCTAATGCGTATTACAAGTGTGCAGCTCTCTTAGCATCCTTTTTATACATTAAACCATATTTTTAATCTATCTATTTTATTCTCCCTAATTATTCTGTATAAACAACAACCTCTTTGTTTATTGCTATTCTTTTAATCTTCACAAGTTTCTATATACACAGTATTTTTTCCTCAAATTTTTTTTTACCTCTTACATTCAATCCCACATATGAGTGTGTAATATGACCCTGCTCCCTTCCCTTATGCCAACATTTCTGGACCAAGTCCTCTCTTAACTCATATGGAGTTTTTAGTTGTGTTGAGTTCTATACCCATTTAAGCATTATTTTTTCTTTCCATCTCTGCATTACTGTTCTATTTTTTATATTATTTATAACTTTCCAGTATGTGTTCTATTTTTTCATCGCCTAAACCCTTCTTCCTTCTCCCCATTTTTGTTTTAAAACTCTTTTCATGAATTCTTTATCCCTCTAGCAGGCCCCACCTGAACGCTGGCAACCTTGGGTCCCACTTAGGCTTGGTCAATACCCTAGACATTCGGTAAAATTCAGGTTTGAATTTATTCAGGCATAAAATTATCTGTATGCCCAAATAGGACAAATAACATATTCGGATATACCCGAAAAATTCGGGTCCGTCTGATTTATTTTTTGTATTTTTGGTGTTTTTTGCATTTCAGCCTGCAGGGTGCACATTTTTAAAGCTAGTGGCACCAAACGTTCAGGGTATCATCCAGAGACTGTCTGGAGGATTCCACCTGAGTTTGGTAAAGTTTGGCTTAGGTGAGCCAAAAAGGGTGCTCCATCCTCCATTGTTTCCATCCTCCATTGTTTTTTCTTTATTCATATCATCTGTAAATATTCCATACCTACCCATCCCTTCATTTATTTCATTCTCAAATTTAATCCATTTATCTGTTTTATTTTCCTTAATTTCCATCAGACTCTTAATCTGAAATGCTTCATAATATTCTTGCATCTTCGGAATGCCCCAGCCTAGAAGGTTTTTTTTGTCATATACATAACTTTATTCATTACTCTTACCGATTTTTGGTTGAATACCCATGCTTTTAATCGTTTGTCCCATTCCTCAAAACATTTCTTTGTAATGTCTGGCGGAAGAGTTCTAAAGAGATAGAACATTTTGGCATTATGCACAGCTTTAATGCCTTTATTTTTCCGGTTATAGAGTCTTTGTCTCCCAATCTTTTAATTGTTTCAAAAAATTTTCCACCTTTCCTCATAATTATATTTTATCATTTTTTTTCCATTCTCTGTGTTATTGTTATTCCCAAATATTTGATCTTTTTCTTAACTATCTCCAGGTATGTCTGATTCCAGAGTTGGCAACCCTATATGGCAGCCATTTGGGGGCTGGCTTTACCTCTGGTGGCAGCCATTGTGTAGCTTTGCCCACTACACTGTGTCAAAACCCAAAAGGTGCCCACAGGATCAAAAAGTTTGGGACCCGTGCAATTAGTTGCACTAGTTTTGATATAAATAGAATTCGGCAAAGCATCCTAGAGAACTGAGATTTTTTTAAAAAAATCTGAAATGGTGGTGTTAAAATTCTTTTTGATGTCAAACATAAACAGGCTGATACCACACTGGAATTTCCATTGTGCCACAAGCCACACCAAAGTGTCTGCATCCTGATAAAAATGACAAGTTGCTCTTTGGAGACGTTCTTTGTTGAATCCGGACGTCTCCTCAGTTTCCCTGGCTTAACAAAGTCTAATGTTTTGAAGGATGAAGCAGGCATTTACCCCTCTGCAAAACTACAAAGGCTAACCAACCCGAGAAGCATTATATTTCCTCAGGCTCCAGTTGCAGGCCCCAGATTTTTTTTGGGGGGGGGGGGGTGCGAGAGGGTTCTCCGTGTTTACTGATGAGATCTAAACATGATCATGAATATAAAGGGGGAAAACATAATAGCAAGAACAATCAAGTTCTGAAGTCTTTACTGCTGGAAAAAGGGGAACTCTCTTTGGTATAAAAAGATGACAGGCCCCTGTCGCTGTCAAGTCATCTATCTGTTGTTCAGAGAATAGGGGAGGGAGGCAATTGAAGAGATTTTTAATTGTTTTTATTTTGGTGTTTGAAGAGGCTTAGTATAATGTGTTAATATGATTCCTTTAAGCTAACCCAGTTCTATATGCTTTGGAGGAGTTTTATTTTTGCTTCTTGCTGCATTTGTTTGCACAGGTTCTGAATGGAAAGGCCTACCAGTGCCAAGGTACAAACTCCTTGCTAAAGGTGATATAATGAAACTGGTGGGACACGCACATTCAAATAGACTAGAATAATAGTCGTTATATATGATGAATCACTTTAGGAAGAATGAGGGGAAGTCAAAGGGGAGGGTGAAAGGGTGGGGAAGGCTGGGAGGAAAATGGGAGGGAGGGAGTTAATAAGCAATCCAGGAAATGGATTTATTAGACAACTGTGATATGCTCTTTTTAAAGTTATGTATAATTTGCATGCTAGACCACGTATGGATATTGATATTTAATTGATAAATGAATATGTACAGCTGATTATTATTCAATAAAATCTTTATTAAAAAACATTTAGGGAAAAAGTTAGTCTTATCCAGTATCCTTATTCCAATAGCAACTGGGCAGATGCTCCTGGAAAACATCAGTGTAGGAAGACAACAACCAAACTGTGGCCTTTCATGCCTGCAGTAATTACTCCAAGGCTGTTTACTCAATAAACAGAATATGTGCAGCAGCGTTTATTGAAGAGGAAGATCCATTGAGAGAATGCCAGTTCTACTCCAACTGGCAAAGGTAGCCCCATATATTCCCCTAGGTTCCCCCTCCCTCTTACCCAGAACAAGCATTGGTGCCTAGACTACAGTTGTGCCTGGCACCAAGGTCAGCAGCGATAACACCAAAGCCACCTGGCTGGGTGCCCGTGACAAGATAACAAGGATTCTTTCCTGTGAGTCAGCCATGCCAGGGGAGGCCTACTTCTCCAACAAGTGTAGCAAAGCCATAAAACTTAGGTTAAGGAAAGAATGTATGGATGGCAATGGTTACAGATATCAAGCTGGTTACCCATGTCAGGCTGATTCCAGATATCAAAGGTTACATTCATGTTGCATTTGGCCCGGATCGTGACACAATGTCCTAGGCTTTGGGTGAGACTTGAATTGTAATGAAAGGCCAACAACCAACTAAAGAAATGGCAGCTGTGATATTAATCAGAATTTGATGATGATGATGATGATGATGATGATGATGATGATGATGATGATGATGATGATGATGATGATGATGATGATGATGATGATGATGTGCCTCCTTGGCGGATTCTTCACATGGCAAATATAATGGGTGTAGGGCACAATACAAACCGTATTTGGGGTGTGGGGGTGGGACTTCGCACAGGTTCTGTGCCCAAAATGAGTTTGCACTATTTTATTTTTCTCAATTTGGGATTTTTGAAAATTACTAAACCAGGGATCATTTTGCACAGTCCTGGGTTGGAGTCACCTCTGCGTGAATTTAACAGGTAGGAGATGCTCTATTTCTCTCCCGTCCACCCATTCACTGTTAGTTCTGTGCCATCCACTGTCAGGGAGAATCCTCTTGTCTACCATTCTGTGCAGTTCACCCAGCAGGTTGTGAGCAGATTCTCTGAGGGCCACACAGGAGCAGCAGTGGCATAGGAGGTTAAGAGCTCGTGTATCTAATCTGGAGGAACTGGGTTTGATTCCCCGCTCTGCCGCCTGAGCTGTGGAGGCTTATCTGGGGAATTCAGATTAGCCTGTACACTCCCACTCAGGCCAGCTGGGTGACCTTGGGCTAGTCACAGCTTCTTGGAGCTCTCTCAGACCCACCTACCTCACAGGGTGTTTGTTGTGAGGGGGGAAGGGCAAGGAGATTGTAAGCCCTTTTGAGTCTCCTACAGGAGAGAAAGGGGAGATATAAATCCAAACTCCTCCTCCTCCTCCTCCTCCTCCTCCTCCTCCTCCTCCTCCTCCTCTTCTTCTTCTTCTTCTTCTTCTTCTTCTTCTTCTTCTTCTTCTTCTTCTTCTAAGTCCCCCAAGTATGTTTTCTCCCAATGGCAGCATGTATGACCAATCTACAGCAACACGTTCTTTACTGCCTGGCTGTTGCAGGGAGGTCCCCTTTTCTTTTGCGAGTTGCACATATGCAGCTATACAGGTGCAGCCGATTGTATTGTGGGACAATCAGTATGGCTGAGGGGGTTCATTTCTGTATGCCTGTGCAGCTACGCATGTGTTGTAGGAAATTAGAGAGAGAGAGAGAGAGAGAGGTGTCTTCGTGTGAAGGTGTGAAAGCAATCTGGATTGTTTCCATGGGCTCCAATTGCTGCCTAAACAGTATGCATGTGAACGGGGAAAAGGAAAACTGGTTCCTTCACAATGACTGCAACCTGTCATCCATTTGCTGTGCAGAATGCATCCTTGTCTGTCAGTGGGCCTTTTTCAAAGAGATCTGGGGGTTTTTTTGCAGGGGGGAAGGGGGTCTCATTTTGTCATTTTCTAACAAGAGGCAAAGCTTAAGGAAATTAAAAAATGGGGAGAAAAGAAGTGACTAAACCAAACTGCATCTCCACTTTTCTTCAGACTGATTCCTAGAACACACTGATTTATTTTCTTTGATTGAAGGACCCTCATTTCTTGATCTGAACCACTGCTCTGATTGCTTGTGTCACTTCATTGGTTATATTCCCTCTACATTTAGTAGGATGAAAATACACTTAGCGCATTCATTAACACAGAAGTACGTTCTGCCCTTAATAGGACATAAGGGCTGTTAATGAAGGCCCTACCCACAAAGGCTTTTATCTGCATCAGGACACATTTTTGCATTAGTAATGGTGACAAAATTAACAACGGGAAAACATGAATCTATTTGTAGCATGTCAACAGGCCCTGTTATGAAATGGCAGCAAGGAATTTTTCACAGGATTCAGAAAGGTAATTTTGAAATGTCTAAACCAGGGGTGGCCAACCTATGGTGCTCCAGATGCTCATGGACTACAATTCCCATCAGCCATGCTGGCAGGGGCTGATGGGAATTGTAGTCCATGACTATCTGGAGCTGCATAGGCTGTCCACCCCTGGTCTAAACCTCTTGCAGGCCCAAACAATTATAGAAACTCAGGAGAGGGTTCCAGTATTTCTTACTAGCATTTCAGCTGTTTTAGCTTGATTTCATGCACTACTAATGACCTTCATAAATTCTATACATCTACTCACACACATTTTCCCCTCATCTATACACTTTTGTACAATATAGCCTCAGCATCAAAATTCTAGAAGTCTGCCCATCCAAAATTCAGATGACTACTTTGAAAATGAGGACACCCTATTTTTAAAACAAGTTTTTTAAAAACACTTAAAAATTGTTAGAGTCAGTTCATGTTATTTGACAAAACACTCTTGGCTAGAAGAAGAAGAAGAAGAAGAAGAAGAAGAAGAAGAAGAAGAAGAAGAAGAAGAAGAAGAAGAAGAAGAAGAAGAAGAAGAAGAGGAGGAGGAGGAGGAGGAGGAGGAGGAGGAGGAGGAGGAGTTTGGATTTATATCTCCCCTTTCTCTCCTGTAGGAGACTCAAAGGGGCTTACAATCTACTTGCCCTTCCCCCCTCACAACAAACACCCTGTGAGGTAGGTGGGGCTGAGAGAGCTCCGAGAAGCTGTGACTAGCCCAAGGTCACCCAGCTGGCATGTGTGGGAGTGCACAGGCTAATCTGAATTCCCCAGATAAGCCTCCACAGCTCAGACAGCAGAGCGGAGAATCAAACCTCGTTCCTCCAGATTAGATACACGAGCTCTTAACCTCCTACGCCACTGCTACACATATATTTTATATATTAACATAAAATGTTAATATTTTCAGGCTAGAACTACCAACCTCCAAGTTGGTGTCTGGAGATATCCTGGGATTACAATTGATCTCCAAGTGGCAGACATAATTACACAGTATCTGAGAGCTTCATAAGAAACAGGCATCTTTATAAACATTTTAGCATTTGATAATTAGCCACACTTTGCACCAGATGGCCAACTGCCATTCCACAATTCATATTCCTTTGTCTTTTGTAAACTGACAGTTAGAGGGCCCCTCAAGTAGAAAGTATACCAGCCCAATTTAAAAAATGAATATTTTTTTCTTCTCATTCCCAGGTCTAGACCTGCATTTTATGTTTTACTTTACAGAAGGCAGACCAGTGGACCATTCACAACCCAAGTTGGAAGAGGGGCATTGGATTCTTATCTCACAACCGATGCTAATTATCTGTCCCTAAATATTTATCCTTTTCACTAATCTAGCAGATTACGGTTTGCATTGTGCCTTTGCATCCTAAAATTCTTTATTGCCACACCCCTTCCACCTTCTGACAAGGGTATCAGGGCTCAGGGATCTCCATTCCTACTTGTATCTGACAAAGGGAGAATTGTCTCTCAAAAGCTTTATACCCTAAAAATCTTCTTGCTCTCTAAGGTGCTACTGGACCCAAATCTAACTGTTCTACCTCAATCTAACAGGGCTACCCTATGAAATAATCTCCTGAAAAAGGTTGACAGATTGGAGCACTGCCGTATCAGGGCTAAACTGCGCCCAGGGGCATGACCAAAGGTGGGATCCAGCAGGTTCTCACAGGTTCCCGAGAGTAGGTTACTAATTATTTGTGTGTGCCGAGAGGGGGTTGCTAATTGGTGATTTTGCCACGTGATTTTTGCCTTAGTTATGCCCCTCCTCTCAGCAGTAGCGCGCAGAACTTGAAGCAGTCTAGCAGGAGGTGCACCGGCGTGCGTGGCAGCCTGCGCCTGCATGCATTCATTTCCCACCCAAGGACCGGCGCAGTGGCTGCGTCCTTGCCACAGCCCTGTCCAGGAATGCCCCGCCCCCGGAATGCCCGGCCACGCTCCCGTCGTGCCCCGCCCAGCCCCATTGGCGCTACGCCACAGTTTGAATCCCACCACCATGGGAACCTGTTACTAAAATTTTTGGATCCCACCACTGGACATGACCACTTCCCTGCCCCCTCTGACCCGGCTCCCTACACCCCCACCCCACTTACAGGAGCCAGGGAGTCAGCAGGGAGGCCGGGGAAGGGCTGGGATTGGGGGCGGGGTTTGGGCTGGTGCCACATCAGCAGGCTGGCTCCTGGGTTGCAAGCAGCCAAGCTGCACCCCCTGGTTTCCCTGCAGGCTGGCTCCTGACATCCCCAGTGCCTGGAGAGGGAAAAAGCCAGCCTGCAGGGAGGCCAGGGGGCGGGGCTCAGCGGCATGTACGTGGGGACATGGGATACCCCATGTCCCCATTAGCGGTACACCATTGGATTGGAGTTCATTAGAAGAAGAGTTTGGATTTATATCCCCATTTTCTCCCTTGTAAGGTGACTTAAAGGGGCTTACAAACTCCTTCCCTACCTTATCCCTTGTGAGGTAGGTGGGGCTGAGAGAGTTCAGAGAGAACTGGGACTAACCGAAAGTCACCCATCAGGCTTCATGTGGAAGAGTGGGGAAGCAAATCCAGTTCACCAGATAAGAGTCCACCACTCCTAACCACTACATCATGCTACACTACATCACCTTAGAGACCAACAAGAATTTCAGGTTGTAAACTTTCCAGAGTCAAGAGAACTTGGCTTTCCCCAGTGAAAGGTGTGGTGGAGTACCTTTCTTTGGAGGTTTGTAAACAGAGGCTGGATGGCCATCTGATCTTTAAAGGTGTGCTTTGATTGGGCATTCCTGCATGGCAGCAGATTGGACAGGATGGCCCATGTGGTCTCTTCCAACTCTATCATTTGATGACTCTATGAAAGTTTATACCTTGAAAATCTTATTGGTCTCTCATTTACTAGCTGTTCTGCTGCGACAGTTACCCTCTGAAACTTATAGAAGGCAGTTTCTTACAATAAAAGGAGGGCAATCATTGTGTAGAAAATCATGCTTTGCACAAAATGGTGTACTTTTTGGGTGGATATTATTGTGGCTTAACTTTCAATGATGAGATGCTTTGTATTACTCACAATGTTTGTTACTTTCCTTTTGGGGATGCACGCCGCATTTGCATGAGTCAACATGCAGCTGAGAATGGCTGTTCTGTGTAGCTTTTTCAACGGTCTCGCCTTTGGCAAGGGCACATTTTGCCCAATTGCTTTGAGAGGGCTGAGCTTGTTTGTATTGCTTGGCAAGTCAAAAGACAAAACACAAAATGAACTTTTTAACTTTTCATTTGTTCTGCTTCTATGCTCATTGAACTCTGGAAACTGCATCACAAGATGCTGTTTTTTTCTCAAAATAGAAAAGGGACCAACCGGAAAACAGGGATGAAGTTTTCAGCGACATTATTTAAACTAGTGAGAATTGTACTGGAGAGAGATATGGAAACTTTCTCTTTTGACATTTCTGCTTTGGATGGCACTGCAGGTCCAGAAAATGTAGTTTTTGTTACAACAAAATGAGAGTGCTGCACTTACATGATGCATTAGTCCTGATCTTGATGGCCGAGGGTAGAATGATCTTGTCATTGGAAGCTAAGCAGGATTGGCCCTGGTTAGAACTTAAATGAGAGACCAGAAAGGAAGTTCTGGGTTTCTACCCAGAGCCAGTCAATGGCAAACCATCTCTGTTTGTCTCGTGCCTTGAAAACCTCACCATGACTTGATGGAACTTTCCACCACGGTCTACCTATAAAAAAGGATAGCCCAGTCTCATCAGATCTTGGAAATTAGGCAAGTCCAACCCTGGTTAGTACTTGGATGGGAGACCAGCAAGGAAGTCCAAGGTTGCTGGGGGAAGGACAAACCACCTCTGTTCATCTCTTGCCTTGACCTAAATGGTACAGGTTAGCTCAATCTCATTAGATATTGAAAGCTAAGCAGGATTGGGCCTCGGTATTTGGATGGGAAACCAACAAGGAAGTCCAGGGTTGCTATGCAGAGGCAGGTAATGTTCACTCACCTGTGTCCCTCACTTGGGTAGCCCAGGCTAGTCCTATCTCATCTGACCTTGAAAGCTAAGCAGAGTTGGCCCTAGTTCATACTTGAATGGGAGACTACCCAGGAAGCTTCAAGGTTGCTATGCAGAGACAGGCGTTGGTAGGCCACCTGTGAACATCGATTGTCTTGAATATCAAGTGAGGTTTGCCATTAGTTGGTCAGTGATGCACCTGCAGAAAATGGTACCTGGGGCAAATATTGAAATTGCCCCCCCCAAAATTGTGTTCTACCCCCAAAATTACACCCTTCAGAAATGCACCCTCAGGGAGGGGTGGAGGAAAAAGGGTGCTCTCAACTGAAGCCTACCTCTCCGAAGCAGTCTTGTAAAAGGGCAGCAGGCTGGTCAGGCTGAGAGCCTCTGACCTCCCATTGTTGGGCAGTACCAGTCCCGGTCAATGCCCTGAAGGGAAGAAGCTAAGAGCATGGCAAAGTGCCAGTGCCCCACCCTTCAGAAATGGTGCTCCCAGCCAGAGAAGCCAGACAAGGCCAGACATAGCAGTGCCAGCTTGAGCAGTGCCTGCCCCACCAGCCAAGGAGCATCCCGGCTGGGGAAGAGGCAGGTCGACAGGTGGACAGGAGAAGCAAGTGGACTGTTGTAGCCTGAGGCAGGCAGTGGGCAGGTGAAAAGAGACTGGTGGGTAAGGTCTCAGAAGGAGGTGGTGGCAGCAGGCAGTTCAAAGCAGCACTCATGGGGGAAGGGATGACCAAATCTGCCCCCCACAAGTGGTTTCTGGGGCATCAGCCCCCTCTGTCCCCACCCAGGTACACCACTGAAGTTTACTGCAACTTGATGGTACTTTCTACCACCACTATAATAGTATATTGCTATCCTACTCTTTCTTCAAGAAGCTTGAGGCAGAATACATAGGAGTTTGAGCAATCCACAGATACCCAAAATACTTCATAGTACCGTGTGGGCAGGGAGTTGAACTTGAGTCTCTGAGATTCTATTCTGAAACTCTATTGCGGTATGCTGACTCTACATTACCCAAATCATTAACCCCCTGCGAGGACCCTCACATTGCAGTGCCAATAAATTAACAAAGATTAATTCATTGCTCCAGGACAGCTTTACAGACTTTGATGTGATAAAGCACAGTAAGGAATTGAAAGAGGGAGAAAAGAGACATCTACATCATTGTAACTGATTTGCCTAACATTTTACCCGGACGAAAGTTCCATTGAACTTAGCATGCTTTGCTTTGTAGGACTGGACCGTAGGACTGTTATAATATGATCTTTCATTCTAGAAAGCATGTATCGTGCTGAATCAGGGTCTTTTTGCACACTTAATTTTGAGCTTTAAATGATTTGTTTCAAGGGGGTTGATTTTAATTGGCTAATCCAGAGTCTTGGGTCAGCCTGGGATAGCACCACTGGGACGGCACCCCGCCACCTCCAGGGTTTTTTTGGTATAAGTTCATGTCCCAGGTGCCAGCATCCTGGGAGCCAACTCTGGGTGGGGGGGAGGTCAACTAAGGTCAGCTCCACTCCTGGTCACACCTCCACAACACCCCCACTATGCCAGAAGAGCCAGTGCACCACATTTGGCTGTTGTGGAGAGCAGTGGAGGTTGCCTGACGGTGGATTTGCCCTGGGGTAAGTAAGTGCCCTGGGGAGGGCAAATCTGCTAATATAGGACCCCACTGCTTTCCACAACTCCCCCCCCTCCCAGATTAGGCTGCAAAATGTGATTTTTTATCATGCTTAAAATGATTGGCAGCCTTGGTGGCCCTTGTAAGGGGACTAAGGTGAGATAAAAATGTAAGTAAATAAGTAAGTAGATGCATTTAAACCTTGGAGCATGTAACATATGAAGCACTCCATATTTTGGTTGTCACAGTATGCGCAGATATCCCTCTGCAGCTATGGAAAAATTTCTGTATCTTAACATGCAGACTTTTCTTCAAGATTGCACATCTTTGTTCTTGGTTAGCCAAGCTGTACATTAGACTATTCTTATGGTGTTTTCAGAGGGCTAGATCTTTGTGTGTAAGTGACATTCCCTTTGTTTCATTTTCATGGTATTAGAGGTGATGGAATGTACTCGAGAGTGCTCGTTCACTGTGATGCTGCTGTACCCAAATTTAATAGCTTAAGAACAAAAATTGTTGAACGTTGAGGGCACAACGCAGTTTAAGTATATTGCCAGCTGATTTCAATGAGGCAGTGTTAAGCCTAAACAAATGCTGAATTTCCCATTGAAATAAACAGAACAAAGGTGTAATAATTACCTTTCCTGTACCATTCCCATTGCGTCAAGGTAGAAAATACAAGGAAATGCAAGGAAGCATTTCAGAACAGGAAGACTCGGTGTAGTCTGTAATAACCATCTTCGGATACACTGTTGATGCATAACTGATGTTCTAACCAGCTTGAACTAATTATTCGCACTTTGAAATCATTATGATTGGTTATCAGTTAGACAGAAAGTGGCTTGGTTTTTCAGACTGAGCTGGGCAACTGGGGAGAAGGTTGAGGGGCACGGACATGGTGGGGTGAGGGCAAAAATGACATGTGTAGAATGAGAGCAGTAGTGCTGTGAACCACAAGTTTATGGTAAAATAATAGTTTCCGGTGATTCCCAGAACTACCACCACCACTTTTGGCTTTCCTTGGAAATGACATCATCACAAATGAAATGCTGCAGCTCCTCCCCTCCCTATTTTTTTCCTGCCATCGTCACTTGGAGCAGCAGCAGGCAATGGGAGATGCATGGGATCACTAGGCACAACAAACTTTATTCATCTACTTTTTACGGTGAAATCACAAGCAAATGAGCTGCAAGCAGAGGAAACCTCCATGGGGAATGAACTTCACAAAGATTCTGCTGCAGCAAACAAAATGGTGGGCACCACTGTGAAAATGATGAGAGCTCCGTGCAGAAGGCAGGAAAGAAAGGTCTGTTTTGGTGGGCAACGCTTGTGTTCTCCTGCGCTGTGGGAGCCCAAAATGCCAAAACAGATATTTTAAAAACCTTTTAATTAACTATATGAATGTTACAAGGAAAGAAAGTGCACCTCAGAGGGTTAATTCATTTAAAGATAATCCTTTCATTGACTGCATAATGGCCTGGCCTTGCCCCTTCCCACCAAGCTATCAGCGGGGTTGGGGTACCCCCTGCTGTAAATGGGCTCTTGTGGCATCTGCTCTTCCTCATGCATCTATTCACCCATGTCTCTCCCTGGCAACATGCTGGTTTCTCTCATAGGAACACCAGAATTAACATATGTATATTTTAATAGAATGTGCCTCTATAGAGTCCTGGACAAAATCTAATTGTGCCCTGCAGGCCATAAGCTCTTTTCTGGAGATTTTCTGTGCAAACCTCCTATCCTGGCACCAGGGCACTGTGGCACAGTGGTATTTCTCTGACTTGGACTGTGTCTTATACTTGTCATATGGGTTGGGAGATGTCACAGGTTTTTACAATACAATACAACAACCTATATTAGGCATATTAAAATAGGCTCCAGAGCATTACAGACATTTCTGAAGTACAAATCAAAAGTACATTCAAAACACAGACAGATAAACTGTATCTAGCATTGGACGTTACTTAGAAAATTCTGTCACTTGTAAAAGAAATTTTGCTACTTTTTCCAAGAGCATGGCCTCTGTGTTATTTAACAAAAGCTCCACAACAGAGTTCCCAGAGTCTCTTTCAGATTTGTTTAAGACCCGCCCAGGAGAGAAATTCCTAATACCCACATATCTCGGACAGTCAAGTATAATGTGAGCAAGAGTCTCCACTTGGTTTTTACAGTGTGGACAGACCCGATCCTGGAGCGGGATAGATAGATAGTAAGCTTACAGGTTTAGTAAGCTGTCAATAATGTGTGGCGTTCATTCCCAAATAATACGGGGCTGTCAGGGAAGACCACTATAAGTGGTAAGATAACTTTTGGGAATCCTTTGAACATGCATATCTCCCCTTCCCTACCCCGTGTGGGTGGACCAAGGCTAGATTATGGGTTCCCTCCCATCTTCCCTCCCTCCCCTTCCCCCTAGCTTCAGAAGAATGGTGTGAATTAGAACAAATGACTAAATTTAAAATACAGGAAAAACTGAAATATTTGGGAATAATGTTGGAAAATAGCAATGATAAACTGATTAGACTTATTAGGGGGTTACTTATTCTGTAGTATAAATGCCTTTTCAGTATCTCAAGCCAACCATCTATCCCAGGATACCTTTGATAGCTAAAGGGCATATAAATGTATGTCAGCATTATCATCTTTGCAGCTCTGTTTACTTTGCTGCTGGTTGAACAACAAATTGTAATTTATGCTGGTCTTAACCTTGGCATAGCGTTCCACTGGTGCATTGATCCTGTAGTTTCCTTTTTTAAAGTATGTAGCATGCCACCTCTTTCTCCAAGATATTGTAGGTTTTCTGAGTTGTACGGCCGTGTCCCAGTAGTAGTTTCTCCTGCATCTGTGGCTGGCATCTTCAGAGGATCACTTCTTTCTCATTGCTCGATTGATCAAAACCTTTGTTTATATTTTATTACTATTTAAACACATGTATCCCACCATCAAACACCTCTGAAAACATCCTAGTTCTTAGTTGAGAACCTCCAACATGTTGCGCCAACAGGTGATCTACAGATGATCTTAATTCGTCAGGCAGATGTGTGAGGATTTAGGCATTAACACCGACATCAAAAGCTTAGTCTGGGAAAAAAGTTCACAAATGATAGGGCATTTTATATATTGCCTGCATAAGTCCCATAATAAATAATGAATCCCAACTCAGTCATGGCACCCTCTCTTGGTGTTTTCAGAAAGCGCCCAGGGTCAGGAGGGGCATTTGCTCAACAAGGCTTTTAATTGGCTGTGCAGACATTTTTTTAAAAAAAAGTAGCTATGGCAGCAGCAGTGGCATAGGAGGTTAAGAGCTTGGGTATCTAATCTGGAGGAACCGGGTTTGATTCCCCACTCTGCCGCCTGAGCTTTGGAGGCTTATCTGGGGAATTCAGATTAGCCTGCACACTCCCACACATGCCAGCTGGGTGACCTTGGGGTAGTCACAGCTTCTCAGAGTTCTCTCAGCCCCACCTACCTCACAGGGTGTTTGTTGTGAGGGGGGAAGGGCAAGGAGATTGTAAGCCTCTTTGAGTCTCCTACAGGAGAGAAAGGGGGGATATAAATCCAAACTCCTCCTCCTCCTCCTCCTCCTCCTCCTCCTCCTCCTCCTCCTCCTCTTCTTCTTCTTCTTCTTCTTCTTCTTCTTCTTCTTCTTCTTCTTCTTCTTCTTCTTCTTCTTCTTCTTCTTCTTCTTCTTCTTCTTCTGTCTCAGAGAAGATTTCACTGTGTGCCTGAAAACAAGCTGTGTATATTCAAGAACATTTTTTTACACATGGTCCTTTTCAAAAGCATCCTGTTAAGCAGTGCTTCTGCTGGAAATGTTGAAGAGTTACTCTTTGAGGGTTCCATTGAAGAGTTCCATTTTGCAGTTGACTCAGCCTCTTGCGGCAGCCATTTTGAGTTGGTAGCGGAATCCCAATGGAGCAAGCAGGTTCAAAAAGTTGAGAACTCCTATATGGTCTAGTAATGAGGCAAGGAACAGTTCCACAGACCATTTCATGTTAAGAAAAGAGAACTGGGGGGTTGGGTGGCGGGGAGAAGAATATCGTCTCCTGCCTTTGTGCCACTTTTAAGGATGCCAGCTCCAGGCTGGAAATATCTGGAAATTTTGAGAGTGGAACCTTAGGAAGGTGGAGTTTGGGGAGGGGAGAGACCTCAGTGGGGTATAATGCCATACAGTCCATTTTTTCTCCAGGTGAAATGATCTGTGTCACCTGGAGATCAGTTGTAATCCCAGGAAATTTCCAGCTACCACCTTGGGATTGACAAACTGTAGCTACTTTCCAGATCCAAATTGGGCTCCTGCATGAAGCTGTCATACTGAATCAGAGAATGGTCTATCAAGGTCCGTATCATACTGTTCAAATCCGGTTCCACTGCATAGCAGTGGCCTTCTATTCATAATCATTATGGGAGCAGCAGTGGTGTAGTGGTTAAGAGCAGGTGCACTCTAAATTGGAGAACTACGTAAATTGGAGAACTACGTTTGGAGAACACTCTGCCACTTGAGCTGTGGAGGCTTATCTGGGGAACTAGATTAGCCTGTGCACTCCAACACACTCCAGCTGGGTAACCTTGGACTAGTCACATCTCATTGGAGCTCTCCCAGCCCCACCCATTTCAAAGGGTGTTTGCTGTGAGGGGGGACGGGAAAAGAGATTGTAAGCCCCTTTGAGACTCCTTACAGGAGAGAAAGGGGGGTAATATAAATCCAAACTCCTCTTCCTCCTCCTCCTTCTTTATCTTCTTCCTTGGTGTCTCAGGGGATGTCCTTTACATTAGCTCCTGCCTGATTCTTTTAATTGGAGGCGATGGTTGTTGAACTTCTACTGAGCCACAGATCCATTCCTATATAGCTGATTTTTACAAAAGGACAAAAATAATTTTTGAAAGCCTAGGAAAAGTGAGACTGCTTGCCTGCTTAACCCTTGCTCTTCCAGGCTGCATAAAGCATTCATGGGAGCAATGGTTGCAGTTCCATCTAAAGAAATCTTATCTCAATCCCTCTAACTTTTGCCATATTTACAGTCAAAATATCCCGGGGTGAGCACGGAAATTCCACACGGCTCCTGAAGCTGCACAGGATCTGCCCCAGAGTCACCCCGCAATTTTTGTCTTAGCCTTGGATTTTCAAAAATCGCCAGTCTGGAGGTTCTTTTTCAAAATCCCGGTGTGACACTGCTTGTGCCTATGCTGTGCAAAGAACAATCAGGATCAGGACCGGTTTATTTTTCCCACCCAGTCAGCTGATCTCCCCACCTGATGTTCATTGCAGTTGCCACTCATGAGCAACAGCCAATCAGAACAATCACTTGGTCTATTTTCCTCAGTACAAGCTTTATTTTAAATCAATTAGCAGACCTATTCACTAGTTTTCTCCCTCTAACTGCAAAATCTTATTTTAAACCATTAAAAACACAGATCAATTTCTTCCATTCCCACAGCGCACACAAAAACACCAATCGGGGCAAACCAAGTGTTATGTTCCCGCACAGCCAGCTGATCTCCCTGCCTGACGTCCATTCAAGCTGCTACTCAAAAGCAACAGCCAATCAGAACATGGGACACTGGGCATGCTCAGAAATGCTTCCGAAGCAAATACAGAAGTCCAAGTCATGCAGAGCAAACTGGAGCATTCCAAACTCTGCTCCTGGGCAGAAGCAGCGAACCATACGCACACAGGAACCTGGATAAAATAGCCCAGGTATATATGATCCCAGCTTAACCCTGGTGTAATTGTGCTGTCCGAAAATGGCCCTTCGCAACTTTAGATGGGTCTCTAATGCTCAGCCTGGTGGAACACTCTGTCTAGCAAGACTCGGGTCCTGTGAAATCTTGTGCAATTCCACAGGGGCTGTAAAATGCAGCAGTTCCACCATCTGGCCTTCCCCCTTCTTCTTTTTCCCATCTTTTCCATTGAGATATCAATGAGTTTACCCTATAGCCGTGGTGGCGAACCTTTGGCACTCCAGATGTTATGGACTACAATTCCCATCAGCCCCTGCCAGCATGGCCAATTGACCATGCTGGCGGGGCGATAATTATGATTCTAAAAGTAGCCTATAGGATTGCTTTATCTTGCCTCTTGGATTAAACAGCTGAATTGATTGGAGTTACTTGAATGTTTTGTTGGACATAATATTCTTAGACGGTTTTAAGTTTTCTATGCATGTTTCATATCAATGTTGTAAGCCACTCCAAGCCCGGAAGGGGAGGGGCAGCCTATTAAATCTAACAATACAAAATATTTTTTTAAAAATCTTTCACTTGGGCTTTCACTTGTTGCAAGCTCCAGGGTTTCTTCAATAATGCTAATTATATACTTTTAATCCATCTGATTACTTTCTTTTGGCACTTTCGCACATGCTGAATAATGCACTTTCAATCCACTTTCCATGCACTTTACTGATTATGAATGGATTTTGCCATTTCATACAGCAAAACCAACTTGCAAGGTGCATTGGAAGGGCATTGTCCAGCATTTCAGTTTAGGATTGGGGGATTCTTACATCTGTGTACTATTTGGGGATTAGCCCCATACCAAGGTATTCAATCAGTAAATCTTTCTTTGATATGGCAGGTTCATAAAAACTGTTGCCTTCCCTTACCTAGCTTTGGTTAGTTCTCCCCCTACCACCCAGTGTCTGCAGAGATGGGCATTGGGAAAAAAATGTCTAATCCAGGAAGAAAGAGAGCTTTCTATCTAAGCATGCAGAGAAGTATTCCTGTACTCGGATTTAAAAAATTGTCCTCAATGGTGCAATCTCTGCAGACACTGGGGACTTTTAGGCTACTTAACTATTAGAATTGAGTCCAGTAGCACCTTAGAAAATAACATCTTGGGAGTGTATGCTTTTGAGAGATAAATTTCCTTTTGTCAGATACTGGCAGTGAATTTTTAAGGAGAATTATAGCCTTTTAAGGTCTATGATTTCAACAGGTTTGGAAGGCTGTAAATAATTCTCTTTAAGTTTGCAGTGCCAGTAGGTCAGTTTGTTTGAGCCACTGTCTTGTCATCTGACACCGGGAGGGTTAACTAGCCCATCCTTTGCCTTTTACAATTTGAAACGGCAGGATCCAGTATTGCTTGAGAGCAGCTACAATGAGAAGAGGTACAAGAAGAAGGAGGAGGAGGAGGAGGAGGAGGAGGAGGAGAGTTTGGATTTATATCCCCCCTTTAAAGGGGCTTATAATCTCCTTTCCCTTCCCCCCTCACAACAAACACTCTGTGAGGTGGGTGGGGCTGAGAGAGCTCAGAAGAGCTGTGACTAGCCCAAGGTCACCCAGCTGGCGTGTGTGGGAGTGTACAGGCTAATCTGAATTCCCCAGATAAGCCTCCACAGCTCAGGTGGTAGAGCGGGGAATCAAACCCGGTTCCTCCAGATTAGATACACGAGCTCTTAACCTCTTACGCCACTGCTGCTTCTTGTTTTCTTCTGAGCCTATATTACTTATTGTATATTGATTACTATGTTAAAAAAAATCATTTATTTGACTACATTTTTTTAAAAAGAGAGTTCATGTTAAATTGGGGGTCATTTTTAATATAATTGTTTTGGAAGGGTACAAGGTTATATTCAGGGTTCTCTTCCTTTCGAATAAATATGGTAACTAAATTCTAATGTATATGATTTGCTTTTTGGAAAAAATGTGTTGGGTAACAACAACAAAAAATACTGGTGCACTTTTTAACCCCCATTCTGCTCACGTTTCTTACAAGCAAAATTCCTACTGAGATGAAAATGAAAGCAGCCGCCGCACGGCTCTAAAGAAACTGTCTCAATGCCGTCAGGATATGCAGGATGTCAGACAAATGCATCGCACGAAGGCAGATATTAATACCATTCACACATCTTGGGACTATTTTGTTGTATTTTCATAATTTTCACACATTTCAAAGTGATGTGATCTGTTCTAGGAGAGAGAAAAAGAAAGGAATGCGGAGAGGCTGGGAACAAAAAGTCACAGTCACATTTGAAAAGCATTCTGTCTTCTGAAGTGTAAATTATTGACTGTACCGGAGGGCTTTTTGGGAAACTGTGGTAATAATCAGATGCTAATCAAATGTTCACATCTCAGTGTAAATTTGTGGACGTTGAAGGGAAAAAAATTAAATTCAACAAAACTTATATTTTTAAGTTTCTCCAGATGATTTTTGAGAAATGTCACATAGTTAGAGTACATAACTATATACAGAAAATACATAAATGTTTTTACAAATTGTGCATACCCATTAATGAGGTCATCAGTCCCCCAACTGGTTGGAGACAGTTAAGTTTTATATTCTTAACAACTGTCTACAGACAGGGGGTTTTTTTGTGACAAGTTACATTTGAGCTCCGTACGAACCCCCAGGTGTATGCCACCTGTACCTGGAGACTTATTTGTACTCAATTTGCCTAGCAGTTCTAGAATGTCATTTCTCATCACCTCCACTTGATTAAGTTCTGCAGATCACTTTCCTGAAAACAGGTATATGCTCCACAATTTCTTCAGAGAAAACAGGCACAAGAATTCCTTCATTTTCTCTGCCATTTCCTCATCTTCCTTAAGCATGCTTGTCACACTGACAAGAGCCAGAATGGTGTAGTGGTTGGCTGACTGAAATCTGGAAAACTGGATTTGATTCCGCACCCCTCCACACAAGCAGTGTTTCTAATCTGGTGAATTTGACCCATTTCCCTAATCCTCTACATGAAGCCTACTGGTTGACCTTGAGTCAGACGCAGTTCTCTCCGAGTTCTCTCAACCACAAGTTGTCTGTTTTGGGGAGAGGAAGGGGAGGCTATTGCAAACTGGTTTGAGACTCCTTAAAAATGGGAAGGGTAGGGAGGGGGAAGGAGAAGCGAACCCTTCAAACCATATGGATTTTCTTGCAATTCAGTTGACTGCATCTGTGTACAGGGCCGGAGAGAGAGGGAACTGCACCTGTGTGCCCTGCACCCTGCCACGCCCCTGCCCCACCACAGAATGCCCCCAGAATGCCCTGCCCCTGCAAAGGCACACACCTGGTGTGTCAGGCCCCCTGTCCCCTTGACACTACGCCACTGCCTGTGTAGCTTCACATGTTCAACACACACAATTTAAAGAGAGAGGGGGGGGGGGGACTTTCCTGCAATGGCCAAGCAATAAGGAATGTGTTGCTGTAGATCTATGAGTGAAATGGTGGTCATACTCAATTCCACAGGGAGAAAATGTGTTCGGGGGATTTGTGAAATGGCAGGCACTCAGGGAATCTGCCCATTATATGCTTTGTGAACTGCACAAACTGGCAGGTGGGCAGATTCTTCCTAAAATGGTGATGGAACCTAAAGTGAACAAGTGGAAGGGAGGGAAATAAAGTGTCTCCTACACGTTGTGCTTTCAAAAGGATTGCTAGTTAAGTGTTTTTTGTAAAACCCAGGTGGAGAGAAATATGACAAGCCTGAGTCATTTTGGGGAAGAGACCTGTGTGAAGTTTTTCTCCAAAACACTACATATAATGTCCTGAAGATGTTGCGTTTGTTCCACGCGGAATCCACCTATGTTAATTTTGGTCCTTCTGGACTCCTCTGAACTTTAACACTATCAGCCTTACTATCTCTCTTGTTGCTTATCTTAATGACATCTGGGCAGCACTGCCCTCCACTGTTTTAGGTCTTGTAGGACAGATCCCAGAAAATAATCTGCAGATACATCAGTTTGACCCCATCTATCATTGCCCTATGAGGCTCCATAAAGGTTCATCACATTCCTCTCCCCCACTAAGAAACTCTCTTTAACACTTATATGAAGCCATTGAACAAGATCCTCTTAAAATATGATGATGACAGACAGACCTCTCTCTCTTCCATGTAAACAAACTGAAACTTAATCCAGGCAAGGTAAGAAATAAGGGCTGTTGATTGGTAGCAGTGGTGTAGAGCCAAGGGGATGGGGGTGCACACAATGAACCGGGTGCGCACCAGTGTGGGAGCGTGGTGGGCACATTCCAGGGCATGGCGGGGGTGGACAGGGGTGTGGCAGGAGCATAAGGCGCAAGTGTACCCCGGGCACAGTTCCCCATAGCTCCGGCCATGATTGGTAGTAAAGCCAAAATGCGTAGAGATGCACAGCCTTTGTTCTGGGGAGTTTGTAACTTCCCACCAGACAGAACAAATCCAGTTTAGGAGCACTTCGCATGCCTCATTTTCCATTAGTGATGCCAGCTCTGGGTTGGAAATTAGTTGGAGATTTGGGGGGGTAGAGCCTCAGTTTTCCTCTTCTTAGTGGCGGAGGAGCAGCAGTGGCATAGGAGGTTAAGAGCTCGTGTATCTAATCTGGAGGAACCGGGTTTGATTCCCCGCTCTGCCACCTGAGCTGTGGAGGCTTATCTGGGGAATTCAGATTAGCCTGTACACTCCCACACACGCCAGCTGGGTGACCTTGGGCTAGTCACAGCTTCTCGGAGCTCTCTCAGCTCCACCCACCTCACAAGGTGTTTGTTGTGAGGGGGGAAAGGCAAGGAGATTGTAAGCCCCCTTGAGTCACCTGCAGGAGAGAAAGGGGGGATATAAATCCAAACTCTTCTTCTTAGTTATCTAGAACAGAGTTAGTCCTTTCTAAGTCAATTGAAGTTTTAAAAAATGTGACACGAGGACAATTGTGCTTAGGATTGCATTGAATAGCTCACTTCAATAGGAATTACTTCTGTGCAGGCTTTCAATTGATGCTTATTCTGGAATTCTTTTGCACCACTATAGTTCGCCAGGTCTTCACATTCAGTAGCACCCTGAATATCTTAAGAAAGAAGCAAAATGAAACGTATGAGGTCACTTTCTTGAATAATAGTGTTTACCTAAAGAACAAAACTTCTTTAATCGACCAAATTCCTCCAACCCCCGCCCCCCACACCCCTTATAGAGTTTACAGCTAAATTATTGGTACATATATCGCCTACAGGCAAGTGGGGGATTTCCGTAAGCTTTTCTGTCTACAAAAGCAATCATTCTCCCAGGGAAAACTCATTACTGCCAAACAATCCCATTTTAAGATCTCAAAGGAGGCAAAGTATCCACAAACAATGTCTAGTAATAGCTACCTATTTGTCAGCTCTCCTGGACACATGGATCCTGGTATTTTTCAGCCTCTCAATTCTGGTCTTCATTGAGGCTCACAGGTTAATTAGGAGCAGATATGTTACAAATTAGAAATCTGATATTTGATACCATTTTGAACTCTTTGATTCCCCTGGTTTAACTTGACCGACTTGTTTAATTTCTTCCGCTTTTAATTTCTGCAGCATCTCAAAAGTGCATTTTTTTAAAAAAAAATATGCAGGTCTCTGGAGCACTGGTATATCCATTTCCTAAATAAATAATCTTAAATATTTCTATAAGGCTGTACAAGAATGATAATTTCACACAAAAGAACGAAGATTGACTGAAACTAAGCCCTTATATTTTGCTATGCGAAAGAAGAGTATAGAAGATTTCAATAAAAATAATAAACCTTTTAAAAAATAAAAGAAAACTAATTACAATACTCAGAGAAGATGGCCACTTTGAGAGGTGAACTCTGTGGCATTTTACCTCATTGAAATTTTTCCCTCAAACCCACACTAATCAGATTCCACCCCTAAATTTTTCAGATATTTCCAAACCCAGAAGTGGCAACCCTACCTTTGAAAGCAAAGGGGATAAAGAATAGCATAAAGAATCCACACACGTGTAACAATTAGAATGAAATAATTTTTTTAAAAAATGAACAGAACAACTTTTTCTTTCACATCTGCAATTTTTTTGTGGGAAGGGAAGGTGGTATGGTACAGCCATATTGGTGGGATCCAGCAGGTTCTCACAGGTTCCCAAGAGTAGGTTACTAATTATTTGTGTGTGCCGAGAGGGGGTTACTAATTGGTGATTTTGCCACGTGATTTTTGCCTTAGTTACGCCCCTCCTCTCAGCAATAGCGCGCAGAACTTGAAGCAGTCTAGCAGGAGGTGCACCGGCGTGCGTGGCAGCCTGCACCTGCGTGCATTTGTTTCCTGCCCAAGGACCGGCGTGCCCAGCTGACTTAGATCTTACAGCCCAGCAGATGCCCGCCCCTGGAATGCCCAGCCATGCCCTCCTCGTGCCCCGCCCAGCCCCATTGGCGCTACGCCACCATTTGAATCCCACCACCATGGGAACCTGTTACTAAAATTTTTGGATCCCACCACTGAGTACAGCCCAATCTCATCAGAACTCAGAAGCTAAGCAGGGTTCATAGTTGGAAGGGAGACCACCAAAGAAGACAAGAGGCAGGCAACGGCAAACCACCTTGGCTTCTCTCTGGCTTTAAAACAAGGTCTTGCTGGAGTCACCATAGGTCGGCCTTTATAGCACTTTACAATACAGACACAATTTGTTATACTTTATTTGTTTCTGTCCCTCAGTCACTTTCTCCAGATGCAAAGTAGAAGGATCAGCAGATCTGATACTAGTATCCAGGGACGACGAGTGTGGTGTTAAAAAGCACCAAACTCTAATCTGAAGCCCTGGGTTTGATTCCCCACTCTTCCACATGAGAAGCGGACTCTTGTATGTTTTCCTCTTTCCTTCACAAGAAGCCTGCTGTGGTGGGATTCAAATAATTTAACTGGTTGTTTACAAGCACCGTTTTAGCAACCGGTTCCGCCGAAGTGGTGCGAACCTGCTGAATCCCACCACTGCTGGTTGACTTTGGGCTAGTCACAGTTCTCTCTGAACTCTCAGCCCCACCTGCTTCACAAGGTATCTGTTGGCGGTAGAAAGTAGGTGATTTTCAACCACTTTGAGACTTCTTAAAGGTTCAGAAAAGTGGGGTATAAAAACCACCTCTTTCAGGAAGCACGAATTCATGGAATGAGAACCATAAAAACATGGAACCTGTGAATGAGTTCCATGCATGCTAGATAGACAGTTTCTCCTCCAAAGTGTGTGTCTATATGTGTGTTTTAAATTTTAAGACTTCCGTTCATAGAAGGGCCCATTGAAAACCATTAACTTGTTCATCAGATCCAAATCATTGCCTGCTTGCAGAACTGTCTGAATTACAGTTGTTTCCATAGTAGCCCCATATTAATTTAGCCAGATCCCTTTTCTCCAAGCTCATCTTCTCTCCATTTAGAGGGCTATTTCTATCCCTTAATGTTCCTTTTGCCCAATGGACAACCAAAAATATCTTCATTTCTAAAATGGCCTTGGACGTTCTCCCTCATGTCACTTCCTCCAACTGCACCAAAGGGGACCCCTGAACATGGTCTTCTTGTGGGGCATCAAGGAATCACACCTTATATTGTCCACCATAGGGACCATTCTTTTAGTGTGGCCTCAGTCTTTACAGGTCCATAACAGACCCGCTTTGGATGGAGCTTTGCCCTCTGCTCTTTTGGTTTGATGCCACTAAGGGCGTAGGGAAGCAGTAGGGATGCCAGCCAGAATCCCCCAGAATTACAGTTTACCTCCAGACTACAGAGAACAGGTGCCCTGGAAAAACTGGATGCTTCAGAGACTCTCTATGGCAGAGGTCTGCAACCTGTGGCTCTCCAGATGTTCATGAACTGCAATTCCCGTCAGCCCCTGCCAGCATGGCCAATTGGGATTTGTAGTCCATGAACATCTGGAGAGCCGCAGGTTGCAGACCCCTGATTTAACCTGTTTGTGTTGCCTGTACAGAATGGGCCTAGGTTGCACCTCCAGAGAAACTGCTTGAAGAAGAAGAAGAAGAAGAAGAAGAAGAAGAAGAAGAAGAAGAAGAAGAAGAAGAAGAAGAAGAAGAAGAAGAAGAAGAAGAAGAGTTGGATTTATATCCCACCTTTCTCTCCTGTAAGGAGACTCAATTGGCCATGCTGGCAGGGGCTGATGGGAATTGTAGTTCATGAACATCTGGAGAGCCGCAGGTTGCAGACCCCTGCTCTATGGCAAAGTGCCCTACTGAGGTCCCTGTTCTCCCCCTGCTCCATCCTGAAATCTCCAGGAGTTTTCCAACCTGGATCTGGCAGCCCTACCCCCCCTCCTGTGCCAATGGCCAAGGGAGACCGGGCAGCCTTATACATTGTTCCCAATATTTTTGAGCCTGTGGAAACCTTTGCAATTTTGACACAGCACAGTAGGCTCTGCCACAAAATGGCTGCCAGAAATGGTGGCCATAAGAGGCAGAATGAGTCATTACAATGGCTGCTGCCCATTACCTTCAATCATATAGTAAAGTTCCTTATGCTGTGATGTAGAAGCAACCTTGCTAAAAATCTGTATAGCCTATCCAATGGACAGTCAGTAGCCTTGCTGGACAAAAACACTCATCTTTTCCCCAGGAGTGGATGAGGTCCACAATGGAGAGCTCAGGTAGGAGAGCAACGCAAGCCAAAAACTGCAGAAGCAGCCGTTGCAGGCTCTTGCAAAGGAAGGCTGTCTGCTTGGAAGGAAACAGTAATCAAAGCCGCCAGCATTTGTGTTGGTTGAGAATGAACTGAACAGACAGAAGCCACTAGGTGGCCTTTTCTCTAGTCAGAAGGAACGACTTGATCTACTCTTTCAAGCGACAATTGAAATGGATGCAAAGACAGCGTGAGGAGCGAAAGAAAGAAAAGACTGTCCAACCCATAGGAACCATGCAAGACTAGTGGAAAGCTCTGCGCATCTTTCTGGCTTGGTCTAAGAATGGTGCCAAAAGCAGTCGAGTGTTTGTGTTGTTTTGACTTGATTTGGGACGAAACATTTCTTGATCTCATGTTCTATTTTTTTAAATCACTCAGTCATTGAGCAGTGTGCTAGTTTTTTTTTGCAACAGGAGTTTATTGCTGTTTTCCCTTCTACCAGAATGATAACAAGAATTTAAAAAAATTGTATACCAGTTAATATTGCAGTTCAAAAAGCAAACACCTTTTGGAGGGCATTGTATGAAATTATTCCTAGTTTAATTAAAACCTTGTTATCTGTTTCAGCTCAGGATTTATGAATTATTGGCTGATGACACACAACGTGTCTGCTGCACAATTGGGGGGGGGGCAAATGCCCATTGCCACAAGACCTATTTCCACTGACGTCTGAGGGGGGATATGACTGAAGTCTATAAAATTATGCATGGGGTAGAAAATATCGACACAGAGAAATTTTTCTCTCTTACAACACTAGAATACATCGAAAATGATGGGGGGGGGGAAGAATTAGGACTAATTAAAGGAAACACTTCTTCATGCAATGCGTGATTGGTGTTTGGAATATGCTGCCGCAGGAGGTGGTGATGGCCACTAACCTGGATAGCTTTAGAAGGGGCTTGGACTGATTTATGGAGAAGTCGATCTATGGCTACCAATCTTGATCTGAGATTGCAAATGCCTTAGCAGACCAGGTGCTCGGGAACAGCAGCAGCAGCAGAAGGCCATTGCTTTCACATCCTGCATGTGAGCTCCCAAAGGCACCTGGTGGGCCACTGCGAGTAGCAGAGTGCTGGATTAGATGGACTCTGGTCTGATCCAGCAGGCTCTTTCTTATGTTCTTATGCCCTGCTTTCACTTCTTACCTTCCCAGCAGCAAACAAGAACACTTCTAGCATGAATTGAATGTTGCTTCACCACCAGAGTGGGCAGATGTGCACAGCTTTGCCCCAGACATCTTCCCTCCATCCAAAGCCAGCCTGACTAACTCCATGCTTCCCAGTCCCTTGTATGCTACTGGTTCCTTCCTGCTTCTCTCAGTACTTATATCATGATTTTAATGTAAGCCAGTCTATTTCTGGCTCCAGCTCACCTCCCCCATTCTACTTCTGCCCTCCACAAAGATTGGGAGGACTTTTTAAAACTTTATTTGGCCCTTTCCACATGGGCCAATACAAGCGGGGGAAAGGCGGGTTACCTGAACCCGCCCTCGCTCTGACCTTTTTGCACAACTGGCTGTCCCGCATTGGATGGGGTGTTGCACCTTGGCACAAAGGTGCTTTGTTTTGACTTCCCTGCCTGCCTTTTTCCCCTGTCTGCCTGCAAAGCCTGTTTCCTCTGCATGGCTGCACAGATGGGAGCCAGGGAGGGTTTTTTTCAAGAATTGCGTTATGTGTGATTCTCTTGTTTTAATGTGGCTAGTTGTGGCTCACAGCTGCGGCCATTTGCGATTCTCAAAAAACCCGGGGGAGGGGGGACGCAGAGTGGATTTGGGTCAGGATTGGGATTCGTGCAAAGTCCCCCCCCCCAACCCAGGTTTTTTAGTGGGTTTATCCTGGTTTAACTGGCCCATGCGGAAAGGGTCTTTGAAACAAGCCTCATTTTAAAAGAAAAAAACAAGCCTCTCTGTCTCTGGGGAGGGGAAGGGAGGGGGACAGAATATCAACAGAGCTAAGCGAATCAGTGATGGATGGAGTTACGAAAAGCAGCAATAGGAAATGTTGGTTGAGATTAGCCAGCAGCTGCATGGCAGACACTGGGCTGCCTCCTCGTGTGTAAACAGAGAAACGAGAGGAGATCATTCTTTGGCCCTACTGCACAGCTACCAGCCCATTACTCATGGTAAGCATTCCATGAGTAAAGGGGTCACTGTTCCATTCCTTTATTCAACTGCTAATATTTCTGTTTTCTGTTGGAGTTCATTTTTGTAACTGCTAGCTGCCCTGAGTTAAGACAAGTAGAGTTGCATAAAGCCATTTAGAGGAACTTCCTTCTCCACAGTTCTCTGTCCTATGCCTTGGATTTATACCCCACTTTTCTCAATTGTAAAGAGTCTCAAAGCAACTTACAAACTCCTTCCCTTCCTTTCCCCACAACAGACACCTTGTGAGGTACGTGGGACCGAGAGAGTTCTGAGAGAACGGTAAGGCCAAGGTCACCCAGCAGGCTTCATGTGGAGGAGTCAAACAGCCTTCCAACACATTAAAACATACAGAAAAATCAAGATTAAAATCAATTCCAAATTCAGAAGGCAATTAAAATTTCACATGAATACTATTCATAAGAACATAAGAACATAAGAACAAGCCAGCTGGATCAGACCAGAGTCCATCTAGTCCAGCTCTCTGCTACTCGCAGTGGCCCACCAGGTGCCTTTGGGAGCTCACATGCAAGATGTGAAAGCAATGGCCTTCTGCGGCTGTTGCTCCCGAGCACCTGGACTGTTAAGGCATTTGCAATCTCAGATCAAAGAGGATCAAGATTGGTAGCCATAGATCGACTTCTCCTCCATAAATCTGTCCAAGCCTCTTTTAAAGCTATCCAGGTTAGTGGCCATCACCACCTCCTGTGGCAGCATATTCCAAACACATTCCTAATTCCAGTATATACACCATACAAAGAGGAAACAAAGCAAAACTCAGACCCAGAGCGAAAAACCAAGACTGGAAATCAGAAAAGGACAACTAAAAGAGGAGGGAAAATAGGGTGGCAGAAGGGAAGAGGGAAGCCATTTAGATGGAAGAATTGTTGCTGCCTCAACGTTCCCTGGGGGAACAGTTCTGTCATACAGGCCCTTCGTTCCTGGGTTTGATCATTTTCTCGTTCATGGTCTCAAACTACTTGTAAGGCAGTTAACAGCTGCAGAGTTGCTAGCTGCACTACTGTGTCCCATTACCCTATTTTGTGCATGCATGGGACAGGATCATTGCAGCACCTAACACCACCTGCGTTTGCCCATGCCAACTTATCGATTGCATGCTTGATGATAGCAATTATTGTTGCTAGCCAAAGGCATGGGCCAAAGGGAACATAAAACATGGATCTTAAATCACCTGGTTCAAATGAGCAGATCTGAAAGTGCTTATCACAGTAAAACATATACTTGCATTTAGCAGACCTATCAATGTTCAGGTAAATTTAAACAATGGGGTTGTTTTTTTTTTTTGCAGCTGCTGGTGTAGGAATGGCCACAATGCCTGGAGAAAGCTCCAGACTGGGGGCTGCTGACCTGTTCGCACTGCCAAAGCCTTAGTGTCCTTCCTTGTTTCCCAGTAGGACAAAGGTTGAAACAGCCGAGAGCATCCTCCCCCAACAAGGTCAGCAGCAAGGCCAGGATTTATGGTAGTCAACCTCCAGGAGATGTCTGAAGATCTCCTGGGATTATCCAGTCAATTGAGATCAGTTGGCCACTTAGGAAGCAGGTTCTAAGCCCTTGCACCCCACTGAAGTCCCTCTCTTCCCCAACCCCAGCTGCCCATGCTCCACCCCCCAAATATCCAGGTATTAACCAACACAGAACTGGAAAATCTACTGGGACTGGTGGGGCAGATCTGGTCCATCAGGGGAAAGGGTGATACCACCAGGTCCAGCAGGGGACAGTCCAGCCAGAAAACTGAGTTTGCTGGAGGCAATAGGAGGGCTTTCTGGCTATTCTGCCTGGTTGTGAGGAGGAGGCAGGAGGCAGAGAAGGACAGGACCAGGACCAGGTATGGATGAGTAGAACAAGTAATGAAGGTCAATGGCCAAGATGCCAGCTGAGTCCAGCCCAGCCCAGATTAGATGCCAGTTGGGGAGGGATGGAGGCTACAGAGGTTTGAAAAGAAATTCCAGGGATGGCCAGGGAGAAGATGTTCTATGAAGTTCTGGGGGCCTCACTTCAAAAGGGATTTGGACAGAGGAGAATGGCACAGAGGAGCATGGCAAGGATGATCAGGGGTCTGGAGATCAAGGCCTGCGAAGAAAGGCAAAGGGACGAGAAATTGGCAAAAGACACAATTTTTTCCCAATGAAAACTAACTTCCATATTAATTAATTTTTACACTTTAGTTTAACACTCCATGGGGTGTTCTTGTACAGTGAAAAAAATAGGGAAGAAAAGAAAAGCCATCATATTTAGTGGGATTTCAATATATTACTGAAAAGCCCTTTGTTCTAATCACCACAATTTTAAAATCTACTAATAACGCATAGTTCAGATTTTTGCTGTGAACCCCACATTTCACTTAGTCCTTGCTGGGAAAGCTTTAATTAGCATAATTGTTGGTGAGGCTATTTAAAAAAAATACAAAGAAAGAAAGAAAGAAAGAAAGAAAGAAAGAAAGAAAGAAAGAAAGAAAGAAAGAAAGAAAGAAAGAAAGAAAGAAAGAAAGAAAGAAAGAAAGAAAGAACTGGAAAGTGACAGTTATCACTTTCGCTTTTGGTATTTTCTCCTTCTGTATTACTACTAGCCACTATCAGTCCCAAATGCTTGGAGATAATTGTTACTGATAGATGGAACTGTGAATTTGCATGAATGAAGCTGTGAATATCAACGCCTTTTCCTATGACAAAAACCTTATTATGAACAGGAAACTAGGTTCTGATCTGTTTATTGCTTTCGGGTTACAAAGGAGAAGATGAGATGAGTTGGAATCCAATCAATTAGAATTTAGTGGATTAAGATGGGCTTGTAAATAGATACCTATTTGCCCATGGTGAGTAATAATGAATATGGAAAAAGATGTTCATGCACTGAAAAAGAGTTGCCATGTTTTCCTTTATTGCAGATTGTTGAGTACTATTTATTGCTATACATCTAGTTATGAACTGGGCCACAGAGCATGGATTGAAAATCTAAGGCAGGGGATTTCTTTAAAAACCTGAAGGAAGCCCCAAGGGGTTTTTTTTGGGGGGGGGGGATGATAATACACACTTACACATGGGTGTTAAGACTTTCCAAAAAAAATAGAAGCAATGAAAAGAAAAGAATGCCTATTGAGACTCCATTCTGAGATGTGAGTTATCATTTTAGGGCCGTGGTGGCGAACCTTTGGCACTCCAGATGTTATGGACTACAATTCCCATCAGCCCTTGCCAGCATGGCCAATTGACCATGCTGGCAGGGACAGATGGGAATTGTAGTCCAGAACATCTGGAGTGCCAAAGGTTCACCACCACTGTTTTAGGGGGTCAGAAGGGAACCACAACAAAATTGCCCAGAAGCCTATAAAGAAGTGATGTCAGCCTGGCAACCATTTTTTTTTTCAAATTTTTCTTCTGCCATAGCTGCAGATCCACCAGTTGAGGCAAGAGATCCCTTGCCCCAAGCGTCCATTGCCCCCCACTGCTGCGAGTGTGTGGGGAAACTTTCAAAAACTCACTAGAATCACAAACATGGTGACATCACTTACCATAGAGTTTCTGGTCATTCCTGTTTTATTTTTTACCTCAAAAGGTTTTCAATGAATTGTGCAGAAAAACCCATTGAGCCAAGAATACATGATCTGTATTTTGAAGAAAGTCCAAATGTAATTGTTGGAATAAGCGACTTCTGCATGCCTGGACACTGGGGGGTGCTGTGTATGTCACTCTAACTGTGATGTTGCCTCTCTTGTTTGCCCTCCTTGTCTGGGCCAGGAGACCGCCCACTATCTTCCTTTCTTCCCCATGCTGGCTTCACTTCTGCTCTAGCCTTTGACCCAAGCGCATGGTCAATGGCAGCCTGCTCAGTGGGGCCTTTGCCACTGCAGCATCCTCTCACCTCCACACACGTGATGGCGCGTTAGTTGTGCCCACTTGTCGTAGGGAAAGTAATCTCTTTAGACTAGGGTTCTTTCTATCTACCTTTTTCTTGGAACAAAGTTGTGAACTGAAGATGATTGAATAAATGTAAGTTTTACCTTTTACATTTATGTCTCTGGAGAAGTTTCTATAAACTGCAGTCACACACACTACTGGGCAGATCCATGACTCTAAATGAAATCTAGCAGTAATATGCATCCTGGAGGAAAAATCTACTGTCTCTTCTTGCTATGCATTTACAACAACGCTGGCATCTTCCTTTCCCAGTCATAGGGTAGGTTTACCTGACAGCAGTGAATAGTTCCCTTGGAGAAAATGGCTGCTTTGGAGGGTGTCATCTATGGTATTACACCTGCTAAGGTCCCTCTCTCCTTGTAAGTCCTTCCCAGGCTTCCAGAATTTTCCAGGAATTTCTCAACCCTCTGAGCTTTTAAAAGCACATCGCTGGAGGCTGGCAACTGCTGTCCTCATGCTCTATGGAGAAAAGCAGCTGGGCTGTAGGGAGCCCGGTGGGGGGGGCACGCCCCTGAGCCCTGCCCCTAAATGAGGGGGGGGGGTGCCCAGAGACCAAGTTGTCTCTGGGAGACATTTTCCCTCGGTACGCCTCTGGGCAAAGATCAAAGACATGGCATGGCATCACATCATGCTGAGGTGATGTTGCCATACTGAGAAAATGACTGGAAACAGCTTTCTAAACCTTTTAGGTCAGTGGTGGCGAACCTTTGGCACTCCAGATGTTATGGACTGCAACGGAGATCCTCTGGCTTGGCCGGGGGGGAGGGATTGGGGAATTCCAGCCGCCGGTTTGGGAGGGGGTCACATTGGCGCCGACCTCCTCCGTCCGCAGCCTGGGGGGTCCACACCTGGATTAGTCTCTTTCAATGGAGACCCAGGTGGCTCCATACAACCCGGGTTGCGTTTTTTCCATCTTCGACAGGCCCGACGTGGCTGGCTCCCTTCCTCTCCAAGCCGCTGACCTAGCCACTGGTGATCCATGCAACGCGGTCACCTCCAGGCTGAGACTATTGTAACTTCGGGCTCTACGCTGGCGCTTCCCGCTAGCGTTTGATCGGGAATTGAAACTGGTCCAACATCGTATTGACTGCTCACAGGAGCCTTCGAGAACATATTTACCCTGTGTTGCGCCACCTGCATTGGCTCCCAGTTGAATTCCGAATCATCTTCAAGGTGTGGGTTTTGACTTTTAAGGCCTTACGCGGCCTGGGACCCTCGTACTTTCGGGACCGCATTACCCCATATGTCCCGACTCAACCTCTGCGTTCGGCAGAGGCCAACTTACTGGAGATCCCTGGCCCCTCAATGATGCGGCTGGCCTCCACTCGGGCCAGGGCCTTTACGGCTCTGGCCCCTGCCTGGTGGAACACTCTGCCACCAGCTGTCCGGGCCCTGCGGGACCTTGGAGAGTTCCGCAGGGCCTGTAAGACCGAATTGTTCCACCGGGCCTTCGGAGAGACCAGCCGCTGAGGGTGCCCTGCTTTCATCCTCCCCCCTGCTGTATAGGGTCCCTAACATCATCAGGACCCACCATTCTTCTTGGGAGGGTTGCATATGGGTTCGTGGGATACTTTTAGAATGTAAATTGTAAACTTTTATATGTTTATGTTTATATATGTTTTATATTGTTCACCGCCCTGAGCCCTTTGGGGATAGGGCGGTATATTAAATCAAATAATAAATAAATAAATAAATAAATAAACTCCCATCAGCCCCTGCTAGCATGGCCAATTGGCCATGCTGGCAGGGGCTGATGGGAATTGTAGTCCATAACATCTGGAGTGCCAAAGGTTCGCCAACACTGTTTTAGGTTAACCTGCACTGGGCAAATTGGTGTGGAAGAGGAAACAAGTCAATTTCAGCAAAGAAGCCATTGATAAATAAAGCTGTTCTTCATTTACCTTTTCCCAATCACCCCCCCTCCCCTTCCTATCCTATTTGAGAGTCAGCATGGTGTAGTGGTTAAGAGCAGTGGACTCCAATCTGGAGAACCAGGTTTGATTTCCCACTCCTCCACACGAGCAGCAGACTCTTATCTGGTGACCTGGAGTTGTTTCCCCGCTACTACACATGAAGCCTGCTGGGTGACCTTGGGCTAGTCACAGTTCTCTCAATCCCACCTGCCTCACAAGGTGTCTGTTGCAGGAAGAGAAAGGGAAAGGAGTTTGTAAGCTGCCTTGAGTCTCCTTACTAGAGAGAAAGGTTGGCTATAAATCCAAACCCTTCTTGTTGTTGTTTATGGCTACCTGGGCTATCCTGCTAGAAATATTAATTTTATGTGCAAGATCACAACACATAAATTATAGGGATGTCATGCCTTAGATTAGAAGGACCCATGTATAACCAAATCCTCACCAGGAATTGCTAGGCAATCTACTATTCCTAAAAATGTATGTTGTCAGTTCTGGGTACACCCAGAAAACACACCATTGCTGAAGCTGAAGCCACCCCTGCATGTCCCTTCCCCCACCCCATCTCAGATAAATTCAAGCCGACGTAATGGCCAGGACATCAGAAGTTGGTTGCAAAGAACAGGAGAAAACACGATCACTACTCCAGTCGCCTTCTGATTGCCTGTTCCACACCAGTATCCAACAGTCTTTTGCACATGTTTGGTCTCTTCAGGCCAAACATATATTACCTTTGGGTCAGATTCTGAAACGCACATATGTTTCCCCCTCTTTAGAACTCACCACGCCACAGATCAGAGAAACCCTGTGGTTTCCAAGAACTGGCAAAGCATGATTTTTTATTTCCCTCTGCTTGCAATGGGAAAGTGAAGAAGAACACTTTGTGTTTTGTCTCCTTTGGTTTTTCCACTCCTCTCCACCTTCCCCCACCCATGCACAACCAGTTCTGTGAACATTTTTGGGTGATCGATAAGGTCCATTTTTTTAATTTAAGCACTTTCAATCTAAGATCAAAGGAACAGCCTTTTATTTAAAAAGATTAAGAAACAGGCAGCAAAGAAGCACCCAAAGTCTGAAGCATTCTTCTTAGGAGGCAGGCAATATGGTGGCTAGGTTCAGGAGAAGCAGCCAGACAAGTCCTTGTGTATTCCGCACATGCAGAATAATGCACTTTCAAACTGCTTTCAGTGCTCTTTGAAGCTGTGCAGAATGGCAAAATCCACTTGCAAACAGTTGTGAAAGTGGTTTGAAAACACATTATTTTGCGTGTGCGGAAGGGGTGTAAGTGCACCAAGGGAAAATGGCTCTCGTGCCTTCCTGAAAATAGGGAATATCCAGCAGGAAGACTAGAGGTTTTTGGAAACAAATCCATAAATATCAAAGATTTTAAATGATAAGGTAGAGATGAAGCCTGAAATGTATTTGCTATGGATTTTAAATGCAAAGAAAGATAAGAGATACTCTGACCTGTTCAGACACTTACCCACTGCTTGAAGAATAATTTGGGCCAAGAATTGGAAAACTTCAAAGATTCCAACAGTGCAAGAATGGCAACTTCAAGTCATCGAGTTTGTAAGGTTGGCTAAACGGACAGGTCATATTTTATGCAAGTCTGGCATGGAATTCAAATGAGAGTGGAAAGAATGGGTAGATTATTTTGCTCGTTGTTATAAGAATGATAACATTGTAGTTGTCTGTATAATGTTATAAATAGTTATAAATATAAATATAATGTTATAAATAGGTAATTATATATAAGACTGAAAAAAGTTGATGAAGGTAACTGGAAGCAGAGTTTAATGTTGGGTTTTAACTATGCTTAGTCGTTTTTCTTATTCATAATGTCAGATAGCGGTATTGTCACGTAATGCATGTTACATCATTTATATTGCATCTGTATGAAAATAAAGAATTGTTAATAAAAATGTTAATAAAGAATTGATTTTGGGAAAAAATAGGGAATTAACATCAACATCAACAACCTTTATTGGTTGCTGATGTTTCCATAAACAATAGGTTCATTCAGGCCAGACAAAGGAGAAGAAAGAGAAGAAAAATAATAATAATTAAAAAAATTAAAGTTAAAAAAAAGGAGAGAAAGGAGGTATTAGTCAAGTTTACCCTTAGAACTCTGAATTATAAATAAGTCAAGCAATTTGGCTACTGAATCAGTTACATCACTGCTAGTATTGTCTAATAAGAAGACGATCTTCTGCAAATTGGAAGCATGCTCTCTTTTTTTAGCTAAAATAGGGAATTATCCAAATACGCACCCGTGACTTCTTGGCTGGGAACATCAAGCTCATTCTCTGGCAGTGAAAAGGGAGGCAAGCGAATATAGGTACAATATTCATTTTATTTACTTCATTTCTACCCCAACTTCCTCACCAATGGGGACCCAAAGTGGCTTGCATTGGTCTCTTCTCCCCCATTTCATCCTCAAAACAACCCTGTAAGGTAGGTTAAACTGAGAGAGTGTGACTGGCTCAAGGTCACCCGGAGAGCTTCCATGGCACGAGTGGGGAATTGGGGGAACCTGGGTCTCTCAAATACAAGTCCCAAACTCCAACCATTATATCACACTGCCTCATAATCCCCTCACATTTAAAATCCACCAGAATCCTATTTTGAACCTTCCAATAAGTTTCAGTGAAGCTGTCAGGGTCTGTTATGCTTCAAAGTAGCCATTTGCTTCTATTATGCCAATTATCATCTCTGTCCATGACAAACTGCTCTTTTTTCCTTCCTCTTCTTCTCCCTCCTCTCACCCCCCCCCTTTTTAGTAGCTGTCAAAATAAAAGGGAGCTGGAGCTGGATTGCCTCAGGAGCTGCTAATGCCTCACTTGAAAAGGGCTGGTTCACATGGAGTCAGGGTCAGTGATGGCAAACAACCACCCAGCCTCCAGTGGCTGCTTGGGGGTGCCCTACATTTGCCTGCCCTTCTGTAGCCTGGTTTTATGTTGGCTCTCTTTCTGGTGGCAAATTGTACCTGCTGGGCCACAGACTTCTGGTCACCACCTCATTTTTTCCTGTCTGCTCAAAAGGGTCACTGCTGATGCATGTGCCCGTTGACAGCAAGCGTACCATGCCTCTCGCCTCTCTTTGTAAGCATAACAAAAGGAAAGGAATGACTGTGAGACAAGATCCATCAGAACTGGAGATAATTCCTCTAGGAATCCGTTGTCTGGCTTTTTCTTCATTACAATACATCTTCAGGCACACAAGTTTGTCCTTCTAGCTCCTAGTCCCCAGCTGTCTTGGTCTACTGCCCATCACGTTGGCTTTGACAGTGGTGATATAATTCTGGTTCCTCTGTCTGGCATGCAACTGAAGTGTAAGAATAAGAAGTTTGGACTTGTACTCTGCTTTTCTCAACTGTAAGATATCTGAAAGTGACTTACAATTCCTTCCCTTCTCTCTCCACAACAAACATCCTGTTGGGATGAGAGAGTTCTGAGTGAACTGGCCAAGGTCATCCAGCAGGCTTCATGTGGAGGAGCGGGAAAACAAACCTGGATCATGAGATTAGATCCACTGCTCATGCGGAGGAGTGGGGAACTCAGTTCTCCTGATTAGTCTATAATGAGGCACCACCTAGTCTCCTCAATGAGAGAGACAGAGGGTGTGCCTCTCACACCTACAAACATCTGCCAACTGCCAGTGCCCTGAGGGAATTTTTACCCTCCAAAATCTCTGACAGAACCAGGGGCGTACCGCCCATGGGGACAGGGGAGGTCAAATGGCCCCGGGCATACCAGCAGTGTGTGTGTGTGTGTGTGTGTGTGTGCAAAATTGCCCCCCATCCCCTACTCCCCCGTGCCAACCTGGAAGTCATTTGACACCCCCCTGTCCCTGTGGCAGTACGCGGCACCAGTCTGAGCAACCTCCTTCCCTCCCTAGCCCCTTGGGGGCGGGACTCAGCACCCTGACCCCCGCCTCACTGCAGGCTAGCTTCTTTGCCCAGAGCAGGAGTTGTCCCCGAGCATCATTTTCCCCCAATACACATCTGGACAGAACAGCTCTGACTGAACAACTTTTTATTGTCAAAACAAAAATTTTAGTGACGTGGAGACATTCCATTACAATGTCTCTCTCACATGGTGCTTATCATAGAATGATGGTCTCTCTCTTTCAGAAAGCTCCAAACCTCTCTATATAACTCCTCTTCTCTCAGAAGCTTCACTGATTCATATTTGAGTGAGGCTCTCAGAGGAAAAAAAATAACTAACCCACCAGTGTGATTAATCAGTGTCACTGTGTTGCGTTTCACTCCGGGAACTCTGGCACGGATTCCTTTCCTTCTAGGCACTTAATTCAGAGAACACAGCTCACTCTGAACTGGCCTTCAGCTTACAGAGAACAGAGCTATCTCAGAGCTACTGTTCACTCTGACTCAAAACAGAACTGTTTCTTTTTCAGAACTCCCTGTCCCTGGGCTTTATAATGCTGTGCAGTTCTCACAGCCAATTCCAGTGACTACATATGCCTAAGTACTTGTATATGTTACAGAGTCCACCGTTCTAAATTACTACAGTATGCCCCATGTTGCAGTCAGAGGGCTAAAGGTTGAGCCCAGTTCTGGAAATATTGAAGACTGGGGTCTCCAACATGACTTCCATGGAAACCATGGAACCTACAAACACATTTCCTGACACTTGCTAAGTGCGGTTTTGTTTTGTTTTTTTAAAAAAGTGAGTAGAACCAAGTGGAACTTTTGCCTCACAGGGTTTCTGATTGGTCATTATTTTAGCAGCAGTGGCCCCCATGAGGAAAGGATTTTCACTGTTACCAAAGATAAGCTGTGCGTATGAAAGTAAATGTTTCAAACAATATGTTTGTTTTCAAAGCCATGTTAAACAAAGCTTCTGCCTGAAATCTTTAAATGTTACTATTAGAGTTTTGCATAAACTCACTTCTTGACATTTTGTAGGTTGCTCCACCCCCGGTGGCACCCATTTTTGTTTCCCACTGAAGCCATTTTGTGATTGCACCCACCAGCCAGTTTTAAAAATCAGGGCTCAAAAAGTTTGAGGATCCCTGCTCTACATCTTTGACTATCAAACTCAAACAGTTCTAGTGATAGGTATGTCCCTGACATTATCTTCTAGGTTTCACAGGTGCTTAGAGAGTTCATTATGGTACTTCTGGAATTCATTAAAGTATCCTTTTAACTACCAATGTAATTGGGAAAGTTATGTCAAAAATGGAGGATAATGATGTATATAACTATCACGGTGACACACACTAATGCTTGTTGAATTTTCTTATTGTGATTGTTATAATCTTTGCATTTAGTAACAAAGCAAACTAATCGATCCTCACATTTCTACTGAGAATTTGTGTTTCTGCTGCAAAAATCTTAAAACAACGCAAAGCAGAAAACAAAAATCGGCAACGCCATCTGTCCAGCTGAACGTTAAAAGACAAACGTGTAATTTTAAATGGGAAAAACCCGCGTTTAATTCCTAAAACGCAGACCGTACCCCAAAGAATGAGAACATAAATTGAACTGAATCAACGGCTCTGCTTCTTGGGTTTGCAATGAGATGTAAATGGACTTAAGTAAGAGTTCGACATTAGCGGAGAGCCCTGGAATTTAGAACACAGCATTTATCAGAACACTGAATGAATTCACTTTTTAAAAATGCCATTATTATTTGATGGGCAGAACAAGCACCTTTGGGGGCTAGCCTCGTTTCATGTTTCCAGCTCTTAATACAGAAATAAGAGTGGCACATCCCAACTGTCTTTCCACCCTGTTCCCGGAAAAAAAACATTTGCAGACTGCACTGTTCTGACCCTTTCAATATTCAGGTTGTGTAATTTGAAAGGCGTGAGGCCAGTTATGGACTTAGCAAAAAGCATTTAATGAATCCTGCAAAAGGGGTAATTTGCATGGAAATGGTCTCTTTCTCGCTCTCTTTTTTAAAAGCATGAAGTTTGCGGTGGAAAGAAAATAGAGCAGCATTTTCTTCAGGTTTTAGTGACTGGAATAGGAATTCATTCACTCGCTGCATTTAAATTCACTTTTTAAATTTGTATTCTGTTATTCGGCTAAAGAAACCTTTAGGGTTGCACGGCACAATACAAACAGAACAGAGTTTAAAATCCACACAGTGCATAATTACAATTAAACCCAATATGTATGATTGTGCCACGGGACAGTAACCAACAGAAATGTATCTGTGGTTCAGAAATGTGTATGTAGTTCTATGCATTCCACAGGTTCATTCGGTACAATGCTCAAATGTGTGGAAGTTAGCATTTCCAATCAGAGGAATGGAGCCTAACCATGTACACTTTGTATAGAAGAAGAAGAAGAAGAAGAAGAAGAAGAAGAAGAAGAAGAAGAAGAAGAAGAAGAAGAAGAAGAAGAAGAAGAAGAAGAAGAAGAAGAAGAAGAAGAAGAAGAAGAGTTGGATTTGTATCCCCCCTTTTATCCTGTAAGGAGACTCAAACTCCTTTCCCTTCCCCCCTCACAACAAACACTCTGTGAAGTAGGTGGGGCTGAGAGGGCTCCGAAGAACTGTGACTAGCACAAGATCACCGAGCTAGCGTGTGTTTGAGTGCACAGGCTAATCTGAACTCCCCAGATAAGCCTCCACGGCTCAAGCAGCAGAGCAGGGAATCAAACCAGGTTCCTCCAGATTATACCCTGTTTCCCCTAATATAAGTGTCAGGGTCCCCCTCCAGAGTATCACGGGGGAGCCCTGATGCCTTCCCTCCAAACCCTACCCGGGGTTCTTGTTCCCGGCCTCACCCCTGTTCTAGGGAGGGGTGGTCAAACAGTGGGGCCTAAACCCCCTCAGGGCCCGTCTGGCCCCTCCACACAGTTCCCCTTGGAGAGCCTGTTCCACCCACAGGACTCCCCTTTGTTTCCCCCAGGGAGCTTGTTCGCTCCACAAGTCTCCCTTTTACCGAACTGGGGAGCCTGTTCTCTCCACAGGCCTCCCCCACTCCCCTCCTGTCCCTCAGCTGGCCCTTCCCAACCTCCTCCAGCTCCCAGGCCTCTTTCTGCACACCCTTCCTTCAGCCTCCCGTCCCACAACTCCCCCAGCTGCTGCCGTTCCTCTCCTTTTATCCCCTCCCGGCCTCCCAGGCTCCTTAAAGGCCCCACTCCTTGCCGGCTCCGCCTTCCCCCAGACCTCCGGGCCCGCCCTGTCATGCCGGCCGAGCCCGGGAGGGCCGCATCGCCGGCGCCGTCGGCTGGCCGAGCCGCGAAAGTCCCGCGAGGCTCCCTCCTGGGGAGCGGCCGGCCAGCAAGTCCCTCGGCGGCAGCACTGAAGCGCTGCAGGGCGTCGCTCCCTCGTCGCCGGGGCAAGCCCTTCCGGCCGTCCCCGGTCACTGCCTCCCCCTCCGCGCCTGGACGGTCCGCGGGGAGGCTTAGCGCGGCGGGCGGGCCGGAAGCCGATCCGGGCAATAGCGGTAGCCGCCCGGGAGGAGACTCTCCACAGCCCTGACTGTCTGCGCCCGGCCTCCCAATCCAGCTGCTGGGGAGGCACCGGGTGCGGCGGCGAGGCGGACATCGGGTCCGGGGCCAGCGGCGGCGGTAAGTCCGGGAGCAGCGGCGGCGGTAAATAAGACATCCCCGAAAAATAAGACATAGCTGAAGTGCGAAATATAAGGCATCCCCCTAAAGTAAGACGTAGAAAAGTTTTTGTTTGGAAGCATGCCTGATGAACATAACACAGAAAAATAAGACATCTCCTGAAAATAAGACATAGCGCATCTTTGGGAGCAAAAATTAATATAAGACACAGCAAGTGAACTACCGTGTTTCCCCAAATATAAGACACTGTCTTATATTTGGGGAAACACGGTAGTTCACTTGCTGCTCTCATAGGTGCTATATATCCATGAGAAGAACACTCGTAGTCCTTTTCACACATGTGCCATGCATAAAGGGCAGCTGTCTCAGGGGAGAGGAATCCATGGCATTATATCCCACTGAAGTTTTGCCCTCCTTAGGCTCCAACTCCTGGCATCTCCAGGTATTTCCCAATATGGAGCTGCCAGCTGTCGGTCTCCCATCAGACAAAACACCGCTCCATCATCAACAGCGCAGAAGCTGTACCTACATTGGAACTCAGCGGCTTTAAATATGAGATAATCAATACATTTCAAATGTGTGCAAAATTCCGCTTCGGCCCTGCTTTCTCTATCTTAAATGATTAAATATGAATATAAACGCACAGATCCCTGAAGTGACACCCATTTTACATCCATCCGTTATGAGAAGAATGACACGTTCCATGTATCAATAGGACCCTTCGAGGTGATAGATACTAAACTGTTGTACTTTGCGGCATTATTTGCCAGGAAGTTATTTTTATGAGCTCAGTGCATTAAAAATCTGCTGCTGTTAGATAAAATTGTCAGAATAATTAGGTTTCTTTTTAAAACCACATCAGTGGATGAAATGTAGTAATGGTGAGATAATATTTCCTGAGGAGATGCCAGGGGTTGGTGGCGGGGGAAGGTAGAATAGAGGGGGGAGAAAGATGATTCACAACTGCCAATGGATGCCCCTCCATTGACACAAAGACAGCTGTGAATCACCGCAGGCTGCGATTGCCGCTCGGGGTGGGTTAGTGGAGCAGAACTGGCTGCAATTGCCCGGGCCAGGCCAGGACGGAGGCCGAGCCCTGGCCTAGAATCGACAGGGCAGACGTCACTGGAGGAGGGCAGATCCGAATCTTTAAATGACCAAGCCCTCCTTTGTGCCGGCCATGTGCTTTGGCCGGCCGACAATTTGCCCATCCACCTCTCCCTAATTTTACAAGTTGTTAATGCATGTTCTTTTGTCATAGCCCTCGGCGGTTGGCGCATGGGTATTGATCCGAAAGGGCCAGGGAAAGGGAGCTAGGGAGCTATTTCTTCCCCCACTTCGAGTGGCTGACGGCAGCAAGAGACAACCGCCCTGCTGGACAGGGCCAATGGGGAACACCTCTTGCCAGGAGCGTCTGCCCGGCAGAGCCCCTCAGCGGAATGAAGCTCCAGTACGAGGCATCCATCCGCGGGAGCTTCGCCATGACGATCAGATCAAGACCCATGCTTCTCCTCACACTTCTGTCTTTTGTATAATAAATGGCTATGGTCAATTGATTTATCCCAGCCAAGGTGTTGTGTGAGAAGGTTCCACCCTCAGACGGCAAAGGGCAGCACACAAATTACCTCAGCCCCAAATAAAGAGTGCTTTTGAAGGCCATCACCAGCACTTTGGGAAGGCAGGCGGGATGAAGTTCATTGTGCAACAGGAGCTGTAACTTAAAGGGTATTTTTAGGGGAGTGGAAGAGAATTTTAACAGAAAACAGCTTCATTGTGGCTCTTCCATAATGGGAATGAGCTTTGTGGTTCCATCAAAGTGGCTCGAATGGAGGATAATTTGCCATTGCCCTTGTTGACTATGCAGACTTTTCATATTTCATTAAAGCTAGGGCTTTCTCACAATGTGGCAGTCAGGTACCACAGCGCTTCAGCCAGTTATATGGCTGGGAACAATCATCTGACATCAACTGCCAGACAAAGTGTGCAGCAGAAGATGCTTGCAGAACTGGTGACCCATTCAGGGTGACCCATTCAGGTTACCAAATCCCCCCTGGACACTGGCAGGGGATGGGAGGATAAAGTTGCCTGATCCAGATTGGGAAACTCCTGGGTATTCGGGGATGGAGCTTGGGGAGTATAGGAATTGCACCCAGGGCTGCAGCACCTCCGCCCTGCCCCAGAACACCCTGGAGCACCCCAGAATGCCCTACCACACCCAGGGGAACACTCCCGCACCAGCATTTGCCCCGGGGCATTGCACCCCCCACCGCCCCATTGGTACTACACCGCTAGAGTTCTCCAGCAGATGAATTGGGAGACTGGTCAAGGCCCCCAAAAGCCATGCCCAAATATGGCTCATTTGGTTCAGAGATCAAAAGCCTGGCCTTGCTGAGAGGTAAAAAGCAACACCTGCAGATCAGAAAGGTCAGTGCTTCTAACCATGTGGATAATAATACCCAATATTATCTTCCCTGAGGCTTTTTTAAAAATCTGATGATTATATGGTCAGCATGTTTGATTTAAAATATGACCTTTGACAGCAGGTTTTGAGCTTTTCAGAAGCAGCAATAAGGATGCTTTTAAAAATGGCAAAAATTGGTTGGCTACCAAGCCAGATTTACAGTTTAGGATATTAGCTATCCAAAGGAAAGAGACTTTCCCCAAAATGTTGGTTATATGGGAGTCAAGGACAAACAAACACTTCCTTACGGCTGGCAACAGCAATGCATGGGGGGGGGGGGGGCTTGGGCAAGATATTCTGATATTTACTTTGCTTTAATGAAGCTCGGAAGGTAACCACTGTAACCTCCAGTCACAAGCATCTGACTCCTGACACCATTTGGAAGCTCAGCAGGAAAAAAGCAATACAAAAATCACCATGAGGTCAACATGACGTCATTTCTGGACCAAACGTTGAAGTGATTTCATGCCTCTCTCTAGAAACCTGAAGCAGCGTGATGTTGCTTCCAGCTTGGGTCCAGAAATGACAACACACCATTATTGTGACGGTGTTCGCCCCCATGTCCCCAACTCTCAGTCTCCAAACAAAACTGACTTAAGCAATCCTGTAGGGTTTTCAAGGCAAGAGATGTTCAGAGGTGGTTTGTCATTGCCCTTTTCTGCATAGCAACCTAGTATTTCTTTGATGGCTTCCCACCCAAGTACTAACCAGGGTCGAATCTGTCTAACTTCTGAGATCTGACATGTTAAGACAGGAGTCTGCAACCTGCGGCTCTCCAGATGTTCATGGTGGCAGGGGCTGATGGGAATTGTAGTCCATGAGCATATGGAGAGCCGCAGGTTGCAGATCCCTGTGTTAAGAGTACCCTGGGCTGTCTGGGTTTGGGCTGTAAGTGCAGTCGACAGTATATAATAACAGCAGGCCTATGGCTGAAGGTAGTGATGGTGACCATCTTAGCTGGCCTCCCTTCCCTTCCCTTCCCTTCCCCTCACCATCTTTCTCTCTTTCCTTTTCATTTCCCTTATCACATTCCCTCATTTTCCTTTTAGAAACTCCCCTGTGATCCTATGGTCCTGATGTGTTCCCTGACTGGTCAATCTACTGGTATTTAGGATGTCAAAAAATGGAAGAATTCTTCAGAGTCAAATGGCGTTACTGTAGAAATTTGTTGTTGTGAGCTGCCCTGAGCCCATCTTGCTGGGAAAGGGTGGGCCACAAATCCAATTAGCAAACACTGGTGGGATTTCTGCCCTTGGTTCATTCACAGGATAGGCCTTGTTTAAAGTTAGTTGCCAACCAAAATACCAAGCAGGTATAAAAACTGCCCTTCTGGTTTTGCTCACATCTCCCACCCCCTCTTCTTTTCAAGGTAAACCTCCTCAGCCCTAGTCTATTGGCAATTGTAAATCTACACTCATTCGAATAAATCAATGCTACCGTGACCAGAGCCAGCCAGCGGGATTAAGAGCTGCCAGCTTCAATTTTGGGAAATTTCTGAAGATTTGGGGGCAGAACCTGGGGAAAGAGGATTTGGGGAGGGGAAGAAACACAGGAGGGTATAATATCAAAAGCTTTAATGCACTTACTGCTTGTGACGTGGATGTGTGCTTTGCAGTGGGTTTTCCTGTGGTTTTCCATTCCAAAGGGAAATTTCATGCTGCAAAGTGTCCCCAGCCACACCAATCCGAACCACCACTTTGCCCTCCCTCTACTTCTTTTCCATACCACCTGTTGTTATTTTTTTGTGTGTGTGGGGGGGGAGTTGCTGTCTTTGGTCTATCAATAGTTCAATACATCATGTCAATTTCACCAGTGGACTGAATTATCATTAGACCTGCAGCGTGAAAATGAAGAGAACAACATGGCCGAAAGAGCTGTTGAGTGGACGGGGAAAGGAGGGGAGGAGCAAGAGAACCTGAAGAGTGGGTAATGCACACCCATCTCCTTCCCTTTCTCTGTGAAGGCAGAGAAAAAGTCACCTGCTTTTGGAATTCACATGGTGTGGAGAAATTGTATTTTTTGCTTTAATTTTCTCCCAACTTGTTAGTAGCTGCTTCAGTTAAAGGTCACACCCCAGCTGTAGATTATTTCTTTTGTAATTAGGATTCAACAATCCCTTTCAAGCATTTTGCACTTGATAACAACAATGACTTTACACCAAACTGACTTTGCTAATTAGTGCGAGAGTATGATTGGTCTGTTTATGCCACCTGACCAGTAATTTTGTATAATTGCCTTTCAACACTCTCACTCTCAACTTTACTTTCATTTTTATTACTCTCTACTCGTCTGAGCATATCCTTGCTTTCCTGCCTGTTAGGCATTTCAAAGCAGTTACTCTGCTGGCCAGTCCTAATAAGCAATACTTTTCGTCACACTCTTTACTTGCTTCTGCTTTAAAAGCTACGCTACCATTGTTTTATGTTGTTATTTTAACCTTTAGCTATATTTTTTCTGTGATTTTATTTATTAAGTATAGATTTTTACTCAATAAACCTTTAAAATATTTTATTCAATCTTTTTGCTTCTGAGTTTTTATGTGCACCCTAAATCCTGACCCACGTTATGAGGAATGGCTAGTCCTCACTTTCTCTACACATGGATTCTCTGATCTGTGGTGTAGTGAGTTCAGGAGTGGGGAAAACATAGGCGCAGCTGAGAATCTAACCTGAAGGGAATGTGCACTCACTGCAGAGCAAATCATAAGTGCATAAATGCCCATAGAGTTCATCTTCCAAAGCAGCCATTTCCAAACAGGGAACTGATCTCTGACATTTGGAGATAGGTTGTAAGCCTGTGTGAACTCCAGACCCTACTCAAAAGTCAGCAATTCTACTGGTTTTTCTCCAAAGCCTCTCCTTTGGGGTAGAGGGGCATCTCCAGTATGGAATGTCCCTTTATGGCCAAGAAGGTGCTGTTCTCTGAAGCTATTAAAAATTATTACAGGGGCAGAGACCATTTGTGGGCAATTTGTCTCAAGTGGTGGGTGTGGAAGTGGAATGCAATCAATGGCCCTTTCCACACTGGCAGAAAATGTAAAGCAGATGTGGATTAATGCTATGTGGAACAGCAACTGAAGTTTTTTGATGTCGGTTTTTTTCTTCCACACCTCACCTACATTCCATGGAAGGTATCCAGTCCTGCATCGGATTCAAGAAAGCCAACATTTCCACACTACCGAAAAGTGCTGTTGCCCTTGATTGCCATGGATGTTCTGATTGGCTATCGTGCCGGGCAGGGGCAAGTACTTTCGAACGCGTTGCTGCGTGATGTGGCAACGAGAAGATGACACTCCTGTCTTCCTATTGGCTATGGTTATCTCGTGCTTTCTCGCAGGGGTATAACAAGATCTCAGAAACCTTCCTTCCAATTGCCTATCGTGCACTTGTGCTCCGCATTCCCACACATTAAGCCTTGACTGTTTTTTTTAAAAAGGACATTTTCCAGCAGATCTGTTGGCAACCCAAAAGCATGTACAGGGTTCTTTTTCATTTACAATGGAGTGGCTCTCCACAACTGAGCACAAGACATCCTTGGTTGGAATGTGTCTTTTGAAAAAGCAACAAGGACCTGGCTATTTTTTTTTCTGAGATGAAATTCTGTCTGCTCCAAGACTAATGAAAATAACAGAATACAGAGTTGCACAACAAAATTCAGAGCTCGTGCCTGCCTGCACTTTAAAAACAAACTGTAGTATTCTCACTTCACTGGGGTTATTAAGTATCTTGGTGATTCTGATCTACCCTCCCTTCTATTCCAGCCCCCAGCTTGTCATGCCTGGATCCTCCTCCACCACCCCCTAGATGAGCATCTCCGAAGTACAGGCTGGTTGCAACCAAAGGGGGGGGGGCTGTCTGGGGGGGCACATTTCTGAAGGCACAGTCTCAAAACTTTCAGGGTCTCATTAGGAGGCTGCCCTGATGATACCCCCCAGGTTTGGTGAGGCTTGGTTCAGGGGGACCAAAGTTATGGACCCTCAAAGGGTGTGCCCCCATCCGCCATTCTTTCCAATGGGAGCTAAGGAGATGGGGGCTAGCCTTTTGAGGGTTCATAATTTTGCCCCCCTGGACCAAACTGCACCAAACTTTGGGGGTGTCATAAGGACCGTCTCCAGATGATGCCCTGAAATTTTGGTGCTGATACATCCAAAAATGTGCCCCCTGCAGGAACATCCCAGAAATTTGCCCAAAAAACTTTCTTCTGAAGTGAGTTTTCTGCATTGCTGTCAATGGAGGGGTGTGCAGGCTAGTGGGGCACATTTCTGAAGGCATAGTCTCAAAACTTTCAGGGTCTCATCAGGAGGCGGCTGTGATGCTACCCCCCAGATTTGGTGAGGCTTGGTTCAGGGGGACCAAAGTTATGGACCCTCAGAGGGGGTGGCCTCATCCTTTCCAATGGGAGCTAAGGAGATGAGGGCTACCCTTTTGAGGGTCCATAACTTTGGTCCCCTGAACCAAACAGCACCAAACTTGGGGGGTAGCATCAGGACAGTCTCCTGATGATACGTTGAAATTCTGGTGCCGATATGTCTAAAAACGCACTCCTTGCTGGTACCAATGACCTGATGCAAAAAAAAATGGGTCGTGGTGGGGTGACTGTCCATGGGGGGACACAAACTCAGGTTTTACCCAGGGCTCCAGTTTGCCTCGTTACGCCCCTGGATAGCCCCCACCCCTGCACTGTAGCAGAGAATCCCCTTCCTTCTACAAGAACATCTCTGAAGTACATGCTGGTTGCATCAAAAGGGGGGGGGCTCTGTGCCTCTTATGAACAGCCTCCCCCGAGTAAATGGCACAACAATGAGCCGTGTTCCCTTTCTGCCGATCCAATGAGTGCTACGGAGAGATAATGGAAAGCATGACCGACCACGAGGAGCAGTAAAAGGCGAGTGAGAACAAATCGAAACCTAAAAATCTGTGTGCGCAGCTCCAATTCAGTAGTGCCTTATGATCGGCTGGGTTGAATTGCATCACAGCTTAAGCAGGCACCTTGAAAGTGGAGCAGCCACAAAAGATTTACACACTAGCCGGGCACATCTGGAGTTAAACCAGGGTTTTTGAAAAAACTCTACATACATCCAGGGGCAGGAAAAAGTGGGGTAAACAGCCAGATGTGGTGCAAATCAGAAAGTGACCAAAACTAATCCGTGCTATGAGGCTCGACAGTGTGGAAAACTCGTAGAATATGGAGCAGCCTCAAATAATTAATCTAGAGTAAACCTGCAGTGTGGAAAGGGCCTATGATATCTCCCCTTCCTGTTTTCCCCCACATCCTGTCATTGGAAATCGTCGAGACAGGCAAAATGTTTAGCTGTGCTTTAAAACTAATAATAAAGCTGGAGCCCGAATAATGATGCCAATCTTTCTTCCACCTAATGGAAAAGCTCCCTTTACGGTGTGCATTAAGAGTGGCCAATGAAGCATGGAAAATGTGTAATTTTTTGCCGAAAAAGGGAGTTATGCAAACCTGGTTGTTATAAACAATGCCAAGCCAACTCGGAAATTGGTGTACACATTTGTGACCGGCTCGCCATCTGTGGGCTCTATCCCAAATAAAGGAATGTTCCTCTGTCATCTTCTATCTAGTTCATCTTTTCAAATCCAAATGGACTGACAACTCCTGATGTTTTCACTATTATTTCTTACAGCCAAGAAACAAGTGACCTATTATTTCTTACAGCCAAGAAGCAAGTTACAGCCAACAAGCCACATGAACAAGGATAAAAAGCCATCTAAAGTGTTCTTACCATACATCAAGGGAACCACTGACCGCATAGGAAAACTGATGAAGAAACATAACCTACAAAAAATCTACAGACCCACTAAGAAAATTCAACAAATGCTACGTTCAGCAAAGGATAAGAGGGGTCCTCTAACTACTGCAGGAGTCTACCACATACCATGTAGCTGTGGACAAGTCTACATAGGAACCACCAAACGCAGTGCTCAGACACGAATTAAAGAACACGAAAGGCACTGCAGACTATTTCAGCCAGAAAAATCAGCAATAGCAGAACACTTGATAAACCAACCTGGACACAGAATATTATTTGAAAACACAGAACTTCTGGACCACTCTGACAACCATTACGTCAGACTACACAGAGAAGCCATTGAAATTCACAAGCACATGGACAACTTCAACAGGAAGGAAGAAACCATGAAAATGAACAGAATTTGGCTGCCAGTGTTGAAAAACTCTAGAATCAAGACAGTGAATAATCAGCTCCACACAAACACAGGACAACTACAGACAATAGCAACCAAAGGAAACAAAGACCAAGATACTTCTACTCAGATGCATTCACCTATTGACCTTGCTATCTTCATTGTTACTCCCAGGCTACAGACTTCTTTGTGACTCACATACCAGGCTACTCTATTCAGAGGGCCTCACCTTTTGACCTCACAGTATATATACTCCACTTGCTTTCCATTCCTACTATCAGATCCTCTGAAGATGCCAGCCACAGATGCAGGCGAAATGTCAGGAGAGAAAGCTGCTAGAACACGGCCATACAGCCCGGAAACCACACAGCACCCCAGTGATTCTGGCCGTGAAAGCCTTCGACAATAGATTGTTGGTTACATTTCCTGATGAAAAGAATCGAGGCCACAAAAGAAACTCTTAAAAGGGAAGTGGGCTGGGTTGTAAATGGACTTTCAAACAGGGACAGGTGTGAAATATAATATTGACAAATGCAAAGCAATCAAAATTAGCATTTTAAAAACCTCTTGAACTCCAGCACAAAAGCCGATTGAATTAAATGTTATGAAGTCAAACCATTTAAGAAAAAAAAATTAAACAGCCAAGCAAATTGCAATGACTCAGCTATACTGTTGACTTCATCGATAAAAACCATTGCGGCAGGGGAGGAAGGAGCGATCGGCTCACCTCCCTGTCGTTGGATCGACAGGTCATGTGACGGGGGTGGGAACCGTCACATGATGAGGGAGCCGGGCAGACTATTTAAGGCCATGCCCAGTTCAGCCCAGCCTCCTTACAAGGCTGCCGGCAAGCGGAACCCACCCTCCTGCCCTGAGTTTTGGGCTGTTGTTTTGTGGTAGGTTGTTTATGTCAGACATTTGTCACAGTCTGGGCGGATTCAGGGCATAGGGGCACATCCTTTGGGGGAGGCAGGCTTGCATGCCAGACCTCCCTAGGCGGGGGCCTCAATAAGAGGTCTGGGGGTAGGGCTGGGCTTGAGGATGCAGGCCTGGAAGCCCTGTTTCAAGCTCGCTACCCCTGGCAGGAGGGGGTGTCACAGATGGGTAGGCGCCCAAGTGACATCTAGTAACCTTCTGTCCCGGTCCCCATTGGGGGATGGTGCCGGGTTCAGCGGTGCGCTGCCTGAAGGGCCAGGGGTCAGTTGTGGAGCTGACAGTGACCAGGTTCAGCGATTCGCTGCCTGGTGGCCAGGATGTGCCCCGATATGCCTGCCCAGCTTCCAAAAGAGTTATGCATTATTTGTTAATAAACCGGGCTGCGGCCATTTCTTTTCCAACGAATTTAAGTATGTGTTTGGTTTGTGAGGGAAGCGGAATCCGCACATCTGCACGCAACACTGATCAACAAAGAAACTCGACTTAGCTCCAAATGTGCACAGAGGCTACTAACCAGAAAAGCAGCCAAACGATCATGGGGTGGATCTTGGCTACCATAGTTAGAACATATTGCACAAAACCATACTCTTTTCTGCCAGAAGATCTAAGTAGAATTGTGAATTCATCCACCACTACTTCCTGGACCTTCTTTGTTGTAGAATGCTCCCATTGGGCCCAAACATAAAGCTTCCCCCCCCCCCAGCCCAAATACCAAGCCAGGCCAGACAACAGCCTCTCCATACTTCCCCGCCCTCACCTCCAAACACTAAGCCGAGCCTGGCTGGACAGGGAGGGGCCCAGCTTGATGTTTGTGTTGGGAGGAGTGGAGAATGGAGAGGTTGTTGTTAGGCCTGGTAGGGCGGGGAGGCTTGCCACCGTTTTCTCAACAAACCTGGCATTGTGTTTTTTGACTGGGGGCAGTGTGTGTGTGTGTGGGGGGGGAATGGGGAGGTGGTTGATAATCCTGATGGGGCAGGGCATCTTGCCGCTGCTGTCCCACCATAAGCTTGGTATTTGGGGCGGGGGGAGGGGGAATGAAGAGACTGTTGCTGGTGCCAGTGGAGCAGGGCGGCTTGCCGCTGCTGTCCCACCAGGCCCGACTTGCTTTTTGTGCCAAGTAGAGAGGGGAGGAATGCGGAGGCTGTTGCTGGGCTCTGACAAGCAAGGCAGCTTGCTGCCACTGTCTTGTAAGGACTGGCTTTTGTTTGGGCCAGGAAGTGGGCGCGGAGGAATGGGGAAGCTGTTGACAGGCCTGGCAGACTTGCTGGCACTGTCCTGCTGGGTCCAGCTTGGTGTCTGGGCTGGGATGAGGGTGGGTGGGGGACTGGGGAGGCTGTTGCCAGAGCCAGTGAGGCAAGGTGGCTTCCTGCCACTGTCCCACCAGGCCTGGCTTAGTGTTTGGAACAGGAATAAGGTGTGGGGGAATGGCGAGGCTTTTGCTGGGTCTGGTGGGGCAGGACGTCTTGCTGCCACTGTCCTTCCACACCAGGCTTGGTGTTTGGGCTGGGGGGAGGGTGGGAGAAAATTGGGAGGCTGTTGCTAGGCAACCCCCTCCCTTCATCTTCCCACCAGCACTTACCAAGCTTACAGCTCTCCAAGGCCGCACTCAGAGATAAGGACCCCGGTGTACACTCCCTTGGATAGCTTGTCTTCTTTGTACTGAAATACTGAAAACATCAGTTGGTCTGCACATTTCTACCTTGCATAGCTCTAAATAACACTACAAGCAGCAACAGCCAGGATGCCACATCCCCTCATCCTCCCCTGGAGACATGGCAAGATCAAGGCAGGTCTTGACACCAGATCTTGAAACATCTTGGAAGCTTGCTTATTGATTGATTGATTGATTGATTGATTGATTGATTGATTGATTGATTGATTGATTGATTGATTGATTTAATATCCCGCCCCATCCCCGAGGGGCTCTGGGTGGTGTACAACATAAAACCATATATAAAATCATCACAATACAGCTTCCATAAATATAATAAAACAGCAGTTATGTCCCAAGATGGCATCTCACTTAAACCTCATCCTCCTAGAAGGAGGAGGGAGAGGTAGTGGGTCCTGTAAGTTCTTGGGAGCTAAGCAGGATTGGCAGTGGTTAGGGATGCCAGTCTCCAGGTGGGCTTGAGAATCCCACAGAATTACAGACTGCAGAGATTCATTTTTCTGGAGACAGTGGATACTTTGGAGCAGGGGTCTTCAAACTATGGCCTTCCAGATGTTCATAGACTTCAATTCCCATGAGTCCTACCACTTGGCCATGTTGGCAGGGGCTGATGGGAATTGTAGTCCATAAACATCTGGAAGGCCATAGTTTGAAAACCCCTGCTTTGGAGGGTGAACTCTGTGGCCTTGTACCCCACTGAGGCTCCTGCCCTCCCCAGGCTCCCTCCCCAAATCTCCAGACAGTTCCCAGTTTGGATCTGGTCGCCCTTCCCCACCCCTAATTGGCCAATGGCCAAAGGGGCCTGGTAACCATAGCTCTGGTTAGTGCTTTGGTGGGAGAACTCCAAGGAAGCCCAGGGTCATGACCCAGAGGCAGGCAATGGCAAACCACCTCTCAATGTCTCTTGCCTGGATAGCCTGGTGGGGGCACCATAATTGGGCTGTGACTTAACAACACTTTTCACCACAAATGATTACCTGTAACAAGGGATGTGTCAAACTCCCATATTCGTGGATTTTGTCACCTTCGTGATCTGCAGGTTCATGGCCTTCTACTTTCATCAGTTGGCTTTTCCACCATGGGGTGCAAACGGATAGTAATGTGAAGTGTGGCAATTTGGAGAAGGGAATTGTCAGGCAAAAGAGGAGTTTGTTTCCCCTGCTCTTCTTTCCTCAAATTCTTCCCTATGAACATGTTTTTCCTCCCCCAAGGGGGACACAAGAGGCTGAGAGGCTCCTGCCACATGCCCAATTGTGCATAAGGTATAGTTCACCTGGATGAAACTTTTCCTCCAAAATGTTGGGATATAACATGAAGTCTGGTTTAAGGGTGATATGTAAATGGACTTTGATGCCGTCTCGGAGAAAGACTGTAATGGTTACTTATCTGTGTATTTTATTAAAATTCAGTTATATTGAATTATGTTTGATTCAAGGTTTCTTCTGCTGTTTTTAAATTGCATTTTCAGCTCAACTGCTAAACTCTCCAGGGAAGGAGAAGAAAATGTGAAGGGAACTGATTCGACATCCAGCATCTTCGAGGTTTCTGCTTATTTACAAAGTGAGCTGTGTAGCCGCAAAAGTTTAATTGAATAAATATTCAGCATTATTTACTGTAAGCATTTCATACAAGTAATTATTTTCTCAGTTCTGGGGGGCAGGGGGTTGGAGGCTAATCAGTTCACAAGGACATAATCAAAATATGATACTAATGATCCCTTGATGAAAGGGGGTAAGGAGGAACCTGGCTTGGCTCCTAAGTCTGCTTTCTATATGCCATAGAAGCAGAGGAGCAATCTCTGGCAGTTCCTCACTCCCACTGCGGACCACACTTTGCCCCCCACCCATTTTTCCTGGGGCTGTGCCAGGTGTAGGATTTCAGGAAGGTAGGGCTGTTAGACTCCAGATGGAACCCGCAGAGCATCCAGAATTACAACTGAGCTCCCAGACTACAGAGAACAGTTTCCACAGTGGTCAATCTGTGTGTCTTGGAAACATTTCCTTTCAAATCGTTCCACACGCTTTCATTTCCCCCATCATTTCAGTTGCATTTATTCCACATGCTACTGCTGCCAACAGATTATTCCTGAAGGTGGTGGAATGTCATCTGTGATGCAGAAGAACAACCTCTCCTCTTTTATTATTTTGCACAGGTTCTCCAGCGTTACTATGCAGATACATTGGAATAGCAATTCAAAAAGGTCTCAGCCTCCATTTCTGCAGATTATCCTTGTCTTTGTTAGAACGGTTGCTGCATTGCCAAAATAAATCCACAGTAAATTCAAACCTAGGTTGATTCCCCACTAAATAAATCCACAGTAAATGCAAACCTAGGTTGATTCCCCACTGAGGATTAGATACATGCTTGTCACACAAATATCCAGGTATCCAGCAGAACTCCTCACTTCACCAGTGCCGAACACACTTTCATCCCGTTTCTGGTGCCCCGCCCCCAGCACATGTTATTTTAGAACCTGCAGGAAAGTAGACTTTTGCAAAAAACTCGTGGGCAATCTGGAGCAGTGGGGAAGTTGGGGGGTGAATTCAGATTAGTTTTCCCCACCACTGGTAGTGATGTGGAGCCTCCCATCTAATGAAAATGCAGTGGGCTGTGCGTGATGTGCACGCAACCTTTTTTTAATTTCGCAGATGAGATCCATGTGGATACGAAGCAACATGGGGCCGGTTTTGACTGATTGACCGAGTAGAAAGCAATACAAAGCAGTGCTACACATCGTATCCACGTGGATCCGACTACATGGAGGCGCACGGAAACAGGGCCTCGCTTTAATCGCCCGTTTCTTCATTTCCGCATAGGGTTGTTCTGTGCATACTCGCAGAGACGTGGATCCGGAAGCTTGAAAATAATTTTTAAAAATTCCTGCCCCAACACAACGCAACAGCCAATCAGGATAGCCCCTGAGCGGATCACGTATCACGTGTTCAATCCGCCTCAGTGGGGAATTCTTCGTTTCCTGCATTTCTGAGAACAAGGATCATTTGTGGGGCAGAAGTTGCAGTGGGAACCCTGAAATCGGGCTGAAAAGGTCCTGGTTTTTCCCAATCCGGTTTGTATCTACATTCATTTTTTCGGTGGGGAATCGACCCTAGATCATCTTTTACACCCATACTTAATTATCCATGTATTACAGTTTTTGAAAGAGTTGTCATGAGGGTTATCTCCAACCTTGAGAAATCAACATGTTATGAGAGGTAATACAACAACTGTTTCAACAAAGACAAGGATATTCTTCAGAATGTGACTAATGATAAGAAGATTGTCATTAAGGAGACTGATGAGGGAGGAGCAGTGGTCATCCTTAATACAGGTGGATTCCAAATTGTTCAAATGTCCTGGTTAAGCAAGGGAGATATCCTGGTTTGGCCAAGAAGTTCGCACGGTTCCTGGTTCTAACGCAGGTTTGTCTGGTGATATTTTGCTCATCTCAGGTTTTCCAAAAACTGCTAAAATTATGATCTGTCCCCAAAATCCTGCATTGAACCTGCTTCCATGGGAACACCATGGGAGCAAATCTGATATATTTTTCCTGTCCCACCACCTGATTTCCTCACCCCGCCTGACATCATGTCAGTTTCATTTATACTGAGCCTGCCCTTTCCAAAATGTTCCCGAAGCAAGTTTTCTGCCCTTTGAAAACTCTTCTGGGAGCCAGGGAAGTGAGCCCATGTGGAAAAGCTCACTCTGTTACTGCTCGCTCTCGCCAAGTGCTGCTCGCTAGCCAAGCTGAAGCCTGGAGAGCCCAGCCCTGCAGCTTTGGGTTCATGTTCCCAACTGGGTCCTGAGAAAGTGGAGGGGAAGATCCTGCCTGGCAGGATCCACTCAAGCACCCTGTGACAGCCCCAAAGTTCAGTCAAATGTTATTTGGTATATCGTGGGGGTGATATCGTGTGGTGGTCTTAACTCAACTCCTTCACGGAAACAAGAACTCATGCGAAGGGAGACACCAGGATAAAATAGACTCAGATTTTTAAATACTGGATGTAACACAGTATTATTATATTGTGTGAAATTGACCGATCATTTGTTCTGATTTCTTGTCCTTGCCTTGTAATAGGGAGGTGACATATGACCATTTCAGATGTGGCCACAGTTTGGTTTGCGACTTAGGTGGATTCTGCATGGGTCAAAAGTAGCAGTGTGAAAATGGTGTAAATCCTTTTACACCATTTTACACCGTTTTCACACCGCTGTTTTTGGCCCATGTGGAATCAGTTATAGGCTTAGCGAGGAATTCATTCATCCAGTTACCCAACAGAAATGACATCTGAATTATTTTTCAACATGCTTGACTAAACAATGTATTTATGTCAACAAATGCAAATGTAACCTTTTGTATGTTGGGACATTGGAAAGGGCAATCTGCACATGTATTCTTGAACATGTGTCAAAAACCTGCAGTCCCCTCAGTCCAACAATTGCCTACAGGTTAAGGCTGATATTCTGAACAACTCTCTTATGTTTTAGTAGTAGGACTTGCAACTCAGGATTAAGAAATTCCTGGAGATTTGGGGCTGGAGCCTGAGGAGGGTGGGGTTCGGTTAGGGGAGGGACCTCAGAAGGGGATAATAGAGTCCACCTTCCAAAGCATGTCCATTTTCTCCAGTTGAACCAATTTCTAAAGTGTAGAGATGTTCTAAATCCCTGTGTATCCTCAGGCTCAACTTGGAGTCTGGCAACCCATATTTATAGGGATGAGGGAAATGTGATCCATCTACTTGTTTCATGGGGAGCCATTGTAAAGGTCTCCCTTACATTTGAGAGAGGATTGGGAGTTGACATTGAAAAGGTAAGCTAGAAAGCCTCCACACATGAGCGTAATGCCACTCGCAAAGACTTGGATGGTTTCTGTGAGTGCAGGAACTACATGAGGGACCTTCATTGGGTTTATTTTTTTAAAAAAAAATTAGGGGCCAGTTATGGGAGTAAACTCCTTCCCACAATACAGTTCAAAATATAAGGAGATTCCATCACAGATCTCTTGTTAGGTTATGCCTGGTGCCTGCCGACAATTTATTTGACAAAAGGTACTGCAGAAATAGACTGCCAGCTTCTAACTGGGGCTTGAAATTCTTGTGGAATTACAGTGGATCTCTGGTCTGCAGAGACTAGTTCTGAAAAAAATGGCAGCTTTACAGGGCAGAATCTATGATACACCACTGAATCTACGTGAAATCACTCCCAAAATTCCCCTCTCCACTGGCACCACCACTCCACAAAACAAGGAGAATGGGCACAGTGTAATGACCATAATAAACAGGAAACCCACGGTACCCTACTTGCCAATAATGATCACAAATCAACCTGGAATACAATTTGATAAAGCGTGAGAGTGCAAAAGTGCTAATAGCTGTGAACCGTATATTGAAGTATAACAAGGAAACAACAATTATAGTACCAATATTAACTGATCAGAGATCCACAACCAGGAAAGTCATTAGCACACCAATTGTAGTCTGCTTGAAGTATAAAATGCAGACTATCCTTCTTGCTTGTATATGAGTTTTTCAGACATGCACAGCAATCCAAATCAGACAATTGTCAATAGTAGTATTCTAAAAGACTTTCAAGCTCTGTCAATCCTTCAAGCAAACTTTTCAGAAGTCCTTCAATTAGTACCACTCCAAAACATCCAGGAATTTTCCAGGCCAGAGGCAGCCATATACAGAGTTCTGGAATGCACCATCAGTAGAGGGCAATTGAATATTTTTGCTCTCTGCAACAACACTCCACCCAGATGGGTGTGTGAACAAGTCAACTTTGAGAGTGAGAAATAAGTTGTATAACAATGATTACCAGCACACTCCTAAAATAAGTAGAAATGAGGGGATTTGGTATTATTCATCCTTCTGGTGTTTGAGAAAGAGAGTTTGGGGAAAATGCTTGTTGGCAGCAAAAGTAAAATAAAATAAATCTACTATATTGGTCTCACTTCAAATGTTTTGCCGGTTTCCATACAAATGAAAGGCAGTTTTTGGATCTGGAATCTTGCCATTTCATACACACTCCAAAGCCGCTTTGCTATGAAATGGCACAATTTCATAATAAATCAAATTCACAAGCACTAGCAAAGCAGAAAGAGGTAGTTTTTCGCAGCAGAAGCTCAAAATTGATTTTGTGATATCAAAACAACCTCTCTGCACTTCTGCACTTCAGTGGAAAAATAAACTCAAATTATATTATTGCCATAACAAACTTGTACATTAGACTTTTCACACATGTACCCTAGGCGATGTTCTATGGAACCATCTAGGAAGCAGATAATAGTATTCTTTTGTTTTTTTATTCTATTTCAGAACATTCTTGCTCACTCTTTAATTACTTCTCATGTGTTCTCATTATTACCATTCTTCGCTTTTTGATTTTCCTCTTTGCCACTCTTAAACCTTTGATATCTATTCATAAGTCTGTTCTTTGAGTAAAGTCACTCAAACATATAATTCCAGCTTATCCTAGGGCTGCTAGCTCCTGTCTTATAAATTCCTGGAGATTTGTGGGTGGAGCCTGGCAAAAGGGTGGTTTGGGGAGGAGAGGGAGCTCAGTGGCGTATTTGCCTAGGGACAAGAGGTACATCTTGTCCCTGGGCACCACTCTTCTGGTCATGTGGGGGGGTGCAAAATCGGTGCCCCACATGACCAGGAAGGTGCCCTTGACCCCGCCCATGTTGATGACACATGAGCAAGGTCAAGGGTGCCTGGCTCCACATACCCTGTCTGCTGGCAGTCTCTTCTGCCCTGCTCTCCGGGCAGGCCACAAGAGACTGCGATCCCTGGCCTGGGAGAGCTGCTTTTATAAGCACTGGGGCCAGGGGTGGGGCTTGGGGAGGCATGGCCATGCCCCCAGGGGTTGGTGGGGGCACGGCCCCACCCCCTGAGCCCTGCCCCCAGTGCTTATAAAAGCAGCTCTCCCAGGCCAGGGACTGTTGGCTGGGAGGGAGGGAGAGGGAGGGAGAGGGGCAGAGCCCCACCCCCAGGCAGAGGGGGGGGGTGCCCAGAGACAATTTGTCTCTGGGCACCATTACCCCTCGTATGCCTCTGAGGGAGCTCAGCAGTATGTGATACCATAGAGTCCACCCACCAAGGCGGCCATTTTCTCCAGGGTCTCTGTCATCTGGAGATCAGTTGTAATTCCAAGACATCTCTAGCCTCATTGGAGGTTGCCAACCCACACTTGCACTTATTTCTACACGCATGAGCACCAAAGGTTTTGTTGATTGAGGAGTTAGTTCTTAGTTGTTTCCCAGCAATGACTTCAAAAATGCCAACAAAACATAAAAAGTCAATGATTGCTGACATTCTTTGCTTTTTGATTCTCCTCTTCGTCATTCTTAACATCTTTGACATCTTTCCCTCGCCAGAGTTGGCAACTCTATTTATATCCTTCTTTTTCTCCTTTTCTTTGTACAGTTTGCAGCTGCTAATTTTGTCCTCGTGTGATCTAGGGGCAGCAATTATTGTTACATTACAACCCTTGGGATCGCTTTTCAACAATCTTATGTAATTCCCTGAAAGCTTCTCCAGAGAGTTTTATGGATAACACTTATGATCAGTTTTTTTACCCATTCTTTCTCTCTTCAACTACACTGCAGGCTGATTCCGATTGATTATTCAGCATTTGGTGCTTCGTAGCTGAATGTGAGAAATGCTTCTATTGGAGAAGACTGCATTTGGGATTGTGGCAGTTAATATTAAGCTTCTGCTTGTGGCATCTGAAGTGTGAGGACCATTTTACATGCGCCAGTCCTCCCCCAGTGCTGAAGTCTGCATATGTGATCAACTAGATGACATAGCGGGGGGCGGGGGAGGGGGGAGGACAAAGGGATATTTAAAAGGGATGTCACTGTAATCTGACAGGTTCCATTTCCAGTGTGGATATTGCACTTTCACAGGTGAGAAAAATGATGTTGAACCCATCTTCCGTTTAATTCTATCCAGTTTAATTTCAGCTTGGAAAATAATGAGAACTTGCACAAACTGAGGGTACAACTGAAAGCACAGTTACATCCTTCTAAATCTATGAAAGTTGGTGGGTGCAGAGTGGTATAACTCTGCTGACAACTGCACTATTAGCCTGGAAATGTTCATGCAGTTGTATATTCAGATGTGCATCCCATTGAAAACAAGAGTAACATACGGATGGGGTGTGTGGGAGTATGTGAGTGGGTCTTGGGTGGTGGGTAGCATCAAAACACAGCTGATTGACAACAATCCAGATCTTCAAGGCAAAAGACATTCAGAGGTTGTTTGCCAATGTTTCGCTCCACATGGGCTGAGAGAGTTCTGAGAGAACTGTGACTGGCCCAAGGTCACCCAGCAGGCTTCATGTGGAGGAGTGGGGAATTGAACGTGACTCTCCAGATTAGATTCTGCCTCCCTTAACCACTATACAATGCTGGCTGTTATGGCTGGTACATTCAGACATTTATTTAATTTATTTTATTTCATTTGTACACCATCTTTATCCCCAATGAGGTCCCAAAACAGCTTACATCATTCCTCTCTCTTCTATTTTTTTCCCCTAACAACCCAGTGAGGTAGATTAAGCTGAGAATATGTGTCTGGCCCATGATCACCAAGCAAGCCTTCACGGCAGAGTGTGAAAATGGACCTAGGTCTCCCAAATCTTAGTCTAACACTCTTAACTGATATACCAAGCTAGCTCTCACATCTTAAATTAAAGGTATACCAGACTGACTGAAGATTATCAGTGGGTGTCTGAGGCCAAGGAGCAGACATGTAGAGAACTCCACAAATTTTATATGGCCTAATTTATCACATCCCTAACAATCACTATGAGAGTGCTGAACCCTCAATAGGCTGAATAATATCTCTGAGGCCCTTTTCGCATGGCGGAAAGGGTGCCTCTCCACTGGCAGAAATTATGCTGGTGGAGGGGAGGGGGCCATTCGCACAGGAGCGTGCGAGGAAGCGGCCCCCTGCAGGAGAGTGTGCAGTAAGTGGCCCTCTTTTCTGCATCCCCCTCACCTCGATCCCTCCAAGCGTCTGAAGTCTGGAGGGCTGCAAGGGACCACCCACTGCTGGCCCTCTGACCTCCAGGGGTCAGGAGGGCAGCGTGCAGGTGGAGTCTCAAGCAAGCCCTCCAGACCGGCTGGAGGATCGGGGTAGAGGAGATGTTTGAGGGAGGACGGGAAAGTGGCATCTTCTGTGCCGTGCTGTTCGCACTGCGCCAATGGGAAGGCAGCGCTTTCCAAAAACCTCCCTCGGGAAGGGAGATGGAAAGCGGCACCTTCACACCGCTTGGGACCAAACAGGACGGTGCTGCTGCAATGCGAACAGCTCCCCAGGTACCGGTGTTTTTCCATTCCTGGGCCGCTGTTTTTGGCCCCGTGCGGAAAGAGCTATAGAGAGTTGAGGTGATGGGAGAATTGAATTCACTTGGTAAATCTTCAAGGTGTTACAATAACGGTTGCCCTATAATTTGTGGGTTTTAATATATGCATTGTATGGTATGATTCACTTTTCTAATTTGATAAAAACTTTTTTAAAAAAAACCCACCAATGGGATATTTTAAACCATTATGAAAAACCGACGAATCTGTCAAATTAAGTATAAGAGTGCACGTTATTATTAAGAAAAAAAAATCGCCAAACTTTGCAACTATCTTTATATAATAAATGGCGAGAGGCTTCCCATCTTGAGAATTTTGCTTACTTCAGATGATTCCATCTCAATGAACAAGGTCAAGTAATGGATGAAGACAAGATAAGAACAAAATAGTTTCAGGTTCGACATAGTTTTTACAGAAGGGGACTCCAAGATTGTAAACGTTCATCTTATTGGAAAAAAAAGAAAAGAAAGATGTCTTTAAAAAAGTAAAGGTGATGGGGAAAGTTATAAATATTTTATTCATTTATTTTATTTATTTATTTCCTAGGTTTCTATACCGCCCCATCCCCGAAGGGCTCTGGGCGGTGTACAACATAAAATTCCTACAATGTCAGGTAAAGGAGCAATCATATGAAACACAGTAAACAATTAACGTCGCTCCATCCAGTTAATAATCACTAAAATACACTGAAATGCCATTTAAGCAGCGGTTAATACAATCAAATGATTAAATGATTAAATAATTAAATGATTAAATAATTAAATAATTAAATAATTAAATAATTAAATAAGAGGCATCCAGAAAAACCCACCTTTAAAACCTTCCCCAAAAAGGGAGAGCAGCGGGCCCCTCAATATGAGGGTTACCCTGATGTAAACAGCACAGGGAGCAGGGAGGGGCATTTTAAGAACCATATACCAAAAATAATACACTAGTGGTACTGGTGGTCAAAAATGTTATCACAGTCAAATTATGGTGCCTCAGAGAATTTTCAAGGCAAGAGATATTCAGAGGAGTCTGCCATTGCTTTGGCAGGAACATATGGGAGAAGATTTGGTTCCAGGTCATGTAGTACTTTCAGTGTCAAAGTCAAAAACTTGAGTTGGGAGTGGATGGGTAGCCAGTGTAATTGTTATAATACTTGGGTCACATGCTCCTAATGGCTGGGCCCAGAGCAGCAGTCTGACATTCCACAGTAGCTGCAGTGTCTGAACGCTTTTCAAGGATAGCCCCAAGTACAGATGTTTATGGTCCCCATTTTAACAGCAGTCTTTCCAGTTCAATTCCTTCACACACACATCAAAGCCACACCATGGTGTATCAAAATACCGCACACTGTGCTCATTTGGTGATCAACTGATGTCAGGTCAGTAAGCATGTCTTGGATTGGCTAGTACCATCATCTTCATGAATTAGATTTGCAAGGCTGGCATCAAAATTATATGCTTGGTTCTCAGGATGTCCCTCAGGGGTCGTCTCAGTTTGTCATGCAATTTAGGGATGCCCAATGAGTCAAGTAGTTAAAGGACAGTAACGGTGACCATGTTGAAGTCTTTAACTTTTTGTAGTTCCAACACATGAATTAATCTTCATTCCGACAATCAAATAGGCTATTTATCCTCTATGCTTCATTATTTATTATAGCTAATTGTTACAGACACAACTTTGAAGGAGGGAAGTAAGCCAGGTTCCATTCCCACTTGCCAAAGGGAGCTGCTATTTTGTCCCTCCGTGGCAGTGCATTTGAGCTGGCAACTAGCCAATTGGCAGGTCTCATTACTTTGCATCTGCCCTTTCCTAGAAGTCCCAGTTGTTGACCCTTTGTTTATGGGACCCAAAATAACAATGAGACCAATCCTCAAGAGAAATCTGATCAGTCTTGTCAAAAAACAAAAACAAAACACCACCTAAATGCCTCCAGATTCTCTTGGAATGCTTCTTTAGCTGAAACCTGGTGGCAATTTGGGACTGCTGAAAAACCCTACTGAAATTTGCTGCTGTTTTGAAAACTCTTTTTTTGCCTCAATCAAAATGCATTAGTAGGAATCTCCACGTTTGCCTTGAATTTTACCCTAGGCATTGTTCAGAAGCAATCAACCAAACCTTTTTCCCCCCACTCAAAGGAAAAACCCCTTATGATCTCGATTCCTGTTTTCCTACATCAAAACCATTCAGTCTTAAGGGCACGTTTTTCAAGTGACACTATCCTCTGAGAAACCCCTGCGTGTCTCCTATGAAACCCTTGTGAGTCACAGAAGATTCTGGGATATAATCTAAAGTTCATATTCAGTTCATTCAGGCCCTGCAATGGCCCTGTTCAATGTCACTGTAGTCCTATATCAGCTTAAAGCGCATTCTGAAATACTCTAACATGCTGTTTCTCTTGCATACTGCATGAGAAACAGTACTACCTGTCATTAAGTGGATCTTGACTTCTGTTTCTCACTGAGGAGCCCATAGCAAACCAGTGAGAAACTCTGGAACACAGTTTGAAAGCCATTTTCCTACAGAGTACAGAAGCATCATATTCTTCCTGCTGATCGGATGTTAACCCAGTACAGGATATAGGAACTGATCTTGCTTGCTCAAAACACAACTGTCAGGCACATATTTTATGTAGCTGACAAAGTGATGGTTCCTGATAATCTTCAAAATTCAGGAAAGTGCAGGCCTGTAATATGGGAAGGGATCCATTTATAGAACACAACAGGCATGTAATCTTTGATAGCATGAATGTTCTCCCTGAGGGAAAAGTGTGAGAGAATATTGTATGTGAAATCAGCTTCCTGCTTAGAGGTAAATGTTGAGAATTAGCGAGCAGTCTCTCTAATACTTAAGGATCTAATCCATGGACAATGCCAAATTAAGACTGCTGATTTCAGCCATTTGAATGCTTTGACCACATACCAAACAGGCCTTTTTAAAATCTCTAATAAAAACCCCCCTCCTCAGACTGTGAGCAGGTAACATAATTCCATATCATTCTGTCATTAACAGCTGAACTCACAAAAGGAGTCTGAAGTTATAATAAGATCAAGTCACCGACAGGAATTAACAAAGGCAAAAGTAATTCATAGTTATAACCGATAAGAGTCACTCATTTATTACATCAGGTTTGGTTACATTGTTGGAAGAAAAAGTTCCTTGGTGGTCTAAGAAGCATCTTGTGACGAGGCAAACAAAGACAAGCAAATGAGCCATTTTAAGATGGACAAGATACGCTCCTTGAGCTTGTAGGTCCCCCAATACAGAAGTGGACCTCCTGTTGCAGGGCCTTGACTTCCACTGCCATTTGGAAGGCTTTCAAGAGAAAAAAGAATAATAATAGAAAAATTATTGTTGCATCCATGAACCCAGAGTTTTCACTGAATTCTGGAGCAGAATGATGTCAGTTCTAAGGTTTGGTCCAGAAATGACATCATACCATTGATGTGATACCAACTTTCATGTCCCTGCCTCACAGTTTCATTCAAGTTGGTAGTCATTAGCTGGCAAACCTGCTAGGCCATGCCAATAATCAGACTACCACGTTCAAAAACAGCTGAGCTTTCTAGGGAGTCTTCCAAGGCAGTCCAGTGCCAAGGGCATTACAGTACATGTATTACATGTGTATCTGCTTAAAATAACAGATATGAAGAATATCACATTATTATGACCTATAGTTGCATCCATTACCTTAGCTCACAGAGTGAATAGCATATTATTATTATTATTATTATTATTATTATTATTATTATTATTATTATTATTATTATTATTATTATTACTATTATTATTACTATTATTATTGTATACCGCCCTCCCCCGAAGGGCTCTGGGCGGTGCACAACGTATTGATATATATAAGTAGAGCACAGTTTAAAACATAGCAAAATACAACTATAATAACTCATATATGGCTCTATTAGGATTAAACAATTAAAACCCCTATTAAAACACAGCATTCCAGTATACACTATCTCATCTGACAGGTAAAACCCTCCCAAGAGGAGGCAGTAGGGACCATCAGAAGGGTGGACCACTTAAAAAAGGGGGGTGCATCAGCGGCCGGTCGCTCCAAAAGCCCAGTTGAACAATTCAATCTTCCAGGCCCTGTGGAACTCACCAAGGTCCCTCAGGGCCTGGACAGCTGGCAGAAGGGTGTTCAACCAGGCAGGGGCCAGGGCTATAAAGGCCCTGGCCCGAGTGGAGGCCAGCCGCATCATTGAGGCGCCAGAGACCACCAGCAGGTTGGCCTCCTGTTTTTGTCACAGATTTTTCACAGATATAGCCAGAAATATAGGGGAACAGGTCTTGGATTTGACCAAAGAAATCATACAACTGTTCACAGAAATTGAGCTAACTTGGCTTCCCAGTCAAGTATTCCAAAAAGATTCTGGAGACCTAGAAGACAACAGTCTTGGAAAGGGAAAAGGAAAAAAAAAAGTAATAATGTAATTATATGGCATTATGTAGATTAGAATCCATATAGCCTGTTATCAATAGACTGAAAGGGATCTCCAGTCTTCAGAGAAGGATGCAGCATCTTATATATATAACCCCCCCTCACCATGCCTTTCAGTCCTCAGTTAAACCTTAAACCCCAGCCTTTGTCACAAGCAATTTGTCCTCTCCTTGAGTTTTCTACACTAACTCTAAAGTAAGACGGCCTCCACCCCACCCCCAGTTCTCTAAGAAACTGTAGTGAAAGTGTCTAAATTTAGAACACAACGGAAGTAACAATTAAAGCTTCCTCCACCCGCTATGTAATTGTTGCGCCCGTCGATCTCCTCCCAATAACCAGACTTAGGTTCACATAAACTGATTTACTGAATCAGTGTAAATGAATAAGTACACGGCAGAGTTTCTTTGCTGGTTCTAGCAGGTTCACACTTTACTGGTTCTAGCAGGTTCACACCTCGCAATGCACCCCTCCCTCTAACAGTTTTCTTAAAAGTGACAGCTATCTCAGGCCACGCAGTTCCTCCAAGGTCAGGACTCTGATAAGGACCCAGGTGCTGTTTGGCTGTGGGAAGGAACAGTTACTAGTAATGTCTAAACAAAACAAGCACAAGCAGAAACACGAATTGAATCATGCCACAGTCTCCCCAACTCCCCTGGGCGCCCAGGGCAAGACCAAAGGGGGTCTTGCCCTTGACAGTAATCCATTTTCATTACTGTTTTGCAAAAGGAGACTCAGATCACATTTTTAGGATCACAGGTTGGTAGGTGGCAATTCCAAGGAAAAAAACAAGATTGTTTACAAACAAATCCCAGACTTAGAAATTCTGAGAGGCTATTCTTAGGAAGACCTCTAGTGCCTGCCATGTTGCTCAGTTGCCTGGGTTTTATCTGGAACTTGGACCTATATCTCTGGGTTGGGACATTCTTGGAGGTTTTGAGGGGGAGGGGATATGGAGCCTGAGGAGGGTAGGTTTAGGGCAGGGGTAGGGAACCTGCGGCTCTCCAGATGTTCAGGAACTACAATTCCCATCAACCCCTACCAATTGGCCATGCTGACAGAGGCTGATGAAAATTGTAGTTCCTGAACATCTGGAGAGCCGCAGGTTCCCTACCCCTGGTTTAGGGGAAGGGGCGTCAGCAAAATATAACACCAGAGCAGCCACATTCTCAGAGGAAACTGATTTTTGACATACGGAGATCAGTTGTAATTCCAAGTGATCTCCCCACATGGAAGTTGGCAACTTGTTAAACCCTACCCTATTTGGCCCATTAGCTGATCCAAGTTCACAGCTTTCAGTTTTAAAGAAAGTCTCAAGGGAAGTTCTGGCAATGATAGACAGGTAAGAGAAGAAATGAACGATGCTTTACTTTCTAGTTGAAACCAGCTACTTCTTCTGAGCTTGCCTTAATGGTGGGCCTGAAGCAGCAGCAGCAGCAGCAAGAATCTGGCTTCTAAATACAATTGCCAATCTCTTGGCATTACGGTTGCTCTCCAGGCAACAGAAATCAGTTTTTCTAGAGAAAATCACTGCCTTGGAGAGTGGGCAGTATGACATTTACCTTCCCCTCCCCAAACCCTGCTCTCTTTAGACTCTACTTCCAATATCTCCAGGTATTATCCATCCCAGAGCTGGCAACCCTATTTCTAAAAGTAAGTAATTGTAAGGAGAGATGTCTTCTTGGAAATGCCCACACTATTCAAAAAAAGGCAACAATCATGCAATAAAAATGGAGTCTCTCTCTTTAAATATATTAAAGGTCAGCGTTCATAAGTCCCTGATATTTGCATTGGAAAGCTGTGGAGCTTGAAAAGATTTTGGCTTATCCAAAAATCTAAATAAAATGGGCTGATTTGTAATTTTCAGCATAGCCTAGTTTTTCCTTTTCCTTGTTTCTTAAAAACAAACAGGATTCAGCAATGCTTCGAATGGTCACAAAAACGCTGAGGTCCACTCCACCTTTACTGTAGGACACTCTTTCTTCTAGTTGTACATTAAATGCGAGAGAGAGAGAGAGAGAGAGAGTCTTATTCCTGTTTTCAGTATTCTGAGGCTCTTTACCATATGCTCGGATTGGGTATGCCCATAGAAAGCATATTTGAGTTCTGCAAACTTGGGGTTGAGCTGAAACCGCAATATTGTTGGCTGATGGTAATAAATCAATCATTTCACCATATTTTTGGGCTTCAGTTAACTGGCTGAGTTTTTGAGCTAATCCATTAAGAGATGTTATTATGAAATGACCTATTAAGATACTTGTTTTGCAGTGAGTTCTTTAGTTGTCTGTGCCAAGAAAAAATTGCTAGGAAATAAGTTTTTACAGTAAGAGCTCAGCAGTGGAATCAGCTGCCTGGGGAGGTGGTGAGTTCCCTCTCACTGGCAGTCCTCTAGCAGTAGTTGGGGATGTTCTATCTAGGCTGATCCAGCATTAAGCAGGGGGTTGGACCAGATGACCTGTATTTGTACTTCCAACTCTATTTCTATTTCTATGAGTTGAGATTTTTTTCAGTCTGACAAAATGCACACCTCTTTGAAAGTCAGTCCCATTTAAACTAAGGTAAGAATTTCTTCTAGGTGGCGATTGAATGTTAAGCTATGGCCTGTTCAAGTTTCATGGAATCATGGAAACCAGTGGAACCCTATTGAAATCAATAGGATGGCTTATTCATGATAATGTAACTATCAGTATGAAAAATATTAGCTGCCATTTCCCCCCCTAAATTTCTAAAAGTTAAAAAAATTTAAAAAGCCCATTTTTCCCTTCTCCATATATTATTGGTCAGAGATACGCAAAATAAACCAAAAATATATTAGTTTATGTTGATTCTTAGAAAACGTTTTTATTTGTTGCCTTGGTATTTCTGGACAACTAGAAAATATTCAATGTGTCCTTTTCTGATTCTTGTTCCCTTTCTTTGCCTCAGTTGCTTCAGTAAATGTATTCAGTGTCCTTCCATCTATTTTGTGCGAATTTTAATAACTTTTGCTCTTTAAAAAAAATCTTTGTAATGCAAATGGATTCTAGCACAAAAATTACCTGTGTGTGCCACTGCCTCATGTTCTCAAAGTCATTTGACATTTCACATACCATTATTTATGAACAGATTCATCCATGTGAATATATCCCATCATGTCTTCTTTTATCCAGAATTTATAGGGAGAAACACACACACACGCACACACATGCAATAAGAAAAACTGTTCCGATGTACCTATCTGCCTGAGAAACAATTAAGTGACTTGTCTTTTTGACAATAAAGTATCTCTGTGGAGTTTTGTGCAGAATGCACAGTCTCTTCCTTTCTCTCTTTCTGACACACACACACACACACATACAATAATGTCAGGCACTATATTTTGGGGAGACTTAGTTTCCCATGAAAGCAATAATTGGACAGATTATACATTTCAAATGCAGTACTCTCTATGCTGTCATAGAATATCTGTTCTTGGAAGAAGGAGAATTTTATGGTAGATTTGTTGGCATGCCTTTAAGATGGTCCACCATTTGTTTACATTTTGCTGGTGTAGATATGCAGATATTTGGCATCCATCTAAAATCCAATATTTGTCTCCGGGCAGAATAACGAATTAGAATCTTCCAGTTTTATTTTATTCTAGTCTGTTAGATTTATATCCCACCTTTTCTTGGCCAAAGCCCAAGTCAAGGCTGCTTCCAACGAAGAAGAAGAAGAAGAAGAAGAAGAAGAAGAAGAAGAAGGAGGAGGAGGAGGAGGAGGAGGAGGAGAAGGAGGAGGAGGAGGAGGTGGTGGTGGTGGTGGTGGTAGGTGGAGCCAACAGAGTTCCAATGAATTGTGACAAGCCAAGGTCACCCAGCAGGAATGTAGGAGTGGGGAAACAAATCTTGTGAACCTGATAAGTGCCACTCATATGGAGGAGTGGGGAATCAAGCCTGGTTCTTCAGATAAGAGTGTATCTACTCTTAACCACCACACCACACTATACTCTCCCTCCCCAAGTCTATTACTAAGCTTTGTTGTTTCCTGACACAAAGTACAGATTAGGACAAGCTCCAGAAACGTGACTACCAGTTAAATAGCACAGTTCAAAATCATATGAAACAAAAACTTTAAAAGGAAGAGGGGAGATGGAGTTCTTTTTGAAATCTTTCCCTGGGTCTCCTAAGGGACCCTTGAGCTATTCTGCAGCAGCTGTTGATACACGGGTAGTTCACAAGCTATTTGTTGGAGACTCCCATTCTAAGGTTTCTGTGAAGATTACTATTTGGTGATACAAATCCTGTTGCTGGATTCGGATGGTTATTTTTTTTAAAAGATTTTCCACGAAATAACAGTGCACTATGCAAAGCTAAACCTGTTCAGAATCAATGGGTTTACTGTTTTCAAGATGGCACCGCAAGTCTCTTGCCTAATAATTAAAGTAAAAATTAACCCGTTGGAGTAAATTGCATTGGTTCAATCACTAGCAGCAAATGTCCTGGAAAGGACCAAGGGACGCGTGACATGTATGACGCTTAAGCTGAACATTCTCCAAAACTGAATTTCCGCAAGCCATCTGAATGACCTAAATCACTGGGAAATAGGTTTCGAAATGAGGCAAGAACCTTAACCTTTGTGGGATGACTTCTCCAACTGGGGCTTTTGCCACCCCTGTCACCCACTCCAACTGGTCACTTTGCTACCAGCCATTGCTGAATGAAGAGAGAATTTGGGGAAAACTATAACAATGGTGATGGAGGAGGTGGATGCCATGCCAACTTTGACTTTCCTCTTGTCAGCCACCTGAGACAAAGGATACTTATCTCAGGACAGATACTAATGTTCTACCCCTTACCATTTCTTCCCTGCTTTAATCAAGCTGATTTCATTTCCCATTTTACCTTTACATCCTGATACATTCCTTTGCGACACCCTCACACTTTCTGAATGGGACTTAGCTGTCCCGATGGTATTTGCTGTCCGAGGGTGGAATTCCCTAGGCAACTTTCTTATTCAAAGATCACGCCACACTTTTGGCTGGGGTAAATCAATTGGCCATAGCCATTCTTTATTAATCATGCAGAAGCATGAGACCAAGCAGGGGTCTTGATCTGGATAACTAACATCACAGCGAAGCCCCTGCAGGTGGATGCCCTGTACAGCAGCTTTGCTCCATTGTGGGGCTCTGCCGGGCGGACGCTCCTGGCAAAAGGTGCTCCCCAGATGCCCTGTTTGGCAGGGAGGTTGCCTCTTGCCACTGTCTATCATTCCTGAGGGTAGGGATAGCTCCCTAGCTCCCCTCCCTTGGCCTTTCCAGATCAATACCCATGCGCCAAAACCCGCCGATGGCTATGACAAGGTAACATGCATTAACAATTGCTCGAAAACAGGGAGAGGTGGGTTGGCAAATCACTAGCTGGTCCAAGCACATGGCCAGCATGAAGATAGCATGCTCCTTTAAAGGCTCGGTCTGACCCTCCCCTTTTTTGATGTGGCCAGCCGGCAGCCGCTGTGTTGGTGCTGCCCTAACCTAGCATGGCCATTTGGCTGCTTCCGCCCTTACTGAGGCTGGAATCAGCTCGTGCCCTACCCACCCCAAGCAGCAAGCGCGGCCCGTGGTGATTCACAGCCATCTATGACGTCTTTGGCTTCTAAAAGCTCATGTCCCCCCAAACCTTCTTGCTCTCTAAAGTGTTGGTGGACTCCAAGACAGCTGTTCTATCCTCTCAAATATGGCTGCCAGCTCCCGGTTGGTAAACACCTGGAGATTTTGGGGGTGGACCAGTGGTGAGATTCAAATAATTTAACAACCAGTTCCAAACTTCCAGTGGTGGGACTCAGTGGTGGGATTACTACCAGTTCTCTGAACTAGAAAAAAAATTAGCTACCGGTTCTACCAAAGTGGTGTGTATAGGCTGAATTCCACCACTGAGGTGGACCCTCAGAAGGGTGGGTTTTGGGGAATGGGCAAACTTCAGTGGAGTACATGTCATAGAATCAACCTTCCAAAGATGCCAGTGGCGTAGGAGGTTAAGAGCTCATGTATCTAATCTGGAGGAACCGGGTTTGATTCCCCGCTCTGCCGCCTGAGCTGTGGAGGCTTATCTGGGGAATTCAGATTAGCCTGGGCACTCCCACACACGCCAGCTGGGTGACCTTGGGATAGTCACAGCTTTTTGGAGCTCTCTCAGCCCCACCTACCTCACAGGGTGTTTGTTGTGAGGGGGGAAGGGCAAGGAGATTGTAAGCCCCTTTGAGTCTCCTGCAGGAGGGAAAGGGGGATATAAATCCAAACTCCTCCTCCTCCTCCTCCTCCTCCTCCTCCTCCTCCTCCTCCTCCTCCTCTTCTTCTTCTTCTTCTTCTTCTTCTTCTTCTTCTTCTTCTTCTTCTTCTTCTTCTTCTTCTTCTTCTTCTTCTTCTTCTTCTTCTTCTTCTTCTTCTTCTAGGGGAAATGATCTGTTACCAGGAGATCAGTTGTCATAGTGGGAGACTATGTAGCATCTCCAGTTATCACAGGCAGACTGGCAACTTTACTCTGAAACCATCTGTAAACAAAAGCTTGCACTCACAACTGGCTATGTTGCTTACTTCTAGCCAAGAAAAAATTGCAATACAATGTAGGCTAAGGTTCAGAAATGCCCGGCTTTTGTGCTGCCCCGAACAGCGTTTGTTAAGCAGCATTTTTTTTAAATGTGGCAATTTTTTTTGATCGACCGGCAAGAGTAAATTCAAATTAAGAAAGATCAGCGTGTTTAAAATAAACACCCAAAAACCCACCTCGTCTGTATGCTTCTGTGATTTCCAACCCATCCCAACAGCATAAATCTAGGCAGGTGCGTGGCCCTAAATGACATTTTTCTACAACAAAATCCACCAACTACCGTTCACTCTGAATGCTGCAGATAATTAATCTAATTTTCCCTGTGCTTCATTTTGTGTTCTATTAGTTTTCTTATTCAAACTTTCAAGTCACAAATCTAATTTAGAAGTTCTTTAACTGGCCTAATGGGGTAATGTGTTCCATCTGCATGGGGAGTTTAGCAACGTGGAATACGGATGGAATACTAATTTGTTCCTCAGTGAGCACAGTGTTTGACGGACAAATAGTACCTGCCCTAAACACCAGTCGACTACAGAAAGTTTCGAAAAAGCACAAGGGCTGATATTGGACTTACGGCAAAGAGGAGATGGTGAACTGTGAAGAATGCTGGGAATCACAGCACGCCTGGTTGTCAATTAGCACTCAGCTCTACTGTGAGGCCAGTGACATTTCTAGGGAACATAACTTGCCTCTTTTAAAAGCATTGCACTGGCTGCTGATTTCTTTCGGGGCCCAATTAAATGCTGGTGTTCCCTTGAAGTCCGCTAGATTGCTGAGATCTTCCATGGAGGCTTGAAGCATCTGAACTCACCTTCCAAAGTGAGTTCTTTGTGACTTCTTGCTTCAAAGACTCCCTCTCTGCATCAGGTTGCCTGGCACAAACTCTTCTACATTTTTTTTTGCACCTAGTGAAAGAAATTGTTGATTGATTATTTATAGGCTGCTCATTCCATACACAATGCTCATTTGGGTGTTGGGTGGCTCTTCAGAGGAATGGTGAAGATGACAGCCACAGATGTGGGCAAAATGTTAGGAACAACAGACCACAGAAACACAGCCTGGAAAACCCATACCACCCACCTGATTCCAGTTGTGAAAGCCTTTCACAATACGTTGCTTATTTGTTTTGTCCCACAATTTTGTTGAGGTTTTTTTTTTGGTTTGCTTGCCATTATTATCTTACCATTTTGGGGTGGTCACAGCTAACATGGCAATGCTGTAGAGTTTTCAAGGCAAGAGATATTTGGAGGTGGTTTCCAGTTGGCTGCCTCCATGTGGGTTGAGAGATTTCTGAGAGAACTGTGACTGGCTGTTAGGGGGATGCTATCTGGGTGATTAAGGTGCATTCCTAATCCTATGTAACCAATTGAAATAACAACCCAATGCTGCTCAAGAGATATATTTAACCAGTAATAGGTAACCACTGCCCTCTGTGCATTCTTTCCTTGATCTTTACTTTATGGCTTCACACACTTTGTAGAAAACTAGGCTTCCCCAGGCACCGCTGTCCCATGAGAAAAGAATTACATCTGTTAACTCATAGGGGCAGGAAACCAGGTGACTCTCTCGCCATTTGCTGCCGACCTTGGCTCCAAAGACTGTTTTTCACAAATTCTTGGGAAAGTGGGAGGGGAGCTTTCAGTGGGGCATGAAGGGGGTTGGGAATGGCAGCTTTGCCTGAACTTGATTTCACCAAGTATGGTACTTGAATGCCTCATCAATAAATGCCAATGATCAACATTTCACAGTCTGTTTATTGGCTCAAGGTTCCAAGACCTAACATGGGCCCAAAGTTACCCAGCAGCCTTTATGTGGAGGAGTGGGGAATCAAACCCAGTTTTCCAGATTAGAGTCTGCTGTACTCTTAACTACTGCATCACACAGGCTTTTTTCCATTTTGTACTGACTTAAATTTGTTAGCATTTTTATTGTTGCTGAGAGACTTGTTGACTTTTTTCTCCTGTCACTGATTACCTAATAAACCACCAGCTGATTGTATTACTGATTTTTATAATTGAAGTAGGTTAGTTATTTAGTTAATTAAATTAATATTTTGTCAGGAAATTAGTTAATTTGTCTTTGCCTATGTTGGCTGATATAACTAACTGTTCTTTCTTTTTGAAGATTTGTTTTTTATGTGACTTTATTAGAATTGCGGTGTATTATTCTAACTTGTAAGCTGTAGTCTGAGAGTGTGGGTTATTGATATAAATCAATAAAATAAACTGTGCTTGGTACTCAGGAGTTCAGATGTTGCGAATAGAGTTAGCTTTTTGCTCACTGACAATTATGTCAGTGACTAACAATCATATGGGTTTCATATGCATTTCAGTTTGTTCAGCCTTTCTCAGTGGTCAGTACATTTTACTCGTTGATGTCCCACATCAAGAAACACATGAAATTATATATCAGATTAAGTGTGGGCCAATCTTAATGGTGCAAAATCCATGATTTTGGTTACAAGAAAACATCTGGACACACATAACATAAGGTTTTTCATTAACATACCATAATACATGTGAGGTCCATTTCTGGATGTGTTATTGTTATAATAATGTTTCTATGAATGATCACTGAGGAAGGCTGAACAAGCTGCAACATGTATGTGTAAGGCTGAACATCACTCAGACAAAGTCAACGTAAAAAAAAGAACTTTATTGATTTGGGTCGCCCTAGCTCATAAGAACATAAGAACATAAGAACTAGCCTGCTGGATCAGACCAGAGTCCATCTAGTCCAGCATTCTGCTACTCGCAGTGACCCACCAGGTGCCTTTGGGAGCTCACATGCAGGATGTGAAAGCAATGGCCTTCTGCTGCTGCTCCTGAGCACCTGGTCTGCTGGCATTTGCAATCTCAGATCAAGGAGGATCAAGATTGGTAGCCATAGATCGACTTCTCCTCCATAAATCTGTCCAAGCCCTTTTTAAAGCTATCCAGGTTAGTGGCCATCACCAGCAGCATATTCCAAACACCAATCACATGTTGTGTGAAGAAGTGTTTCCTTTTATTAGTCCTAATTCTTCCCCCCAGCATTTTCAATGAATGCCCCCTGGTTCTAGTCAACATTTTCTACCCCATGCATAATGTTATAGACTTCAATCATATCCCCCCTCAGACGTCTCCTCTCCAAACTAAAGAGTCCCAAACGCTGCAGCCTCTCCTCATAAGGAAGGTGCTCCAATTCCTCAATCATCCTTGTTGCCCTTCTCTGCCCTTTTTCTATCTCTTCAATATCCTTTTTGAGATGTGGTGACCAGAACTGAACACAGTACTCCAAGTGCAGTCACACCACAGCTTTATATAAGGGCATGACAATCTTTGCAGTTTTATTCTCAATTCCTTTCCTAATGATCCCCAGCATAGAGTTTGCCTTTTTCACAGCTGCCATGCATTGAGTTGACATTCCCATGGAACTATCAACTAAGACGCCCAAATCCCTTTCCTGTTCTGTGACTGATAGCACTGATCCTAACTCTTTAAGAACTCTTGGGTGAATGCAATATGGGCCAGGGGATTTGGTAGCATTTAGTTTATCAGTGGGCCAGGGGATGCAATCTGGGTCAGCTCCAGGGTGCTGGAACTGAGGATTCTTGTCCTCAGTTCCAGTATTTATTCTATTTACAAAAACAGACAGCAACCAATCAGCTTTTCCCCTCCCCCCAGTTCCTGGTCTCTCATTGGTTCTGACGGAGCTACATAGTTTCATTTTGCCATAGCTCCTCAGCTTGGTTTCCTGCTCCAACACAAAAAGGCGGGAGCTGGTGATTGCTGGGAATTGTAGTCCTGACAGTATGGCCCTTTGTAGGTCACTGACATAATTGTATCAACAACATAATTGTATCGATACATAATTGTATCGAGCCCTTCGGGGAAGAGGCGGCCTATACGTTTAATGAATAAATAAACAAACAGTGTTTGAGACATGTACTACAATTTCCACTGATTTTTAAAGGTTTACCCTGAAATTTGGGCCTAGTGTTTTTACCTAACTTCATTGTGTACACAATATAATAAATATGTTTATTTTGGTATAGATTTTAAAGGTTTTCAGCTCAACCTTTGCAGTTCTCTGTGTTGTCTTGGTTGAATTCTTCTTTTCCCTTTTCAGGGTTAGATTCTATGCAACATTACAACAGCATATTCATATTGTGCTGATGAATTAGTTGACGGATTGGCTAAATAGAACATGATGGGCTTCCTAAATGTCTTTTAAATTGTTGGGTCTCCCAAGTGAATAGTCACGATGGAATTTCCTGTAATTCATAAACTTTGAATGTCCAGGTCTATGCAGGAAGTTTAGAAAACACGGATTATGTTTTGTTCTCCCACACCCGGTTACTTACATAAACCCAACTGGAACTATTTGGCCAGAAATGAGAGTGATGTCATCAATCTTAGAAAAGAATAGATTATGGCGGAGCTTGATTAAGACAAAGGCAAGCAGATGGGTTCAGATCCTTAAGGGCGAAGCTTTTGCAGTCTCTGAAGGGGACTCGACAGGTGGGAACCCCTACATTAAACTGCCTGTGAGTTATAAACACTGACAAATTGGTTTCTCTCTCCCGCATCACCTCACGGACATCAGGTAGAGAATGTTCCAGCAAAGAGGTGTGTCTTTATGTTTCACCAGCACAAAGTTTATTCCGAGAACAGCAGGGAGAGAAGGGCAAAAGAGGGGAAAGAAGAGAATGTCAGAATTCTGGCAGCATCTGCAGTTACTAAACTATTATTTTGCACAAAATGTCATTACCGTTTTGTCTTAAATTAATGCAATTTATCAGACCATAAAAGAATCCCCTTCCATATAAATGGCTGCTTTCCAGGAACTGCTATTGGGCTGTTGATTACAATACATTCTGACACTGTTGACAGTTTAATAATCCTCATATTCCACACCTAGCTATGTTCTGAAGTGTGTCCCTGCCTTGCTGAACATTTGCTCCTGGGAAAAGGCACTGAAGTTTGGTGAACTGGAAAGATAATAAAGCAGGTTGATGTGGGCGGGCGGGATAGAAATCGTATCTGTGCTAGACAAACTTGTTGTTCAGTTACATTGGATAAAGTTTTAATATCAGCATTCCAAAAATTAAATAGTTCTTAAAAAGAAAAGTAATAAACCAACCATCCGAATCTTTTCTTTTTTCCATCCTCCATTGCAATAACCCAACAGAAGGAAAATAACCTCAGAAAAGGTGTCGTGCCAAGATTTCGGAGACTTGATTTTCAGGACATTTGTTATTCCACAGGTGTGAAAATGTTTAGGAGTAAAACGAAGCCTTCTGCTCTTGCCCGCCTTTTGTTGTCAGATTTTGCTCCCCAGTCTGTGCTGAGGGAGGGTGCGGGGAGATAGAACCCAATAATTTGGTCAAGGAAGATGGGATGAAGCTCCTCTTTGGGACTGGAAGCAGAACCGTGGATGATTCCATGCAGGCCAAATATCATGGATTCAGGGAGGTGAAAAAAAGGGGGTTTTTTTGGGGGGGGGAGTTCACACAGAACTCATCCCCAAATGCTTCTAACCTGTTATATTTGGCCGAAACCCAATTAAAGTTGCAAAATCAGCTACTTTTCTCCCCTTTAACTCAGGTTTCAGATGCTTCAACTGCTTGCCTGTGCAAACTATGGCCATTTTCCAGGAGACCACCATTATAGTGGATTCTCTAAGTAGCTGCCATTTTGTGCCAGGATGTGCGTGTGTGGGATTCTCGGGTGGGGGGATTCTCGGATTCAGAGTTCACAGGGAAACACAGCATTTCCTGTGTGAACCATGCCACATCCTGATGTTGGGGGCCCTGCACCCACTGTTCAAATGGTGACACAGACAACACAGGTTCATTTAACCCAGTGGTTCTCAACCTTCCTAATGCCGCAACCCTTTCATACAGTTCCTCATGTTGTGGTGACCCCCAACCCTAACACTTATCCATTTTACAGATGGAAAACACTGATGCAGAGAGTCTTAGGTGACCCCTGTGAAAGGGTTGTTCGACCCCCAAAGGGGTCCCGACCCACAGGTTGAGAACCACTTATTTTAACCTGTTTGTGTTGCCTGTACAGAATGGGCCTAGGTTGCATCTCCAGAGAAACTGCTTAAGGGGGAGGAGGAGGAGGAAGAAGAAGAAGAGTTGGATTTATATCCCACCTTTTTCTCCTGTAAGGAGACTCAAGGTGGCTTACAAGCTCCTTTCCCTTCCTTTCCCCACAGCAGACACCTTGTGAGTTAGGTGGGGCTGAGAGCTCAGAAGAACTGTGACTAGCCGAAGGTCACCCAGCTCAACTGGCTGTGTTGGAGTGCACATGCTAATCTGAATTCCCCAGATAAGCCTTCACAACTCAAGTGGCAGAGTGGGGAATCAAATCCGGTTCTCCGGGTTAGAGTGCACCTGCTCTTAGCCACACGCCACTGCTGCACTACGAAGAAACACATGATAAAAATCATAAAACATCAGACTTTTTTGGTGGTGGTGGAAAGTGCTGTTAAGTCACAGCTGACTTATGGTGGACCCCTGGAAGTTTTTCAAGGCAAGGGATGTTTGCCTCTGTGAAGCAACCCTGGCTTTCCCCTGCATAGTGATCCTAGATTAACTTCCTTGGTTGTCTCCCATTTAAGTATTAACCATGGTCAAATTGCTTAGCTCCCAAAATCTGACAAGATGAGACTATACAGGATCACACTTTTAAATTCCTGGGATTGCTTCAATCTCCCTATTTTCAGAGACTTCAGACTTTCACCTCACATAATCAAACCACACATTTGTATCCACTAAAATTTTCTTACCACTTCTCCTCCTCTCCAGCAGCAAGACAATTTATCTCCGAGCTGCTTGATACAATTTATTTGATGTGTCCTCCCCCATTTGATCAATTCTTTCTTAATTTTTCCCGTGTTCTTTTTCCCCCAGTGATGCTGCTAGATGAATAAAATTAACCTCTGGCTATTTCTATTCCTACATCCCCAAAGCGTCAGTTTGTGTGATGTGGTCAAGTCAAAGGACAGTGAAATCAATGGCTACTGCTCTAAATTCAGAAGAGCTGTATCGACAGGTGAGTGTGGAAACAGGGAAATTGTTCAATTGCTAACAGCAATTACCTGAAGTACCTGGGAGATTTCTACCCGCCCACCCCCACTATAGTTTAGCAGAGGAAATAAGTGCTGATCAAGTAAAAACTGGACTTTTGTTTGAAGTAACAAATACATAGCTATTTGGGTTCCAGGAATGGACTGAAATTTTCACTTGGGAATTAGTGGGGTCTTAAATCCATATTTCATTGACTCATAACAATGTGCTTGGATATTTGAAATACTGAACACTGAAATTGAAAAGATGTTCACTTCTTGTAAAATTCAACCCACGAGGTTTGATTCCCTCATGTATATATATATATCAACTGAGTTTTGTAAGTTTCCTGGACTGTGTGGCCATGGTCCGGTAGTTTTTGCTCCTAAAATTTCACCTACATCTATGGTTGGCACCTTCAGAGGCATGTCATAGTTAGAGATGTTTCTCTGTGCTGCAGAGAAAAACACATCTTAAGCTGATATATCTCTGAAGATGCCAGCCATAGATGCAGGCAAAATGTTTGGAGCAAAAACTACCAGACCATATTTATTTATTATTTATTTGTCTGTTTACATTTATTCCCCACCTTTTGCCATGATCTCAGAATGGGTTACAATAAAAGTCATTAAAATCTCACACAACATTGGTAAAATCACAATCACTCCCCTTCCTAACCCCCCCATCTAAAATCTTGGGCACTAACCCCACCCACCCCCCTAAAGGGGTGTATGGATACCTCACAGCTCCACCTTCCAGGGGAGAAGTCAACCAAACACTTGGGCAAAGAGAATGGTTTTTGCCAGGAACCAAAACTCCAAGGAAGTAGGCTCCTGGCAAACCTTTGGAGGGAGGGCATTCCACAACATATGGACCACTGTTGAGAAGATCCTATGGCCGTGATGGCGAACCTTTGGCACTTCAGATGTTATGGACTACAATTCCCATCAGCCCCAGCCAGCATGGCAAATTGGCCATGCTGGCAGGGGCTGATGTGAATTGTAGTCCATAACATCTGGAGTGCCAAAGGTTCACCACCACTGCCCTATGTGCAGTGGCGGGATTCAGCAGATTCACACCACTTTGACAGAACTGGTTGTTAAAATGGTGCTTGCAAAAAAAACACAGTTGTTAAATTATTTGAATCCCACCACCGGAACCAGTTGTTAAATTATTTGAATCCCACCACTGCCTATGGGCCACCCCCACCTACTCACCTCTGAAGGAGGTGGGATAGCCAGGTGGGCCTCTGCCTTTGATTTCAGCACCAGGGTAGTAATATATGGCCACACAGCCCATAAAACCCATAACATCTGGGGGAAGAATGTCTTTTTCAAGCTTTGTCTGGGTAGCCAGATGCAGTCTTTTCTGGGTAGGAAAGATCTGGCTACTGTAATGCATGTTCTAGATTAGACAGTGGCGTAGTGCCAAGGGGCACAGGAATGTGCACGATGCACCAGACACGCACCAGTACAGGGGCGTGGGATGGCGTTCCTGGGCATTCTGGGTCATGGCGTGGCAGGTGGGGGTATGGCAGGGCCACCGGGCGCACTCAGGCCCCAGGTGCAGTTCCCCCTAGCTCCAGTCCTGAGATTAGATTACTGATAGCTATAGATACTTTCTAAGTAAGTGAAATAAATCCTCATAACAAGTCAACATGAATAGCTGAGGACTTTAGAAGCAGACCATGTATCACAGATTTCCACAAGTTCTTTTTTATTTGTTCCTCCCCCTTCTTGGTTTTAGACTGAGGCTCCAGTACAGGAACTCATGTCTTTTTAATAGCTTTATAATGTCTTATCACCCTTCTGAGCCCTTGATACAGTATAGACTATACATCTAAACACACACATACACACTAGTATATACATTAATATAAGTCTGGGGGGGGGGGGGAAGCCCAAAATATTAAATATTTAAAACTCCACAAAAGTTCATTTGTAATCAGTTTTATGCATGTTGACTAAATTGATGTTGTGGCAGGTAAGGCAAAATAATATCATCAAGGAATAACATTCCAGCGGCATTCGGAAATTGGATTACGGCCCCCAACTCTTTCTCAACACTTTGTCATAGCTTGCCACTAAATCACTTTATTAGAAATATAAGTGAGGCGCTCAGTAGACGGCCAGCCCCAGTGGAAACATTGGTAACAAATGCAAGAGGAACTAAAGTGCTAATTCAGGACATATGGCACACTATAAATCATAGCAAAACAAACAGAGTAAACTGTGTGGATAAATGGAAGGATAACACAGCGTTCCAAAGAGCCAGAGCAAACAGAGGACCGATACCTTGCACTGAACACATTTATCTGTTTGGTATTTATACTGGAGGCCTGCAGCCAAGAGCTTGGCAGGTTAGTTCGGATCAGAACACGGTGTTCAGTTCTTGCCCTGCCTCCTCAGCTCTGCAGCGAGACGCAGGTGTCGGACTCTCTGCACCGCTGGGGCTCAGAGGGCTCTGACGGACCATCACTGGCCGTAGTTCAGCCGTGCCACAGCAGATGGCAAGGTCATGCATGGTCTGGTGAATCAAGGCCTACAAGAGCTTCTGGGCCAGCTGCTCTCAGATTTACCGTTTACCGTATTGATGATACATGTTCTTTTCTCCTTGATTGACTCCACTATCTTCTTTCCTCCAGATTGCTAGATTTGAAAAAGCACTTTCCAAAATCCCATTGCCTGCCCCTCCCCCTGCTATGGGCCCCTGTTTTCAGCAAAAGCTGTGAGCCTCCCCTGTCCCCAGTAATGACTATTGTTATGGGGAGAGGATAGGGTGGTGTATAGGGAAATCCATTTGTGAGCTCCTTTGAGTCTCCTTACAGGAGAGAAAAGGGGTATCAATCCAAACTCCTCTTTCGCCTCTTCTGCTCTCCCCAGCTTGTGAGGTATGTAAGGCCTGTTTGTGCTGCCTGCCTTTCTGGTTTTCTTGTGTATATACCTGAACATTCTACTACAAATAGCAAAGGGGTGTTTGGGATCTAATTTGTGCTCAGATGTTCTCGTTACCTTCGCTGCTGGTCACTTTGGAGACCCTTCCCTTTGTTTTCTGGTGAGTTAGAATTGCTACAACCAGAGGTGGGATCCAGCAGGTTCTCACAGGTTCCCAAGAGTAGGTTACTAATTATTTGTGTGTGCCAAGAGGGGGTTACTAATTGGTGATTTTGCCACGTGATTTTTGCCTTAGTTACGCCCTCCTTTCAGCAGTAGCGTGCAGAACTTGAAGCAGTCTAGCAGGAGGTGCACCAGCGCGCATGACAGCCTGCGCCTGCGTGCATTCGTTTCCCGCCAAGGACCAGCCCAGCGGCTATGTCCTTGCCACAGCCCCGCCCCTGGAATGCCTGGCCATGCCCCCGTTGTGCCCTGCCCAGCCCCATTGGTGCTACGCCACAGTTTGAATCCCACCACCATGGGAACCTGTTACTAAATTTTTTGGATCCCACCACTGGTTACAACTAAAGAAATCCTTCCTGCCATTGCAAATAGCACAGAGGGGTACTGCACAGTTTTGATTTCCTTCATTTTTGGCACTGCAGCTCCCAGGAACTCCCTGAAACTGTTGACTGGTTTTGAGGCTCCTGGCTTTGTTTTCCAATGAGTTGGGCCTACAGATGGACACACAGGTGGAAAGAGGAACACAAAAGGCAAAGGACACATAGACACCTGCTTTTATCATTGATGTGTGATGGATTCTAAGATGAAGAACTTGGATTTATTCCCTGATTTTCTCTCCTGTAAGGAGACTCAAAGTGCCTTACAAACTCTTCTCCTTGCCTCTCACCCCAACAGACACCTTGTGAGGTAGGTGGGGCTGGGAGAGTTCTGAGAGAACTGTGCCTAGTCCAAGGTCACCCAGAAGGCTTCTTGTGGAGGAGTGGGGAATCAAAACCAGTTTTCCAGATGAGAGTCTGACTGCTCTTAACCACTGCATCATGCTGGTTCTCACTGGAACAATCATTCAGGTGTTGTGCTGTTTGGGAACATATTTCCCCCATTCTTGGCAAAGAAGTATCTGAAATCATGGACATAAGTATTGAGGGGGCTTCAGGACTTCCCTGCTGGGATTTTATGGTGGGGGCATCATTCTACTGAGGCTCACCAACCTCCCGGTAGAGCCTGAATGCTCTTCCAGAATTACAGCTGATCTCCAGTCTGCAGAGATTACCTCTTGTGGGTAAAATGGCTGCTTTGGGGGAGATGGATTATATGACAATATACCTTGCTGAGGTCCTGCCGTCACAACCCCAGACTTGTCCAATAAATGGATCAATATTTTGAGAGCAGAATTTGTATTTTTTGATTGCATGCATAGAAAAGTGGTTGACTTATATTGTCAGAGCTGAATACATTAGAACAGGCAAAACAATATGTTGCCCAGCATAAATATTTCAGGCTCACATCGCACCTCCTACTTTCCCTGTGATGGGAAATTACACGCACACGCACTCACATTCTCTCTCTCTCTCTCTCTCTCTCTCTCTCTCTCTCACTCACTCACACACACACACACACACACATTTCTCAGACAGCGAGAACTTGGGAAGACACCCACTACCCTCCACCGCTCTCTAGCTGCAGAACTGTTACCAAGCAAGATAACAAGCTGGAATGAAATGCAAACAGTTCTCAAGGCTGGTCTGTAAGCACTCTGTAGAAAGAAATATGGCAGGACCCTGGCTAAGACATTAGACACAAAATCATCACAGGGTCATGAAACACACCCTTTCCCCAAATCCTACCCTTGCAAGGATTTACCTGCAAATCTCCAGGAATTCCCCAACCCAGAGTTGGCAACCCGGCCTCATCCAGGGTGCTAACTGACACACCTGCAAAAAGGTGGCGCACCTTTCCAAGGCTGCCCACCTCAGTAGAGGGATTTTTGTGAAAGCCCCGCCAGGCAGTTAAGCATATCTAAACTCTCCCCTTTCCTGCATGAGGTTTGCCTGAAAGGCACCAACAACCCATTTGCTCAGCCCAGCCTTGGGAATCATTACAACACAGTTGTCCATGGAGTTGGTCACTAGCACCATTGCTTAGGATTGGCTTCTCAGTGCTGGAAAATACCTCAAGATTTTGGGGATGGAGCTTGAAGAGGATGGAGTTCGGAATCCTTCTACTTGGACCTCAGAAACATCTGCTAGCTTTGTCAATTTTAGGAATTTATCCGTTAAAAGATGACATTAATTATACATATGCTAGAACCAGGAGGGGAAAAAACTTTAATCATGACAAGGACACAGAGAATAAGTGACGGGAGGAATGAAACCCTGCCCCCCCCCCAAAAAAAAGATTAGAAATGTAGGCATGCCTAAGTCACAAGGACAGAGTAGGTTGCGGGTCACAACTATTCATAAATGTTCTCGAAAGGAAGCAACCAAGAGGCCTATAAATAGAGATGCCGTAAATTGCCACCTCACTGGAGCAGAGTGCTGAATGAATCTCAGGAGCAGCCTCACTCAAGTAAAATAGTTGATCCGATAATTTCCTCTCACCTCAAAGTCAAAAGTGAATGTGAGAGGGGATTTTTTTTCCCCTTTCAGAGCCAAAGCTCTGAGAATGTTTAAGGGAAACTGAAAAGACTTGAGACTAGCCCAAATTATCAGTGTTGTTCCACGCATCCGAGTTATTTTAGGATTTTACCTGACATGAAGGTGCCCAGTGGACGTTCTGAGTGTGATCCCAGGGGGCGAGGGGAAGCAACATTTCCAATTTCCCCCCCATGCCATAGCCTTCATTGGCACCACATAAGTATTAACAACACAGAGATCACAGAAAAATTGGGTTCCATAGTTTAAAATGAAGTTATAAAACTCCAAAGTTGATTCCGCATGGGCCAAAAACAGCAGTGTGAAAATGGTGTGAAAATGGTGTAAAAGGATTTAAAATGGTGTAAAAGGGTTTTTACTGTTTTCACACTGTTTTCACTCCTGTTTTTGGCCCATGCGGAATCAGCCCAAAATACAATATTATTAAAAGAGGGGAAAAAGGAAATAAACTCATCAAATCCGTCCTGGGATCACTTAAAATTATGGGAACTGGAGTAAAGAATCCTAAAGATTAACATCAGGACGAAGCTCAGTGTATTTCTTCTTTTTTGCCAATAAAGGTTGCATGTATGTATGCAATTAAGCCATCTCACTGAATAAGAGCCAGTAACCTTAGGGTCATGGCTGGGTCATTAGAAGTGACAGTTTAAGCAGAATTATACCATTCTAACCCCACTGATTCAGTGGACTAAGCAGGGCATAACTCTGCATAGGATTTCATGTTCACGTGACTGCATGGAATTTCTCACATTTCAGCCTCTCTTTGCACGTGCACATTCAGATGCAGCCTTTAAATGACCAATATTACACATATTGAATTGCCTGCTTTTGTCACATGTTAGAGTTTACAAGAAATATTTGCAAGATTAGCTAGATGAATTGGAAGACGCTAATGGTACACAGAGATATCTGAGTAGTAACTCTCGTGTCAAAAATAGAACTTAAAAAAGCTTCCTTGTATACTAGAAAAGGTGATACTAGAGAAGTGGTTGAGGGATCATGTCGGTAGATGTTGCATTAGAGGTTTAAAGGCACAGGGAAGGAACAGAAAAATATCCCCCTCCCCCCATGGCTTCAGAATTATGAAAATTTTATATCTCTAAGTTGGATGCAACCAAAAAACATGCTGAATAATTGGGACTCTGCTTGTCAGTGGAGGGCAGGGTAGGTGTCAGAATCCCAAAAACTGAAACAAACTCATGTAAAAGAACAGTAGTTTATTGAGTATTGAGGATCTTCTCTGGTCATGCCAGAACTGAGGTTTGCCCATGCAAAACTCAGTAGTTAAAGCAGACTGCACCCCCCCCCCCACATCCTGGGAAAGCATGCCCAAAAGGAACTGTGAAAGAGATAACGGTAAAAACGGCCAGGCACTGACCTTGAGCAGCACCTGGTACAGTATAACATCACACAGAAGACAGTTGAAAGTCAGTTAGAAATGCAATTAACCCATTCCTCCACCCCCAGCATATAGAAAGCAGCAATAGCAAAATCCCCACAATAACAGGCCTCCTGACAGTAGGAGCCAAGCCAGGAGGTGGGAGCACTGTCCAGAGAAAGCAGTGGAAAATGAGATCTTGTGGGACTTTCTTGGGAAATGTTGTGGGACTTTCGAATCCAAACAGACAAAGAGTTGGCAAATAATACACTGAACATCTCAGTGTCCAAGGATAAGTGAATATCATTGACATAGCAGTACCCTGTGACAGCAGAATAATTCATTCATTCATTCATTCATTCATTCATTCATTCATTCATTCATTCATTCATTCATTCATTCATTCATTCATTGGATTTATTAGCCGCTGTCCCCTGGAGGGCTCAGGGCAGCACACAACATAACAAAATTATAATATAACAATATTTAAAATCATACAATACAGAACTTTAAATAAAACCCCCAAACCCTCCCCCCTTAGCCCACTGGAGGCCGGGACAATAAAACTACACTCAGCCCGGCTGGCCAAATGCCTGGCGGAACAGGTCTGTTTTGCAGGCCCTGCAGAAACTCGACAAGTCCCACAGGGCCCTAATTTCCTTTGGGAGCCTGTTCCACCAGAGAGGGGCCAGGACAGTAAAGGCCCTGGCCCTAGTAGAGGCCAGTTGGACATGTTTTAGACCAGGGACCTCTAATAGGTACTCCTCTGAACATGAGAAGGTCACGAAATACTATGATTTGATTTGAAAATAGAGCTTCAGCGTCTCTGGCACAAACCAGCCAGTGGTAACTGGCACTTTGGGTGACACTTGAAAACGCTAGGGCAAAACTTGAAACATCTTCAAATCGACAAAATCAACATCTGTCAAATTTAGAAGGCAGCCCTGCTGGGATCCGCACAAATACTACGCTGATACATTGCAACTTCCTAAGCATCTAGGTGAGGCTCGAATTGTAATGAAAGGCCAACAGTCAGTTAAAGAACTGGCAGCTGTGATATCAAACATAGTACTTAATGTCTCACTCTTCGTCCTCTTCATGAATAAGCTGAAATATCAGAAGATCCATTTAGCATTTGCAAACTGTAAAGACATTGAAATCAAGTTTTCAGTGTGATCATTCATTAAAACAAAATACAGTGAAAGCTTGCTTCTCAAACAGTTACCCTGAAATTTGTTTACATGGCCATTGCAGTAAGTGGCAGATAGTGTTAAATTTGTTCCTACCATCTGCAGTATTTTTAAACTCTGAAAAGATTTGGAAGAAGACATATGTTTTGCTTCAGTGTTTTGACATAAAGATAGTAGCAAGTTAATTAATTACAACCGCATATTTGTTGTGGAGAAGTTGTGCCGCTAAATTAAAAACGTAAGACCTTTATCGTGTCAATCATAATGAGATTTGTGTACGGAAATAATTTAAAATGGTGGGTTCACTGACTATTAAAACATGTTTCTGGTACGGTGGATTAAAATGTTTACACTAATCCTGTGATTCTCTGATTTCTTAGGCTCCACCAAGCCTACTGAATTTGCTCTGGGGTAAATTGTTAGAAGATTGCAGTCTCTTTTAAATTCTCATTAAGCATGGTGAACCATCTCAGTTTGAATGAGTAGAGATAATTCCATTTACATCAGTATTTAAATAAGGCTTGCGAGTTATCTGTTCCATTAGAAAATGTAAGTAGTTTACCCTACATCAGAGCCAGTGTTGTGTAGTGGTTAAGAGCGGTGGACTCTTATCTGGTGAACTGGATTTGTTTCCCTGCTCCTACACATGAAGCCTGCTGGGTGATCTTGGACTAGTCACAGTTCTTTCAGAACTCTCTCAGCCCCACCTGCCTCACAAGATGTCTGTTGGAGTGAGAGACAAGGAAAGGAATTTGTAAGGCACTTTGAGTCTCCTTACAGGAGAGAAAATCAGGGAATAAATCCAAGTTCTCCAGAGTTAAGAAAAGAATGAAGATCCGGCGGGCTTGACAGAAAAAGCCCGGCGGAACAGCTCTGTTTTGCAGGCCCTACAGGAGTGGTGGCACTCAGAGCCCTCTCTGTGGGCACATGCAAACAGAGCCACACACACACACACACACACCCCATCTAGGCTGGCCTGTGCCACTGGGCTCGATTATTAGCATTAAACCAAAGACCTAGTTTTGGGGAAGCAGTGTAACCCGGGTCGTTTCCCCACTTACCTGCTGCTGCGCGCTACTCTCCCCTAGTAGCGCGGGGTCCCCCGGCACTCCCCACTACAAGGGCGGCAACAATGCAGCCACCCCGACACTGCTGCGCCCCCTCAGTGCGCGTCATTCCTGGCACTCCTCAAAACGGCGCCTTTTGATGACCCCGCACTCTGGGGAAGCCCGGGAGTGTGCCAGAAATGACGCGTGCTGGGAGTAGCGCGCAGCAAAGGGTGGTCGAGGTAAGTGGGGAAACAACCCCTGTTAAGCGCTGTTAAACCGCACTGATTTTCATGTGAACAACTAAAGCCCAATCCTTTACCTGGGAGTAAGCTTGGTTGCTGGCAATGGGGCTTGCTTCTGAGTAAACCCTCCTAGGGTCATGATTCACCCGTGGGAAGAGTTGCACGGTTGCTTCAAAGCAAAGCCACCGACTACCACCAAGCTTACTCTCGAGTGACGCTCGCCTTGGCGCCAACTGTGTTTTCTAAACTAAAACCTCAGTGTTCAGGTTAAATTGTCGTGTTGGCACTTTGCGACAAATAAGTGGGTTTTGGGTTGCAATTTGGGCACTCGATCTCGAAAAGGTTCGCTATCACTGCCCTACAGAATTGCAACAGACTCCGGATGTCACCAGGGAGAATATTCCGCCAGGGCCGTAAAAGCCGCATGTAGATATTAAACAGCATTGGTGAAAGGACAGCCCCCTGCGGCACCCCACATCTAATTGGGTGATGCTCAGAGACCTCTCCTACCAACACCACAAGCTGCTCATGACCCTGAAGGTACAAAGCATGTGTCTTTCACATCATGTGCTACTAATTCGTAATTCCTACTAGCTCGGGACTTTTTGCATGCCAACCAAATGCTCTACCACTGAGCCACAGGCCCTCCCCCATGTTACCACTCCCCCCATGTTACACAGAGCCACAGTGAAGGGTGTTTCTCCAAGCTTATTAGCCACAATGTATATTAATTTCAGTACACTGAATTTTCCCTTCCTGCTTTATCAGATTTTTTTTCCCTGTTCCATCCCCTGTGAAGTGTTGACGCTTTCTGAAAAATGGCACTTCTATGATTCATTCACAACATATGCCAAGACATGCCAGCACAGGAGTTTATTTATCATTAATAAAGTGCCCACTCCATGCACAAGATGACAAATATCTTTACACGGGACATGATTTTATTTTTCACTTGGAAATGAATACAACCATGGACAGACAGGAACATCTCCAAGTCTGCTTCTAGGCCAGTCTGCTCAGCCAGATGATCTACGCAGCCAGGTCTCCCACACCTGCAAGGTATGGAGTTTCTATTAATCATTCAACAAATATAGTTTTCACCATATCTCCACTGCAGGAACTAGCTGTGAATAAAGAAAAGAAAATTGTGAAGAAAGCAGATTCACTCCTCAAAGACGATTTCATACTTAAAAAAAAACACCCTCCTAATTTTAGAAAGGCTTGGGAGTTTGCAATAACCTACATTTGTTATTATTTCATTTGTGCTGTGACCCCTTTGTCCTTTGCCCACCCCATCATAGAAATTCTATGCAGCATGTGAATGAACATATGAGAAATTGGCTAGAATGTGCTTGCTGGTCTGTCCTCAATTGGGTTGCCAACCTCCACGTGAGTCATGGTATAAACCATGGATAGGTGCACCTGTAGAGGTATGCAATAATAACCGTACCAATGGCTCAAAACTCAGTTATAATGTATTGTTTTTAATTAATAAATATTTTGTCAGATAACAGTCTCTGGGCGATTCTGCACACGAGTAAAATAGGTTCGACCCAGTTCCCTGAGAAGGGTACCAACCTAGGTCAAAGCCGTTGTTGTTCCCCACTGCAACCAGCTTGATCCCAGCTCGGAGGGCGGAATCATCCTGTGCCTCTTCGCCGCTCCATTCCGATTGGCTACTGTTCTATGGCCATGTTCCGTCTATCCCCACACATGTTATTAAAAAAACTGCCACAGGAATGGTGGGACGAAGGTGGCGTTTTTTGATTGGCCAGCTGTACGCATGCCCAAAACACTCAGCTGTGATTGGCTGAAAGAGGGACTCCTGGCACCAGAGATTCCGCACTTTACTGGAATTGAGCTGAGTTCGAGCGTCGTTCCCTGAAAAAGTAGTAGTTCCCAACTGAGTTGGAAATTTGACTGTTACACGGGGCGAAACTGGTACAAAACCACGTTGATCCCAGTGGCTGTGCCGAGCACTTAGGTCGAACACAGCTCAAACTTAGGTTGATAACGCAAGTGCGGAATCGACCTCTGTGTATCATTTAACCATTCATTTTCAAAATCAACAGCAAAATTTTTTTCACAGGACTTATACACCTCTAAACTTTGTTGTTGTTGTTTTTACAGAGGCAGCAACATATATACCTCTCCTTTCAAAATAACAAACATCAAAGTATTGTAGGGTTAGAAGACCCCTTGGGTTGGGTCATACCTCATCACAAGGACTTCATTTGCCCCTTTCTGTGTAAAGAGAGTTTCAACATAACACCTGGAATGAACTCAACAACTAACCTAGATGCATAAATGAGGGCCTGGAAATCTCCCACAATTACAATTTTTTCTCCAGACTACAGAGATCAGTTCCCAGGGGGGAAATGGCTGCTTTGGAGGGTGGATACTATGGCACCATTCATTTTTCAGGTCCCTCCCCTCTGCAAGCCCCACAGTCAGGCACACAGGTAAGGGGGGGGGGTCACAGGTTCAAACCCCTCCCATTATATGTCCAGCTTGCTTGAAACAATGCATGGAATGGAACAGCTGGAAAGTCAGCTCAGTCACTGAACCCACTCCATAAAAAATCTATACTTACGGCTCAGTGACTGAACAGTTCAGTCACTGAACCCACCCCATAAAAGATCTATACCTAACCCTAACTGCCCACAGTCCCCAGGCTCCACCCAATTTGGCATTGTCAACTTTAGTTCTCAACTTCTGGAACTTGTGTCTCTTCACTGATGTGTTTCCTGAAAAGCAGGAAAGCTTTATCACCCAGCTTCTTTTCTGTTCATTAGTCATGACACGAGAACCAGCTTTTTGTCAAGCAGTTTCTTGGGCCGTTTTTGCATGGCATAATTTTACTGATGTTGAGCCACGATCATATATACCTGGGCTTTTTATCCTGGTTCCTCCACTGAGGCTTTTTTATCCTGGTTCCTCCTTTTTTATCCTCTCCACTTCTGCCCAGGAGCAGAGTAAGAAATGTTTCAGTTTGTTCTGCACAAGTTGCACTTCTTGGTATTTACTTCGGAAGCATGTCTGGGCATGCCCAGTGACCCGCATTCTGATTTGCTGTTGCTTGTGAGTGGCAGCTTGAGTGGACCACAGGCAGGGAGGCTGCTGGGCAGGGAAAATAAACTTGGTCTGCTCCCGATTGGTGTTTTTGCATAAGTGCTGTGGGAATGGAACAAATGTGTTTTTAATGGTTTAAAATAAGATTCTGCTGCCAGAGGGAAAAAGCCAATGAATAGGCCTGCTAATTGATTTAAAATAAAGCTTGTACTGAAGAAAAATAGATGAAGTGATTGTTCTGATTGGCTGTCGCTTTTGAGTGACAGCTAAAAGGACCTGTGAGCCTGCCCAGTTTCCCACGCTCTGATTGGCTGCTGTTTTTGAGTGGCAGCTTGAATGGACAATCAGGTGGCTGGGCGGGAAAAATAAACCAGTTCTGCTCCTGTTTGTCTTTTGCACAGCACAGGCAACAAGCAGTCACACCAGGACTTTTTAAAAGAATCTCCAAACTGCTGATTTTTGAAAATCCCAGGCTAAGGTAAATACCATGGGGCAACACCAGGGCAGACCTTTGGGAGCCAGCTTTGTGCTGCTTTGGGAGCCATGCATAATTCCTGGCTGCACAGGGACAGTTTCCATGCTCACTGTGACAGATTAGGGCATTAGGCTATTAAAAGGTTAATTAGCAAAGGTGCAGTTAGACTGGACAAGAGCACCCCAGAGATAACTAGAGTGCAACCTGATTGGCTGGGCTGTAATGCTATAGCTGGTAGCCACAGATAGGGTGCGCTGTCTGCTATAAAAGCAGGAAGAAGCCTGTTAGAAAGCAGTTGGGGGAATTGAGGGAACCGAGAGTCTAAGAAGCAGACTGAGAGTCAGTGTGACTCAAAGAGAACCCTGTGATTTCCTCAGTCAGTCAAAGGAGATAGTGTCTAAGGCACAGGTGTCAAACTCACAGCCCTCCAGATGGTATGGACTACAGTCCCCATCATCCCCTGCCAGCATGATGCTGGCAGGGGATGATGGGAACTGTAGTCCATAACATCTGGAGAACTGCGAGTGAAACCTATGGTCTAAGGGCAAAGAGAGCCAGAGACCAAAGGGGATAAGGCCAAGGGGATCTGTATCCTCAAAGATCTCAGACTGAGGGGAGACAGCCTTGTTTTCACAAGAGGCGAGAGGCCTGGTGGGTGGGAAACAAGAGGACTTGTAACCGAAACAGCCAAACAAACTGCTTGCTTTGTAACCATTAAGAATTGCCTAAAGTAATGCTTATGTGCCTCTCTGAACCATCATCCTGAGAAGACTATTAAATAAAAATCCAGTTTGTGTTTTAAACTTTCAAAAGCCTCTCTATACGTTCCATTTACTTCAGCTGATGGTGGCAGCATTTGAAAACAATAGTTTCAGTTTCCCTGACGGGATTTCTGTTAAAAAGCCGGTTGTGTGTGTGTGCGCACGTGTGAGTTGAGGGGAGTGCCTTAAGCCAACAAATTTAGCTACCCAAATATCAACCTTCAGGAACAGGCTTCACTCTCTTTTGGGGGCCTCTGTTTGCCCTCAGGGATTGGGTGTTACACTGTTACACTCTGTTACACTCACCCTGGGATATTTTGACCATGCAAAAGTGGCCTTGGTTCACCATCTCTTCGAGCTGTTTGGGGGTTTCTTCTTGGTTACTCAGATTGTGCAGTGCAATTGGACCTGAGCAACCCCCCCCCCCCCATCAGTAAAAAATGGGTTTAGGTTACAGATAGGGGCTACCCTTTTGGGGACCCAAAGCATTGGATCCCCTGAACCAAACTTTACCAAACGTGGGTGCTTTTACCAAGAGAGCCTTCCAAAGCCACCCTGCAAGTTTGGTGCCTCTATTTTGAAAAATTCCCCTCTGAAGACACCCCCAGAAATCCCCCAGATTCTCCTGTTCAGTGTGCATAACAGGGATCAGCTTCTGTCATCTGCAACTACTTCTAGACTGGGTATGAGAAGGTGCACCCATTCTGACATCAGCTGCAGGTACACCCGGGGCTGCCTCTTGTGAGGAATTTTGGGAAGACACTTTGCCCCATGGCTTGTCGGTCCTGCCGCTGCTTGCCATGTAGATGAAGAGTGAACAAATCAATCCACCTGCCAACAATTATAAATCAACTTTTTAAAAAAGAAAGTCATATCATTTGTTGTTTGAGTCAAATGTTTGTTGTTTGAGTCAAACGTTATCATCAGGATTTGAGGCTAGCTATGCAGTCAGAGTACTCATGCTATTTCACAAATATACAATGGATGCACAATGATCTTCTATCTTCAATGGAAATCTATCTGTGGCATTGTATGGGGTCCAGTCTTATACCACACTCACACGAGTAAACTATCCTCTGCAAACTGTGAAATGCACTGCCCAGTTTATCTGCTGAACATAAAATCCAAATTACCTCTCCCACACAAACTGATCACATGATTTGCAAATTTGGAATGTGATTCTGCTAGTTGCCTGGGGAAATAAAACAAAATGTGGTTGAGTTTCCAGCACGAAGGTGACGTGAATCAGGGCTTTATTACCAATTCAAATGTTCATTCCTAGCCTATCCTTTTCTATAATGACATGGTGGTGTGGTTGGTGCTGGAACATTTCCCACCGACAAAAGCTCTGCGGAGGGAAAGCAAAACGAAAAATATCTCATAATGCCATCAAACATACATTTATCACTGTCTGCTTTTCTTCCCCTTTTCCTCTCCCCTCCCCACAGAAAAGAGTCCGTCGACAAATTAATTTTGTCTGGGTGGTTGTGATTTTTTTTTTGAAGCAAACAAGCAAAATGGATTTGGGGAATGTTCTTGTTAACTCAGCGAAGCACACGGTTCACAGATTGCCAAAAGCAGCTTTTCCAAAGGCTACACGCCAGTTGCTTAGCTGATTTGTTTTGCTGTGTCTCTTCCCGGCGTTGCTTTTGATTCTGAATGCATATAATTAGTATAATTATCAGTGCCCCCGTGCCCGTGGAAGCTAATAATTGTGACTGCACTCCCATCCGGCATTTCTGAAACTGATCACAAGGCACATTTTACGTCTTTGGCAAAAAGTGGCCATCAGGTGGCATGAGGTATGAATAACAAATGCCCCCATAAACCCTGAACGCAGACTGATGGTGCCAGAGATTTAAACGGTGTTCTTTCACATTTCTCCCAGTCTGCATCCTACTTCAAATGCCCTTTCCCCTTGATAGGAATCTGGGGTGACTCAAACTGGCTGTGTGGTTTTTTTTTTTTTGGGGGGGGGGGTTCCCTGACCCAATGTGTTCACTGCACTTAGATGGCAGCTGCAGGGAATGACAAATCCAAGGGAGCCCTGTCCCCTCCCCCTTCCATTATGAGAGGTTGAAGGAGCCCCTGCAGCGAGTTACTGACCTAACTTTGGAGCAGCCCGTGCGGTATTCCAAGCACGTGTTGCTCCTAAGTTATGTAAATAAAATTATGTTATGTAACTAACTCCTTCCCAGGGGCTGTTTCAACTTCTGAAAATAACACGGGGGACAGGCGTCTCTCCTGCTCCCACACCACCTTTCAGAGTCAGGAAACATGAGTTGACTCTTGTCCAGAAACTCAACATCCAATTTGGCCGTAAATATGCTGTATCCAGGAGACTTTCAGCAGACTTTCTTGTGACCCCAACAGGTTGTGATCCTTACTGGTCCAGCCGCAGCTTTTTCAGTCTTCTCTTAGTGCTTCCCCTTGCTTATTTGGGTTTAATGCTACATATTTTAAGTGTCCTAAATTAATTTAACTTTACTCACAACATGGGATTTCTCCGAAACTGAGTGCCTCAAACTGCCACGTGAGCTCAGACCTTTCAAATAGCAGTATTTCAAATAGTGCCCTGGGCAAAGAGGAAAGGTGGGGAGCAAATGTTTCAACCAATAAAATCAATGAAAATAAGAAGTTTGCATCAGTTGGTGGGGTTCAACATGACAGCTGGCCAGGTAGCTCCTATTGGCACCTGCTCACAATTTATTGGCTTGCATGGGTCATGTTTGCTAGCAAGGAAAGTTCTCACACATTTAATATTAGCTGCCTTTTTATTGCATGTGTTGATTTTCACCTGCATAGCCAAAAGTATTGCTCAGTAAATAGTGTCCATCATGTTTGGATGTGTCCAGCATTTGCTGAATCAAACGACAACTCCCAAGCAATTGTAGGGTAAAGCACGGACTATTGCGGTGCAGTTTAGAACACTTGATTGATACAATCAGGGTTTGGGAATCAGGCAAGCAAAATGAAGAAGAAAAGAAGGAGGAGGAGGAGTTTGGATTTATACCCTGCCTTTCTCTCTTGTAAGAAGTCTCAAAGGGTTTTACAAACTCCTTCCCCTTCCTCTCCCCACAACAGGCACCTTGTGAGGTAGGTGGGGCTGAGAGAGTTTGGAGAGAACTGTGACTAGCCCAAGGTCATTCCTGCTGGAGCAGGAAAAAAAATCTTGTTCATTAGATAAGAGTTCACTGCTAATGTGGAGGAGTGAGGAATCAAACCCTGTTCTCCAGGTTAGAGTCTGCAATATGAGAGGGCTGCAGTACTAGAGAGAAGACCCTCAGGTGATTCACCCAACTCCTGTAGGTCCGAGATAATTTAGGCAAGCCCTAAAAGGGTCCAGAAGTTTGAGCTGACTAGTGATCAATACACGTTCAGTTAAATTAGACTCTGGAATCACAAATGTTGGCGGTTTAGCTTACAGACAACTTCATTCTTCTTCTTCCTCTTCCTCCTCTTATTTTCTTCTTCTGTTTTCGGTATCAGTGTATGTTGCTCAGGTTGTGAGGACTGGAAGGTGGCCTTTTTCATAACCTGAAAGTCTGTTGGCTGACTATTCCTTTGTTATGTTCAGTACTCAGAAAATGGTTGCTGGTTGATCATGGATGTTGTTAGAAGAGAATCCCTTAGTAGCATACTCTCCCTTCTAAGGATATAGTGATGAGTCATCCATTTCCCCCCAAATGATTAAATCAAAATTGAGCAGCAAGCAACTCACAAGGAGACTATACGGTCGCCTACAAAAGTATCAAATGCTAAAAATGAGTAAAAAATGATTGTAAAGCATGACAAAATGTACAAAATTTGACAACAATCCAATAAAGCAGTCAATTTTAGACTAAAAAAGAATTTGGAAGGATTTGGACTCCTTGAAGGCAGGCAAACAGCAAAAGAAGAAGAAGAAAAAACAGATTTGTGCTTTCTTTGGAAACACTTCTTTGGCAATTGTATTTTTTTCTATCAGATGGTTCAGGCTGATGGCAGATGGGGACTGGAATGGCTGTCGGAAAGCTGCGTAAGAACCCACCTGCGAAAAACTGCTACTGTGCAATTTACAACACTTCCAAGCGCTCACCATAAAAGGAACCTTTTTAAGTGTCCAAGGATAATTCTTTGCTGTTTGCAAATTTGAACAGTGGAGCGCACATTTGAATTCCTCACTATTAGGAATTCTCCCTACACCACTCCAATCTGAGTTGCACACATTGCAACACATTTCTTTTGGACATCTTTCATTGGTTTCATTTTTTTTAATGATGCAGCAAAATGATAGAACAAGTCTAGAAGGAAGCAACTGACAGTTGTCTGTCTCCTGTGCTCAGTTTCCTTCAGTTGTGATATATTTCTCTTTCCTGCTGTATGAGGGATACTTCTACAGGGATAGTATTGCTAGGGAGACAATAGTGTAGCCCGGGGATGCCTAGAAAGGACCTGTACTAGTGTTGGTATTGGAAACTCTAGCCATTACAACAATCTAGGGGATTTCTGACCCCTGTGCAGGACATATGGAGGGGAATGTTACTCTAGCTCAATAGTTAAAATGTTTTAAAATGGCGGTGGGGAATAACTCAGCTTGGCAGTGAGAGGTAGGCTAGCAGAGGGATCTTTAGAACAACTATACCAGAAAACGGCTTCAAACGTTCTACAGAGAACACCAGGAGACCAAAATGAATTTAAATATTTTATAGGGTTTTGGTAAAAACAACCATTCAGTGAGATTTGGAAAAGTTTACACACAGTTACTAAGAGATATAAGCAGGGAGGAAAAATAGGTTTGGATGAAAGATTAGGAGGGGAATAGCAGGGACTTATATGTTACCTAGGTTGTAGGTTCAGATGAGAAGTTCTTGAAGAAGGCAAGGATTCATATGACTAGCATATGAATCCGAGTGAAGGACAATATATCGTGACTCAAAACCAACTGGACACAAGAGAGGTTCAGGCTAGTAAAGAGCTGGAACGAGCCAGCAAGCTCGCTAGGAGCTAGCTAGCTAGCCAGCTAGCACCAGAGCTCTAGAGAGAGAGAGAGTGCGAGTGAGCACCAACCTGGAACTTGGGGTGTGCTGTACTTTTATACCCCAGCGCACAGTCTAGGGCAGGAGCTAGGAGCTCTCTTCCTAGAGTTTTTGGATTTCCATGCTGGGATCGCTGGGTTGAGCTAATTAGCAGCTTACCTATTGATTTCTAAATGTCGGGACAGTGGGACCAATTGTCTTGTGATTGAATCAGGGGTAGCCTCAATGGCTTGGGCAAAGTTTCTTTTAAGAGTCTCTGTCCAGGTATGTCATGTAGATTTGGCTGAGGCATGAGTGGTCAGGAAGGAGCAATTGTAAAGGAAGTGATTACTCAAGACAGGGAGACACAATCCTTGTGGCAGGGTGTTACCTAGATCCTTTGTATTGTAGAGACCTGGGCAGGGTGTGGTAATCAAGATATGTCCATGGGGCTTCCAGTCTCTGCTGACTGCATTAACCCTTTTAGCTATTTAATTTTGCTAACAGGCCTTTCTGCACACTTGGCCTGTTTCTGGTTTGGACACTCTGCTACACACACATGGCTGCTGATATTTGCCAGTATATATATATTGTATGAACTAGAAAAATCATATTAAATCCATTATTCCTTAAAGTGGGGTAAAAAGGGTAGGGCAACAGTAAAAAAAGCTCAAAGCAGATAAATAACACCTTCATAATATTCTCCCATGTTCTGCTAGGCTAACAAATGCCAGGGGACAGATGAGTTTACCCAAGGTAGCAAAAATTAACAGAATTTCATTCTTGAGATGAGGAAGAAAATATCAGTAGCTCAGACAGTTAGGAAAGTGTAGGTCAGAGATTTATTCCCAGCTCTTTAAGGGCTTGGTTTTTTGCCATTTTTTATGGTGACCCCATAGAGCTTTCAAGGCAAGAGATGCTCAGAGGTGGTTTCCCGTTGATATTCCTTAGAGATAATGATATCCCATCCAAATACTTGCCAGGGCCGAGGCTGGGAGTGTGTGGATGGTCCAAGGTCACCCAGAAAGTTTCTATGGTAGAGTAGAGATTCGAAGCTGGGTTTCCCAGATCCTAGTCCGACACCTTACCCCTTACCCCCTCACCCTCTATGCCACAGGTGTCAAACTTGCGGCCCTCCAGATGTTCATGAACTACAATTCCCATCAGCCCTTGCCAGTATAGCCAGTGCTCATGTTGGAAGGGACTGATGGGAATTGCAGTTCATGAACATCTGGAGGACCACGAATTTGACACCCCTGCTCTATGCCATGCTGGTTCCCTGTGTTTTTCTAGGTATGACAAAATATCCATCTTCATGGTTGGTGGTCGTCTTGTGGTGTTGTGAAACACAGCTCCACTAAATTTATTATTTAAAAGTTATCTGCTTTATTCATTTCTCCTTCCACTCTGGAGATGAAACCCTGTACTATATTCCGGATACACGATAGTACCTCTGGCACTTGCCAGCTCACTGGTAGATTTGAAGGTTCTCCCAACAAAATTTGGCTGCCTGTCTCTGGTTTATTGCTGCTTAGCCTTAAATCATAAAGTGGAACCCAGAAACGTCTTCCACTCAAGCTCCTGTCATCACATGGCATATTGACAATTAGAACAAAGAAAAATCAGAAGAAAGTGGCACAGAACTAATCCTTACTTCTAATCAATGGCTTCAGTACGTTAGGGATCATGGATTTAGAGGCATCTGTCACAAATGTAACATCATATTTCAACTCAGATTCACAAGCTGCATTTCATTAAAGCAGGGTTAGAACAGGGTTAGAGGGGAACCATAACAGCTGTCCTGGCAGCTTCAGTTTCTTGGGCTACCAGGGAGCAGCTCTATACCAACACAACATTGTAGGGCTAAGGTGGGCTAGAACAACAGCTCCTAACCTTTTTGAGACTGTGGGCACCTCTGGAATGAAGGTACCGGTTGGTAGGGGCTACCACAAACTGGCTGCCACAAGAGGTGAAGCCAGCCACACAATCTCAGGAAGTAACAGTAATGGTAGCTGTTCAACATAGCCGACACAAGCCGTGTTTAACACATTGTTAACACATATTTTCTTGCACAGCTTCCCTTCAGCAGTGCGGTGAAGATCCTTGTGATGTGGGGGCAGCTGCTTCCAAAACCACTTTAAAAATTTGCACAGCCAATCATATCTCTGATGGCCAATCAAATTCCCACCTGGGAAATGCCCTGCCTGACCCCACCCACTCTCTAAAACATTTGGATGGCCCCAGGAAAAGTATCTGTGTTGGGGAAACCTGCACCAGATCATCTGTAGATTACCTCAACTACTTCCTCATTGCCTGCTTTGATGCCAGTCCAGCACTCTCTTTATCGTGGTTCCATGGGGGTGGAATGAATAGGAGGGGAACTTTTCCTTTCCCTTGATCTTGTCTGCCCCTGCTCCTGGCAGTGGCATAAGAAGCAACAAAGGTACATTAATCAAGGCATTTTGTTCACATCATAGACACTATGAAGATGGATATTTTTGATCTCCTTCCACTGCCATTTCCAACTTCAGCATCCCACTATCAACAACACGAGCCTTTATTGGCATACAAAACAGGACAAAATTTTAAAACAAAACAAAGTTAAGAAATGCAGTTAAAATTACCAATTTCCAGTATAAAATTTGCAACAGTTTCACAAAAGAGCACACCAGAGCTGTTCAGGAGATTGGGTATCTTATAACATCCCACTATCTCTGGTCAATTCCGCAATTGCGTTATCGACCTAAGTTCGAGCTGCGTTCGACCTAAGTGCTCCGCACAACCACTGGGATCGACGTGGTTTGTACCAGCTTCGCCCCGTGTAATGGTCAAATTTCTGACTCCAGTTGGGAACTACTACTTTTTCAGGGAACCACACTTGAACTCAGCTCGATTCCAGTAAAGTGTGGAATCTCTGGTGCCAGGAGTCCCCCATTCAGCCAATCACAGCTGAGTGTTTTGGGCATGCGTACAGCTGGCCAATCAAAAAACGCCACCTTCGTCCCTCCATTCCTGTTGCAGTTTTTTTTATAACATGTGTGGGGATAGACGGAACATGTCCGTAGAACAGTAGCCAATTGGAACGGAGCGGCGAAGAGGCACAGGATGATTCCGCCCTCCGAGCTGGGATCAAGCTGGTTGCAGTGGGGAACAACAACGGCTTCGACCTAGGTCAGTACCCTTCTCAGGGAACGGGGTCGAGCCATGTGCGGAATCGCCCTCTGACTGGCGTATGCTGAAAATTCCTGGATGGATGCAACCACCCTGCAGCTGACATTGCTCACCCACTTCATAGCATCTCTGCCGGCCTCAGAGCAGCAGGGAACTGGAGGATGCTTGAGTGGGTTTTGCAAGTTGCTGCTTTGTTCAGATCCCTGGGCCACAGGGACATGGGGGATTTTGCTTCTCTAGTCCTCCTCTTGCCCTCATTTGGATGGCCTGGGCTAGCCTGATTTCATTGTATCTTACAAACTAAGCAGGATTAGCCCTGGTTAGTAGGATGGGAGTCCCCAAAGGAAGTCCAGAGTCGCTAAGCAGAGGCAGGCAAAAGCAAACAACCTCTGTTCCTTTGTTGACTTGAAAACCCTACAGAGTCATCCTGTCAGCTGCGACTTGACAGCCCTTTTCACCAGTTCTTCTTGAATCGATTCGATTGATTGATTTACAGTCGTAGACCAATCATAAACATTGAGTAAAACAACCCAGAATAATAAAATGGAAGGCATTCAAAGGAAGCAAATAAAAATAATAAAAATGTCAACTTGCAATAAAAATTTAGAAAAATAAAAGGAAAATATAGCTAATAAAACGTGAAGGCAAAGCTAAATCCCCCCCCCCCCCCCACTAGCACAAGGACATATTCATTCTAAATAAAGGATCTCCTTACATCTATCTTCCAAGACAGCAGACGGCAAGGCCAAACACCAACTAGGGTAAAGACTCTTCAAGGGGATAGACAGCAGTATGTTAGATACAGAGAATATCTTTTGTCAAAGGGCCTTTCCCCACTTACCTTAAGCCCCACGCTACTTGAGGAGAGTAGCGCGGGGTCCCCCGGCACTCCCCACGAGAGGGGCGGCGACAGTGCAGCCGCCCCGATGCTGCCGCTGTTGCGCCCTCTCAGCACGAGGCATCCCTGGCGCTCTTGCAAAGGGCGCCTTCTGATGACCCTGCCCAGAGCGTGGGGTCGTGGGGACGCCCGGGCACGCGCCAGGGATGCCGCGCGCTGGGAATTGCGCGCAGCAACGGCAGCCGAGGGAAAAGTGGGGAAAGGCCCAGAGAAGACATAAAGCCGGGTGACTTCATTGACTCCTGCTTCGGTTCTTCTCAGGGAAAAAACAAACAAACCCAGCTCTGGAAGTGGCAGGAATCATTGGTTCACCCCTGAAGGCAACAGCTAGAAAACACAAACAGATAGGATCTGAAACCCTAATTTAAAATTGGTTTATTAACCATTATTAGCCTTAATGTGCTTAACATATTAAACACTATCAGTCTTAACTGCCACAGCTAGAGAGCAAAGCATTTGTCAAGGCGAACTAGGATTTCAGTGATATTATGTGAGCTGAATCGTGGCTTTAAGATACATTCAGCGTGATGACATAGTTACAGTTTCACACAAGGATCGGGGAGAGCCAAGTTTGAATCCCCACTCTGCTGCTGTGGGAGACGGAAGCTTGCTGAGTGACCCAGTCACGTGTCCTTAGCCTAACCTACCTCACAGGGATGTATTGAAGATAAAATGGAGTGCAGGAGAAGGATGTAAGCTACTTGGGTCCATGTTGGGGAAGAAGGTGGGGAATAAATGAATAAATAAATTCACATAATAATTGTAGTTAAAATCAACCATAGTTTCATGTTTTGTGTGAACTCAGCCATTTAGTGTATGAAAAAATGAGCAATGAAAGAAGGAGAAGGAGAAGAGGAGGAGGGAGTAGTAGTAGTAGTAGTAGTAGTAGTAGTAGTAGTAGTAGTAGTAGTAGTAGTAGTTTGGATTTATACTCCATCTTACTCCTCCCATCCTCTCCCCACAACGACCACTTTGTGAGGTAGATGAGGCTGAGATACCTCTGAGAGAACTGCAACTAATCCAAGGTCACCCAGCAAACGTCATGTGTAACAGCAGGGAAACAAACCTGGTTTACCAGATTAGACTCCACTACTCATGTGGAGAAGTGGGGAATCAAACCTGGTTCTCCAGATTAGAGTCCACCCCTCGTAACCACCACAGATGAAAAAGAAAAGAAGAGAAAACACAAAGTTCACATGTCATCTTGGTTCCATCTCAACTCGGTCCCATTTACACAAAGTTCACATCTCAGCTTGGTCCAAGAGAGTCAAGTCATTTTCTTTCTTGCTTGGTGTGGCTGCATCCGGATGAGCTGTGAAATCATTTCAGCTTTGACATGATCCCTGCCTTTCTGTGACAGTTTGTGTCTGCACTAAATAGCAGACTTTTGCCTGCCAGCATTTCTTCAGGTCAAAGCGCACACGTGTCGGTGGAACATTTCAATTGGGGTTAGGAGAAAAGCACCAGCTTAGATCGTATCTGGCATCTCTTTCTTCACAAAACTCCCCCCAGGTGTCTATCTCATCTTCAAGTGTTATCTGATCCCGGCACGACTCAGCAGGTCTGGACTCATTAGAAAGTTCATTTCGGAAAGGGAGAACTCGGCCCCTTGTCTATCAAGTAAATAACTACAAGCGGCGCAGCTAATCAGCCAGTCAGATCTCGAGCTTCTCAGAAAGCTGTATGCTTCCTGAATCGCTCTACCCTTTTCAATAAGCCGAATGAGCCACCGGAGCACTGCAGAGATGCTGGGGGCCGTTTTTGGGCTGCATTCAAACAGCTGGAGATGCGTTTAGAAGCTGTCTATGACACAACACTGGATCAGGTGGCATTGGTTGGATGAATTTGCCCTTACAGAAGAAAGTTTTGCTGCTCAATTGGGAAGGGTTCCTACTGATTTGCTGGATTTGTTTATCACATTCGTACATCAGTGTTCCCCCCCCCCATGTTATTTTTCAAAATATTCAGAATATTAATCCTTTTTCTTCTGTCAAGTCACAGCAGACTTTTCGCGACCCCGTAGGATTCTGAAGGCAAGAGATGTTCAGAGGTGTCATTGCCTTACTCTGCACAGTGACACTGGACTTCCTTGGTGGTTTCCCATCTAAATACTGACCAGGGCTGGTCCTGCTTAGCTTCCAAGATCTAACAAGATCAGGCGAGCTTGGACTATCTAGGTTAGGGCTAATTAGTCCATAGACCAGTCAATTTACTAATTGTAATTGGGTTCCCCAACAGACTGAGGAAGGCAACCATGAAGGAGCTAGAAAAGGTTCTTAAATGGAAGGATGTGTTGGGGGGACAGGTTGAGAGATACTGCAGACAGCCAAAAAGACAAATCAGTAGGTTCTAGATCAGGGGTCGGCGACCTTTACCACCCAAAGAGCCATTTGGGCTCGTTTTCCACGGCCCTGATGATCTACCGAGCTGGAGAGGCAGCTGCGCATGGAGCCTCTTTGGTTTGGCCCCTCCACTCACCTTTCCTTCCAGTGCTGCTCTGGAGGGCTGGAGGGACATGCCCACACTACCCTCCAACCTCCAGGCCATGCGGAGCCGCAGTATAAGGCTGAAAGAGCCATATGCGGCTCTGGAGCCGCAGGTTGCAGACCCCTGTTCTAGATCAAATAAAGTCTGAACACCCCTTAGAAGCTAAAATGGCTAAACTGAGCTTGTTGTGTTTTGGTCACGTTAGGAAAAGACAAGAATGCTTGGAAAAGTGGAAGCTAGCAAGAAAGGAGAAAGACCCAGCGTGGGATGGACTGACTAATTAGAGAGGCCACGGCCCTAAGATTGCGAGACGTGAGAAAGGGTCTAAATGATAGGACATTTCAGAGGTCGTTAATTCATAAGATTGCTGTAAATTGGGATCAGGGGAGCCAAGCCCCACCCCACCAGCCTGCACAGAGGCCAGGAGCATGTCTCGGAGTGTGGGGCCACCCCGCCGCTGAGCCCTGCCTCTGGCCTCTGTGTAAGCCAAGCCCCCGGCCTCCATGCAGGCCAGCAGGGCCTGAGGAGGGCAAAAGGCAGGCTGCATTGAGGCTGGGGGTGGGGCTCAGTGGCGGCAGGTGGTACAAGTGGGGAGCGTGGCTGCACCCTGTCGAGCCCCACTGCCTTCCTCCAGGCTGGCTCGGGAGTTGACCTGCAAGGAGGCGGGGGGCAAGTCTTGGTGGTGTACAGCTGGGGCACTCGCCTTTTGGTCCCCAGTCCAGAGATCCCCAACCTTTTCAAGTCTGTGGGCACCTCTGGGATTTTGACTCCGTGTGGTGACCACAACCAAAAAATGGTTGTCAGGAAATGGCTGCCACAGGAGGCAGACTCAGCCACAGAATAACGGCTACAGCTTACCTTCAGTTGCACAAACAAGATTCTTGTGCTGTGGTGGCAGCTGCTGCCAAAGCAATGTTTTCTTTAAAAAAAATCTTCAGATCAAATCTCCAATGGCCAATTAGAAGCCTTGGTGGGCTAAAGCCCCACCTGGTCTTGCTAAGTTGATACAAATATTGGGCAGGTGCCAGGAATTGCCAGTGCACAATATTGGGGATGCCTGACTTAGCCTGAAGGTCTTGCCTTTCCCTCTTGGATTCATATAATCTTGGATCTGTATTTCTACTTCCATCAAGTTTGTAATAAATCTCCAGCTTGGCAACCCAACATAAAGAGACAACTATTTGAACACCAAAGCTCTTAAGCCACTCCATCAGCATAAGTTTCTTTTTTTCTCCCCACAAATCTGTGCTGGCCAAGCACCATCAAGAGTGTGTATGCACTTCAACAATCTGGTGTCGCTAAGCTGTTGGCTGAAACCTGCTCAAAGAGCCAAATGGTTGAGCTTGTTGGGAGAACAGAGACCTTTCCGAAAAAACTGGATGGTATTGAATTATTTCTAAGCAGACGACGCAGAAGAGGGGAGAAATTAAATCTTGTTAAAATGATTGGAAGTGTTTTGATGGATGCCACTCAACTTTCAATTAGGCTAATTAATATATCATTGATATTATCAGCAATACATTCACAAATGGCATAGGTGCAAATTCACCAAAGAAAAACCTATTTTTTAAACTAATTCAGAATGTTGTCAGGGATCAGGACAGAGTCTTAGCATTTCGGGAGAATCTTTAAATGCACTCCAAGTCAACACTTTTTTCTGACTACTTTAAAGTTTAATTTGTTGCCAATCCTGTGATACGGGCTCTATAATTACCCACTGAATTGAATATTCGAATTCTTCCACAATCCAGTCCTTACATAAACCACAGAAAAATTCCATGATATTAGCTAGATAAAGTCTTAGATTAAATTCTATAGCTTGTTCTGACAGTGTTGGTAATATCATGATTTAGTGCCCCCCAAATCTTACAGGGATAGTGGCTGATTAACCCCATCAGGATCAATTTGGACTGGTATTGATTTTTTTTCCTTGAGAGTTATAAATTGACTTGTAATTGCTTGTCCCAGTCTCTGAAAGCTCCCCATCCCTTCAATTTTTAGCATCTTACCTTGTGGCTGCTGCTACAGAAGACACAGAGGGGAAGAAAAATCATCAATACAATAGCTGATAGTGCAGCCAGGTCAACATGTTAGCAGACTGAGACACCGTTGAAATCCAAGCTAGAGAAGGTCTCCAGACAGCATAAATCTTTCCTTGTACTAAAGACAAAGAATATGAGCATTATCAACATCAGTCAATTTAATCTGAGGGTGTTTTTTATTGATCTGCAGTGGAATAGCTGGACTTCAAAAAGATTTTGGGGGAGGGCAGTAATGAATTTTGTAGAGTCCAAGCTCCTCTTGATTAGCCACTCCTCCATATGAGTGGTGGAGCCTTATCTGGTGAACCAGATTTGCTTCTGCACTCCTACATTCCTGCTGGGTGACCTTGGACTAGTCACTGTTTTTTGGAACTCTCTCATCCCACCTACCTCACAATGAGTTGTGCGGAGAGGAAGAGGGAGGAGTTTGTAAGCTCCTTTGAGTCTCCTTACAGGAGAGAAAAGCAAGATAAAAATCCAAAACCTTCTTCTTCTAAAAAAACCTTACTGCCAGAAAGCCCTCCATATGGCTTAATGGATTTATGCCACACAAGAAGGTGGTGTAAGACCACACCTAGGACCTGCCACAAATCCAGGGTGGAAGCCAACGAATGTCAGCTCCACCTCTGGGCATGCATCTAGCATGCCCCAGCTGTGCTGACAGGGCTGGTGGTGATGCAGGAGCACTGACCCAGTACCCAGTGCCAAGTTTGGGCATGTTGGACAGCCACAGTGTCTGCCCATTGGCAGGTTTGCCCCTCTGCTGGGGGAGGGAAGATCTGCTGGGATGGGCCCATGCCACCTCCACAAGCAGATTTGCCCCACTCTGGATTGATTGTTAGCCATTCTGAGACTCTGGCCCCTTCCGCACATGCAAAATAATGCATTTTCAAACCACTTTCACAACTGTTTGCAAGTGGATTTTGCTATTCCGCACAGCTTCAAAGAGCACTGAAAGCAGTTTGAAAGTGCATTATTCTGCATGTGCGGAATCAGCCTCTGTAAAGATAGAGAAAAGGGGTGTATGAAAACCAACCCATCTTCTTCATCATGATCAGTTACAAGTCCATGTGGAGATCTCTGAGTTCTTATATCCCTGTCAGAAGGTGAGAGGGGTTGTTGAAAAGAAGGAACCCAGGATGCCGAGGGGAGAATTCATGTTTTACTCAGCTAGATTGTTGCAGAGGAAAAATGTGTAGGAGCAAAAAATTAGCATCTGTAGTGAGATGCTACTGCTATACTCCAACATTTTCATGGCTGACCTGGAGCAACACTTCTTCAGCTCCTATGTGTTAACCCCCTGCTTGTACCTGAGATTTACTGGACAATTTCCCACTGGCGATTAATCCTGGGATAATCACCCGAAATATCCAGGTTTCCTTGCAATCTCCCCACTGCCAAACCACAGAACACAGATCAGTCCCGTTTCTGGCACTCCCCCCACCCCTTTTATCATGGGATTTTCCTGGACCTGCACCTTTTTGAAAAAAACACTCCAATGGTAGGTAATAGAAGATGGGGACTACACATTTGAGAGTCCATAACTTTGGCCCCCATGAGCCAAACTTTACCAAACCTGAGTGGTATCATCAGGGGAGTCTCCTACTGATACCACCCAGGTTTTATGAAGTTTGGTCACAGGGGTTCAAAGCTATGGACTCCCAAAGGGGGTGCCCCCATCCCCCATTGTTTCCAATGGGAGCTAATAGGAGATGGGGGCTACACATTTGAGGATCCATAACTTTGGCCCCCATCAACCAAACTTCACCAAACCTGGGTGGCATCATCAGGAGGGTCGCCTAAAGATACTCTGAAAATTTGGTACTGCTAGCTTAACAATTGCACCCCTGACAGCAGACATCCACTCCCAAGGGGCAGGCCTAGACGTCTTCATTAGAAACATACTGCAGTGAGGATGTTGGAACCTGGATGAAAAGGTGCCGATTCTTTTGAAACTTGGCCCCTTCCGCACACGCAAAATAATGCACTTTCAAACCACTCTCACAACTGTTTGCAACTGGATTTTGCTATTCCGCACAGCTTCAAAGAGCACTGAAAGCAGTTTGAAAGTGCATTATTCTGCATGTGCGGAATGAGCCTTGGTTGTATCTAGATTAAATTTTCAGTGCGAATTCGGCCATTGATGACATTTTTTACCTGAGATTTATTGATGACATTTTCCTCATCTGGACACAAGGGAAAGAAGCCCTGGAAAAATTTCATCAGGCCTCCAGCGACTTCCACCCCACTATCAACCTGACCATGAACCAAATCCCAACAGAAGTACACTTTCTAAACACCACAAATTCATAATGGATTGGAAACCAAAGAAGCACCTTATACCATGTTACATTGAAAATCTTCTAAGGCGCCACTGGACTGAAATCCAGCTGTTTTAATCTGAGTCATAATTACCGATGTTTCATGAGTTCATGTACAACCTAATTTCATCCATTTGAGATCCTTGGGGGCAATGAATTTGTACAGCATTGTGAATGCATCTTCTCTGCATGGAGATGTTGTGAGCCATCCAGAGAGCAGATGGTCTTCTTTCAAACAGTCCTCTGTTGGGTACTTAGCACACGTGAGAAATTGTGTACGAAAGGCGAATGAAGTGTAAAGTTGCAGAAACTAAGTCTTTGCCCTCTCAGACATGCGACTTCTTACTGTGTCATTCAAAAGGGAGATCCAGCTCAGCTTGCTTTCTCCTTGTTCTCTAAGGACAAGCCTTGCAGCTTCTACTACACTCTACTTGACAAGACCTTCTCTGATTGTGTGGGACTTCATACATTCAGCAATACAGGGAGAACAGCTTCGCTTTCTGAGCTAAGCATCCACACAGAAAGACTTCAGAACGTGGTTATCCTTTTTTTCCCCTTCAAGAATTCAATATCTTGTCCTGCGATCTCTGCGTGACTTCGTTCAAAGTGGTCCTTTAATTGGCTGGCATTCAAGTTCTCCGCACTAAAGCTGCTACTGCAAAGAAAGCACTGAGACTTCTCAATGGACTTGTCAACAATGCTTACAATGTTCCATTTGAATTCTTTTTTTAAAAAAAGGATGCTTTGCTTGACTGCTTCGTTCCTAAAACCGAGCCTGTTTATAAGAGGCCTGTGGTTTATTTCCACCTCTTCAATTCCAAGCCTCCTTCTCAATTTAAGGGTGTCTCCTATGCACCCATACCCATTAGTTAAATTCAGTGTGGTTCTAGGACAGTCTGGAGCCCATAAAAAGGGGGGGGGAAAGGCAATGAAATGACAGGAAATTAATCTGTGTTGGCAGGGGAAAGGAAAGATGTTTATAAGCTGCTTCGAGTCTCGTTATGGTTGAGAAAAGCAGGGTACAAATGCAAACTCTTCTTCTCTATCTTTATATCAGGAAGCTGCACAGTCTCCATAACACTGCCACGTAGTGGTGAGTGTCCAATATGTCAATCAACCATGAAAGACTCCAATGGAATTAACGATCACTGGTAATTATGATAATGAATGGGTTAGTAGTAATGTATCAAAGTGCTACTGCCCCCAAATTAGTGCCAGGATGCGCTAAGGTTTCCTAAACAAATGCTGGGAAATTTGGAAGGGAGTTCCTGGGGAGGGAGGAGCTTAAGGAACATGTGACGGCACTACTGGATGGCACTCTAGAAACTGCCCCTAATTGCTCTGGTACAGACCATAAAGGCTAGGGAAAACTCCTAGAAAGTTGCTATTTTTTCTCCTGCTCCTATATTTCTCAAAGGAGGAAGATTAAGGCTACGAACTGAGAATTCCGTGTCAGGCCCAGGCAATTCTGCACTTCACCTTAAAATAACTTATTTTTGGAACTTTCAAACCATTATAGGTGGTGCTGTTGAGGCAGATGGAGTGAATCCCACCTAGGCCCTTTCCACACTTGCAAAAAATGTAAAGCAGATGTGGATTAATGCCATGTGGAGCAGCAACCAAAACTTTGTTGCAGATTTTTTCTTACACACTTCAACACATTCCATGGGAAGGTATCCGGTCCTGCATCTGATTCAAGAAAGCTGACATTTCCACACTACCGCAAATTTGAATTGTTCTCGATGTCCTGATTGGCTGTCGCGCACTGCTGGGGTGGGCACTTTTTGAACGCGTTGCCATGTGATATGGCAACGAGAAGATGACACTCCTGTCTTCCTATTGGCTACCGTTATCTCGTGCTTTCTCGTGGGGGTATAACGAGATCTCGGAAACCTTCCTTCCAATTTGCTATCGGGTGCTTGTGCTCCGCATTCCCACACATTAAGCCTTGACTTTTTTTTTGTAAAAAAGAGCATTTTCCAGCAGACCTCCTGGCAACCCAAAAGCATATAGAGAGTTCTTTTTAATTTACAATGGAGTGGCTCTCCACCACTGAGCACAAGACATCCATCACAAACAATGTGTTTTTACTAGCAGCTTTGGCAGGATGTGTGTTTGTGTGTGCCCGCGCTTACTGACCATCAGCACGAAGCAAAGAAAACCTAACCACCCTACAAGCTCTGACCCACAAACCTGGGTAAGCCAGGATCCCACCAGGATCCCAGCAAAGGATGTCCAGTTTCTTCCACACCCAAGCAGCCCCTTCTCAGCAGTGCTGGCACCAATATAAAGTTGAACATGAGCGTTTTGAGTAACAGGTCTTGCTTCTCCAGCATCATTCAGCCCCCACTGTACATCGCCCTCTCCAAGTTGACTAAAGGGCTGCCCCAGGGCATGTGCAGAGTACCCCATGGGTGACGACCTGCCGCCAGTCCCAGCGCGTTCAGGATTAGAGGTGGAGCTGTCAGAAGCATTTGAGCTTCGTTTTTAATCAAATTAAGTACTCGCCCAGCAGCCTGACCCTGTATGCAATGCCCCACGCCAAGCATCCAGGCAGGGGGTGCAATGATTCCCTTCCGCAGCATCTAATCCTGCCCCCTCCCCACGCTGCTCCCCCCAAAGCTAATGAGACAGGTGTCGCCCTCCCCAGCACAGAGGCCAGCCTCACCACCTCCGCCTTGCCGATCAGGCGCCCCCGCGTAACAGCAGGGCGCCCAGCAACCAGCCAGCCAGCCAGGCGGGCCCACGGCAGCCCATGCACCCCGCCGGCGCTGAGCCTGCCCGGGGTTCGCAGCAGAGCTGGGGTGTACCCCGTAGCACCCACCAGCGCCCACGCGCTCTCCCTGCACCAGTGGCCATGACCACGTGCTTCCTCCACCAGCCCGGGAACCAGGCGAGAGGGGCAAAGACTGCAGTGGAGCCACTGGAGGACTCCAGCTGGGGTGCCCAAAAATAAATCCCAGGCAGGGAAAGAAGGAAGGGCAGAGGGGAGGCGAAGGAGGGTGGCTGCACAAAGTCCTTCAATCAGCTTCGCCGGCAGCCACTGACAGCTCGGGGCAGAGGAATTCCTCTGCCCAGCCACCCGCACCTGCGAGCCCTGCCCTGCCTCGCCTGCCTTCCCCAGCACTCTTGGCTGTCCACAGCTCTGCAACATGTGTCATGGCTGCGCAACACAGACAAGCCTCTCCCCGACCCCCCCACCTCCGGTTCCCCAGCCAGACCCTCAAATGCAGCCCCATCCAGATGCCAGCAGGCGAGGCGAGGGGAGGAGGGAGCAGTAGATTTTTTTAAAGGAAATGCCAATAGTATTTAGATAGCCCCCTACCCCTCCACTGTAGCAAAGAATCCCCTTCCTTCTACAAGCGCATCTCCGAAGTACACACTGGTTGCTTCCTCCCCCTCCCGCTCTGTTTTCAAAACCAATTTTCCCCGCTTTGTCTTGTCAAACTTGTGATGTAATGTTGAGGAAGAGATGCAAAGCAGCAGAGTTAATTGGATCAGCATTGATATCATTATATTGGACTAGTGATGTTAAGGTCCAGGCAAAGATACAAATGAGCAGGGGAACTGGGCCAGCTTTGTCAATTTTAAATAGCACTAGTGATGCAGCTCCATCAGTTGTTTTGGCTGCCATTTTGGGCTGATAGCTTGCAGTGGTAGAAATGGAGGCTGAGCTATTTTTGTATTGCTGCTGCAAAATTTAACTGCTCAGCAACAGTAGAGCACAGGCACATAAGAAAAATTGGGGGTGAGTTGTTCTTCTGTGTCACGGATGACCTTCCACCACCTAAGGCAGGGGTAGGGAACCTTTAACACTCAAAGAGCCATTTGGACCCGTTTTCCATGGGAAAAGAAAACACTTGGAGCCGCAAATAATTTTTGACATCTAAAATAAAGAAAACACTGTATATATTGGTTTTTTTTACCTTTTACTCTGCTCATTCTGAGAAGCACATGGATGTGTCCGCCCTGCTGCCTGCAGGGCGGGCAAGGATGGGGCCAGTGGCTTGGCCTCGCCCGCCGCCGGGAAAACGCCTGCCCCGCTCCAACGCCCAGGCGGGGCAGTGAGAAGCCCACGGCGTGGCCAAGCCTGACATGGGCAGTTGAATAGCCAGCCCAGCTGCTACTACAGGGCAGGCAAAATGGGGCCAGCGGCTTGGCCTCGCCCGCCGCCGGGAAAACGCCTGCCCCGCTCCAGCGGGGAGCAGGCGGAGAGGGGAAGCCTGGCGTGGCCCAACCCGACGCGGGCAGTTAGTCACCGCCCGCCCAGCTGCCTGCAGGGCAGGCAAGGATGGGGCTGGTGGCTCGGCTCGTGGAGCCGCAGTGCAAGGGCAGAAGAGCCGCATGCGGCTCTCGAGCCGCAGGTTCCCTACCCCTGACCTAAGGGAATGATAGGTTTTCAGAAGTAGTGTGTGGAATAAATGCAACTGAAGATACAGGAGAAGAAGAAAAAACCCCAATGATTGGGGGCAAGGGGTGTGTAGAACGATCCACACAAACGTTTCCCAAGACCCAGGTGTGACCACTGATAAAATCTGTGGTAAGTTGTGCATGTGAAAATTTCAACTCCCACTCTCAATTTATCCTCACTACAACCCTGTGAGGTAGGCAGATTAGGTCATGGGATGTGCTCTTTTCAAACAAATAGAAAATGCCAGAAGACATACCATTGTGTGAACAAAAGAAAACAGGGAAGCAATTAATGTTATCAAATTGTAGCCAGATATGCTCAACCAATAATTTTAAGTATTTCCAAAATTAGCAAGAGCTGCGGGCTCCGCTTAAACAAAAACATCTAATAAATAAATTTCTCCATGTAACTTTTTTTAGCACAGTAATGATTTTAAATTAGAAAAGTGGTGCTCCCAGAGCCAGCTGTTCATTTAACACATTTTAGGCTCTGTCAATAAGGTCTCCTTTAGAAGGAAACAAACAATTTATTTTGATAAAAGGGAACTCCCTTAGTGAAATGCACTTTTAGCTGATGCTATTAGAGTGGCCATGACTTGTTCAGGGGGTAATGAATTCTCATGCAGGGAGGCTCTAACAATGCCAAAAGACCAGCAAATGTCAGTGCCATTTGTAGACACGTCGTTCGAGGGAGAAATAGCAGCCATGCTTTACAAAGGCTGGGGAGCCAATGATCAGACTGATTGATTGGGTATAGGGTTGCCAACTTCTGGGTGGTGGCTTGGCATTACAACTTCTTGTTGAGATAATGACCACTTTGGAAGGAAGGCAATTGCATTTCACCATTCCCTTTTTGAAACCACCCTCCTCACCCCAACATTTCCAGTTATTTTCCAACCCAGAGTTGGAAACCACAATTGGGTATGTGAGATTGCATTCACCCATATGTTTCTGCCTGGACACTTAGATCAGACGAGGGGGCTCACCTGGTTGCTCCACCCCCTTTGGAGGGAAGGAGGGTATCCTGGAGAATCTTCTCAGTAGTGGTCCCTGCACTGTGGAGGTCTGCTGGGCACCTACCCTCCTGGAGTTTCAGTGCTTGGTGAAGACCGGTCTCTTAGCCTGGGAATTTGGCTGATCCCCCCCGCCCCGCACACCTTGCTGGGATCAGAGGCGTTCCTCCCATTGGGCAAAGTGGGCAGTTGCCCAGGGCGCCACATTGTGGTGGGCGCCAAAAATGCAGGTTCGTTTGTGGGATTTTTTTGTACTTTCAGTGTTTTTTTTTCATTTTTGGCCTGTAGGGGCACAGTTTTTAGGCTAGCAGCACCAAAATCTCAGGGGTTTTTCAGGAGACTCTTCTGATGATATCACCCAGGTTTGGCGAGGGTTGGTTTAGGGAGTCCAAAGTTATGGACTCCCAAAGGGAGTGCCCCATCCCCCATTGTTTCCAATGGGAGCTAATAGGAGATGGGGGCTACACATTTGAGGGTCCATAACTTTGGACCCCCTGAACCAAACTTCACCAAACCTGGGTGGTATCATCAATAGGGGTTCACGAAGATACTCTGAAATTTTGGTGCTGCTATCTTAATGATTGCACCCCTGACAGCAGACATCCCCTAAATCTCCCCAGATTCTTCTTTTAAATCACCCCCTTCCTGCCAATGCTTGTTTTCTTTCTTTCTTTTATTCTCTCAATGCCTAATAAAGGTTATTATTATTATTATTATTATTATTATTATTATTATTATTATTATTATTATTATTATTTGTTATTTGTTATTTATTTATTTATTTATTTATTTGTTGTTGTTGTTGTTGTTGTTGTTGTTGTTGTTGTTAAATCCACCCCCTTCGGCATGGATTTAAAGGGAGAATCTGAGGTCCCCAGTTTAAACATTGAAAGTGATACTGTTTCAGGGTGGAGGAGAATCCACCCCAAAATAGCATCACTTTCAATGTTGTTTCAACTGGGGACCCCAGTTTCTCTCTTTAAGGTGGATTTAAAAGGTGAATCTGAGCAGCGGTGGCGTAGGAGGTTAAGAGCTCGTGTATCTAATCTAGAGGAAATGGGTTTGATTCCCAGCTCTGCCGCCTGAGCTGTGGAGGCTTATCTGGGGAATTCAGATTAGTCTGTATACTTCCACACATGCCAGCTCTTCTGATATAAAGATTTCATAAACTCTGATAAAAAATAAAACCTTCCACCAGGCTATGGCCTTAAATAGTAGTGTGAGTGAGTGAAGTTAAGTGGGGAAAAAGAAGAAAAGGGGAAATGAGAAGCAGTCACGATGATGGAAGGCTGTCAAAGGTGGATTTCGCACAGCATAAATATAACGTCCTGAAGATGTTATAAAAAGTGTTTTGGGGAAGAACCTTGCATATCTCTTCCCGCCCAAATGACCAGCCTGTTGTGCCTAGTGATACTGCATACATGCTGTTTTCTCTTTTTGTTGTTTTGAGGGGGATGTCTGCAAAGCTATGGCAACACAAATTTGTACATATTGCAGCTTCTCTAGTTGTTTTATCATAGCTTTGTAAATATCCCCTTCAAAACAACAAAAAGTGAAAACGACACACACGCAGGATCGCTAGGCTCAATGTACTTTAGTCACCCACTTTTTACAGTGAAATGGCAAACAGATGAGCGGCAAGCAGAGGAAACCTCTGTGGGGAATCCTCATAGAGAATCTTCTGCAGCACCCAAAATGGCGGGCGTGAGCTGCAAAAATGGAAGTAAGAGGTTTGGAAGGGAGAAATAAAGCATTTCCTGCCTGCTTGATGCTTGTTCAGCAGGTAGGAACCATTTTCAACCTGGGTGGGGAAGAAAAGATCCCAGTTTAGCCATTTTTGAGAAACCTTGGTTGAGATAAATAAAGTAGGCCCAAGTCATTTGGAGAAAAAATGCTGCGCAAAGTTTTTCGCCAAAACGCTTTTTATAATGTCCTAAAGATGTTATACGTAAGCTGTGCAGAATCCATTGCTATTTTTATATTTCAAGGACAAGCGGTGCACTCAAAGAAGTGTATATTGGCTTTGATACGGCTCTTCATTCAGTTCGGTGCACAAAAGGAAGGGAAGAAAGATGGATTAAAAGAGAGTATTTCTCCTATGTGCTGGGTAGCTACCTGACTGTGAGTTCAATCATGGGAAGTAATTACAAATGGTTCTGTGGCAAGTGGAAAGGAGTGTTGAGGGAGTTCCTCAAGAGACCATTCTGTCACTGGCACGGCTGTGGCAACTCTTTGATTGAAAGCCTTCACTAATGACTTATGGAACACAATGGCCAGTCTTTAATCAGCCCTGCAAAAGGTAGGAAGGAATAAAATCAGTACAGAAGTAAAGGCTGCAATTGGGGAATTCTGTTCTGAAAGGAGGATTTGCTGATTGGCCCATTGAAAGATGTTGAGTTAGGGAAGGGCTGTTTTGCCTACAAAGGATGGGGTGGTGGGGGTGGTAGATATTTGTTTCACTGTTTGTTCCATTGTTGTTTGGTTCCTTTGTGTTGCTGGCTTGCCTAGTTGCACACCTGGCTGTGTTGCTGGCTTGGCTAGTTGGCTCGTTGCACACCTGATGAAGGGAGCTTTGACTCTCAAAAGCTTTTACCCTGAAAATCTTGTCACTATTTGTGTAATTTCCAGTGGCAAAGGGGGACTCTTCTACTCTTCCCATGCCCCAGGAAGTTTATAGCTGAGTCAAAACATCAGTATGCCAAAAGGCATCAATTGCAGAACATTCTGTCAAGTGGATTGGGCAAGGCAATTGTAGAATATGACTGAGGCTGCAATGGTTACTTGTTGGATTCCCCTCCCCCACCCCCATCCTTCTATCTTCCCATTCCCTTTTATCCAGATAAATTTGTTTATTTTGTCCTCTTTTAAGATCTAGTGAGGCTCAATGATATGGATACTTCACCATCTGGTTTGTAGATAGATGTATGGTTTAAATAGTTTTAACTGTTTTTCGATGTTATTGTATTGATATCTAATGTTGGAAACTGCACCACGTCTGAGAGGGGAGGGGCAGTCTAGATAAACAAATAGAAGTCTTTCTACTGTGTACATTTGAACCCTGTCGATCCTTCTTATCCTCCATGGATCCCTATGGAGACTTCTGGTAAGTGGTTGCATCCCTGGTTTGGCTATATTGATAATCCAACTAGGAATTGCCAGGCCTTGGCTAGCAATCTCCAGGAGCATTGGGGAGATGAGACTTCTGAGATGCCAGCTGTTTCAGAACAGGAAGTTACGGCATGACACTCTAGCAATTTAAAAGATCTCTACGGTTTACTGTAGAGATTTTTCAAAAGGAAATCCTCTAGACCAGAGCATCGTGATATTACTTTCTATTGTAAAGTAGGAAGCAATGTCAGCCATTGATCATATAGCGCTAGAGATTCTGCCAGGTGAGCCTTAGCCCACAGGAGAAATATATGCTTTGAATTGCTTGTGTAACCCCTGTGTAAGAATGGGATGACCCAGAAAGGGATGGAGTCTGAAAAGAAGCAAAATGCTGCAGAACTCATGAGGTTGGAGGAAGCAAGGCTACCAGGCTGGGACCTTGATTGAGTTTATTAAGCCCTTAATACCTTGTTTCAGGTAACTGCAATGTTGCTGGGAACTAGTGGGAAGGGAGTTGGGTTTTTTTTGCTATATTGTAAATGTTAGAATTTATTGTTTCAGGGTTTTTGTGTATGTAAATGGTGAGTTTTCTGGGAACCTTCATCATCTTGAATCCCGTTCACCAAGCCTCTGAAGTCTTCAAAAGCCATCCACCAGCAAAGAAGAATTGGACTTGGCAATATCAGTAGACTGTAAATATAAGGACTTGAAAATGCAAACTTAACAGGACTGTAAAGTGTAAATGTTAAATGTTTTAAAAGTGTTATTTGTTAAGAGAAGTAAACTGTTTTGTTTTAAAATTAGTTCTTTGTGACTCCTTCCAAGTACTGCCCCCACAGAACCCACAGAAAGAGGTTACACTTGCAGTTGCTCTTCTCCAGATGTGTTGTTGGCAGCCTTAACATTTGCAGAAAGCTGATGAAATAGATACAAGACCCCAAGACATGAACTTGAGTTGACTGGCAACCTTGTTCTCCTGTCTCTCTATTTGGGTGCAAAGCATTCCTATACTTGAAACCATATGGTTCATATTAGCAAGGGGCTTACACATCACACCTTTGATGTGTTTTGTCTTGTTGGAATTTGTGTTTGCACATGTGCTATCTCTGTTGAATTCATTGCTGAATGCAACTTGTTCTTTGTTACTCTTCATATGATTTATAGCTCTTAGCTACGTGTGGGTGCATTGTTTGTTCCCTTTGGAGATTAAATTCACATTCACAACAGTGCTTCCTGTTTGGGTTCAATGCACATTATTTATATGGTTGAAGCCACTGGTCAGTACCATTCTACCCCACCCCACCCCACCCCATTTTCCCCTTGCCATTCCATTGTTCAAGGGTAGGGGGAAGGGGACATCACCTGAAGTCCCCTACCAGAACTCAGAAAGTGGCAACCGTATATCTCATTTTAGTCACAACAGAAAATGGAATTTCAGGAATGAATGCTTGACAAGGTACCAGAGCAACCATTAAAAGAGAGAGAGAGAGAGAGAGAGAACAAGAAATAATATTAGGAGGGTTGAAAAATAAAATCATAAGGGAAGAAAAGGTTAACCGGAATATGAAAACCCAAGCCAGAGAAACTTGAAACAAGGCAGGGTTGTCCTCAAATCTGTGAATGGCTCTTTTCAAGACAGCAGAGACCAATTAATCCCGCAGCTGGTATTAAGACAGTACAAGAAACAGTAGGCCGAAAGAACGGAAAAGAAATGTAGATGGTGTAACAACGATTTCGAGAAAAGTCTAAATTATGACATTTGAGCAACTGGAGAAATTGTCAAGAAGTTTTTTTTAAAAAAAAGGCCTTCCGATTGAGCTGTATCCTGAATGAGGCCTTAAGATCTGTTTTCTTCCGCACAGAGATAATGAAATCAATCCTGCTGCTGGTACCCTAGAGAAGAGAATCCTGCGTGCCAGATCATTAGTCTTGTAATTCTGTGAATGAGAATAGAATCATCTGAGGTGGTAATTTAAAAAGCACAGCCAGTTGCTTAGGGGAGGTGTTTCTACAAACTTTGATGAAGAGTTGGTTTTCATACCCCGCTGTCACAACGCCAGACATGATCAATGAAGGAATCAATAGCAGAATTCGAAAGCAGAATTCTCATTTATTGATGGGAAGCATAGGAAGCTTTTGACTTATATTGTCAGAACTGAGTACATCAGAACAGGCAAAGCACTATATCCCCCAGCAGAGATACGTGAGGCCCACAACCCGTCCTTCCCTCCCCTGAAGTGGGAAGATACTGTTTCACACTCACACACAAACATTCCTCATACAGGCCATTTCCGCACGAATGCGCCGACCCGACGACGCTGGGACCGTTCGAAAGTCCCAGAAAGAGCCAGGACGACGGCGCCACAGAGCGCCATCGCCCGACCGACCCAGCATGTCCCTGGGCCTCCAGCGCGTCGCCAAGGCCTGAGGACACGGCCCCCAGCCCCTGCGTGCCTGCTCCAGTGTCACAGGGCAGGGGGGCGTGTGCCCAGGCCTCGGCGACGCGCCGGAGGCCTGGGGACAAGGTAAGTGCAGGGAGGGAGTGGGGGGGGGGGAAAGCGCCGGGAAGCCGCTGCCGTTCGCACGGCAGCGGCTTCCACGTTTCCAGAAAAGTGCGCTTTCCAGCGCACTCTGGACACGCCGGCTCGGCGCCAGGCGAGCGGCGCAAGGGCGGCACGGCTGCGAAGCAGCTGCGCCCCCTGTGTGAATGGCGTTTTTGCCGTCTCCAGGCCGCCATTAAATGCCCATGTGGAAACGGCCCTTGATAATCTCCCATCCAAGAACTGACCCTGCTTGGCATCTGAACTCTGACTAGCAGTAGTAGTAACTATTTATTAAGTATTATGTCCACAGGCCTTTACAACATAACCGAAAACCATATCAATAGAAGAGCTACAATAAAATAAAATATAATAAGATAAAGCATTACTCCATAGACAGAAATGGGACAGGTAGGTCTATTTTTGAGGATGGAAATGCACAATCCTCTTCCTAAATTTGATTGATGAATACATAAAAGAGTCAACCCTACATGTAATTAATGGATTTACATCTGCCAAAGCAAAAACAAATATAATCCCCATCTGACCCCAAAGTATGTGATTTGATAAGTCTGACAAGATCAGGCTCATCTGGGCTATTAGGACTTCTAAGTCTATTGTTGTGAGCCTAGCCACCAACATGGAAGTTCTAACCATCAAGATGGCATCACTGAATTCCAGGTCACAAGTCCTGAGGATATTAAAGGTACCTCAACATATGTGCTAGTTTAGTGAAGTGTATGCAACAAACCATGTATTCATATTATTTTCAACAGCAGTGTCAAATCAACTGTTCTTGAACGAACAGAGCAAATGATGGAAACATGAAATCTGGAAGAGTCCAGCATCCTCAATGTCTCTCTTTTCTGATATAAACAGAAAGAGGACATTGTGTAAACAATATGGCTCACCAGTATTCCTTCCTCCATTTTGTTCCACTCAGCCAAACCTGCTTACTATGCTATGTTGCTGTAAATCAGTGCTTTGAGACCAAACAAGACAAGGATCGTTATACAATTTTGCAAAGGCAACCAGATTTCATCCAGTGCCTAATTTCTGGATGCAGCTGGATGAGATGTTTTTAGTTCTGACAAGAATGTTGAGAATTGAGCTCATGGAACAACTGTTTGAGACTCCATCGCCAGCTGTTCTGCTGTGGTAAACATTATTATTTTGTCATGTTTGGCAACTAAGTTGCCACTTGGACGAGTCTCATGCTGCCTATACAGGCCTTCCATAGTGAAACATATTCTGAGGGAGGGATGAATGCAGGACTGATTTTTGTTAATTTTTATTTACTAATATTAATACAGAATTAAATAACCACCTGCCTTCAGAGGGATGAAGGACTCAATACAGGAGTTATCACACAGACAGACACATTTTTGGATTTTAGCTGAGCCGAGGACTGAATCATGGCAAAGCACAATAACGTTTCATGAGCACTCCAAATAACATGGGAAACCAGCTCTCTAGAGACCTTTTAATAATGCTGATGTTATTTTTCTTCCCCAAATATGTTGTTTGCTAGCAAATGTTCTGCAGACAAATCTGTCAACTGAACACTTATCAGGAACAGAGAGCAAAAAGTCCATCTTCCCTGTCACACTGCCAAACATTAAGCATAAGGTAGAGAAGAGTAATTTCATTATTAAGAAACATCTTGTGTGTATGTATAAAAAAAGCCTGTGCTCAATACTCTGATTCCCCTCCCAATATTGAACTAAGAAACTACTGTGGCTAGGGTGGTGGCTAAAAGTCCTTTCCAGTCAAATCACAGTCAAAGACAGGAGATGTTCAGAGGTCGTTTGCTATTACCTGCCTATTCCTAGTAACCCTGGGCTTCCGTGGTGGTCTCCCATCCAGTACCAACCAGGGATGACTCCGCTGAGCTTCTGAGATTGGATGAAGTCAGCCCAGCCAGGGCTATCCAGTTCAGGGTGTGACTGAGATCCCCAGATCTAACTCTTCCAATGTCAAACACAACCCCTTGAACCCCCTTATTTGTCTGTCTTATTCTGTGTTAAATAGGACCACAGATGTTAACACGTCTTTTTGGGTTGTGTTGGAGAAAAGAGTCAATTAAATAAAAGAACATCTATAAATACATAAGAATGTGTGCATGATAATGTGAACACATAATACATTTTCTGCTGATTGTATTAAAAAGAGATATGGAGAGAGGTTTGCTGGCACTTGATTGGCTTTGCATTGAGTGCTTTCAAAGGCACTGGGGCCAGAGGGCTTGTCATCCGGCATAATTTAACATGCATAAGTAGAGCTGCTTGGAATGAACAAATATCATGGAAATGCATCGCAAACGAGAAGCCAGCTGAACTCGCTGAAACCAGACATACTGAGGAAATTACTTGGGGTCAATTGAATGCCCCTTGGCAGGATAAAAATGATATAATGGGACCTCTCTAAAGCATGGACAACGGCTGAAGGAGAATGAATGCGTCTGGTATGCAAAGATGACACATTCGTTATGTTGGCAGCCCAATATCATCTCAGAGTGCCATGAACGCTTACAAGACCTGATTTCCAGATAATGTTTTTCAGCCACACGAGTTCTCCAGAAATTATTCCTGTAGCTATATACAAGTGGAAATGTAGTCTGGAAAAGGGTCATAGATGTAAGAGCCAAGCAACAAGATCGGCAGCCCCATATGGTGAGCTTGTTGGTGGTATTGATCACTCCAGATGCAGGGGGAACAACTGCTTAACATTAGTGAGGATGGCCAATCACATGCTGATTTTGACTTGTGCTCTAGTTGCAATCAAGGATCAGGCCATTTTCCTGTTTGGATACTTCTAAATTAATTGAGCAATTCAAGAATATCACCCCATCCCCATTTTAACAAGGACCTGGATTTCACACTGATGACAGGTAATACTATTTTTCCCATCTCTCTTTTTGGAAGTTCCGGAAAGTGTTGTGAAGTTGCAGATAGAAATAGAAGAAGAAGAAGAAGAAGAAGAAGAAGAAGAAGAAGAAGAAGAAGAAGAAGAAGAAGAAGAAGAAGAAGAAGAAGAAGAAGGAGGAGGAGGAGGAGGAGGAGGAGCAGGAGCAGGAGCAGGAGCAGGAGCAGGAGCAGGAGCAGGAGCAGGAGCAGGAGCAGGAGCAGGAGGAGCAGGAGGAGCAGGAGGAGCAGGAGGAGCAGGAGGAGCAGAAGGAGAAGGGGAAGGGGAAGGTGGAAGAAGGAGTTTGGACTCTCCTTCAAGGAGTCTCAAGGCAGCTTATAATTGCCTTCCCCTTTTCCATCCCACAACAGGGGCAGGTGGGGCTGGACCAAGGTCACTGAGCCAAGGTCAACCAGCAGGTTTCCTATGTAGGAGCAGAGCAACAAACCCAGTTCATCAAATAAAAGTCAGCTGCTCGTGTGGAGAGTGTGGAATCCAACCTGGTTCTTCAGGTGAGAGTATACCTGCTCTTAATCACTGCACCATGCTGGCAACTTAGGGTTTTCATGGCAAGAGATGAGCAGAGGTGACTTGCCTTTGCCTACCTCTGCATAGCAGCCCTGGACTTCCTTGACAGTCTCCCATCCAAATACTAACCAGGATCAACCCTGATTAGGTTTCAAGATCTTAAGAGACCTTCCATCCAGGTACCCCACCTCTTATAGCTGTTAATTATTTCAGTCAGCATCTCTGTAACTTTCTAGCTGGATCTTCTTATTCTGGCCGTTTCCCCACTAACCTTTAGTTGCGGGACACTTGCGGCAAATAATCTGGGGGCCTGCTGCATTCCCCACTACCTCAGCGGTAGCAATGCAGCAACCTTGATTCTGCTGCTCTCCTTCCTCCTTTGCACGCGTTATTTCAGTTCCTGTTTGGTTGAGCACTTTTTCAAAAACCCCACGCTGAGCGAGGCTGGGAAGTGAGGGAAGCCCGCAAGTGACTCGGGTTCAAGTTTCCCCGTCATTGCTGGTGACATGGAGCCCTCTCCATCCAATTAGGCAACGGTGGGGTGTGCGCTATGCACACGGAGCCTGGGTTTTACTTTTTTCTTTTTAATGCTAAATATCCACATCTCCACGTCGTTCTGAGCGTAGATGGGCATAGACGTGTATTGTGTCTGTTCAGCGTAGATGGGCATAGACGTGTATTGTGTCTGTGGATTCCTCAACTTTTAATGGAGAAGGTTTTAGATCCCTTTGATAATAAAAAAATCCCTGCCCCAGAACAGCACAGCAGCCAATCAGGACAGCCCCTGAGCAGATCGTGGGGTGTCCTGCATAGCTGCTGTGTGGCTGCAAAATTCATTTGAGAAGGGGAGGAAGCTATGGTGGGGACCGTGAGCCGGCGTTCAAAAGGTCCTGCAGCTATCAACCACCATTTTGTAAGTGTGGAAACGACCTCTGTTTCAACCTGCTTTTTCCATAATTATTTTTATGGTGGTCCTACTTCACCTGTCTATCAACACTTGGGAGTGCTCCTCACCCACTCTGAATAGATTGATTCCTCTTTTGATTGGCTTTATTTTCAACTCTCCACTCTTTTTATGACATTTGTCCCCTTGCCCTTTTCAACAACCAAACAACCTAACAAATGTACACTTGATCGATCTAATGAAGTTAACTCTCACTTTTTAAAAAGTTATGCTGGAATAAATTCTGTTATCGCTAAGGCACCCCTGGACAAGAAGAAAGTATGTCTGATCCCTTATTTAACAAATAGGCCAATTTATTTACCCAACTATGATCCCATGGCATGCACTGTCTCTTCTATGGTAACTGAGAGAATTTAGTTTGCAGACTATGCATGCCTGAAAGGTTGTGTTAACTGCAGCACAAGCTTGTGCCTTATTACTAAGGCAAGACCTGGCCCAATAGCATAAGAACATGAGAGCATTAGAAGATACCTGCTAGATCAGACCTGTGGCCCATCTAGTCCAGCATTCTTTCTCACATAATGGTCAACCAGTTCCTCTGGAGGACAAACAACAGGGCATAGAGGCCGAGGCCTTCATAAGAACATCAGAACAGCCCTGCTGGATAAGACCAGTTCCTCTGGAGAACCACCAACAGGGCATAGAGGCCGAGGCTTTCATAAGAACATCAAGCTTTCATACGAACATCAAAAGACCCCTGCTGGAGCAGGTCAGGAAAGAGATGTTGCACTTGAGAAGAATTCCCCAAAATCCCCCAATTTCTAAATTTTGTTTTATGCAAAGTTTGAGTGACATCTCTAAGTAAAGAAAAAAAAATCCTCAGGTCCTTGAGAAGCCCATTTGCATTAGAATCATAGGCCCCTTCCGCACATGCAAAATAATGCATTTTCAAACCACTTTCACAACTGTTTGCAAGTGGATTTTGCCATTCTGCACAGCTTCAAAGAGCACTGAAAACAGTTTGAAAGTGCATTATTCTGCATATGTGGAATGAGCCATAGTATCATAGAGTTGGAAGAGACCTCAAGGGTTATGAAGTCCAATCTCCTGCCATGATTGTATATTGATTTTTTATAAACAGTCAAAACATTTCTAACAGATGGCCATCCAGCCTCTGTTTAAAAACCTCAGAAGAAGGAGGCTCCACCACACTCTGAGGCAGCATATTCCACTGTCGAACAGCCCTTACTGTCAGGAAGTTTTTCTTAATGTTTCAGTGGAATCTCTTTTCGTGTACCTTGAATCCATTACACTTTGTCCTTGTCTCTGGAGCAACAGGAAACAAGCTTGCTCCCTCTTCAACATGACATCCCTTCAAATATGTAAACATGACTATCGTATCACCCCTTAACATTTTCTTCTCCAGACTAAACATACCCAGATCCCTAAGCTACTCCTCATAGGGCGTGGAATTCAGACCTTTTACCATTTTGGTTGCCCTCTATGGACCCATTCCAGCTTGTCAATATTCTTCTTAAATTTTTGTGCCCAGAACTGGACACAGTATTCCAGGTCTGACCAATGGAGAATAGAGTGGTGCTACTATGTCACTTGATCTAGACAGTGTACTCATTGGCTTTCTTGGCTGCCACATCACACTGCTGAATCATGTCCAGTTTTTGGTTTACTAAGATTCCCAGATTCCTTTGACGTGTGCTGGTGTCAAGCCAGCTGTCCCCCATTCTATATCTGTGCATTTCATTTTTTTTTCTGCTTAAGTGTAGTATCTTTAGTTTGATGTTGAAATTTATTTTGTTAGTTTTGGCCTAAATCTATAATCTGTCCAGGTGATTTTGAATTCTGACCCTGTCCTCTGTGGTATTAGCTACCCCTCCTAATTTAGTGTCGTCTGCAAATTTGATTAGCATGTCCTCTATTCCATACCCAAGGTCATTGCTGAAAAAAATATTGATTAGCACTCCGCCCAGGACAGAACCCTGTGGCTATCCACTAGTCACTTCTCTCCAGGATGAAGATGGGCCATTGGTTAGCACCCTTTGGGTTTGGTCAGTCAACCAATTACAAATCCATTAGAATTATAATAGATCCAAGCTCTGGTTGTGCTCTGACTTTTCTAAAAAGAAAAAAAATGCCAAGACCAATGGTACAAAATATTTTGCAAAATTCCTCAAATTCCCTAGACATTTCACCAACAAACTATCTCTTAGAGACCAGTACAACCCTTTTATTTTGTCCTTTGACTCATAAAACTACAGCGGTTAAAACAGACAAAGAAATTGGGTACAGCTTGCTCACCATAGATGAAAATAACAGCCTAAGATGTTGCAATTTGTCCTTTGACTGCGTAGAAGAATGTCACCTAAGAAGAAAATAGCCGATGATACTCTATTCTAGCTCAGTCTGTCATGAAGATGAACAATCCAGAGGTAAATGTCACTTGATCCCAGCATTTGAAGTGTTCAGATTTGCCAAAGCTGTTAAGTAAGCTGACAGACTGAATTGGCTCAGTTGCAGATCTCCAACAGAATTCCAGCCAGGATGAGCAACAGGCACCTTGGTGAACATAGATGCGATACACCCAAGGAGAAATTAGGAAAAAGGGAAAGTGATTGGAAAATTAACAGTTTTTATGACAGAGAAAAAGAAAGGGGATTGACCACAAACATGTCAAGCTGAAGAGCCTGGGGGTGAGTTCATGTTATTAGAGTTTCAAAAGATAACCATGCTGGTATGCTGTAGAACATCTAGATTCAAGATGGCCCAAGTTAACATCAGAAGAACTGAAAGTATTAATCGACCAGCTCCAACCACACAAAACGCCTGGTCTGGATGCATTCCCAGCAGAAGCAAAGACTGACTGGTGGGCCCCCCTTTTGGCTGCCCTTTCCACAATGTTGGATAAAACTGGTTTATTACGAACCACCTGGACTAGTGCAATAATTGTCCCCATCTTCAGAAAGGGAGATCATATATTTCCAATAAACTGCAGGCCTATGAGCCTCCTTTCTGTAATTAGGAAACTGTATGCCAAACGTATTGTCGAAGGCTTTCACGGCTGGAATCACTTGGGTGCTGTGTGGTTTCCGGGATGGATGGCCGTGTTCTAGCAGCATTCTCTCCTGACGTTTCGCCTGCATCTGTGGCTGGCATCTTCAGAGGATCCTCTGAAGATGCCAGCCACAGATGCAACTCCTGATCAACATCGAAAATACTGCTTACAGCCCGAAATGGCTCCACAACTAGTATGCCAAACATTTGCTCTAGATGTCTCAATATAACTTATTAGGACCAGAGCAAATTGCATCACCCTTAACCACCTAATTAATAGATAACCACCTAATGAATAAATAGAGGAGGAAAGTGAACATATAGCCTGTCTAGATCTTGAAGGGGTGTTGGGGGCCACAGCGCCTGGGAGGCTCCCGAGTACGGCAGCCATTCTGCTTGGAAAAGGGTCTCACAGCGCCCGGGAGGCTCTCGAGTACGGCAGCACATTGCTTGGAAAAGGGCCCCCAACATCCAGAGGGGGCACCTGAGTACAGCAATAGATTGCTTGGAAAAAGGCCTCTCACGTGCGACTGACCTCTCCTTCCAAAGGTGGTTTCAAAGAAAACTGCTGACATTGCAGACTCTCTGGCCCCAATATGTGTGTACATGCAAATACCAAATTCTCTACTCTAACCCCCGTGCTCTTTGCCCCGTCCATTGCGTTGTGCTTCCCCCCACCTGCATGCCCTGTTTGTTTTTCCACCTGTAACTATCAATAAAAGGGCTAGGGAGGGAGACGGGATTGCAGAGTTGTCCCCTGCATCTCTCACTCGCCGAAACGACATGGTGCCTCCGTTGCTGTAAGACAACAAAGGGGCTTTTGATTTGGTCCGCAGGGATCTGTTTTGGGGAAAACTATCCAAAATGGGCATCGAAAGAAGGTTGCTAGTCCTCATTAGGCCACTTAACGTCTACCATCTAGATGTTCCCAATCAATGCAGAGCTTTCTCTCTCATCAGGTACAACATGATGCCATCTGCAATTTTATTGAAGAGGTTCCAAAAAACTCCACACTCAGATAGAATCTGCCTTTGTAAGAAAAATTGCATAGTTCATATTGCACATTTTCTTATACTGTCCCTTCTACACAATTTTCCAGGCTAATCTATTAATTCCTCTTTTAGCCAATAAGAAGGAGCTTTTATATTCCAAAAAGTATTCTTCCCTTTAAACAACTACAAGCTAGAAATAACTGAAATGATTGCAAAATTTCTATACCATACCATAAAGTTGTGATTACATAGGGTCTTGGTGTAATCCATTATGTGCTCCCGGTTTTATGTCATGTTATTATTTTACCTTTATAAAGGAATGGCCACAGCTGTAGAAGAAACATAGTAATGCTGACATACTGTTAGATGTAGCAAGGAGAGCGGCTTTCCTATGGGTTGCCCATGAAAGGTTATAGGAGAATGAACGGCCGAGATACTTGTAGCACTTAACCTGTTCAATTTGGGTGCTATTCGTCCAGTTCACCAGATTAGAGTCTGCTACTCATGTGGAGGAGTGGGGAATCAAGCCTGATCTACCATTCTTAGCCACTGCATCATTTAAACTTGGAACGGAAACTTGCTATTGGCCTTCCTTCTGCCCTCTCTGCAGTGATGGCTGCTACTCCTATCATAAGCCCTCCACTCGCAATTGCAGGAAGATGGGGCATTAATGGAGCAGCAATGTCAAAACACCAAAGGAAAGGGATGGAAAAATTATCTGGATTATATCGGAGCTGGAGAGCTCATATTTCAGGGCTCTAATTCTCACCTTCCTACTGAAGACAAGTTGTGCAATATGCAGATTTGTATAGTTTTTTTTCTATCTGGCTCAGTAAGGATTCCAGTCCCTGCAATAGCGTGAACAATAATTTCCATTCATGAGCAATCCTGTAGCGTATGCAGTTGAAGTGTGTTCCGGCTGAGCTGTGTGATTAGTGCTTTTACATTGTACCAATGGCTACGATGCGAGAGCTAAGCCCACCACTGAGAAGTGGTTCTTGTGGCAAGGTAATATATGAAACAGGCCAGAGAAATGAGCAGATGGAATATGATTCACCGCTCACAATGTGCCCATTGAATCGAACAGGACAAAGCTAGTTAAATGGAATGAATGAGAAATTTTCCAGACAAAAGCAACATAGGAGAGGAAATCACAAATGTTATTCTTTCTGCAAAATGAATAAATGGAGCATTTCCTTTCCATTCATAAGGAGAAGTGTTCCTTTTTGCACCACTGGAAAAGTAACTGGCCTGAGGTGACTACCTCTTTCTTTGTGGCCCAGTAGATGGAAGTGTCTTCCGTACTCATGCCTGTAAGGTTAGGGATGACACTCTGTAGTTTATGCCTTCTGGAAATAGTGCAGAATAACAGTTGTAGAAAATAGCCTGTGGGGTTCTGAAATTTCGCTGGGGGAGGAAGCAACCGGAGCTTGGCTGCATGATGTTTTAAACTGTCCACTAGACTTTAATTCAACTTTTCATCTGTCTACGAGAATTTAATTTTGTTTACAACCATTCCACATAGAATTTTCAGTCACACAAAGTGAACTTTTGAGTCCATTAGAGACCAACAAGATTTTCAGGATATAGGTTTTCAAGAGCTCAAACTCCCTTTGTCAGATACGAACATCTTGTTGCTTTGTATGGTGTGACTGGACTTGAATCTAAATGTTCCATTGCAGACCAACATGGGTGAAACAAAGTGAACTTGGTGATCATAGAAGTCAGAGACAGATGTTATAATAAAGAGATTGATGGACCTACTTGATCAGCTCAGGTCCTCATAAATAGTTGCCATGACTTTGGATGCTGTATTGAATGGGGGTATGTCTTTGTCAAATGTCCAGGTGCTTGGGAGCAACAGCCACAGAAGGCCATTGCTTTCACATCCTGCATGTAAGCTCCTAAAGGCACCTGGTGGGCCACTGCGAGTAGCAGAGAGCTGGACTAGATGAACTCTGGTCTGATCCAGCTGGCTTGTTCTTATGTTCTTAAATGTCAAAAGGTACATAACCAAGAAGAAAGCATGGAACATCAGTTGGCTCAAATGTGGAGGTCTGCCACCTCGCCCCCCACCAACACCACAGTGAATTCCCATGGAAATAGGATGTTTGCATATGGCTTGAAAGTAAGTCACGCTGAACTCAGATTACATAGATTACACACTGTACTCAGATTACTCAGATGTCTGTAAGCTGACCCTTAGGTCCAGAATAAATTCAATTTCAATAAGCCTTTATTGGCATATACACGATAATATAAAATACAGTTCCAGTTAAAAAGTGAATAGTAAAAAACTTCGCGTTTGTCATACATTCAGTTTACAAACTTCTGACAAAAACTTTGCCACTATAAGGCAACAATGAAAATCCTGACAATTTAAAAGCATAACTACTTTGTCTGATTCAGTATAATCAATCATAGGGTCTATAGCTTGGGATAGCAGGCTGGATCGGAGTTCTTGGTATAATATGCAGTTCAGGAGGATGTGTGGGATGGAATCCAGCTGTCCTGTGCTACAGGTACAGAACCTCTTATCGCTTGGAAGACCTTTAAGTCTTCCTCTATGTAGTGGAGATGGAGGTCCAGAATAAAACGTGGTAGCCCTATGCCCTCTATATTTCACAGATGAAAATAGGGATGTTCCAATGTATTGCAAAAGGAGGGCTAAGTTTGAAATCCAGAAAGACAGTGAAGGCCTGGGAGCAGGGGTGGAGCAAGGGGGAAATGCGCCCGGGGTGTGCGTGTGCCCCGCATCCCTGCCGCAGTCCCACCGGAATGCCCTCATCATGCCCTGGCCATGTCCCGCACTGGAGTGTGCCCAGTGGCGCTGTGACCCCTGCCCCATGGCCAGCGCCTGGGAACCAAGGTTGGTCAGGGAGTGATGGCAACATTGTTTGCAGCCTCAAAGTGTTTTAAGTGAATGCCCTTTTAAAATGATTCTTTAGTGGAAACATTTTAAAAATGGCTTCATGGGGCTACGTGGTCTCTTCAAGATGTTTCCCACGCAACTCTGGTGTCCCCAGACATCCTCCTCGGCACCATTTTATGTGCTCTTCATCTGCTTATTTCCTCACTTTTGCTTGTTTTTTTATTGGGGGTGCTAATCTTTGAAGAATCATGGTAAAGGAGGAGACTGACAATGTTTTACAAATGTTTTAAGGGATTTGTGTGGAAAGGGCCCAAGAGAAAGAGAGAGAAAGAGAAATGACTAGTCTGTTCACAGAAAAAAAAACCCAGTTGAATCTGAGTTTGTTAATACAGGGGTAAAATTTTAGGGACGAGGGTTGTCAAGGGGCACATGAGCGAATATATATATTTAAAGTTGCTTTTTGTTATCTATGTGCCCACACAACATTCCAAGGAGAGTGCATGTTCAATTTTACTTAGGATGCAAAATCACATGCTCCTGACCTGGGCTCTGTTGTAATGCTTTAGCTGGTCCTCTTTGAGTTGCTCCAGAAATGGAAGATAGGAATTAAAATAAAGCAAGCATTTAGAGTAATACAGTCCTATTATCTTTTTAATTGCCTAGCAAAGAATGAACCCTGTGGCAAGGTTCTTATCAGGGACCTTATCAGGAGTGAGTCACTCCTTTTCTCTGCTTTTTACAATCAGTGACTAATGGATGAAGTGTCAGGGATAATAATTAATTACCAATATGCACACAATTCAGGCATTGTGGCATTTAACAATTAAGGGGTGCTTTTGACTCTCAGGGAATGGAACCCATCAAAGGTAACCATCCCAAGCGGAAGGATCTAGCCTTTCCCACTATATCAGTGGGAGGATGCAGAATATTAATATCAACACAGGTCTGACAGGGACCCCTTCCGCACAAATCATTTTAAATATGTGGAAAATGTTTTCAACACCACACACACACACACACCCTTTACCACAAAATATGTCCGCATTCACCCCTCAAAATGATTCATGACCTCCATTACGTATTTGTTCCCCCTTTTTTTAGTTAGTTAATTGAATTGGTGCTTCAATGACAGCGCATGCATGACTATCTCTAGTGTGCTGCCTTTTGATTGGCTGTTCCTGTTGGGGGCAGCTTGAATTATCATTTCCAGTCTGCCTTTTGGTTTGCTGGCGGCCACGGGAAAACAAGAAGGACTCCCCCCCCCCCTTTCTCTAGCATTGGAAAGAAGCCGGTGCAGTGAGCAACACTGCAAGCACGTTGCACTATACAAAATAAAAACTTTTGCCCCATACTGGGCAGAACACTATGCCCCATCCACATTCAAAGGTGTGCAAAAAACCACAGCAATTGAGACACTCCCCCCTTCCCCACAATATACCAAATAACATTCGGCCAAAGTATGCATCTATCTAGCTGTGCAATCCAAGTACATTTAAAGAAAAGGAAATGGGGCCACTGTTGTGAGCCCACTTTGGTGGAATGACAGCCAGTCACTGCCAGGGGCAGAAAATGTGCTTGGGGAACATTTTGGAAAGGGCGTGCTGCCACTCTGGTCAGTGGCTCACCATGAACAAAACTGACAACATGGGAGATAGGAAGAACAGGCAGCAGGGTACAAAAAAGAAACCACTTGGGTGCCCGTGGTATTCTCACAGAAGTGGGTTCAACCTGGGATTTGTGAAAATGATCCACATTTAGGTGGTTTTTGAAAAAAACCTGCAATAAGGAAAATATTACTGGATAATCCTGCTTCAGGACTGGGAGCCATGCGAAGTTCTTGCCCAAACTGGGGTATTTTCCTTCATCAACCAGGTATATTTGTACCATGCGAAATCAACCATTGAGTCAGTTGGGACCATCCAGGTCAGAGGAAATCTATATATACAGTCACATCCCTATCACTTTCTCTTAAGATTCAAAATTGTTGTTCATTGTACTGCAAACACACACACATACACATACAGAGAGAGAGAGAGACAGAGACAGCAAGCAAAAGAGATTTATTTGTTGGTGTGATTTGTTCCCTTAGCTCATTTCACCAATTTGCTTCATTTTGTGTTTGCCTCATAAAGTTGCTTCATTTGAATTTTGTTTCATTATTTAAATAGTTTCCCATGGATTTCAAAGTGCAAATTTCACTTTATTGTAACTGTTTCATTTCTATTCAGAATCAGATGCAATTGGAAGGGCTGGAAGCTCTCCATGAGAAAACAAGGAATAAAAATGTGATTGGAATCAGGATGCAAATAAATGATAGCACTAGTGAGGTGAAATACAGATAATAGGATGGGTTTCACATGGCTTGACAACACTACATGTGAAAGGGACCTGAGAGTCTTAGTAGACCACAAACTGAACATGAGTCAGTAGTGTGATGTGGCGGCCAAGAAAGCTAATGCGATTCTGAGCTGTATCAATAGGAGTATAGTTTCTAGATCAAGGGATGTAATTGCACCTCTCTATTCTGCACTGGTTAGACCTCACCTGGAATATTGTGTACAGTTCTGGACACCACAATTCAAGAAGGATATTGACAAGCTGGGTTCAGAGGAGGGCAACCAAAATGGTAAAGGAGTCCATGCCCTACGAAGAGAGGCTTAAGTATGTTTGGTGAAGAGAAGGTTAAGGGGTGACATGATAGCCATGTTTAGACATTTGAAGGGATATCATGTTGGTAGGGATCAAGCTTGTTTTCTGCTGCTCCAGAGACTAGGACCAGGAATAACGGGCTCAAGGTGAAAGAAAAGAGTTCCCACCTAAACATCAGGAAAAACTTCCTAACAGTAAGGGCTGTTTCACAGTGTTATGTACTACCTCAGAGTGTGCTGGAGTCTCCTTCTTTGGAGGTTTTTAAAGTGAGGCTGGATGGCCATCTGACAAGAGCAGTGTCAGAGGGAGAGGGAACTTTGCCTGGGGCAAGACCTGCCCGTGTGTGTCCCCAACCCCCGCCCGCCCCGCCCCACCCTAGTCCGCCCATGCCCCAACCCAATCCACCCACACCCCATCCATGTCCATGCCCCTGGGATATGGGTCTGGGGGGCAATTTTCAGCCCCCATGTGACGCCAATGGAGTGCAGTCTGGGCCCAAGGCACTCCTCCCCCATTGCAGCTTTGCCACTGGACAGGAGTATTTTGATTATGTGTTCCTGCATTGCAGGGGGTTGGACTTGATGGCCCTTCTGGTCTCTTCCAACTCTATGATTTTTGATTCTATGATTCTATGCACAGATCAAGCAGAAAGGCTTCGCTGGTCTGCCAGATGTTTCTGTGGGGAATTTGCATGAAACTCAAGGATATTCATTGGTAAGTTCCCTGCAAACTTCCGTAAAATAAGGTAAAGGGTTCATGAATTATTCATAATAACAAGATCTGAGGTTTGCATTTGTATTTTTAGTTTTTTCTTTTTATACAATTGGCATCAAAGTCCCAAGAGACATAGAAGTGACAGACAACAACGTCCCTGTGAAATTCCAGAAAGATACATGCAAGGCACACCAAAATAGGAAACTGGCATTTTGCCGCAAGCTTTGGCCGTTTCCGCATGGGTGGAAGAAGTGTGCTGGTGGAGCCTTGGGACCGCTCACACAGTCCTGAAGCTGCCACAGGCTGCCTCCACACGGAGCCACCTTCGGTTTGTTTTATTTACCTACCTTTTCTCCCTGTGAAACTCTGTATGGAGGAAGGGACACGCCCATGCTGGTCAGCATGGGTGTGTTCCTCCCGGCCTTCGGAGATTCATAGGGCAAAAAACTAAGTAAACAAAACCGGCAGCACCTAAAAGCGGCACCCTCACAGTGGTGCGCTTTTCACGGCGCCAGTGGGAAGACGCCACTTTCCGAAAAACTCACTCATTGAGCAAGTCAAGAAAGCAGTATTTCCTGCTGGGTTTTGGTGGGGGGGGGGGAAGCATGGCACTGCTGCATCTGCGGCAGCTGTGCGAACAGTGCCACAGGGACAGTTTTTTTTACCGTCCCTGAGGCACTGTTGCTGGCCTATGTGGAAACAGCCTTAGTGACAAAGCAAAGCCATTTTTTTCCATGGTAGATATATTTAATTGTTCAGATTATATCGGTGATTCTTTTGATCAGAAATTTCTATTAAAACTATAGTTTTATCTTTGTTGATAGTAAGAGATAAACATGAACACTTCCTTCCTTCCTTCCTTCCTTCCTTCCTTCCTTCCTTCCTTCCTTGCCTTTCCTTTTACAGAAAGCCTTTGGAAAAGAGTCTCAGGCTGTTTCTGCACGGGCCAACACGGATGGTAAAAACACTGTCCCTGCGGCACTGTTCTCCCCCCAAAAAATGGTGGGAAAACATTCCTTTCCTAATTCACATAATGAGTGAGTTATTTGGAAAGCGGCGTCTTCCTGCCAGCTCCTTGTGAAGGGCACTGGTGTGAAGGTGCTGCTTTTAGGTACTGCCTGTTTGTATTGTTTGCTTACCTTTTCTTCCCTCCAAGGCTCCAAAGGGAGAAGGAACACACCCACACTGCCCTCCAGGGGTCAGAGGGCAGTGTGGGCATGTCCCTCCCTCCCTCCCTCCCTCCCTCCCTCCCTCCAGAGCTTTGGGGGGAAGAAAAGGTAAGCAAACAACACAGATCGGAGGCGGCTCCGTGCAGAGCCACCTCTGTGGCCTGCAGCAACTTTGGGGACACCTGCATGGTCCCGTGGTTCCACCAGCACGAATTATGCCATTGCAGAAACAGCCTTAGAGAAGAAGAAAGAAAGAAGCAAAAAAGAGAAATCTCTCATTGCCATCAATTTGTTTCTTGCAAGAATAAAAGCATCAACAACAATATTACTCATCATTATAATAATATCAAAAAGGATAACAATCATAAAATCTCCCTGTGCACTAGCATTCTAAAATGAGAACTTAAAAGGGGGAGGGGGGGAGAAAATGCCAACCAATATTATGAGAATTGTGATCCTTTTCTTCTGTTGCTATCAGATGTTAACAATAAATAACCTCTTTTAGCCTCTAAAAACCTTCATGTTTGATGAAGATGTTGGTCCATCCTTCTAAACTCTTCAGGAAGCATGAAGGTCTTGGGAAACCAGGTGATGGCTGGCACATTTAATTTGGGGTGGGGGTCCTCTTAGATTGAGATCCAGTCCATCAAGCCCATAACTGCCTACTCCAGGGGTCTGCAACCTGTGGCTATCCAGATGTTCATGGACTACAATGCTGGCAGGGGCTGATGGGAATTGTAGTCCATGAACATCTGGAGAGCCACAGGTTGCAGACCCTGGCCTACATAGACGGGCAACACCTCTCTAGGGTCTCAGATTGACGATTGATATCTATCACATTACCTGATCCTTTTGACAGGAGCTGCTAGAGTTTGAACCTGTGACCTTCTGCATGCCAAACAGATGTTCTGTCATTGAGCCACAACGTCCTCTGAGTTTGGGGAAGGAGCTCAGTAGGGCCATGATACTACAGACTCAACCCTTTGAATCTGCCATTTTTTTCCAGCAGGTAATTATCACTATAGTTTGGAGATTGGTTGTAATTCCAGGAGAACTCTAATCCCCACCTGGATGCTGGAAACCCTATCCCTATTACTGTGGCTGTAGGTGTGTGAAAAGGGGGGCACCACCACCACAAAGAAAAAAAGTTAACTCCACTTCATATGAACCAGGGTCCCATAATTAAGGCCTCTGTCACATATATGTGTATTCGACCGGTAGAAATGCAGCCAGTACATTTAAAATGTATAAAGATCAACATGCCTCTATCCTGTCTTAGTGTCACCACCGAGGGAATATGTGGTCTCGTAGCTAACGCTAAAGCAGGTGCATTGATATCGTAGCAACCAGTTCACTTGTGTATACATATTATCACAGTATCAGTACAGGTATATAGGTAAGGCCACACCAATTAATTAATTAATGACAAACCACCCCATAAACATAGTCTGCCTAGTAAATGTTGTGATGTGATGCCACCCTATGGGTCAGTATTGACTTGGTGTTTGCACAGGAGATGTTGTAAATCCCATGAGACTTCTGAAGGCTCTTGCTGCCAAGACAACCTGTTCTCCGACTACATTTTTAATCCTATGCGAGCGTGGAATTATGGCAGCATATCTTCATCTGCTGATTAATCCCACCCAGAGGAGAGCCTTGGCTACTGCAAGATGTAATGTGCTGCCATCAGCTCTGCTGGAGGGAAGATTTAAGAATATGGAACGTTCTAAAAGAGTTTGTTCATGTGATATGACTACGGTTGAAACACTTGACCATTCTTTGTTTCTATGCCCTAAATACAATAAGATACGCATGAAATACATGAATTCCATTTTCTTGCAATGTTCTCAGTGGCATGAGTGTTATAAGATACCCAATCTCCTGAATGTGCTCTTTTGTGAAACTGTTGCAAATTTTATACTGGAAATTAGTAATTTTAACTGTATTTCTTAACCTTGTTTTGTTTTAAAATTTTGTCCTGTTTTATATGCCAATAAAGGCTTGTGTTATGCTGTGTAAGTCCCATGAGACATTTTGGGTGAGCAGACATATCTTATAATTCCCTCCCCCCATTTTTGATGATGATGATGATGATGACTTGCAGAACCACTTGTACCACACTCTTCAGCCAAAATTGGCAAGGAAAATGACTCGCAGACATTAAAAGAAAACACCACAAACGATGCTGAATGCAAATAAGATAGGCACTTCACGACCGAGCCAAACCCAGCCACAACAGCTTGGACTCCTTCTGCCCTCCTTTGGATGGCCCCATCAGATAGGATTTTCTTTTATTAATGGCCATGAAGAATTACATTTTCATCAGTCTATTCAGATCCTAATTGATTTTCAGAGTCTAATTCTAATAAAAGCAATCATTCTCACTGATTGATTACATTCAATGGGAATGTAATTGAATATATATTGCACAGGGGTGTTTCAAATAAGCATTTTAAGGATGATGGTCTAAATGAATGATGGCAAACTAATGAAAACTTGGATGATCTTGATTACCGAAGAAAAAGCATCTGGTAAAATTGTGATGATTTCCAGTGTGTCTATTCCTGTCCTGGTTATTTAATATAACTGTTGTCTGGGAGTACATGTTCTTCATACAGTTCTTACCAGAAGCAAAACAAAGCGTGTATTTTCTGGTTTCATGTCGGAAGGAGGGTCTTGAAAATTTTCTATGCTATGCAAAACAGTCTCAGAAGCAGAGAAGCAAAGGAAGATAACACTGCTCTGCTATGTGCTAGATATTAATTCATTTATTTAAAATACCGGTTAGCCGCCTTTCTTCCTTGTGGAGCTCAAGACATTAAAAATCATTTTAAAACTTTTTTTTAAAAAAGAAGACACTACTCAGGACTGCTACTAAACTTAACCGATCTTGTCCTAAATGAAACCACCTTTAGCTTCTTCCTAAAGATTGAAAGTGAGGAGGCAAGCGCACTTTGGTGGGGAGATTGTGGGGCTATCATGTACCCAGCAAATGATTGATTGACAGGACCTCTTCTTAGGAACTTAATTCCTGGGCAGGAATATGTGGGAGAAGACGGTCTTTCAGATACCCCAGTTCTAGATGATCTAGAAAATCAACCCCTTGAATTGTGTCCTGAAGTGGGGAATCAAACCCAGTTCTCCAGGTTAGAGTCTGTCACATGGATGAGTGGGGAAACAAATACCGTTCTCCGGATTACAGCCCACTGCTCTTAACCACTATACCACTCCTCTTTCTCTTCTTCCTCCTCTTTTGTCATAGCCTTCTCCCCCTCCTCCTCCTCCTCCTCCTCCTCACCTTCCATCCCAGGCTACCACACAGCTGAAGAAACTGTGTTCAAAAACTGTGACCCCCCCTCCCCCCGCAATGATCTGAGCCAGCATGGTGTAGTGGTTAAGACCAGTGGATTGTAATCTGGTCAACTGAGTTTCATTTCCCATTCTTCCAGATGAGCGACAGACTCTTGTCTGGTGGACTGGATTTGTTTCACTGCTCCTCTGCATGAAGCCTGCTGGATGGCCTTGGGCCAGTCACAGTTCTCTCAGAACTCTCTCAACCTCACCTACCTCACAAGGTGTCTTTTGTCGGGAGAAGAAGAGAAGTATTTTATAAGCCACTTTGAGACTACTTACAGGAGAGAAAGGAAGGGTATAAATCCAAACTCCCACTCTTTTTAGAGTCAAAGAGTTGGAAAGAGACCACAAGTGCAACCCCCTGCCATGCAGAAATACATAGTCAAAGCACCCTTGACAGGTAGCCATCAAACCTCTCTTTAAAAACCTCCAAAGTAGGAGACTCAATCACACTCCAAGGCAGTGCATTCCACTGTCAAACAGGCCTTATTGTCAGGAAGTTATCCTAACGTTAAGGTAGAATCTCTTGTTCTCCCTCCTCCTCCTCATCTTAGTGGCATTCAAATATCATTGTTATGTGTATGCGGGGTGTTTTTTTTGCCATTTCTTTATTTTAATTTTTTTTACACCATTGAGTCCTTTTGTTATCCTTTTGTGACAAAGACACATTTCTACTGAATTCTTTTTGATTTCACAGAAGCCTAGAGGATCTGAGAGTCTAATGGGGATTTTAACTCACTCTAATGTTGCAGTCTTAATCATAATACTTACACCCCTGCAGCCTGTTATGATGTTTATGTTTTAAACCTAACCCTCCACCTCCCACCCCCAAAATGAAAGGTGCAGAATGCATTCAAGATACTACTGCAAAGGCATGCTTCATCCATTTATACTCATCAGGGAGCCGAGATGGGCCATATCTCCCCTTTAAGCATGCTTTGAGGGCAAATACCAATTTTATATCTATAAGTGGTAACATGAGCCCCTGCCTCATGTATGGCCATTTCGAGAATTGGGGGATGATGGAGATTCACAGTGTCTGTCTCAGCTACTGGATTTTCCTATTTATTTTGAGGATTAAACAAAAAGGACAGAAATCAATGGCAGAAACATTGAGATATATAGTTGAGTGTTTTATTTTTGGAAAAGATAATTAACAGCACTATTTGCAAATCCTGTTGAACACCCATCACATTTTATTGACGTAGCTTGAGCAAATAGCCAAGCTGTATGATTCTTGCGTTAGAGACAGTCTAAGAAGAATTAATAGATCCTCTTCTCTTTCATCTGACCTTTCAAAGTTTCTTGGGAAATCAAGAAGCATCAATTCTAATTCTATCTAAAAATGTGCCCTTTCCACATCGGCAGGGTAATTTTCCAGCTACCATGCAAAGACCATAAAGCTTCTCATTTATTATATTATGATTCCCTTCAGGATCTGCTATCTTGGATGATAACTTTATGGCGATTCTGATGAGAGGGGGGCATTTTTCCAAGCTTACCAGTATACTATCCCATAGAGGAAGTCTGGGGGATCAAATGCCCTTTCACCACCACACCTATCAATTACCAAACATTTTTGAGAGCTCCAAGGAAATAGTTGTTGAAGCTGTGTTTGCTTCTCCTCAGATTTCTCGGAATAGTGACAGCCAGGGAGAAGTCCTCTGGCAAATTTTACAAGTTTTCTCCTGAAACCACTTGCATGATTCACCCAAGCAATAACTCTCAGTTCACTACAAAATTTCATTTTGAAAGAAGTTATCAACGCAATTGAATATTTACACAGATAAGCTGGGAAGAACGTAAGGATCAGACCAGCGAAGGTCCATCTAGTCCAGCATCCTGTCTCTCCCAGTGACCAACCCGTTCCTCTGGAGGGCCCACAACAGGTCATAGAGGCTGAGGCCTTCTCCTGATGTTGCTTTCTAGCACTACCATTCAGAACTTACTGCCTCGGAACATGAAGTTTCCATTTAATCAACAAAAGTTGTTATGTTATCTCCTTTGCCCTCAAAAATATGTATGTTGGATTAAAGATATTTGGCAATTCTTATGCTTCTATGATCCAATACTGCAGCAAACCAGTGGTGGGGTCCAAATAATTTAACAACCGGTTCCAGTGGTGGGATTCAAATAATTTGACAGCTGTTTGTTTACAAGCACCATTTTAACAACTGGTTCTGCGAACCTGCTGAATCCCACCACTGCTGCAAACAACAACAACAAGCCACATTCAATATGCTAATATTACAACAGTAAACCTCACTGTTATGAGGAAGAATTGGGACACAAAAGAGAATGTGTGTAGCTCAAGACATGTTTGCTGAGAAAATGATAGCACTTCTGTGTTAGATTTAGTTTAGAGTCATGGATCTGCCCAGTAGTGTGTTTGAGTGCAGTTTATAGAAACTTCTCAAGAGATAAATGCAAAAGGTAAAACTTACATTTATTCAAGCCTCTCCAGTTCACAGCTTTGTTCCAGGAAAAAGGTAGAAAGAAACCCTAGTCTAAAGAAATACTTTCCCTGTGGACAAGTGGCCGCTCTACGGCGCCATCACGTGTGTGCAGGTGAGAGAATGCTACAGTGGGAAAGCCCCACTGAGCAGGCTGCCATTGACCATATGCTCAGGTCAAAGGCTAGAACAGAAGTGAGATCAGCATGGGGAAGAAAGGAAGTTAGTGGGCGGTCTCCTGGCCCAGACAAGGAGGGCCAACAAGAGAGGCAACATCACAGTTAGAGTGAGATACACAGTGTCTCCCAGTGTCCAGGCATGCAGTGTCTCCCAGTGTCCAGGCATGCAGAAGTCGCTTATTCCAACATTCTGTACTGTTGGTTTGTTGGGGAGAAGGGCTATCAGTGACTTATCTGAAAGTTGAGCAATACTGCACAACTAATGCATTTTAAAAAAATCTGATTCCTAATATCACAACTCAAGGAAGATGAATTAAAAACAAATACTACATTCCACCGATGAAAATTCATCCAGGATGATTAACAAGTAATCGGCTTTACAAAAGATAATTGGTTAGCAACTATAGCAATATTTTTTCTAGTGTCTTGCAGTGTTCCTGCATGTCTGGGTCCTCTCTTGTACTTTAGGAATATCATAAAGCCATGCTGCGTTACTTACTGTTCGTGGCTGTGCCCTTGCTCTCTGTTTGTTCCTTTTCCCTCAAGCTTCTTGCTAAATAGCTAGTGTTTAGCCCCAAAGGCGTAGCTGCAATGGAGACATCTGGCGCTGCCATTGCAGTCACTTGTCAGGGTGGGCCAAGGCTGGGGCGTGTCAGTGATGGGGTGGGAGGGGACACGTGGGCAGTTCATGCCCCAGGCGCAGCTCCTCCTCCCTTCCTCACTGTTTAGCCCTGACATGGATGGCCCCAGACTGGCCCCATCTAATAAGATTTCAAAAGCAAAGTAGATTTCTTGTTATCTTTTGATGAGAAAGACTATAATCCCATCATCTATTACTATCAATATTTATTTAAGACACTATAATATAAAACACTGTACCCCATATATTTTAGTTAGTTTTCTAATTTACAAAAAGCATTATTGAACCATATCTGTACAATACATAAAATATAACTTCCACTTCTCCCTCCATACTTTCTTTCCTGCCTTTGACTTCCTCAAAACATAAGCCAGACAGCCAAGTGTCAGAACAGCAGCAAGATCCAAATGTTTTCTAATATTTCTATGTGTCATTAATTTTCTAAACTGAATTTGTTATATTAAATAACAGGGCATGTTCTAATTGGATTGTAATTAGTTTCCTTCCATCTGAACATCCCTAATTTCCACTAATTCCAACCAGGCTTCACTTGGCTCATTGTCTGTATGAAGTTGTTTTTTACAGCAAGTCCTGGATCTGTGTAACTTGCCCAGAAGGGGGGGTGGTGGTGGAAATCCTCCCAATAAATAATAAAAAGAGCGCTGTGCCAATCAATGACTAATTTTTTACTTCGCCAACCAAATACACCAAAATGATTACAGTAACAATAACAAAGTGCAGAATCACTCACACAAAACATTTTGTTGCAATGTGAAAGTGTAAGAAATTAAATCGGAACCACCTCAAAGCGAAATCAATCTTAAGGGTACAACTGTTTACAAACTTTCCCCTCCTCTGCTGCGTTGCTAGCCACCCCAGAAGGAGCGGCAACTTTGTCTAAATCACAGCAGTATACCACTTGGTCGTTATTTAATCTCTCTTGAATATTTAACATAGTTTTCCTTATGGGATATTCTTAACTCATAATTATTTGTGATGCTATGATTATTGGTGTTTTGCTGTTCATGCTTTTGTTGTTCACCACCCTGAGGGCAGGATATAAATCGAAAATAAAATAAATTTTTAAAAATGGGTGGTAGATTGCACACAACACAACTGTAACATCTCCTGGACATTAGATATAGTTTTTTGGGGAAGAACTTTGCACGGACCCCTTCCCCAAAATGACTCACGTCCATCGTATTTCTTTCAACCAGGTTTTACAAAAAGGGCTAAACCAGCGATCTTTTTGCAAAATCCCAGTTTGAAGGCACTCTCGAGAAAACACAACAGGCAGCAAAAATTGGGCAAAATGACCCTTCTTGTTTTTGTGTCCGTCAGGGCTGCCAGTCTCCAAGCGGGGTCTGGAGTTGTCCTGGAATGACAGAGATCAGTTCCCATGGAGGAAATGGCTGCTTTGGATGGTGGATCCCAAAGACCCCAGCTTGTATTATTCCAGCTCAACATGGTTTCTTTCATAGGGATAGTCAGAGGTGGGGGAAATGCATAGATCACTCATGCAAATTGGGGTCAGTTCCCCTGGGTGCTTTGGAGAGTAGAGCCAGTATGATGTTGTGGTTAAGAACAGGTGGATTCTAATCTGGAGAACCGGGTTTGATTCCCCACTCCTCCACCTGAGTGCCAGAGGCTCATCTGGTGAACCAGATGTGTTTCCACACTCCCACATTCTTGCTGAGTGACTTTGGGCTAGTCATAGTTCTCTCAGAACTCTCTCAGCCCCACCTACATCAAAAGGTTGTTGTGGGGAGAGAAAAGGAAAGGAGTTTGCAAGCCACCTTGACTCTCCTCGTCCTCGTCCTCGTCCTCGTCCTCGTCCTCGTCCTTCTTCTTCTTCTTCTTCTTCTTCTTCTTCTTCTTCTTCTTCTTCTTCTTCTTCTTCTTCTTCTTCTTCTTCATTACTCTCTAATGAGGTCCCTCACCTCCCAAACCCCTTGCACTGCAGGCCTTACCCCTGAATTGCCAGAATTTTCCAACTTGGCAACTCTCATCTCAATAGAAAAACTGCCTCGCCCTTTTTTCCAAAAGAGTAGATGAGGATCTAAATCTGTGTCTCAGTTGCACCCCTCTGAACTCCAAGTGAAGGATTCACATAAGGGAGACTATCTTTCAGTTTGCTATGTGCAAGGATTTCATTTTGGGGTGGAGGACTATCTAATCATGTGAGAGCTCCTGTCTGTAATGTTGCAATCTGGTAACAAATTTATCGCCTCATCTGCTGTCCCAGCAAAAAAGATTTATGGTTTCCCTTGGCTCACATCTTCTTGATGTTCTAGAGCTCCTCACTGTTATTTAATACAGTGCAACTCCAAGGTTTTCTTTGATTTTTTAATGGGAAGTTCAAAGTGAAATCTCAGTTGCCCATTGTTTCCCCATCTGAAATGTCCACCTAAGTAAGGTATCCTGGGGATGCTAAAAAAGGCATCCTGAGAAGGCACTTCACATGGCTTTCTTCCCAAGATGTCCTCAGGGTGCCTTATTTTAGTTCAAAGTGCATCTTTTCCCCCTAAGCCACCTGCACAATGTCTTCTGCCTGGCTGTGGGGAATGCAAAGCTCAGAAGGCATCTTATTTTTCCTGCCCAACCATTTTGTTCTCTGGTCAGTTTCACCCTCTGCTTGTGCCTGACATCCTGTGTGCAGGTGAAGGGACTCTCCCTACCACCATTTCTGAAGGTTGCCCCAGGACATTTGCTCTGTCCTGGGCATCTTTTCAGCCTGAAGTGTACATAGCTGTACTCAGCTGGTCCTGCCGATTCTGGCATTATATGGTTGCCCTATGAAAAAAAAAATATCAATGAACTATCTCCATGTCTATGCAGACCCAAATACAAGTGTCTTAGTCCCTCAAAACACCCATGAACCATGAGTGGAGGGCAGGTCAACCAATGCTTCTCAATGGCAGGTAGACAAGTCTTCCAATCAGCTAAGATTCTCATATCTGTGTCTGCGTAGCTATGGAGATAGCTTATCTTTTTTTTTTTAAGGAAAGCTATATATTGCTGGAATTGGCAGGACCAGCTGAGTACAACTACAAACCCTTTGGGACTGAAAAGGTACCCAATATCAAAGCCTGTAGAGCAAATGACCTGGGGCTACCTTCAGAAATGAGCAGCAGTGGCGTAGGAGTGAGCAGCAGTGGCATAGGAGGTTAAGAGCTCGTGTATCTAATCTGGAGGAACCGGGTTTGATTCCCAGCTCTGCTGCCTGAGCTGTGGAGGCTTATCTGGGGAATTCAGATTAGCCTGTACACTCCCACACACGCCAGCTGGGTGACCTTGGGCTAGTCACAGCTTCTCGAAGCTCTCTCAGCCCCACCTACCTCACAGGGTGTTTGTTGTGAGTGGGGAAGGGCAAGGAGATTGTAAGCCCCTTTGAGTCTCCTGCAGGAGAGAAAGGGGGGATATGAATCCAAACTCCTCCTCCTCCTCCTCCTCCTCTTCTTCTTCTTCTTCTTCTTCTTCTTCTTCTTCTTCTTCTTCTTCTTCTTCTTCTTCTTCTTCTTCTTCTTCTTCTTCTTCTTCTTCTTCTTCTTCTTCTTCTTCTTCTTCTTCTTCTTCTTCTTCTTCTTCCTCAGCAAATGGCTCCAGAGAGAATCCCTTCAGCTGCGCACAAAATGTCAGATGCAAACTGAGGGGGAAACTGACAAGAAATGGTCAGATGGGGAACATTTTCTCCCCTCCCCCCCAACTCATTTGCTGCCTGGAAAGCACACCAGAGGCCACCTTCCTTTACGTCATCCCCTGGACGTCCTATTTTGGGTGTGCAGAGCAAAAAGAAGCTGTCGCCGCCTTTTAAGACATCCCACGTACATCTTTTTTTGTGCTGTGCAGAATGGACCAATGATGCCTGGGTATATAGGATACAAAAGACAGATAGTTATGAATAACTAACTGGGCTTGTTTCTTCTCAGTCATACCAAGGTCTCCTCTTAAGTCAAAAGCACTTTCCCTCTTCATTTTGAGGAGTGTTAATTCTTAACTATGCGAGTACTTCTCTGTGGAGCCATCTGGGTTGCCAGATGGCATCCTTTTTGATGACTCTGCCATATACTGTGTCTTATCCAAGTGTTGCAATACTGTGTAATCAGGCATTTTATCCTTTAGTTCCTGCTCTCAAGTACCTCTAAGAGTATCAGTACTTTCCAGCTCTGTTTGTCAAGCGTAAGCTTAGACCCTTCTGTCTTGTCTTTGTGCAGAGTAACAGATTTCTTTTGAGGAAAGATGAATGGACGATGCTGGGTGTTGACCGCAAAAAAAAAAAAATACCAGCCCAGCACTCAACAGTAGTAGGGGAAAAAAGTATTTTGTGTCTGAGGACATAGCTCTTTCCACATAAGTAGTACCTGAATACATCTAGGAATGTTGTGTATTTGGCTTCTGAAGACCCCCAAATTAGCTCGAATTTTGTCTTGCTTGAAATCTGGAACTTCTTCTCTGCGGGGAAACACACATGCTATTTAAAAATGATAGAAACATTTTGGGTGGAATCCAGCACTCTAAAAATCCACTCCTTCAGTGAAACCTTTTGTCACCAGTGAATATGTGATATCCGTTTTTTAAATAGAGCTGCCAGCTCTATGCCCTTTTCAGGATAAAGATGACAGAAGATTTGAGAGTTCATCTGTCATTTCCTGAATCGTCTTTGTTCTAGAATGCTCCGATTGGGTCCCAGTACCTACTGTCCCCAAGGCACTGGGACCGAAGCAGAGCATTCTAGAACAAAGACGGTCCAGGAAATAGCAGATGAATTCAGAAATAACCTCTATCCTGAAAAGGGTATAGGTTGGGAAATACCTAGGCCGTTTCTGCACGGGCAATTTATGGCGGCCTGGAGACGGTAAAACAGGTCACTTCCAGGTCGCCACATTCTACGGGCGCAGCTGGCACGGGGCAGCCACGCCGCCTCGCCACTGAAGCTGGCGTTCCCCAGAGCGCCCCAGCTTTTTTTTGGAAGCGCCTGCATGAAGCCACTGCGGTCGAGTTAACGGCAGCGGCTTCATGCCGCTTCCCCACTCCGGTGACACTGGAGCCTTCCGCCAGTTTACATTGGCTCCGCGCCGCTCCAGGCAGCCAAGAGCTGGCCATGTAGTCTGCTCCCAGGCGGCTCGCAACGCCGGAGGCCCGGGACAGGCCGGGTCGGGCTATTGAGTCGCCTGGCGCTCACGGCGCCGCTGCCCAGTTAAAGCTAGAAGGGACCGCCCATGCGGGACGGCCCTAGCATCTTCGGTCAAGCGCAATCGCCACCTCGCTGCTCATACTGCAGCGAAACGGCCCTAGAGATTTTGAAGAATGAATCCTAGGGAGGAGAGGGTTTGGGGAAGGGCGAGAGGGACTTCACTGGGATAATTCCATAAAGTCCACCTTCCAAAGCAGCCCTTTTCTCGGAGGGGGGGGGACAGGGGGATTGAGCTCTGCCATCTGTAGTTCAATTGTAATTCCGGGAGATCTCAAGGTCCCATCTGGAGGTTGGCAACTTTGCTTCACTATCACTGGAATAGATGAGGAAATTGGGGAAGCAAGGGTTTTAGTTTGGTCCACCATAGGTCGGTCTGGCAACAAAAATGGCTTACAAACTCCTTCCCTTCCTCTCCCCCCACAGACACCTTGTGAGGCAGGTGGGGCTGAGAGAGTTCTGAGAGTACTGGGACTGGCCCAAGGTCACCCACCCAGGTTCATGTGTAGGAGTGGGGAAACAAAATCAGTTCTCCAGATTAGTGTCCACCGGCACTTAACCACTATGCCACGCTGGCAGATATAGTCACCATCTACCCTGGAGTAGCATGGAATGTAAGCATGTCTTAATGCCTGTGCATTCCCATGGAGTCTTAACTCTAGTGCACAGGTGTCAAACTGTGCATGCTGCTGGCAGGGGATGATGGGAACTGCAGTCCATAACATCTGGAGGGGTGCGAGTTTGACACCTCTGCTCTAGTGCCTGTGGAACCCCAAAGTTGATACACTGTTTCCCTTTTACCTTGTCTCCCGTAATTTCCCATCTGAATAAGAAATGGAGGTGAATGTGCGAAGCCTGCTACAATTCCTGACTAAATGCAATCAACTCCATACAGCGATTACATTCTAATCCCCCCCTTTTTTGAAAAGAAAACTGTTCCTGTATCCACACCTGTCAGACAGGGAGGGAGAGACAGCTACTGAGTTGGCAAAAAGCTTTCAATATATTTTTTTTTTTGCGAGGTGGGAGGATTGCTCACAAGATGATCCTATAAGGGTGAATGTTTTTTTTTTACCAACACCAAGTTGCCAAATTCCTAGAAATTTGGGAGTGAAGCCCAGGAAGGTATCTCAGGCCCCTTCCGCACATGCAAAATAATGCGTTTTCAAACCACTTTCACAACTGTTTGCAAGTGGATTTTGCCATTCCGCACAGCTTCAAAGAGCACTGAAAGCAGTTTGAAAGTGCATTATTCTGCATGTGCGGAATGAGCCTCAGTGAGCTATAGTAGCATAGAATCCACCCTCCAAGGCAGACATTTTCCCAAGGGGAGCTCTTCTCTGTCATTTGGAGATAAGTTGTAATTTCAGGCGATCTCCAGGCCCCACCTGGAGGTTGGCAATCCTAGTTTTCCAAGTCAGCAAGCATGCTCCTGTTTTAATCTTTGCAACTGTGGAGGATGTGTCATTCGGGACTGCAAAAACTATCAGTTCAAAGGAAAAAAAGAAGGAACAGGCTTGCCACAAGAGAACTTCAAGGATTGTGGTAATGGAGTCTGGCAAAGAACTGAAGTGCTTCCAGGCTGAGGAAAACGGTACTTGCATAGGAAGAAGCCTAGGAAAATAGAGAGAAAAGCTTTTTTGAGGAGACAGCTGGGAAAAAAATGTTCAAAGGCTTGAGAATGTCTCAGCTTCTCAGTTCACTCTGAGAGGGCTTGAGAGAGAGGCACTCTGTCATTAAATCTATCACACAGTCCTTGGGAGGCCTCAGCTTGTCAAAGGCTTAGAACTGAGAGCTCTTTTTAAGGATGATGTCTCTGTTGTTGTGTTGTGTAGTTGGATTTTTTTTCAGCAGTTGCTCTTCAGAGGAGAAGGCTCCACGCTGGCAACAGAGAAATCTGTGCAGTTTCACTGCCGTTCACCAGCCCTCAAGTTCAGTTAATATACTGCCCATTTCTTGATGGTGCATCTTCTTCTCAAGGACACAGGAGTGACGCTGAAAGACGAGATGAGTTGTCCTGATGGCACCCGTCTTGGAATTTTATGCCTGAACTTTTGGTGAGCTTTGTAGTCCATAAGTAAGACCCACAAAACAATAAGCATTTTTCAGAGCCCTCTTATGTGTCAGATCTGTGAAAGTGCTTTCTTTATAGTGATCTGAAAGGATGTGTTGTGCTGCCTCGTTGGCTTCTCTGAGGTTCCCTACTTATTTATTCTGCCACTGGAGATTCTCTCCTTAGCCTTCTTATTAGAGTCTCCCTTTAGACTTCTTAATTGTGCTCAAATAACAAGGTGGCTTAGTTATATCTGGTAGAATGACAGAACGGGCAGTGCGTTGGGGTGGTTCTGAGGTGAAAAGGGGGGGCCCTTTTAAAAACATTTCTCTTTAAAAAGACAGTTTGTTTTGAAGAAAAACAGCATAACTGTTTCTGAGTGGTTCATAAGCGGTTTCAGATAGGTATATCAGCTAAATAGTTCCAGAGGGGTGTGTTGTTCCTCTTGTCCGCTACAGTCCCTTAACCCCCCCCCCCCCACACACACACAAAGGCTAGTTTTCTCATTTGCCACTTAGGTGAACAACGTCCACAAAAAAGGACAGATTTCTCTTACACTCCACAGCATCTCACATAACCCTCTTCCCATATACATTTTCACTGAACGAGCTATTTTTTCCCCAATCCAGTCAATTCTGCCCCCCTGGGGGACAGCGTCCTTCCTATCTTAGCAGACTTCAATCACCCATCTGGCCCCACTCATTCTCACTCTAGAGGCCTGTATTTCAAAGCACAGCAAAATGTGTATAAAACCCCAGATTAAATCGTAGAAAAACACACCAAATATTCACATAGCAAAACACAACAGCCATGAGTTTGAAAATTTAAAAATAACGCAACAGCTGGAGAGATGAGATTTCATTCCAGTGGGTGAGAGACAGGGAGCCATTAGAGCATAGGTGTCAAACTCGCGGCCCTCCAGATGTTATGGACTACAGTTCCCATCATCCCCTGGGGGTGATGGGAACTGTAGTCCAAAACATCTGGAGGGCTGCGAGTTTGACACCTGTGCATTAGAGCATGGAACACAAATTCCCACTCTGGCCATTTCCGCACAACTCAAGGAAAACGTTTGCAAAATGTTTTCAATTCCTCCTCATTTGTTTGCACTGACCCCCTTGAAACAATTCTTGGCCACCATTTTCTGATCACTCTGGGTTTTTTAAACTTCTGCATGGATCGAATGCTTCAAAGCATCAATGCCTCATGGTGCAATTCTTCAGAGGTTGTGTCTTTGTAGCTATAAAGACATAACCCCCCCTCCCAAATAACATTTTTTAAAACCCTGATGACAAAAACTGGTGAGCCGATGGAGTGAGCTCAGAGAATGGCACCCAGAGTGACATCCAGGGTGTCAAACCTTGGATCTGGAAATCACTGAAACTGTAGATTTGTTCTAAAGCCTTTATTATTATTAATTCAGGCCTTTATTGGCATTCCATGTTACAATAAAACAATTTTCCATAAAAAACAGATAAATACGTCACACATATATACATAGTGATAGTCCCGTGTGTAATATTTGTAGTTCAGACTCTTATCAATAGTGTAGTCTAAACGGACTCATCAAAACTGCCATTCCTACATACTTCTTTGCAGACCAGACTGAAGACTTATCGGCAGAGCCTAGATATCATAATAACATACAATATTAAAAGTTTTACTGTAAGACACAGGGTTTGTTAGGGTGGCATTGGTTAAAAGGTAAAGGAAACTGAACCGAAGGCCCCTTTTAAATCTAAGAAGGCAACAAAAAGTTTACGGGTGGCATGAGTTGTATATATCTTTATTAGTTCCCGATTGGCATCAGAATTAGTGCTGACCATCTGTGTAACTCAAATTTTCAAAAGTAGAAAATAACTAAATATGAATCTGACTACTTCGACTTCCATTACTTTGTTCCTCCATATAGCTGCAGAAAGGCCATTTTAGAGAATACTGCAGTTTTGAACAAATTCACATGTAATTCAAAAAATGACCACAGGAGATTTAAAAGTGGCAGTACTGCAATTTCCTAAATTCCCTCAGAAACTCAATGCTGGGTGAAGTAAAACACAATGGGATGCCCCCTAAAAGCTTCAAGTGATACTAAAAGCCAAGCCAGTGGAATGAGTTAACTAACCACAGCTGTGAGTACAATCCAAGAAGGTTAGCTGGTCTTCTGTAAACGATAATGAAAAGGAGAGGAAGAGATGTAGTTGATATTCCAGGTATTATGGTTTCACGTCATTGGCAGAAGTTGAGAGAGCCATGGCCCAGAGGGATAAAGGGAGTGGGGCATTGGAGAAGAGTCTATTGCCCATTATAAGCCCCTGGATTTATTGTAAGATTGCTAGCAAGATGGTCCTAGACAGACTATATGGTTGTCAGCCCTCAGCTGGCAGTTCTCAGGAATTTTGGAGGGATCAGACACTTCTAGGTCATTATTTCCGTTCCCCACCCTAGAGATCTGAAAATGCCTAGGGCATCATGACATCAAATTTCTTGATTGATAAAATCAGTAATGCAACACATGAAGATAGATGGCATGAGTAGGACCAGAAGACCAGAAATTAAGGGAAATGTGTTTTCTTAGTTCCCTGACTTAAGTTGCAAAAAACAGAAGATGCCTGTGAGGTTTTCGTCAACATCTGGAGGGGTGGGGGGAAATGTAGAAATCGTAGAAAATCGTACAGTTATGGCTTGCAGCTCCTAGCAACGCTTAAACATTTTCAAAGGTTACTGATTTTTGTAACTTTTCTCCCTTTTGGTTGGCTTAGGGAATAGACAGGATGACATTTGGGCTCGGGCAAAAAAAATAAACGAAGGCTTTCTTTTCAGGACTCTGGAATATTTTGGGTGGTGATGAAAAGGTCAGTTGTCCGAACACTGTCAAGAGTGACTGTTCTAACACACCAATGCTGCCTAATGTACCTGCATGTACACAGAAGGAATAGCTTTATTGTTGTTGTTTTCCAACCCTCTGATTTCGGGTGACCTTTCCTGATGGATTTGGGCATCCTCCATTTGCACAAATCAAGGGCCTCTCTTAGTGTAGTTATAACTCCAGAAAATTTCCAGGTCCCACCTGGAGGTTGGCAAGCCTCATTCCTGTGTGTAAAAAAATGAAGAAGAAGAAGAAGAAGAAGAAGAAGAAGAGGAGGAGGAGGAGGAGGAGGAGGAGTTTGGATTTATATCCCCCCTTTCTCTCCTGTAGGACTCAAAGGGGCTTACAATCTCCTTGCCCTTCCCTCCTCACAACAAACACCCTGTGAGGTAGGTGGGGCTGAGAGAGCTCCGAGAAGCTGTAACTAGCCCAAGGTCACCCAGCTGGCATGTGTGGGAGTGTACAGGCTAATCTAAATTCCCCAGATAAACCTCCACAGCTCAGGCGGCAGAGCTGGGAATCAAACCCGGTTCCTCAGATTAGGTACCTGAGCTCTTAATCTCCTACGCCACTGCTGCTCCAGTGGTAATGGACCCTTAGCTTTTTCTCTCTTGCCTCGTGTTGGTCCCCACCCACTTCAATCTGTTTCTGTATTTGTCTGGGAACCTTACCATCTCTGGTACATTTAACAGTTTTCTTGAATTGCCGCAACTAATTTCTTGTTGCGGCTGGTTTTCCTCCCACTTGAGCCTGTTAGAGCAAATGCTAATCACAGACATTTTAAAGGCCATTTGGCTATATCTAGCAAAATGCATTCATACCGTGATATTTGTGCCCCCTGTTCAGCGTGAGCCGGAATCAAAATCTGAAATATGAAGCGATATATATTTTATTACATCGCAAACATTAAGCCAGGTGATTTATTTTGGTTTCCGTTAGACCCTTAGATTACTTTTGAAAAAAAAATCATATAAGGCCAACATGTAATCATGGCAGATTTATTAAAGACAAGTGATATATTAAAAACTTGGGGAGTTATATTTTAACTTAAAGGTAAATTAAAGCCATAAATTCAATGCAGACACAGATGAGCCCCTGTCTTCAGCAAATGGTAATCACTTGCTTATTTAATTATCCTGCAATGGATTGCTTTCATCGTGACACACCAATGTACATTCCACTCTTTCCCCCATACCCATATGCCTGACATTGTGTTCATTAGCATAGTCCTTTTTGATCACTTCAGGGCAAGATAAACTGTTTTATTAAGCAGTGATGATGGTGTCACCGTATCATAATTGAATTTGGATAGATGCATCTGCAGTACTATCCTGTGCCATCTCGGACACACGGGATAAGCAGCCTCCCAGAATGCCTTGGAGGGACACAGGTGACCCACCACCAGCATATTTTTTTTCCCCAGAAGAGAAATGTGAAGTGTCTTTGGTCCTGCAACAGCCTGACAAATCACTGTACCAAAAAATTAAAATGAGATTGTTTTTTTATTCATGAGGACATAAATCGTACACACAGATGTGCTCATAGAAGCAATCTGTGCACAGTTTCCAGCTGAAACCATGGAGCCGAATGGACTGCCCCATTGTAACCCATGCCATTTCATTATTTGTGTTTTGGTTGGATTTTAGGGCCCAGGGCAGAGGTGGGATTCAGCAGGTTCTCACAGGTTCCCGAGAGTAAATTACTAATTATTTGTGTGTGCCGAGAGGGGGTTACTAATTGGTGATTTTGCCACATGATTTTTGCCTTAGTTAAGCCCTTCCTCTCAGCAGTAGTTCGCAGAACTTGAAGCAGTCTAGCAGGAGGTGCACCGGCGTGCACAGCAGCTTGCGCCTGCTTGCATTCGTTTCCCGCCCAAGGACCGGCACAGCGGCTGCATTTTTGCCACAGCTCTGCCCAGGAATGCCCCGCTCCCGGAATGCCCGGCCATGCCCCCGTTGTGCCCCACCCAGACCCATTGACGCTATGCCACAGTTTGAATCCCACCACCATGGGAACCTGTTACTAAAATTTTTGGATCCCACCACTGGCCCAGGGGACAAGACCTCAATGAGCATGTGCAGTTGGTAAGCTTGCTTACATAATACCAACTGCAAAGGCCCATACTCCTCAGTTGATCTCGCTTGCAACAGGAGAAGGAAGGCCCACAGCTCAGTTGAGCAGCAGAAGTTCTGCCTTCAACCTGGGCCTGTAAAAAAAATAAGCAATTGAGCTGTGGGCCTTCCTTCTCCTATTGTAGGCCAGATCAACTCAAGAGCATGACTGCAGGATGAAACAAAAAAAGTCCACCTGCTGGAAAAAGACACCAATGGAGACAAACCTGTCTCCCTGGGGAAGGAGACCCAACATTTTGGTGCCACAACTGAGAAGGACTTTTCTTGGGTTGCCACCTACCTACCTTAAGATGGCAAAATCAACTGAAGCATGACTTCCAAGAATGATTGGAGGATATATTTAAGTTCATATGGGAGGAGGTGGTTGTTAAGGTATGTGGGTCCCAAACTGTACAGGTCGTAAAGGTCAATAGTAGAGCCTTGAATTGAGCCCAGAAGCAAATGGGAAGCTAGTGTAGATGGAACAAGATGGTCTTTGCCTCTCCAGTCAACACAATGACTGCAACTTTCTGTTTAGTAAATAACTGGAATGCAGCTTCTCAAAGAGTAAGGCTGGGAAAATGTTTCTGCTTGAGAACTTTTAGAGTGGCTACCAGATAATACCAAACTACCTGGAACAATATTCTGACTCCCTGAAAGGCAGTGGTTTGTTTTGATCCTTAATCTCCACTGTTTGTGCCTTTCATGGGTTGGGAGAAAAGCCCAGCTATTTCCTTCATCCCTGCTTCAATAGTTTTGTTGTGGGGAGAATTTTTCCCCCCAATTCACTTTTTAGAGGTAGTCATTCTAGCCCTTATTTTCTTCTTAAAGCAGGGAACTGTAGTCCACAAACATCTGGAGCACCAGGATTGGGCCCCCCTGATCTACACAGTGAAATTCTGAAGTTCTGCAAAATTTCCCTTGCTGCCTCTGATCTCCTTGAATTAAGGAATCTACTAGAAACTGACTCCAAGATCCTTAGAAGAGGAAAAAATGGATTGCTGGTTTTCAAAGAGAAATCGGGTACACAGGAATTAAGGGAGTTTATCTGAACAACCCTAAATTGCATGTAAACATTATTTTAGGAGAAGGGAGTTTATCCAAATCCAACAGTCTCGCATTGGACAAATAGCTACACTAACACCATCCACTTCAATGTAAATCCAGTAGCACCTCAGAGACGGTCAATATTTTGGGGGTTATAAACTTTTTTGAGAATCAAAGCTCATGCCTATCCAATTTGCAATCTGAAAACTGAACTGTTGGATCAAATAGGCCTAGCTGCACCGTTCTTTTGTCGCATTAACAACACAGTTCCGCACACACCCAGGAATCTATTTCAGATAACAGGCATGTAATAGCGCATCAAGTCTTCTTTACAATTTTAAATTCAGCACACTTTTGTTTAAAAAAGCAAATACCCTATTTAAAATTCAGCACCCCTTTTAAAAAAGCAAGCTTAAAATTATCGTAAAGTGCAACCTCTTCTCCATAATTGGTTATTGTAGCCAGCTGAAGTTGGGGTACATAAACCAGATGTGCAAAATTACTGTATTTAGTAACAGTGTTATTCACTGCCTAATGAATGCATTTCACACATTTCTTTGCCTGACAAAGAAAGTTGGTTCCACTTTCCTAAACTGGCAGCTTGCTCTCTTTCCACCCCAGCTTGTTGCAGTGGATCCGTCCCCCCCAAATCCTGAATATAGAGCAGAAGCCAACCTCCAGGTGAGGCCTGGAGATCTCCTAGAGTTACAATTGATCTCCATGCTACAGAGATCCATTCCTCAAGAAGCAATGGCAGCTCCAGAGGGTAGAGTCCAATGCTTCTTGTCTCCACTGAGCTCCTTCACCTCCCCAAATCCCCCCTGCCTTAAGTACCAGCCCCAAACCTCCAGGAATTTTCCAGTCCTGAGTTGGAAACTCTACATAAGAGAGAGGCTGCATTCCTCCTGCACTTGGGCCATGAAATCCCTGTCTCCTGTACTTCTTTCCTCCTGTGGAAAGAAAAACCTTTTTTTATCTTTGATGAGGATTTTATGGTTCTGGAAGGAGTGTCAGCTTATCCAGGCTTTTATTTGGCCTTTAGTTAGGGGGCATTTATGCATGCAGTGCTTCATGTTTCTTAGTTTACACCCAAAGAGGTGCTCTGCTGATTCCTCTAGCCACCATTTTGCCTTCCCCCTCCTTCTGGGTGGTACCTGCAAACCCCATTTCAGGAGTTTATGTAACCTCAGCTTGTGGGTTCTGTGGGGCAGAACTTGGAATGAGTTTGCAACAACAAATTTTAAAAAACAAAATGGTTTACTATCTTAACATATAACATCAACATTTAACATCACACTTCAAGGTCCTGTTCAGGTTTCTAATATTGCCAAGTCCAAGTTCTTCTTTGCAAGTGGGTTGGCTCCTGAAGACTCCAACGGCTTGGTGAACAGGATTCAACATGATGAAGGTTTCCAGGAGAACTCTCACCCATTACAAACATAAAAAAGAAACCCTGAAACAATAAACTCCAACATTTACAACATAGCAAAAATAAACAACTACCGTCCCAGTAGTTCCCAACAACATTGCAGTTACCTTAACAAGGTGTTACGGGCTTATACAAATCAAGGTCTAAGTCTGGTAGCCTTGTCTCTTCCAAACTACATGAGGTCTGCAGCTTCTTGCTGCTTTGAGTCTCCACCCCTTACTGGGTCAACCCATTCTGAGCATGGGGGTTACATTTACATTCCACCTTTTTTTTAGAAAGGGTTTTAATGCTCTGTTGCTTCTGTGATATTCCTAAGTGTTAAAAAAAAAAGTCAATTGATCCCCCAGAAATGGTGGCTGAGGAGTGGGCAGAACTGTTCCTGTGTGGGTGGGGAAGGCAGATAGGACCACAAAACCCAAAGCAAGTCAGACAAACCGGGAGAAAGTTGCCCTTTACCTCCTTTCAGAAACCACAGGGATTATCTGATGTGCAGTTCAGTGAGTTTGGGGGGAAGGGGGCAAAGTGGAGGAAATGTGTGTGCAACCAAGATTTTGACCTGAAAGGAATGTATGCTCACTATGGACAGACCACAAGCTCAAAAACAGCCAGGGTTTGGGGGCGGTTGGCTTAAAGGAGCCAGCTTATTTTAATATGGCAAATAAGCATCCTGTTAAGAACCATTATTCCTAACTGGCGTGTGTAGGTTCTGTGGGAAGGTGCTCCCCTGTGAAGAAGAGAAGAAGAGTTTGAATTTATACCCCGCCTTTCTCTCCTGTAAGGAGTCTCAAAGCAACTTAGAAACTGCTTCCCCACAAAAGACACCTTGTGAGATAGGTGGGGCTGAGAGAGTTCCGAGAGAACTGTGTCTGACCCAAGGTCACTCAGCAAGCTTAATTTGGAAGAGTGGGAAAACAAACCTGGTTCTTCAAATAAAAGTCCACCATTCTTAATTACTACACCATGCTGGGGAAAAAGACATCTTGAACCTACTGAGTTAATTTGACCAGAGAAAAGGGAATCAAATCTCCCCTCAGGGTTTGCTTCCTTCACTTCACATAATATTTACCTTAGTAAATACTTTTATTTTCTGTTAAATCTTTATTATTCATCTCGTCTGTGACTTGCCTGTCAGGTCAAATAGCTAGGAAAAAGTAATCTCTATTTGCCTCTAGCAGGTTTCCAAATAAGAGGGCCAGGTTTAGTCCCTTCCTGGGTTCGGAAGCTCAGACTCCCTTTTTGGAGTCTGCCTCACTCCAACTCTCCCCAGAGAAATAAAGGAAGGAACCTCTGACAAAAATGGAGGGGAAACTCTGTAAGAGAGTGTGTTGGCCCATATGTTGACAGACACCTCCCTTTGTAGGCACGCTGAAAAAGTAGACTGGAACTTCGGGTAACGTGAAACAGTTTATTTTACTAGAAATGAAGGCTTCTCAGTTGACTTGAGAGGTTTTAAACGCTTGTTGATTACAGAAAGGAAAGAGCTTCTACTTGCGAGGTTACTCAGCCAGTTACAATAAAGTTTTCCGTTTGGTCACACGCAGGTGGCCAATATACTTCTTCTCTTAAAGAGGTTCTGGTTCTTCAGCTTTCTCAACCACACAGGTTCTATTTTACTTCAGCTTTCTCTCACAGAGGTTTCAGCTTTTAGTTGTTACACACAGAGACACTAGATTCTCTCTGATCCACACCCTTTTTAGTTCACACAACCACCCAAGTCTTAAGACTGGAAGGACTCTGGCTCAACACTTGCCACCTTCCCTTGCAGTCCCCTGTCAAGGCCTAACTGCCCCCTTTATGGTCTGGTCTTTTCCTGACTGGGCTTTGAACTGGGGTTGGACAGACACTAATCTGGACAGCCAAGCTGCCAAGCACCTGAGTGGCGGATTCACCTTCCACCAAGCCCAGGGCTTTTCCTCACACTCTGTCAAGCCTCCTCAGCCTGACTAGAGCAGTCTGACTTCTTGTCAGAACACACAAGCAGCGACAGATCTCCCTTCCTGATCTGCTCTCTCTGCTTTGGATATTGGTCCAAGCACGAACCAAGGAAAAAGAACCCTCAGCACTCCCGCTGCCTCCTTTTCTTCTCCCTGGCAATTTCCTCCAGCCAATCAGGACTGGGCAGGACTTAACTCTTTCAGGGCAGTCTCTCACTGGAAACCACTTATGGGCATTTGTCACAACCTGTAAGTGTTATGCAAGGAGCCGTGTGGCGTAGTGGTTAAGTGCTTGCACTGCCACTCACACGGTCAGGAGTTTGAGCGCCCTGTGGGTCAGATATCCTGGCAGCTGGCTCATGGTCAACTCAACCATCCATCCATTTCTTGGTTGGTAAATGAGTACGTGGCACATTGCTAGGGGGTAAAGAATAGCCGGGGAAAGCAATGGCAAACTACCCCACAAAAACGGCTTGCCTTTGAAATCACTGCTTGCAGTGGTACCCCAGGGTCGGACATGACTGAAGGGGAAACTTTACCTTTTTAACCTAAGTGTTATGCAAAAAGCTACATCATGAATCAACAAAAGTTCCAGTAATAAAGCTTTATTATTTGCCAGTGAGAGAAACGAGGCTCTTGCCCACTAGGCGTATCTCTGTGGAACTCGGCCCACGCCCATTCCACCCTGCCCTTCCCACTTACCTTAGTTTAGCGGGTGGCCCAGCTAGGCTGCTTTTTCAGCTGGCTGTTCTTTGCAGCCGACTAAACTAAAGTAAGTGGGGGGAAGGGCATGGGGGCCTCTGTGAAAGGTGGGGTTTAAGCACCATTTTTTCCCCGGGTGCCATTTTCCCCCTTTACGCCTTTGGTGGATTATATATATGTATATAATGTATTAGTTAATATAGCATGTGTATTAGTTAATATGTATTAACTAATGTATTAACTAATGTATTAATATAGCAAAGTTACAGAGTCACCACAGAAGAGTGGTGTCACATGCAAGTGAATCGGGAAAAAGTTTAAAGTTCAACTGAATTTTTGAACTGTTTCCCTATTCCAGGATTTGGGACCCTTCATTGCTATCTGACCCTGTTCCGTTAGCTTTAAACTGTTTTTCTCCACAGCATCATGGATCCAAACTCACATCCAATTGCTTCAAGAAGCAATGGGCAAATTTTAAGAAATACAGCAACTTTGGCTTTGTCACAAAGTCACTAGAAAGGAAAAACCAGGAGTGAGGTGGAGTTGCTCTAGGAATTACTGAGAAGTCTATAGTTACCAAAGAGTTTTCAGCAATTCCTAGAGGTACCCTACATCACTTCAGGGTTTCACACAAAACTGATGTTGTCATGCATCCAATGTCACTTGCCCCCATTTCTTTGCCCTAACCCTCCCACCAGCTACCAGGCTCAGCCTGGAAACCTATTCCCCACACAGAGGACAGAAGCAGGGATGTACATGATGCCACCCGATTGTCAAACTGGGCGGCTAGTTCAAGACTTGCCATGGTGTGGTGGGCAATGCCACCACAGAATAACCAACTGAAATCTGTGAAGGTGGAACAAAGCATCCCACCTTCCATTCAGAATGAGGGCATCATGTCACCAAATGGAATTTGGCTTTGTGATGCCATGACAGCATTGTCCCCCCCACCCATTGCAAACAGTAATGTAAATATGTTCCTCTGAACAACTGTTGAAATGGGCAGGGCTTTTTGGAAGATGCGAGCACTGGTACCCTGTTTGGGCTCATTCCTTCCTATACGGAAACGGATGAGAAATATAAATTGGATTCTTAAAGCAGCTTTAGGTGTTGGTATTGGGTATATGACGATGAATACATTTTGGTATTTATATACTTCATTTTCTCTCCCTCTATGTGAGAGTTTGTTCATGAAAAGATCAATTTTACACAGCCATATTTTAACCTAAGTGTTTTCAGTGAAATATCTGCGCCTTCTGAATGAACTATAAAAATGAAACAGAGTGCAAAAAATGGGCAGGAAAGTAGAAAATAATAAAGACATTGTAGGGGGGAGCTATATATTTATAACCCCAAATTAAAAGAAGTGTGAATGGCCACAGAAGTGAGCATAATGTACTTGGAAAACAACCACTGTTTAAATAAAACAGCAACCATATATTATTAGTCAATGCACAATTACTAAGGGAGTAAAAAAGGAAGTAAGAACGGGATGAAGGCCATTTGTCACTTTAAAAATGAATCAAATTCTGTCAATTCAGCGCGAAAGTTAGCTGAAAAGCCAACTGGTCATTGTTTCAGTTAGTTTCCATGGGAAATAGAATTCCCAGATGAAATCCCCCTCCCCTCCGAAGACATTGGGATGCAATTGTAAGACAGTGGGCCTTCCCCTAAAATGTTTCCAAACTGTTTTCAAACCCCCACCCCTTTTACCACAATGTAAGTCTGCACTCGAAACAATTCCTGGCTGCCATTAAGTGATGCCTGCATTTTTTGAGTTAGATGTAGCTAGGTGTTTCAGACCCGCATGCTGTGATTCTCTGCACCTTGTATGCACAAACCTTCAAAGATTACCCTCCCCTAATAAAAAACCCAGAAAAGGTGCAAATAAACAGGCAAGAGGAAATGGAGTGAGCTCAGAAAATGACACCAAGGAGGAAATCCAGGGATGGCACAGAGGCCTGGGAAATATCTTAAAGAGATCACATGGGCAACTGAAGAAATTTTCTAAACTTTTCCATCACAGGAATATTCATCTAAGATGTTTTGAGACTGCAAATAAAATGTTTGGGGGTAAAAACAATGGGGACCTCCATGGAGGAAACATTTTATTTCCTGCCTCAAACCATTTTAAAAGGTTTGAGTGGAAAGCAGTGCCAGATTTAGATGAAGAGAGGCCCTTGGTGATGCCCCTCCCAATCCCCACCTTCACAACTACAGGAAGGTGAGGCCCTTTCCGCACGGGCCATTTACAGCGCCCTAGGGATGGCAAAAATGCTGTCCCTAGGGAGCTGTTGGCATGGGGGGCACAGCTGCATCGCAGCCGCACCACCCTTGCTCCCCCCAAGCGGCACGATGCCACTGTTTCCAAATCTTGCTCCCTGAGCGAGGTTTTCTAGAAACAGTGGTTTCCAGCCGCTGCTGTGCGAACGGCAGTGGCTGGAAGGCGCCATCCCCCCTTCCCGATCGACGTACCTTCCCTGCCACCTTCTGGCGCGTCGCCCAGGCGTGGGGACACGCCCCCCTGCCCTGCGACTACAGAGCTGTTGCGCAGGGCAGGGAGTGTTTCCCCTGGCCTGGGCGACGCGCCGGAAGGTCGCAGGGAAGGTACGTTGATTGGGTGATGGCACAGCAGTGCGCTGTCTTCCCTGCCCCTACCGGGACCGTCCATGTGAATGGTCCCGGGGTGTGTGTCGGCATTGTATACACCGACACCCCCCCCAGCGTGGCCATGCGGATACAGCCAGAGAGTGTGTTTTAAAAAACATTGAGCGAAACCGAATATGATGATGAGTGTTTACAATTCCGCAATTCACAATTCCTCCTCCAAAGGACATAAGACATTATTATATACCACAGTGATTGAAAATAATAGGTGTGAATGTTAAAATTAACACTGTGAAAGACTTTTGCCTTACCCAAACTTTGTAAACGTTTGGTGAAATAAGCAGGATTTTTTTTAGGAAAATGAAAGTTTTACAGTATTATTCTGAAATGGGGTGCAAGGAAAATTACTGAAGGGTTGTTTAGATACCACAGTGTATTATGACAGCATGTATAATAAATGCCTATGACAGCATCAAAAATATTATACAGTTAATAGTGCAATCCTAAACAGAGTCACTCCAGTTGAAGCATACTGCATACTGCACACTGAATCAAAGGGGCTTAGCCAGAAGTAACTGTGGGCGATTCCTCACACGAGTAAAATAGGTTCGACCCAGTTCCCTGAGAAGGGTACTAACCTAGGTCGAATCCATTGTTGTTCCCCACTGCAACCAGCTTGATCCCAGCTTGGAGGGCGGAATCATCCTGTGCCTCTTCGCCACTCCGTTCTGATTGGCTACTGTTCTATGGCCATGTTCCGCCTATCCCCACGCACATTATAAAAAAAACTGCCACAGGAATGGAGGGACGAAGGTGGTGGGTTTTTTTGGCCAGCTGTACGCATACCTGAAACACTCAGCTGTGATTGGCTGTATGGGGCTCCTGGCAGCAGAGACTCTGCACTTTACTGGAATCAAGCTGAGTTCGAGCGTGGTTCCCTGAAAAAGTAGTAGTTCCCAACTGGAGTCGGAAATTGGACCGTTACATGGGGCGAAGCTGGTACAAAACCACGTCGATCCCAGTGGTTGTGCAGAGCATTTAGGTCGAATGCAGCTCGAACTTAGGTTGATAACCCAAGTGCGGAATCGACCTGTGTGGGATTGCATGATAAATTTCTTGCTCGCAAAATAGGCACAAAGAAACATAAATTGGTATGTGAATGTTCTCTTTCATCATTCCTCTGTGTCTTCAAGTTGGACTTTTCTTCTTGCCCAGAAATTGATTGTGTAGGATGCTAGAAATGAACAAAATCCTATCTTCTCCATCCTGCATTGTCCTCTCTCCCTTTCAGTATTTTCTTCCTTGCCAAGCTGTCTGGGGAGATGGCATAGAGACTGAAGGAGAGAGTTAGAAAGAGATACTCTGTTAATTCCCCTGTACCCCATTTCTTCCTGAAATACCACAGTCCATTTCTCCTCCACTTATGAGAAGTCTGAGCCATTTGCTAATTAATTCTGCTTTGACCAAAGAGAAACTTGAAAAGAAGAAGATTTGGATTTATATCCCCCATTTCTCTCCTGTAAGGAGACTCAAAGGGGCTTACAAACTCCTTTCTCTTCCCCCCTCACAACAAACACCCTGTGAGGTAGGTGGGGCTGAGAGCGCTCAGGAGAACAGGTCACCCAGCTGGTGTGTGTTGTAGTGCACAGGCTAATCTGAATTATAAGCCTCCACAGCTCAAGCAGCAGAGTGGGCAATCAAACCTGGTTCCTCCAGATTAGAGTACACCTGCTCTTAACCACTATGCCACTTCTGCTCCTGAGAGGAGGGTCAGGGAGGGAGAGTTTGCAGAATTTCACAGTTGTACTCTGTAGATGCTCAGAGACAGGCAATGTCATTCCATTTTCTCCAGAAGAACAGATTTCTATCACCTGGAGATCAGTAGTAATAGCAGAAGATCCCCAGCCACTACATGAAAGTTGGCAACTCTAATTACATTGGGTGTCTTTATGTAGCTGCCAGATTTCCCAGGAATCAGTGGGGCGCTGCATTGTTTAGGCCTCATTTATATGTTAACACTAGTATAAACACGGCTCATCTGTAGCGTTAGCTGTGTTTCTCCCACAATAAGCATATGTCTAACAGAATTTGTCCCTGGGTAATCCTTTCATTACAAAGACAGCTTTTCCACATTCTCCTGAGCCTTCTGTGAAGTCTTTTCATTCATCTGGCAAACTAGCTTGCATACACAAGAACATCACCAATGATTTTGTAGCAAACAAAAGGTTATACCCTGAAACTTATAGAACTCAGTATGATGAACGAGGCAGTATCGAGGGATATGGGTTACTCAGGAAAAAAAAATTAGCTGAAACCAAACAAAGCCCCCCCTGAAGCCTTTCCCCCAATGCATTGTGGGTATAATCTTTTCAAACAATAACCTGTTTTACATTTTATCTGCAAAATACTAAGCTATGTGGCTTTTGTTTAGTTATTCTACTGCCTTTGGGCCTTGCTATGCAATTTGGTGTATCTAAACTTCATTTCCCCAGCTTCTTCCTTGTTTGTGGCCTTCCAAATATGTGCTTGACCGCCCAAGCAAATTTCAGGAGTCCCACAGAGTGGAGAAAATCATCTGGAAGGGGAATTTGGGACTGGGAAAGTGGTTGCCAAGCCAGCTCTCACTTGGTCCTCTTTTCAGTTCCCAAGTGTGCCCATTCTGAAGCATCTCTGAAAGGCTGATAGATCTCAATGGATTCCTGACTCCCTTTGAGGCACACACCCCTGACCTGGCCAATCAGTAGAACATGAGAACTGAAAAGTTCACCCTCTTTTTGCCTCTCTTATAGGGCCTGTTGGGTTGCCCAGTTTAGTAGAGCTGGGGAATTGTGTGGCTGTTGTTTGTGGAAGGATGCTAGACCAGATGGACCACGGGTTTGATTCAGCAGGGCTCTTCCAATGTTCTTATGAAGGCTTCGGCCTCTATGCCCTGTTTTTGACCCTCTAGATGGCCATTTTATGAGAAGGATGCTGGACTAGGACCACTGGTCTGATCCAGTAGGTCTTTTCTTTCTTTCCTGCATAGTGAAGGCTCTCTTTGTTTGAAACCTAACTATGTAAGCTTGGGTAAGTCAGTGGGTTACTGTGATGTATCTGAGGCCCCTTCTGCACACGCAAAATAATGCATTTTCAAACCACTTTCACAACTGTTTGCAAGTGGATTTTGCTATTCCGCACAGCTTCAAAGAGCACTGAAAGCAGTTTGAAAGTGCATTATTCTGCATGTGCGAAATGAGCCTGAGAGACATTTTGCATATAAAATTGTTTGAATTCACAGTAGTGGCAATTTTATCAAATTTGCTTGGGTGTCCTTCCGTTATTATGACCTGGAAAGAAACTGCTTGCAAAGGAGAGGCAGACTCTTCAGTCCTCCACGTTGGTGCTTAATGGCTCTGAACAGCAAGCCAGAGGGGCTTGGTCAGTTCGGTTCAAGAAGCATTTCCTACATCTGTGAGAGAGGTGAAATTTCCAGCTGCCTTGAGGGAGACAGTCACATGACCCCCCTGGGACCACACAGAGCTGAGTACCTTTCGATCAGTTGAACAGTCTGCTTTCAGGTTAGATCAGTGTATATTTTTGAAATAATGTACCGGTATATAGAAAGATAAATTGTAAGTGTTTGCATCTGTGGTAATAAGAACATAACCAGTTCTGCTTGGGTTTGTATTTTCTCACATCTCAACCTGAAAAATTCATGTCAATACCTCAGCACATAAACACTTCTTTTTAAAGAGAGTCTGGACTCGAATTTCCACAGATAACACCACAACTAGTACTCACTTGCTCTGCCATGGAAATTATGAGTTGAAAACATTGCGAACAATACAGTGTTGTGGTGCAAAGACAGAATGCTATACACATCTCTTTCCCACTGAATGCTTTTGTCATATAAACACATGGCCCTTATAACGTCATGTATCCCTTCCCTTTGCTTGATTTTAATCTCAGACAAACCAATTAAATCATATTTCTCTTTGCCTCAGGTAATCTAATTTTCCTAGCAACTTTGTGGGAAAACTTGCCAAATCATTATGGCAGGGCTTTATGTCACAAACGGTGACCTTTGTGAAGACACATACGACAATTACTTCTCTGAGATACGTTAGAAGCAACAGTGTAAATTGCTAAAACTGAGAAGTGCAAATTTTGCCACAGTTCTTATACAGTACTATTTTATAGCCCATTAGAAGGAAAAACCAGTTTGTCAAGACTCCACACTTCCTGCGGGATCTGCATTTTAGAGACCAAGAAAAACCTCTTCCATTTCCTTTATTTTGTCATTCTTCAGTCTCTCTTCTGAAAATGTTTTATCCTAGCCCCGTTGTTAAGCCAGGCCCACCTTCAGGCCAACGGATAGGATCAGCTGAACTGAAGCATAGCTCATGACACATAAAACTATATAATAGGATCCTACTTGCAGTAAGCTACACACAGTAGTAGTATATGGACCATGGTCCCTATTCATTTATCCAAGTTAGTTTGTCGGCCATTTGGTACAGTGAATCCTTATAGCCTGTGCAGAAAAGTCCTCTTGATTAGGGTTGGAAGTGAAGGACTTTATGCTGTTTCCTGCCTCAATGACAGAGGAGGATTTATAAGTGAGTCAGAGAGCTACGGGGTGTGTGTGTCAAGACACTGGTCACCTTTCTCTACTGCTCTGACACTCTCTCTTTGATGGGTAAATTGCTGCTCTTATGGAACTTCCTTCCTTCCTTCCTTCCTTCCTTCCTTCCTTCCTTCCTTCCTTCCTCCCTCCCTCCCTTCCTTCCTTCCTTCCTTCCTTCCTTCCTTCCTTCCTTTCTCCACAATTCTTACACACCCCTCCATCTTGCATCATGTATGCAGAGAGATGCAGATAGCACCTCTCACTATCCAGCTAAATAGATTAGAATGGAGAACCTCTCTCTCCACTTTTCTATCCAGAATGTTCACTAATAAAGACCCCTCTTATTAGTTAGAAACAACAAACTGACTCCGAATTTTCTTTGTTGCCAACACACACACACACACACACACACACACACACACACACACACACACCCCCCCACCCACACACACACACACACACACACACACACACACACACACACACACACACTCTCTCTCTCTCTCTCCTGGTGAAGCTCTGCTGTGTTTTGCCTCCGAGCACTCTGCTGGTAATGCAAAGGTATCTCTTACCAGAGAGAATTACCAACCATTAGTTCAGTTCTGCATAGTTTGTTGAAAACCAGAGCGTGGTAACTTTCGTGTTCCCCTTCCTAGCAACTGTTGGAGAAATGGGGGTGGGGATTTATCAGCAGCAAAAGATGGCTGTGAATTACCACGGACTGAGGTTGCCAAGCAAGGTGGGCAAGGCAGAGTTTTCCCGTTTTCACCTCAACGAGGGCGGAAGCAGGTGACTGGCCATGTTAGCCCAGGGCAAGCACCAACATGCCGGCAGCCACCGGCCACGTCAGGAAAGGGGAGGGCACCCAAGACTTTAAAGGGCCAAGACACCCTTTGTGCCGGCCATGTGCTTGGGCCGGCTAGTGATTTGCCCGCCTAACTCGCCCTTACTTTACTTGGCTTTGATAATGCATGCTAGATTGTCATAGCCATTGGTGGTTTGGTGCATGTGATCTGGAAGGGCCAGGGGAAGGGAGCTGGCGAGCTAACCCTCCCCCTCAGAAATGGCCAACAGTAGCAAGGGGCTACTGCCCTGCCCACAGAGCCTCTGAGGAGCACCTCTTGCCAGGAGAATCCACCCGGCAGAGCCCCACAGTGGAGCGAAGCTCCAGTATGGGGCATCTGCCCGCGGGAGCTTTGCTGTGATGCTTATATGATCAGATCATGCTGCGCCTCATGCTTCTATGTGATTAATAAAGAATGGCTATGGCCAATTGATTTACCCCAGCTAAAATTGTGTGGTGTGATTATTTGGGCAGGGACTTCGCCCTCAAGGAGTTCCATCCTCGGACGGCAAATTGGTGCCTCAGCCTCCATCACTGGCAGTGGGCTGATGTCACTTCATACACGAACCAGAAATTACATCATCATGTCACTTCATACACGAACCAGAAATTACATCATCATGTCACCAGCAATGTCGAGCTGCTTTGGTATTTGGGGGGAAATCCTGTGGTAGAAGCTGTCCCTTTCCCCACACTGAGTCTGTGCATTCTCATAGGCCTGTGTTTGCCTGCATGTAAAAGCATGTATCCACTTCTTGCTGTGGAGATATGAAACCCAGGCTCTCAGTAACCAGCGTCTTCCTGTATTCTGGTAAGCCTATCTTTGAGCAAATACAAAGGGCAGAGGATCCAATTTCCTTTCCCCACTCATGAAAGTGTGTTGCTAGCATGCATGAGCCTCCAGTTAAAGCTGTTCCACTAGGGTGACCAGTCTCCAAGTGGTGGCTGGAGAAAATGGCTGCTTTGGATGATGGACTCCATGGCAATGGGCATTATACCCAATTGAAGCTTCTCCTTGCCCCAGATCCTGCCCTCTTCATGCTCCAGCCTCCAAAATCTCCAGATATTTCCCAACCAGAAGTTGCCAACCCTCGGCCTGCTCCTTTGAGGCCCCACCAACTTGTTGTTTTCATTCCATTTTTAATACCTTCTTGAGAAGTTCATTTGTGTTTCGATCAGTTCTTGGCCTGATCTTTGCAGGCGGAGCCTGCTGTGATGTCATCATTCTTACGCTTCAGCAGGGCAGGAGGGGGTAACACTTTGGGGGTTTTATGTCCCACTTGAAAGGCAAATAATTTAGCCCCACTATAAATGCTGTCTGCTTTAATCACTGAGAGATCTGCTGGCTGATTATGTCAAATTGCCTCACTTCTCTTGTTTAATGTGGAAAAGGGAATAATTCAGTTTGGCATCTTTTTTAAAAAAATTATTTTATGTTGCATTGCATATTCAAATGCAGCATATTCCAAACAGAATCAAGCAAATAAGCTGGGATGATGAATCACGCTGGAAACCCATAGCCATGAAAACCTCTTTCGCATTATGGTATTCTAACCACACTGTGACATAGCCTGAACAAATTATCCTTCTGGGGAGGAAAATGCATGGTAGGTCCTCCCTCTGTCATGTATGCAAAAATCTGTTTACCAAAATACATAAACGGGAAACACAAACTTCAAAATCTTGTTTCTCAAGATGATGTGTGGAAATATCAAAAGGACTGCCCTTCATATCCCCCTTTGATTCCCTCCGGGTCAGTTTAACAGAGTCCCTTTCTGCACAAATGGCACCCCAGCATTGTTTTTCTGCACCCCAGCATTGTTCTGGAAAAAGAAAGATGGGTCATTGAGGTTCTGTACCAATTACTGGGGCCTCAAAGCAATTTTGATGTGCAGCTAACACCCCATGCCCCTGATCAAAGGCTTGTTGGGGAGCCTGGCCCAAGGGCAGAATTTTACTAAACTGGACTTGCAAGAAACCTAGTTATCTTCAAGGCATGTGAAGCAATAAAGTAAAGATCAAGGAAAGAATGCTCCAGATGGCAGTGGTAACATGTAGCAGGCTGGTTACATATATCTTTGAGCAGTATTGATATGTAGTACTAAGCACTTATAGTGAGGCAGGAATGCATCTCAGTCACCCAGATACAATTCCCCTGACAGTTATTTCTCTCAAGAAGGCAGCATCTAATGTGGGCACATTTCCCTGGGTTCTATGTGACTTGCCAGAAACTCACTCTTTTATATAAAGAAGTGCTGTTTGGTTTCATTACCTTCAAGCTTCCATTTTGTTGAGCCCTTTCTGCCCCCATCTCGGTTGCTGGCAGTAGTTCTTCTCTGGAAAGGTCATCTCCAATGCAAAAGGAAGGGAAGGTTGTGTGAAGCAGCTCAATCTCCTCAGATCCTGGAAGCTGAGCAAAGTCATTGCTTGGAAGGGAGATCCCTAAGGAAGACTCTGCAGAGGAAGGTAATGGCAAAAAAAAAACCCCAAACAACCCTCTGCTTTCCACTTGCCTTGAAAATCTCTTGCTGAGATCACTGTAAATTGGTTGCAACTTGAAGGCACTTAAATATATATACAATGCAAAAGCTGAGGTCAGCAGCAAAATGACAAAATGGGACAGAATTACATATAATCTCATCATGTTCACTGGGGAAAAATGCAGGCTTTAGGTCCTTAATCCCAGCAATTAATGAAGAGTGCTTTAGTGCAAAGAATCTAGCAACCTGAACACTCAAGGTGTAGCATTTCTATTAAGAGGATCTCACAAAGAGTCCAGAGCCAATATGACATGTCAAGAGTAGGACTTGGCATGGTAGTGGGTGTTAAGTGCCATCAAGTCATTTCTGACTCCGGCCATCCCTATGAATTAAGGTCCTTCCAAATGTCCTATTGTTAACTGCCTTGCTCAGGTTTTGTAAACTGAAGGCTGCAGCTTCCTTCATTGAGTCAATCCAGCACATGTTGAGTTAAGGTTGCTAACCTGCAGGTGGAGGCTAGAGATCTCCAGGAATTACCACTGCACTCCAGGCGATAGAGATCAGTTCACTTGGAAAAAAATTCACTTTGGAAGGTAGACTCTATGGCATTATACCCTATGGAAGTCCCTCCCCTCCCCAAACTCTACCCTTATTTCTCATACTGTGTGCTATAAAATGCCAGTTTCCATCTTTGTATGGGTGGATAGCACAGTGTCTAAGCTGAAAGCAAGCCTAAAGCAAAACAGTCTGTTTGCAGAGATTAGATCTGTGAGTTACTCCAGTGATACAACCTGGACGCCTCATAACAGGGACATGAATCTTTGATTATCCCACCCTGCCAAAGTACTCCGTTAACATAATGGAATCTGTAGAACTCCTGCACACCACACCTCGTTAAGCTGTTCTGATATAATGAATCCTGGAAGCCCCTGATACTGTGCTCTTGAGAAAACATTTCTCCAAACAATTGCCTCCTTCCTGCATTTCCTCAACCTCAGATACGATCTCCCTAACAACAAGATCCCTTCCTGATTCATTCAAGCCTCAGCCAAATTTGAATACTTAAGGCAGAGACTTTAGGAAGCACTTCTGTGTAAACCATTCAAGGTATCACTGATATAATCTAGGACCAATTGGCCCCATTGTCCTGGGAAATAGAGATAATAGATAGAGCTGTTAATTAGCTCAACCACGCAAGTCCAGCAAGGAAACCCCAAGCAGTTGCAAAGAAATGAAACCTAAGTTTGAATTTCCTGCCTTACCTGCTCAAAGGAGTATAAAAATACTGCTCATCAGAGCCTCAGTGCTCATTACTAACCTGAACCTCCCTTGGTCAAGTTGATGTGAGACACGATATATCGTCCTTCCCTTGGGTCCCTATGCTGGCATAGAGATCCTTGCTTTCTTCTGGAATTTATCTGCAGATTTAGGTAACGTATAAGTCCCCTGCTTCCCCAACTCCCATTCTATCATCCAACCTATCTCTTCCTCCCTGTTTATATACTTAGGAACTGTGTGTATGTGCCTTAATGTCTCACTGTGTGATTGTACCTGGTGGGCCACTGCGAGTAGCAGAGTGCTGGACGAGATGGACTCTGGTCTGATCCAGCAGGCTAGTTCTTATGTTCTTATGTTTGCAACCAAAACTTATATAAAAATATTTAAACTACAATTTGGTCTTTTGTGAATTCTCTGCGGTTATGTTTCAAGCCATTTCTGGTATAGTTGTCTAAAAAGATCCCCTCCCAGCCTATCTCTTGCATTGCCAAGCCGAGTAATTCCCCATTGCTATATAAAAATAAGTTCTTACACTGTTAAGCTGGGTAACACCGTCTTCCAAATCTTCAGGTGTTTTCCAGCCTGAAGCTGGCAACCTTATCTTCAGTCTTCTCCTTTCCAACTGCCTTCAACTTTTCCTGGCATTATGTCTTTTCCAGTGACTCTTGTCTTCTCTTAATGTGACCAAAGTATGATAGCCTCAGTTTAGTCTGATTTTCTGTTCATTATAGGCCCTTCAAAAGTGTGGGCAAAAATAAGATGCATAACATGTTTGTTGCTCATTGTCAGGTTCTGTGTCATGGGGGTTGGGATGCTGCCTTTGCTTAGTACTGTTATGCTTTTCTTCTGCAGCTGCCTTGTTTAGGTGGAGTCTGACCTTGGAGGGCGAGTGAAATGTTCAAGTGAATTCTATGCTGTCTTGGTTCACATGGTGGTGGGGAGGGGTAAACCCTTGCAACATATTATCCAATGTTCTGAGCTGGGAGCTCAGAACAGTCTTCTGCTTTCTACCTGTATTAAGCAATAAAGCCTTTGAACTTTCAAGTGTTTCATTGTCTATTCAGGGGAGTTCTGACACTCATGCATGAAGTGGGACATGGATGAGAGATCTCATGTTCACATTCAAAGCTGTGCTGAAGAGGACAACTGTATCCTCCTCCCCCATTCCATTGCCACAACATCCTCTTCCTCTTGCTCCCCTCCCCTCCCCTCTCCCCACATCTTGAAATTTGCCTGGCTAGGTTCATATCACCCCAACTCCCTTCAAACACGGATCAGGAAGATCCGTAATCCTGAGAAATTTAATCCTGGCAAAACATGTGAAGGTATGGGGTAAATCCCTTATAGCAGAGTAGCACAATATACTGGAACACAGTAGGAAATCAGACGCACACAGCAGCTCAGCTTCACAGAAGCGGTCCTACATTTATTAGTTCACAATTATAGCTCACTCAAGCAAAGTGCTTCGTGAAGCAAAGACAAGTGTCTCATAGTCCTCAGTATACTGCAGCCTTATATCTGGTTTACTGGCCTATCACAGTCCACTGCCAATCAATCCCAGAATGAGGTTGTGTCATGTGATATCTGTCAGTTAGCTGTCAGTTAGATTTTGATGATCAGACATATGTTACATCAGTGCTCTGACAAAGCAGAGGTGTTCTTGGTGGGGTAAACTGGTTTATTAGCAGTTCTGGATGTGATGGTGCTGGACCTGGATCTCCTGCTGGAGAAACAGATTGCAACAGTAGGCAGGAGTACGTTTCACCAGTTTCAACTGGCGAGCCAGCTCTGACCCCTCCAGGGCAGAAAAGATCTTGCCACTGTGGCGCATATCCTGATAAGATCTCGTTTAGATTGCTGCAGTGCCCTCTATGTGTGGCTGCCACTGAAGACTGTTCAGAAGCTTCAGGTGATGTAGAACTCTGCGGCCAGAGTATTGAGTGGAGTGGGTTATAAGGCCATATCACTCCTGCCTTTTTCCAACTACGCTGGCTTCCAGTTTGCTTCTGGGCTCAATTCAAGGTGTTGCTATTGACCTTTAAACCCTATACAGCCAGGGACCAGCATAATTTGTAAGGGCCACCTTCTCTCATATGAACCTACCTATTCATTCTGAACTTCCTTGGAGGCCCTGTTTCAGCTGGTCCTGCCATCTGGACTAGATGGATGGTGGATTGAGAAAGGACCTTCTCAGTCATAACACCAACACTTTGGAACTCGCTCTCCAGGGAGGCTCACCCCTTCCCTCTCCTTCTCCCTTCCCCCAGGGTGAGTGGGCCTTGACCAGATGCCAGTCCCCTCCAGTGGTGGGATCCAAAAATTTTAGTAACAGGTTCCCATGGTGGTGGGATTCAAACTGTGGCATAGTGCCAATGGGGCTGGGCGGGGCACGATGGGGGCGTGGTCGGGCATTCCAGGGGTGGGGCATTCCTGGGCGGGGCTGTGGCAAGGACGGAGCCACTGCGCCAGTCCTTGGGCGGGAAACGAATGCACACAGGCGCAGGCTGCCACACATGCCGGTGCACCTCCTGCTAAACTGCTTCAAGTTCTGCACGCTACTGCTGAGAGGAGGTGTGTAACTAAGGCAAAAATCACGTGGCAAAATCACCAATTAGTAACCCCCTCTCGGCACACACAAATAATTAGCAACCTACTCTTAGGAACCTGTGAGAACCTGCTGGATCCCACCTCTGGTCCCCTCCCTCCCCTTCCCCTCCCTCCCCCTTCTTTTGATTGGAGTCTTTTGCCAGCAGGTGAAGCCTGCTGGGTGACCTTAGGCCAGTCACAGTTCTCTCCGCACTCACAAGGTGTCTCTTGTGGGGAAAGGAAGGGCAGGGGCGTAACGAGGCAGCCCTGGGCAAACTGTAGCCCTGGGCAAAACCTGAGTTGGATGCCCCCCCCCCATGGGTGGCCACTCCATCACAACCAATTTTTTTGCACCAGGACATTGGTGCCTGCAGGGGGTGCATTTTTAGACATATCAGCACCAAAATTTCAGTATATCAGCAGGATACGGTCCTTATGCTACTCCCCAAGTCTGGTGAGGTTTGGTTCAAGGAGTCCAAAGGTATGGACTCCCAAAGGGGGTGCCCCATCCCTCATTGTTTCCAATGGGAGCTAATAGGAGATGGGGGCCATAACTTGGGCTTCCCTGAACCAAACAGCACCAAACCTGGGGGGTATCATCAGGGCAGTCTCCTGATGAGATCCTGAAAGTTTTGAGACTGTGCCTTCAGAAATGCCCCCCCCCCAAGCCTGCAACCCCCATGGACAGCAATACAGAAAACTCAATGCAGAACAAAGATTCTTGGGCAAATTTCTGGGATGTTCCTGCAGGGGGTGCATTTTTGGATGTATCAGCACCAAAATTTCAGGTATAAAAACCAACTCTTCTTCAGTAGCATAGAATCCTGTATCGTCCATCTTCCATGCCAGTGGACAGCTTTTGTCAGATTTAAAAGAACGTTAATCGCTATATTGCTGTAGCATTACAGTGGTACAGCAATTGCTGGGCTTATTTAAGTCCTCAGGTGGCAAAGAAGGTGAAGGGTATTGGCAGCCACAGTGGGCAGAGTCAAGAAAAGTTCGGGGGAAAACACTCCATGGATGCTGAGCTGCCAACTGTAAACGTGCGCTTGTGGCTCTTAAGTGACAAATGATCGCGACTCATTGATAATTGTTGCCAATGGGAAGAAGTCCGCTTTGGAGCCTTGGAATCTGAGTAAGAAAATTAATAGGAGGATCAAGCAAAACCCAGGTAATCGGAAGAAGGTAATTATGAATAACTGCTGCGGCCTGTGCCTGATGGTTGGAGGTGGTGGACATTTGCAAAGGGAAATGTGTAGCTTTCTTCTCTGCAGGTGTCCAGTTATCACACTCTCCTTTGCCTGCGGCTTTGGGAGCCAGGAAGATTATTTCTCATCATGTGTGAAATGTTCCCAGCCCTATAGTGCTTTGTAGTGGGAAGAGAGCGAACCGTTTGGTGACCAGGGGGGCGGGGAACTCTGGGGGATATAGGCTGGCAGTTTGCGTGGGATCCCCAGAATCGTCTTTGCTGATGTTTACCTATCACTGCGAAATAAAGACTTCAGAGCAAATCTACAGTTTCTATTATTATTTTTCCTATGGGCCGTTTTTCAATCCCACCATTTGTGAAGCTTGAACCACCACTGCCCGAGAAGAGGGAGCAAAAAGAAATATTGAACGTGGCTGCATATTATACTTGCTTCAGAAATAGAGAAGTACACCCATTAACACTGAACTACTGTAGAGAAAAATCAATGTGGACATTCTCAAAACCTATTACTGATTCTAGTAGATGTCTTATATTATTTCAGTTGCCTTTCTTTTACAGCTGCACTTGAGCCTCCATGACAAACCAAAAGTATTTGTGACAGTGCTCCTTCCCTGACCTTAACCTCACCCCCAGTGTGTTGCCAGCTGGCACTGTTCAGAGGAGGAAAAAGTTTGTTGGGGGGTTTGGAGGGCGTGGCAGCATGGCGCCATCTGGGACAGCTTGGTGGTGGCAGGGGAAAATTCATCAGTGGCAAGGGGGCAGGAGGAGTTTGGCAGTGGCTGGGGGTGAGGGGAGTTCAACTGAGTTCTGCCAAGTGCTGGGCATGGGGGAGAGGGGGCAGGGGGCCCAAATGCACCCCCATGTGACCCAGACGAATGGCACCTAGGTCATCTGCCCCCTCTGGCCCCAACTAGATATGACAGTGGATAAGTTAGATGTTAAAGCTGGAATTGGTTGAGGGATGTACAAGCAGAGGTGGGATCCAGCAGGTTCTCACAGGTTCCCGAGAGTAGGTTACTAATTATTTGTGTGTACCGAGCGGGGGTTACTAATTGGTGATTTTGCCACATGATTTTTGCCTTAGTTACGCCCCTCCTCTCAGCAGTAGCATGCAGAACTTGAAGCAGTCTAGCAGGACGTGGCAGCCTGCGCCTGAGTGCATTCGTTTCCTGCCCAAGGACCGGCGCAGCGGCTGCGTCCTTGCCACAGCTCCGCCCTGGAATGCCCCGCCCCCGGAATGCCTGGCCACGCCCCCGCCATGCCCCGCCCAGCCCCATTGGTGCTATGCCACAGTTTGAATCCCACCACCATGGGAACTTGTTACTAAAATTTTTGGATCCCACCACTGTGTACAAGGATGTAGCTAGTGCACTTGTCTAAGAAATTTTGTTTCTGTGTTATCCCAACCACTGAAGGTAATGATGAGAATTCATAAATATTCTAACTTCTGGGCAACAAATGGCCTTTCCGCGCAACTGGTTTAAAACGTTTCCAGCCCTCTAATGCTGCATTTTTCCTGTGGTGTTCCACATGTTTTCTCCCCCCCACCCCCAGTTTGGTTCTGGAATTTTTTTCAATTAACTTTTTTACTGCTCGTTTCTGAAAACACATTTACCACGACGTTTTTCCCTGAAACATTTCCGAGCCAGCCTCCCTCACAGTGTGATCATATTGAAACAATATTTTTACAGCCAAAAAGCCTGCCTATTATCCACATCCCCTGTGTGGCCTCCCAACCTCCACTTTGGTGCTCGGTCCACCATTTTTTTCCATCCCTCACCTCACTGCTTTGCCACTCTCTTCTTACTTTTATCATTTCTTGCATTCTTTTTCCCCATCTTTTTTTGGATAATTGAATCAGTGATGCTATGAATCATAGCTGCAGCACATGCAGGGGGGGGGGGGAAGCAGAAAAAATGATGGCCGTCAGTAAACAAAGATCTGAGGAGGGGAGCACGGACAAACTTTGTAGAAAACGATGGGATTGGAAACACCTTCAAAATGGGGTAAACACCGGGTGTGGGAACGGCCAGCATATTAAAAAACATTGTTCTGCAAACAAACAAAAAGCTGCTTTGGCCACGATGAAAGCATCATTCAGCTTTTAGTGAATACTGTAGTGATCCAAATCGATTTCTAAGGTTCAGGAAGTGCATAAGCACTTTTTAAAAAAGTGGATTGAGAATACAACCACAAAAATATTGGAAAGTAGCAGATTGAGAATACACCCACAATCGCATGGAACAGAGATGCCAATTATATCCTTCCATCTGGACACTATACTTCTATTGATACAGCCCAGAATCGCATTAGCTTTCTTGGCTGCTGCATCACACTGCTGTCTCATGTTCAGTTTGTGGTCTACTAAGACTCCCAGATCCCTTTTGCATGTAGTGTTGTTGAACCAGGTGTCATCCATCCTATATCTGTGCATTTCATTTTCTCTGCCTAAGTGTAGGATCTTACATTTATCACTGTTGAAATTCATTTTGTTTGTTTTGGCCCAGCTCTCTAATCTGTCCAGACCATTTTGAATTCTGACTCTGTCCTCTGGGGTATTAGCTACCCCTCCTAATTTGGTGTCATCTGCAAAGTTGATTAGCATGCCCTCTATTCCATTATCCTAGTCGTTGATAAAAATATTGAATAGCACTGGGGCCAGGACAGAACCCTGTGGCACCCCACTAGTGACTTCTTTCCAGGATGAAGATAAGCAATTAATGAGCACCCTTTGAGTTTGATCAGTCAACCAATTAGAAATCCATCTAATAGTAGAATTGTTTTGTCCACATTTCACTAGCTTACTTGTAAGAATATTATGGGGCACCTTGTCAAAACCTTTACTAAAGCTTTTCCTGTCCCAGAGAAACCTGACTCTTCCCTTTCAGTTGGAAAGTAATGCAGCTGGCCTCCTATTGTGTTCAACACAGAAAAAAAAACCCATGTGTCTAACAAAAACAACAGGCTGTGGATTCCCAGTATTGCATTGGAGGTGGGAGGGAGAAACACAAATTCCAGGAAGGGAATTATGGTCAGGTGGCCCATATATAACTGGGCGTGACATCTTCCCTTCTGGAATGGTAAATATCATCATTCCAATTCCCTAACCTATTCCTGCTATCACTCACCCCTTTATTTATTAGACCTCTTAAATCTGTGTGCTTTTGTATGTTATTATTTTGATCTCATAATAACATTGCAACCTCTTTGGCTGCAGTCCTGGTTTTGAGTGATTCTCCATATACGCAGGTAGAGATCTCCTACCTGTTTCTTGCTTAGCCAAGTCTGCCTCTAGCTAATCCCCCCCATCATTTGCAAAAGGCAGACCCAACCAATTCAGGTAACACCTTGGATTCTACAGTCTCATAGCTTTTTATTTGCTTTCATTGGAAGGGCTGTGGTCAACTTCTTTAGCTCTAGTGAGGCCTGGCAAGCAGAACGAAGCCTTGACTTGTCCTTAGAGAAGCCATTGGTGAAGGCTTTGTAAGACAACCCACTGCTTGCTTCAGCCTCTTCACCTTCTTGCTCAAACCCTTCTGGGTCTGATTACATACATGCAAGACAAATGAACACAGCGTGTTAAATTATGTGGAATATGGTGGTGGAAAGTACCATGAAGTCACAGTGGCCTTATGGTGACCCCCTAGAGTTTTCAAGACAAGAGACTAACAGAAGGGTTCACCATTGCTGGTCTCTGAGTTACAGCCCTAGACTTCCTTGGAGGTCTCCCATCCAAATACAAACCAGGACTGACCCTGCTTAGCTTCTGAGATTAGATGAGAGGTGGCTAGCATGGGCCATTCAGAGCAGGGTGATATGGAATATACATGGAGTTTAATTGTTGTCATAAACCATCTCGGGGATACTTTTGGGTGAAAGATGGGATGGAAATGAATGGTGTTAGATGGATAAGCAAACCTATCATGTTTCCTACACGTTTTACTTTTCTGCCAAGCCAAAGCTCTCCCTGATAGCCAGTTTTTTACAAGGTACCAAGCCAAGCAGTGTAAGTATCTCTTCCTGTTTAATACATATATACATATAATATAATATATAATACATATATAATATTTGATTGTTAAATATGGATCAATTTTTTTGAACCTGACAAAATAAATATTTCATGTTTGGGGAGAGGTACTAGAGCAAAGTTTCTGGGAGAAAAGGCAGAAAGGAATGAAACCAATTTTATTTTATTTTTTATTTGGATTTCCAAAGTAAGCCCAGTTAAGAGGAAATCTTTGCTAACACAAGGTAGATAAAATTCCAGTATGCCCCAGGCTTAATAGCTGGAAGTTACTCTAGAGCAGAGCAGTGTAGGTTAAAATCAGTATAAAAATGGTTCTGGGCTTTCTGAAATCTCAGTAGAAAACCAAATCTCTTTTAGCAATTTACTGACATCTCCACAATATTCTTTTCATCGATCCCTTTTTCCCCAGGATTTTCTTCTTCTTGTTATCTAAGTACCAACTCTCTTGGGGTGACTGGGGCTTACATTTCATCTACCAAAGATTCCATCTGTATGCCCCACTCATTAGGGATCAAACTAATGTTTACTTTCTATTTCTTCTGCTTCTTCTTCTTTTTTTAAAAAAAGCTCATTATAAAAGCAATATTTCTAGAAGCCTAAACTGCCTCAGCTGGAATACGGCATTCTGTCCATCATTAGGAACAGATTTTGAAAATGCAAAAAAGAAATGACATTTCAAATATATTAAATCAAGTAATCATTTTCGTTGGGTTGAAAGTGCACATTCAGATGTGGAAATTATGAAAGAAACATGGATCACTGTGTTCAAATTCAGCATCAAAGTTCTAAAATGGACTCTTTTGGTTTACAGACCAGGTTGGCAACAAAAAGAGAAGACGAAGAGTTTGGATTTATATCCTGCTTTTCTTAACCATGAGGAGTCTCAAAGTGGCTTCAAACTCCTTCCATTGCTGTGGGGCAGGTGGGGCTGAGAGAGATCTGAAGAACTGTGACTAGTCCAAGGTCACCCAGCCAGATTCATGTGGAGGAGCAAGGAAACAAATCCAGTTCACCAGATAAGAGTCCTCCTCTTATGTGGAACCAAATCTGGTTCTCTAGGTTAGAGTCCACCACTCTTCACCACTACACTACGCTGGACATATTTTAAATGGAGACCTACTGAAGGTCCTCATCCACCAGCTCTTGTTTCAGCCCCTCACTCTCATAAGAACATCAGAAGAGCCCTGCTGGATCAGACCAGCTGTCCATCTAGTCTAGCATCCCGTCTCACACAGTGGCTAACCAGCTAACCAGCTAATATCTGACTATTTGGTGGGCGGACAGGTAGAGTCTAGGAATGGCAGGGTTTGAGGATGGGTTGGATTTCAATGGAGTACAAGGCCCTAGAGTCCACCTTCCAAAGTGACCATTTTCTCTAGGTGAACTTTTCTCTGTCACCTGTAGATCAGTTGTAATAGCAGGAGATCTCCAGCTACCACCTGGCAACCCTACCAACCACGTTTTTTAGAAGTCCAACAAGAGGGCATAGAGGTGAAGCCTTTCCCCAATGTTGCCTCCTAGCACTTGGATTCAGAGGTTTGCTGCCTCCGAACTTGAAGTCCTTTAGTCCACATGGCTAGTAGCCACTGAATGATGAGAACATAAAAAGAGCCCTGCTGGATGTCAACCAGCGGTCCAGCTAGTCCACTGTCTTCTCTCACCCAGTGGCTAACCAGTTCTTCTGGAGACCCAACAACAGGACATAGAATCCAAGGCCTTCCCCTGATGTTTCCTCATGGCCCTAGGTGCCTCTAAACATGGGAGGTTCCCTTTAGTCACTATGGCTAGTTGTCACTGATAGACCTCTCCTCCATGAATCTGTTTAATCCCCTTTTAAAGCTCTCTACTCTGTGGCCATCACTACATCCTCTGTGTAAAGAAGTATTGACTCTGGCATTCCCCCAAAAGATGACATGAGAAAACAGAAAGGAGGTTCAATTAGTTTTTTATGTAATGTTACTTGAATCAGCCAGACGGCTGACCTACGTCACTGCTTATATCAATCTGCTGATGATTTTTGATGGCGAGCGGCATTAGATGTCTGCCCGGTTTGCCTTATAGACAGATCTACCTGATCTTCAAGCACATCCAGTGCTTCCACCGGCCTTGCTTACAATAACCTACACAGCTGCATGTGCAGAGAGGTGCCCACCTTCATCCATCTTTACTGATGTGCCCCAAAGCTGCTAACAGGTTCAAAACACCAAAGGACACCTTCACAGTGAACTCTGCTGCAAGGAATGTGATGGCCTGTTCTGGACACCCCACAACCTCACCAGAGGCCTCAGGGGACTTGATGATTAGCCCTGCCCATCCTGCATAGGGTTGCCAACTTCCAGGTGCAACCTGGAGATCTTCTGCTATATCAGTTAAACTCCAGAGAACCAAACTCAGTTCCTCTGAAGAAAACTGCTGTTTTGAAGGGTGGACTCAATTGCATTATACCCCACTGAGGCCACTCCCCAAACTCCACCCCTTTGGGCTCCATCTGCAATATTTCCAGGTATTTTCCATCTAACCCTAATTCTGAGTGACTTGCCCTATTCCTGCCAACTCATAGGGGCCTAAGCAGTTTTACAACCAGGCTTATTTAATGGGGAAGACCCTGTCAACAGAAACAACATAGAAAAGGCCAAAAAAAGTGGGGCAGGGCCTGTTCATGCTTGGCCAATCGGGCAAAACTCTCCCAAATTCCTGCCCTAACTGTAGCAAGCAGCCACTCCCATGCTGCCAATAGGGAGGGGGGAGGGGTTGGCCATAGCAAAAATGCTTTAGGGAACATGGCACAGCTGAACAAAGGAGCATACCACCTTCTTCTCATTGGCTAGCCTGATTTGCTGTGAGCCAATAACATGTCTTGCCTCATTTTAAGTTAAGAGAGATCAAGGCAGATTAGTCCTCTCGTGATCTGCTACTAATGTCTCTTCCTTGTCCATCCTGCAACTACTACTCACCAGTTTCATACTTCTGATCCGCCTCAAGTTCTAATATTTTGGGAGAAGGAGGAAAGGATGTTCCACCTGGATGCTAAATGGAACCCCAAGAAATAGAATTCTGGTTTTATAGACAGTTTCAGAGTTTTCTACACATTATTGTTCTTTCAGTAGCACCTTAAAGGTCAACAAGATATGGAAGGAGTGTTGTTTCTAGGAAACTCATACCCATAGCCGGAGCTACCACGGGGTGTGGGGTGGGACACAAGAATAGCTCCCCTACCCCTCTCCTCAGGCCACCTCAGGCCACCTCTGGGGCCCGGACAAGCCTCCACGGCCTGGAGCAGCCCCCACACACTGGAGCAGGCTGCTCTTTTAACTTTAAAAAGGTAAATGAGGTGTGTTTGGGGGGTGGGGGTGCATGGGGAGGCACAGCTGTCATTTCACCCCGAGTACCATTTTTCCTTCCTATGGCACTCCTCATACCCACACACTGGTCCATCTTGTTGGTCACTGAGGTGCTACTGGACTCAATTCTAGACAGTTGCTTAGCTTAGAGAGTGGTGGACTAGGTGAGTAGAAATGAAAGTATGGTAGCTTTCAGAAGGAAGGAAGGAAGGAAGGAAGGAAGGAAGGAAGGAAGGAAGGAAGGAAGGAAGGAAGGAAGGAAGGAAGGAAGGAAGGAAGGAAGGAAGGAAGGAAGGAAGGAAGGAAGGAAGGAAGGAAGGAAGGAAGGAAGGTGTTACCATCTTTTTAATAAGTTATAAGCTTGTAAGTCATTCCAACAGCAGTAGGGTTTTTTTGTCATTTTCTTTCTTGACAGGATTTTTTCACGATGGCAGAGAGCAGAGCAGATTTCCTGTGCCACTCCCCCCATGGGGAACACGGAGATTAAAAACGCAGTCCTAACTCAGAAGGTCTGGCATTCATAATTTAGTAGGACATTCATAAGAGATGCCTTGGCACTCTGGCTTATGAAATATTCCAGTTCATTTTTAAGTTAGGTTCCATCTTCACCAAAATGAAGCAGATTAGAATCACCACATGCCGCAGGCTGATTGAAATGCTTATTACTGAGGCTGTAAACTCCTTTACCTTTTGCAATGAACTCACACACACCACTTTTTAAATTTTTTATTCTTTTCCCACAGAATTTCACCTAGAAGAGAAATTTCAGGCGACTCTGGAGCTTCTGACTGAGATTCAACCCCACAGGAATTTCAAAGCAAATTTAAAGTATTTTGATAAGTGAAATATGACTGTGTTTCTCAGCCAAACAAATCTTGTTTTGTAAGAGCTGACGCTTCTCGACACAGGACTTAGAGCTCACTGCTCAATAGCTACTACAGAAATAAGTGGTCAACTTGACCCCACATTTAGTGGGCTTTCGTGGAGGGTGCAGTTTGTCAAAGGTAATGGTGTGATGGTTATGGAAATGACTCTGGTGTCTCAAATGTCACTGTCATCTTACTATGAATACTTTTCAGAGTAGTTTCTTCAATTTTTGTATTGGCAGGGAAGCAAACACAAGACCCAACTGGAGAAAGTTACTGAAATTCTTAATGCTTCCCTCAGAATTTCTTATAATTTTATTCTGAATAGGAATCTCCAAGCTCAAATTTCTCTTTTGATCAAATTCAGTGGCCACATGAAAGGAACTTGTGCAGATGTTCAGAATGCAGTTATGCAGAAGTCTATATTTTTGCTTATGTGCCAGACATACAGACTATTGCTCTGACAGAATAAAGCAGACATCCCCCCAATGTGGCTGTTGTGGGTTTCCAGGCTATGTGCCCACCATCTGGTTGTTTTTGCCCCTAAAACATTTTGTTCACATCTATGGCTGTTTCCCCACTCACCTTTTGTTGCGTGCTACTCACAGCAAGTAGCACAGGGTCCAGCCGCACTCCCCACTACAGCAGCGGCGACAACACAGCTGCTCTGATTCTGCTGCTCTCCTACCCCCTCAGCACACGTCATTTCTGTTCCTGTTCAGAACAGTGCCTTTTGGAAAAACCCACACGGAGCGCAGGGCAGTGGGGAATCCAGGGGGGTGACTCCAGGTTTCAATTTTCCCACCGCTTAGTGATGTGGACCCTCCCGTCCAATCAGGCCATGGCGGGGTGTGTGCGATACGTGCGCAGCCAGTTATTTTTTAATTTTTAACACTAGAAATCCACGTCTGTATGTAGTTTTGAGCACACATTGGCATAGACGAATATTGTGTGTGCTCAAATAGACATGGAGACGTTGATTTGTTCCTTTGAAAAAAAAAAAAAAACAATTCCTGCCCAGCACAACACAGCAGCCAATCAGGACACCCCCTGAGCAGATCGTGGGGAGTCCTGCCTGGCTGCTGCGTGGCTGCAATGTTCATTGGACCAAGGGGCAGAAGCTGCAGTGGGGAACATGACCCCGCGCTCAAAAGGTCCTGGAACAAACGAAACCGGTGCGTATCAACTGCCATCTTAGAAGTGGGGAAACGACCTATGTTAGGAGCTATGTTAGGAGCTACCAGACCATGGCCACGCAGCCTGGAAAACCCATAACAGCTAGTTGATTCCAGCCACGGAAGCCTTCAACAATACATTTCCCAACCATGGTTTATTGTTTAGACTCTGTGGAGCAATGACTGCTATGCCTACAGGTATTTATGTATGCAAATGATCTTAACAAAGTGACTTCTGGAAGCAGTTCAGCATAAGCAGGAAAAAAGGGGGAAATGGTAAACAGGAGAAGAAAATAAAATTTTGATTTAGTTTGTTTATTGGTGGTTGGGCGAATCCATAGTATTAAGTGAAGCATACCATTTGCTATTTACCCTCACACTAAATTGCCTATGCTCAATCAATGGAGTAAACAAGACTAACAAAATGGGGGGGGGAATGTCACAGGTTCGGTGATGTTTCTGGATGATTATCTGGAAATAATGCCACAGTGTCTGCAAAACTCTTAGTTAAAGCTGTCTCTACTGGTATCCCTCCCCTCCCCCAGATTGCTTCTTTCAGCAAATGCAAAACTACTGGTGGTCCCTGGCCCCAAGGAAGTCTGGCTGGCCTCAACCAAACCTGGGGCTTTTTTGATTCCTGGTGGAAAGCTCTGTGTGAGGAGACCAGGGCCCTGCACGATCTTATGAAGTTCTGCAGGGCCTGCAAGATGGAGTTGTTCCACTGGACATATGGTTGAGGCTGCTATGGTTAACACCTGGAGACCTCCCCTGTCTATAGCTCTTGACTGTTAATTTGTCAGTGTTGGTATAGTGTTTAGTGCCCCTTGTTGCATAGGTTTGAAACTCAAGATGATTTCGAAATGTTGCCTTTGGATACAGTGTATTTATTGACGAGTTAACATTTTAAATGGTTCAATTGTTTTAAAGTAGTAGTTTGAAATTGTTGCACATTGTCCCAAGCCTGAAGGAGGAGGGATATCAAAATCAATCAATCAGTCAGTCAGTCAGTCAATCAAATAGACTCCAAGTGGGTCTTGGTGTTCCCTCAGAATTTCATTTCCAATCTTCAAAAAACAGTTGGGCTGGAGAAAATGGCTGCTTTGGAAGGTGAACTCGATTACATCTCTGCCCTGCAGAGCTCCTCCCCTTCCCAAACTCTGCCCTCACCAGGCACCTCCCAAAATCTCTAGGCTTTTCCTAATCTCTTTAAAGTAGGGGTCGGGGAATCTCTGAGCATCCCAGAATCTATTATGTCACTTCCAGATGAAAAGCTAGATGGGAAAAATGGCGGCCGGGGGGAGAGAAGGAAATGTCACAGATTTAGCATTCACAATGATCCCCACTGCACCTCTGGTGCACTGGGGTTCTTCCCACAATTTGGAGGTGTGAAGCTGCCTTAAGCAGTGATGTAGGAGGTTAAGAGCTTAGAGTGGTTAGTCTAATCTGGAGGGAACTCGGGTTTGATTCCCTAGCCTTCGGCCACCTGAGCTGTGGAGAGGCTTCTCCTGGGGAATTCAGATTTTGCCCTGTACACTCCTGGCCACACCACGCTTGCCAGCTGGGTGACCTTGGGCTAGCTGGCACAGCTTCTCGGAGCTTCCTCTCCCAGCCCTTACATCTACCTCACAGGGTGTTTGTTGTGAGGGGAAGGAAGGGGCAGGGAAGACTGTAAAGCCCCTTTGAGTCCTCCTGCAGGAGAGTGGTGCTGGGATATAAATCCAAACTCCTCCTCCTTCTTCTCTCTTCTTCTCTTTCTTCTTCTTCTTCTTCTTCTTCTTCTTCTTCTTCTTCTCTTCTCTTTATTTAGCTTCTTCTTCTTCAGCACCTTCTTCTTTATTTCTCTCTTCTTACACTTCCTTTCCTTCTTCTTCTTCTTCTTAATTGGGCAGACCAACTCTGATATTACGTAGCATCGTTTTCCTCTACTCTTCTTCGTACACCCTGACATGTTTAGCCCAGGTCAGCTTGATCTTGTTCAGATATCAGAAGCTATGCAGGAATGGCATCGGTTAGTTCTTGGATAAGACACCTCCCAGGAATACCAGAGTATGATGTGGAAGCAGACAATGGCAAACCACCTCTGAATGTCTCTAGCCTTAAAGGCCTTGCAGGGTTTCCGTGAGTCAGCTGTGACTTCATGGCATGATCCACCACTACCATTCTCCTTCTGTGATCTGAGTTAATCTTCATTCTATTTGGCAGTTCATAATAGTGTTAGTTTGGTGGGCACTGATATTTTCCTTGAATATAGCATGTTTTTTATTTGTTTCAGTTGATCTGTATGTCTGTTCGCTGGCTCAGAAACCATCTGGCTGAGAGGTGGATAGAAAATTGTAAATAAATAACATTGGCTGAATATCGACTCACACTGACAGATCCCAGTTAAGACCCCAGCTCTGCATTTTGTACCGACTGAAATGTCTGTAGATTCCTTGAAGGCAGCTGCTAGGTCTGATTCCCCTCCGAGGGATTCAGATTACCAATTCTACAAGCAAAAGACACCTTGACAAATCAAGTTTTGTTGTTTTGTTGCTATCAAAACTAGAACAGCAACAGAAAGCAAAGCAGTTGGAAGCTCAAACTCCATGCAGCAAGCTGTAAATTACTTTATGAGGAAATTATAGTGATTTGCATTCTCATAGAGCAGTGCTGTTAATTGAAATGAATTAGAAGGAAATTAAAGCAGGTTCTGCAGAGATTCTTTCTCTGTTGCATCCCTCTGCCTTTGCCTTCCAATGTGCAAAAGTTTCACCATTTTATTATTGAACTACATACAGGCTGAAAAAAAAATCCTCAGAATTCTCCAAATTGGGGACTCAGCATAAAATCCCTCCCTGGAAGAGCCCCCATGCAAAGGGAGTGTTTGAGATGGGCCACCGTCTAGTGTTGGTGTTTTCCTGTGATCTGTTTACCTTTCACCAGTGACGTAGCTATAGATTTTTTATGGGGTGGGTTCGGGGGGTGAGGCCACACTCCCACCTGCCCCTGGGGGCCAAGCCTTCCCTAGACCCGCCCATGGCCTCAGTGCTTATAAAAGCAGCTTTCTGAGGCTGGGGACAGCAGACTCCCCTGCCCCTCCCCCCACCCTTTCCCCCCACTGATTGGGCTCCCAGCCGGCAGACGGCAGTCCCTTCTGCCTTCCCCCTCCCTTCTGCACTCCCCCTAGCATAGCTAGGGAAAATGGAGCCAGTTGCAAAAACCTGAGGGGGGGGGGGCATGGGCAGCCATTGTGATGCTGGAACCCATCCCCAAGCAGCATCACTTTCAAAGGTGTTTAAACCAGAGAGCCCAGATTCTCCTTTTAAATCCACCTTAAAAGGAGAATCTGAGATTCCCAGATAAAACAACATTGAAAGTGATGCTGTTTGGGGGTGGATTATCCCCCACCTTGAAATAGCATTACTTTCAATGTTTAAACTGGGGACCTCACAGAAACTCCATATTCTGCCTGATTGTGTCCTTGTGATGCTAATGAACTGGATACACTCATCCATATTATTCCTCACTGCCCCTTACACAAGGAAGTCCAAATATCTATCTTCGGACAACTGCTTGAAAATCAGAATGGTCTTCTGGACAAGGATTGGGTGAAGCTTCTGTTGATTGACAGGAAGGAAACAATAACCTCTACGGTGGCTTATTTTCTATCTACCATAATGGCTGACAGATTCCACTACACCTATTCCACCATCAAGCCAAAGACATAAGCTGCTCTCTTGTTGTAAATAATCTTTTAATCTACACATGGATTTTTATATTCTCCTTATATTATTTGTAAAATGCCATTAAAGGTCTTTGATTTGATTTGACTTGAAAACTGAGGACCTCACATTCTCCCTTTAAATCCATGCCGAAGGGGCTGGGTTTAAAAGGAGAATCTGGGGAAATTTGGGGGGTGCCTGCTGTCAAGAGGAGGTGCAATTGTTAAATAGCTTAGCACTGAAACTTCTTTCAAAGATTGTAATCTTTAGGAGACTCTCCTGATGATACCACATAGATTGGTGAAGTTTGGTTCAGGGAGTCCAAAGTTATGGACCCTCAAAGGTGTACCCCCATCTTTTATTAGCTCCCGTTGGAAACAATGGGGAATGGGGCACCCCCTTTGAGAGCCCATAACTTTGGACCCCCTTAACCAAATCTCACCAAACCTAGACGGTATCATCAGGAGAATCTCCCAAAAGCTTGCTGAAGTTCTGGTGCTGCTAGCCTAAATTCTGCGCCCCCTACAGGCCAAAAACTGAAAAAACACAAAAAATACAAAAAACACAAATGGGGCGGAGTTTCGGACAAGTAATGTGGGTGGGGTTTGAACCCCCTTACCTACATCCTTGTCTTTGACCAAAAATTTTGGATGGCTTTTGGCAGAGATCTGTGGGAAGGAAGACAACGTGCACTTATGCAGAAAGAGCCCAGAAACTCCCTGGTGGCCCCATGCTGAATCATTAAGAATGCCTAACAAGCCCAGTCCTTGGTCTTTGGAAGTTGGTTATGGTACTTTGGCACCACAGGTCGAACTCCCTCTGACTTCTCGTTGGTAAGGTCACCCCTCCAACTTCTTTCTGGAACTGGGGCTCTAGGGCAGGGGTCTGCAACCTATGGCTCTCTTGCCAGGCTGATGGGAATTGTAATCCATGAACATTTGGAGAGTCACAGGTTGCAGACCCCTGCTCTAGGGGCTGATGGGGCCAAAGCTGCTGGTGCTGCCTGTCTCTGACAGGCTCAGTTTCTGCCATAACCAGGAGGGCTTGTGACCCCAGGAGGGGAAGGTGGGGGAAAGAGAATGGGTTATGAGCTCTTAAACACCACAGGATCTGCTAGCCATGGGGAAGGGCCTGGGCAGAGCTGCAACTCCCACAAGCCTTATCTGAGGTCAGAGGAAGGGCTCAGACCCTGAAAAAGCACCCGGAGGGGAGGGTTGGGGCTCAGGGACTCGACAATGTATTCATTATTTAAAAATAATTATTATCCTTTGATATAACTATTCAATACCTTATTTAAAATGTTCATGTAAGGCCTTCCAATCATTAAAGAAAAGTTCTAATCTTATCTAAAGTCTAATCTTATTTGTTAAACTTTCAATGTCACTATATTCCTTAGTTTATCACATCACCAATAATAACAAAACCCCTTAAGCATTTTTCCAACATTGGGCAATAAGTATTCTACCTAATAAAAAATTAATAAGGGAATTTTTAAAATTTACAATGGGTGTTTTCATTGAGAAATAAATTGAGTAAGGCCAGTTCAGTAGTGAGATTTATTGGTTCTTGAGTTAATTTAATTATCTCTGCAAATATTGATATCCAACAGTTTGCAATAACTGGGCATGATCATCACATATGAATAATGGGTTATATGAATAAATGCCCCCAATTCGCCAAAGACGCAACAGCAGTCTTCAATATTTATTTTCATTATGTTAGTTATTCTAACTGGAGTAAAATGCCACCCTTGGGACTTCTTCTATACATGCTCTTGTAAACCTCTTGAGATCAATTTGAAAGGGAAACACTGGAATATTTCCTTCCAATCCTTATCATTACATTCAGTATTTAGTTCTATTTCCCAATTCTTTTTAATCGTGTGCACCAGAGTTTGGCCCTGATTTATTCTATGTATTTTAATGGTTTATTTCCCTTCTTGCTTCTCTATATTCTGTGTAAAATCTTCAAATTCAGTTAATGGTGTATTTAATTGATTTTTAATTTCCTTCTTTTGTAGAAAGTTCAAAAATTCCCTTCAGGAATTCTAACTTCAGTTGAAGTTTACTACTAGTGTTTTAAAGCATAGTGTTTGCATCCATTAATGCTATTTGATTAAGGCAGGAATCTCTATCCCTAAAAGCAAATTTTGAATGCTATCCCATGAAAGTCATGGTAATCTTTTCCATATGCTTCATATCAGTACGGAACCTGAAAGAATTGCAAATAGATTCAACTTTTTTCCCCCGCAGCATTATCTTATAATAACTGAAATCCACCCTCTTTTTGAAATTATATATTTTTTTCTATCTCTAGCCAACCTATTTTCTTGAAGACGAATGAACAAGTGATTAGATGTCTCAGTTGTTATGTCTCATAGTAGAGAGAGAGATTTGGAATACCCCATCCTCTCTCTCAAACTGAGTGATAGTTTTGAAGTCTAGCCATTCTTTCCTTTATAGAATTAAAAATAAATTGGTTTAATTTTAATTGCCAATTTTTCAGATTTTTTTCCCTTTAAATGTGCAGCGGTAACACAAGAAACAGAAAATATAATTTTGGGAGAACAGATATTTTGATAATTTTTTATTAATGTGAGTGGACAGCTGTTTTCTGCTTTGCCCATCTAGTAAGATCCTTTCTGACTCATCTTTTTAAATAATAATTGTATTGATACGTTCTATTTAAGCTTTTAGAAATGGAGGAGGAATAATCTTGAGGGATTATTGCAAATGGAGGAGGAATAATCTTGAGGGATTATTCCAAAACTGCACAAAGGCTTCCACGATATCTTTAGGATAATAAAACATTTCCCACTTTGATTTTTTCACAGCCAATTTCTGTTGTTGGGATATTTTAATTTGATTTATTCACAATTTTAAATACTTCAACCAAATTCATAATAACTCTGTTCGGCATACGTTATTCAATGTTATTTTATTAATATCTGATCAGTTTAACTCTTCTGTTTTTCACTCTAATATTATTTTATCTGAAGGAGATTCTTATCTTTTATATATTTCTTTTAGCTTGCTAATTTCTAATTCCATTTAATTATTTTGCTTGCTTGAGTTTTTTTCAGTATTGATAAATTCCAAATACAAACTCCTTTACAACCATTCCCATTGCTTCCCAACAAATATATGATATAACAACATCCAAATTCTCTTGAAAATGTTGTTTTGATGTTCTCCTTACTAGTGTTTTCCATCAACAAAATCAAATTAAATCACTAGTTACATTTTGGATTAGTTTATCTCAAATCAGTACGCTGTAAGTAGAGTGCAATATTTGATTTTTATCATTCCAGCTTACATTATTATTAGTCTAGTGTTCAGCTTCCCAAGATATAATAATCCCATCGAGTCTTGAAAAATACCATAAATTGGAGAATAAAAGGAGTGAGAGGTATCAGGTGGATATAATTCTGCCCATAATTCACATAAACCATATGATTCAATTATCTTGAATTATCTTGAATCCCCCTGGGGATGGGGCGGTATAAAAATTTAAATAATAAATAAAATAAATAAATAAATAATAAATATCTTGAGCAGACCAAAAACTTTGTGGATTGTGGGAGTATTTCCCCACTTCAATTTTTTTAATAATATACTCATAACAGTTACATAGTAACCTTGGGGATATTCCTTGCAGATTGACATTCATACCCTCCTATTGTTATTTTTTTTAAGAGGAGGAAAATCTTTCAGATTCCTAAAAAAGCTTTTGAGCAAAATCCAGTTGGCCATTATTTGGGAAGTGTACTGAGGCTAATGCAAAAACTTGGGAAGCTTTCAATGTTTCTTTGTCAAAAATGAATCTAGCCTTAGGGTCTCTCAAAATCCTTTTAGCTTTAAAAATCAATCTTTGAATGCACTGAAATAACAACCCCTTCAGCTGTTTGTGGACCCAGGTGCCACAAATTTTATTTTCCCAACCTGTTCCTGCAAGCATCACATCTGTCTTTTTTACGCTTATGTATTTCTTGCAGAAATAAAATGCCTGATTGCAACTCTCAAACATATGCTCTAATTCTAGCCCTTTTTATTGGAGTGGCCAAACTTTTAACATTCAGAGATGTTCCCAATAAATTAATATTACTATTTCCTATGTAACTAGACATTATTAGCCGAGTCAAAAAACTTATTCCTCCCTGTTAGCCATGAGAAGCACAATAAAAGCAAATGTAGGAGTTCTGCTTTCTATCGTCCTAATAGCTTTATAAATAATAATATAAATAATAACACTATAAATAATAGTATCAATAAGAACAATAAAAAATAGTACAGGGAAACCTCCAAAACTTCAAAAACAAGAAGGTATTAATCTATTAATATTACAAATAATAATGTTTTTATAAGGTCAATTAATGAAAACAATTAACAACTTTTGTAATTTGCAGGGATGGAGCAAGGAGGAACTGTGCCTGGGGAACTCGCATGTCCTGTGCCCCTGCCGTGGCGCCACCTGCCCCTGCCCCAGAACATCCCGGAATGCCCCCTCCACTCCCTGGCCAAGCCCACACAACAGTGCAAGCCCGAGGTGTTTTGCCCCCCCAGGCCCCCTTGGCACTACACCACTGGTTCTTTGTATTATTATTCAACTTCTGGCAAATAAGAAGAAGAAAATAAACAAAAAGAACATTCATTCTTATAAACCAAAATACTATCAGACCTAATAGTAATTCTAATAATATTTCAACATGAATAATAATAATGAAGCACAGGAATCCATTAATCCATTAAGGTGCCAAAAATTGTAGGTATTTTTCTTTCCATTAATGAAAATTATATCTCAGGCTTTAATTTATTTTGCAACTGTCTGTCAGTGTCTCGTATAAAATTAGAGCCTATAAATTTTCCAACTTTTTCCTTTTCTTAAAAGTTGGACATTCTCCATGTGCCTTCTCTCTGGCTTCCTTTTGCTGATTAATCTTCTGTATTTCAACCTTATATGCAAGTTTGTTAGAGGGAGGGGAAAGATTAATCTTGTAAACATTGTCATCATTTCCTTGATGTTTAAAGCTGTGAATCCCCCCCCCTTGATGAGTAATCAATGCAAACAAATAACCCCATTTAAACCAGACCCCCTTTTCAGTAAAATAGCCCAGTTCCCGACGCTGCCTTAACCTTCCAGGAGCCAAATCTTGCAGTGCTGCCATTATGAGATAATTGATCTTTTCCCTTAAGACCCCAGACAAGAGCTTCTTTCAATGTAAAGAGATAAAACGTACAATGGTATCTCAAGGCCTTGAGTTTTTATCTAAAGAACTTTTGAGGTCAGTATCTCTGTGAATATGTTCAGAGTCAGTTACAGCTGTCGGAGTTTCTAAAGGACTGATTCTACAGGCAAATTATCTTTTTGCACTAATTCTTCCATTCTGCAAACTTGAACGTTATTACACCTCTGTCTCCTCTGTTAATTTGTTTATTATTACTGCAATTGTGTTTACCTGTAGAGATACTGCAGAAATAATTATCTGCCAAATTATGGCCAAATTCCGTGGGGCGGATATTTATATATGAGTATCTCTCTCTCTCTCTCCCCCCCCCTCTCTCTCCCTCTCTCTCTCTCTTATCTGCTGCCTCCCTCACACATTTTTTTTAAAAAATCTTCCTCATCTCTATATTACATTTTTATATGAACATTTCTTCATTTCTATATTTAACCCTTGCTGGAAAACAGCCATCACCTGGATTTCTATGAAGGTTGTGTGTTTTTCTGGAAAACTGTGCACGTAATAGTACCTAAAAGCAGTATATTTAAATGTTCTTATCACATTAAAAGTTTTAAGACTGTATCAGCTCAACTGTACTCACCACTGACAGTGTTAATGGACACCAAATGAACAAGCTCATCTCCTGTTTCATTAAAGCATTAACTTTTCCAATTAAAGTTCAGCTTTTAAAAAGTCAATTTACATAGGCATCATCCTAAAACAAATAGAAACACAATTTATCACTATTATGGCTTTCAGAAACATTATCATGATGAGTTTATCCACTATTGTAGTTACTGGAGCAGAACTTGGATAAAGGACTTGATTAGCTAGACTTAGATGGATAGACACAGATAAATAGAGCCAGTATGGTATAGCAGTTAAGAGAAGTAGACTCTGACCTGGAAAACCAGTTTGATTCCCCACACCTCCACCTCAGAGGCAGACTCTTATCTGGTGTACTGGATTTGTCTCCCCACTCCTACATATGAAGCCTGTTGGGTGACCTTGGGCTAGTCACAATTCTCTCAGAGCACTCCTAGCCATACTTACGTCACAAGGTGTCTGATGTGGGGAGAGGAGGGGAAAGACATTCGTAAGCCACATTGAGTCTCTTCACAGTTGAGAAAAGCAGGGCACAGATCCAAACTCCTCCTCTTCTTCTAAAATGCAGAAAAGAAGGTCAAAATTTCACATGAGTCATGTGGCAGGAGTTGCAAGTAAAGTGTTCAGGGCAGCTAAAACCTTGTATTTGTGCTTTTGATGGCCCATCTGTCTATCTCTCCCAGCAGGTACAGCGGTTGCCAGTTTCTGAAAGTATGTTGTCCAAGGTGGAACACTCACCTTTTCAAGAGTGCAGAGACATCCTGAGCCAGCTTTCCCAGGGAGAAGAAGAAAATTTATTGACTAGATCTTGTCCTTCTTTGATGCCTCTGGCTGCTCTTGCAGTGATGGAGGACAGGAAAGTGACTCCCCACAGAAAGGCCAGAGAGGCCTGCCTGTCTCAGCGATGTGAAGCAAAACTCCACCATCATACATTGGCTTTGCAAGCTAGACCCAGATGTAAGAGGCACCACATACCAACTTTGGCAGAGGCCCCCAATGTGATGTCCATAGATGCCAATATGCCCTCTAACACTTTTCCTGGCACCCGGAGATTTTTATTGGCTGTGCAGATTTTTAAAAAGCATTGTTTTGGTGGCGGCAGCCCCCACAGCACAAGGACTTTAACTGCGTGGCTGAAGGTAAGCCATGGCAGTGGTTCTGTGGTCAGCTCTGCCTCTTGTAGCAGCCACTTTTTCTGGCAGCCATTATGCCACAATCTGCCAGAATTTCAAAGATGCCTGCAGGGTCAAAAAAGTTGGAGACCCCTCTTCTATGGTCTATTTGTGTGTGCAGAGATTTTGGCAGACATCCTTCTGTTTGGATGTCCAGGGTTGTGGCTCACATTTTGGCTGAGTTTCCAACTGTGGATTAGGCAGCTCCTGGCCATTTGGGGAGAGCAGAGTTCAGAAAAGGAGCTCAGCAGAGACATGATCCCATAAAGTCATTGAAGCTGCCTTCAGGAAAACTGCTCTGTGTAGCCTGGAAATCACATGCAATTCCAGGAGAACTCTGTGTCACCTGGAGACTGGTAACCAGAGGTGGGATCCTGCAGATTCTCACAGGTTCCCGAGAGTAGGTTACTAATTATTTGTGTGTGCCGAGAGGGGGTTACTAATTGGTGATTTTGCCATGTGAATTTTGCCTTAGTTACGCCCCTCCTCTCAGCAGTAGCACGCAGAACTTGAAGCAGTCTAGCAGGAGGTGCACCGGCGTGCGTGGCAGCCTGTGCCTAAGTGCATTCGTTTCCCACCCAAGGACTGGCACAGTGGTTGCGTCCTTGCCACAGCCCCGCCCAGGAATGCCCCGCCCCCAGAATGCCCGGCCATGCCCCTGTCATGCCCTGCCCAGCCCCATTGGCGCTACGCCACAGTTTGAATCCCACCACCATGGGAACCTGTTACTAAAATTTTTGGATCCCACCACTGCTGGTAACCCTAAGTTCTAGTTCCACAGGAAGAATCCATCACCTGGCTCTAGCTGAGAAGCAGGATTGGGATCACTTTGAGCTCTTCTAGGTTGCCCTTCTCCTTTGACTGGGTTCCACCAAAAGGCTGATTTTGGAACATTAGTCCCAAGGACAATGTTCAACCATTACTCCCATTCAGAGGTTCCATTCCAAGCAACGGTGGACAAACAGCCCTACAAACCTCCTCCATGAAGCTACTTTGTTTATACTGCTTTGTACCAGGGACGTAGGTATAGATTTTTTATGGGGGGGGGCACACCCCCACCCGCCCCTAGCACATGACCACGCCTCCCTAAGCCCCGCCCCGGGCCTAGCGCTTGTAAAAGCAGCTCTCCGAGGTCGGGGATGGCAGACTCCCCTGCCCTGCCCTGCCCTCCCCTGCCCCCCCTGCCCCTCCCCTCTGGGCAGAGGCATAGAGGGAAAATGGAGCCTGATGCAAAATCTGAGGTTTGTGCCCCCCCTCCCCGGGCAGCTGCTGTGATGCTGGAATCCACCCCCAAACAGCATCACTTTCAATGGCATTTAAACTAGAGAGCCCAAATTCTCCCTTTTAACCAAAATCCACCTTAAAGGGAGAATCTGGGCCCCCTAGTTAAACAACATTAGAAAGTGATGCTGTCTTTTGGGGTGGATTATCCCCCACCCTGAACAGCATCACTTTCAATGTGGCGTAGTGGTTAAGAGCAGGTGCATTCTAATCTGGAGGGAACTGGGTTTCCCTGCTCTGCCACTTCGAACTGTGAAGCACTTATCTGGGGAATTCAGATTAGCCTGTGCACTCCCACACATGCCAGCTGGGTGACCTTTGGGCTGAGTCACAGCTATTTCTTCGAGGCTCTCTCCAGCCCCACCACACCCCATCCACAGGGTGTTTGTTGTGAGGGAGCAAGGGCAAGGAGATCGTAAGCCCCTTTGAGTCTCCTACAGGAGAGAAAGGGGGGGATATAAATCCAAACTCTTCTTCTTCTTCTAAACTGAGGACCTCAGATTATCCCTTTAAATCCATGCTGAAGAGGGTGGATTTAAAACGAGAATCTGGAAAAATTTGGGGGGTGCCTGCTGTCAGGGGTGAAATTGTTAAGCTAGAAGCACCAAACTTTCAGGCTATCTTTAGGAGTCTCTCCTAATGATAACACATCCCAAGTTTGGTGAAGTTTGGTTCAGGGGGTCCAAAGTTATGGACCCTCAAAGGTGTAGCCCCCATCTTCTATTAGCTCCCATTGGAAACAATGGAGGATGGGGCAAACCTTTTGGGAGTCCATAACTTTGGACCCCCTGGACCAAACTTCACAAAACCTGGGTGGTATCAGTAAGAGCCTCTCCTGATAATACATCCCAGGTTTGGTGAAGTTTGGTTCAGGGGGTCCAAAGTTATGGACCCTCAAAGGTGTAGCCCCCATCTTCTATTAGCTCCCATTGGAAACAATGGAGGATGGGGCAAACCTTTTGGGAGTCCATAACTTTGGACCCCCTGGACCAAACTTCACAAAACCTGGGTTGTATCAGTAAGAGCCTCTCCTGATAATACATCCCAGGTTTGGTGAAGTTTGGTTCAGGGGGTCCAAAGATATGGACCCTCAAAGGTGTAGCCCCCATCTTCTATTAGCTCCCATTGGAAACAATGGAGGATGGGGCACCCCCCTTGGGAGTCCATAACCTTGGACCCCCTGGACCAAACCTCACCAAACCCGGGTAGTATCATCAGGAGAGTCCCCCAAACAATCCCTGAAAGTTTGGTGCTGTTAGCTCAAACAATGCGCCCCCTGCAGGCCAAAAACCTAAAAAGCTCTAAAATGTTTTTAAAACCCACAAACGGGTGGGCGGAGCTTCAGACATGAATGGGGGGGGTTCAAACCCGAGAACCCCCCCTTACCTACGTGCATGCTTTGTACCAATCAGACCATGGTTCCATTGTGGTCCGTATTGGCTACACAAGCCAGAAGCACTTCTCTGGGGTCTCTGGTAGAGGCCTTTTACACCACCTGTTACTGCATCTTTGAAGTGCCCTTCGGGGGTGGGCAGTCTGGTAAATTTAAATTATAAATCAATCAATCAATCAATCAATCAATCAATCAATCAATCAATAAAATTGGAGATGCTGTGGATGGAACCTGGGACCTTCCCCATCCCAAACAGATCATCTGCCTCTGAGCCATGATCCACCTTCTTTCTTTTGCTACTTATTATCACAGGTATGTTCCATCCTTTCTGCAAGCAGCTTGTAACACCATGCTTGGATACTGTTTCTAGGCACAGTTAAAAGTGTTGGTTCTAATTATACTTTCCTGGATGACCCATCCTGTTCATGCTATCCCACCAGCCAATCCAAATCTTCATCTCAACCCCTCCTCGTACCTTCCTAGAAGAGGTAGGTGGCAGGTAGCAACTAGAGATGGAGTTTTCTTTGAGGTGGCACTGTAGCTTTAGAATACCTTCACCCTTGAGGTTTGCCTGCTGCTTACTCTGTTGACATTTAAATGGCTGGGTAAACCATTTTTTTTTTTATTGGCGGTATAGAAGAGGGGTCACCAGTACAGGCTGTCTCTGTTCCGTTCTGCACAGCACAAAGAAAACATCCTGGGGATGGGGGGGGGGAGTGTTTTGGGGAGGAACTCCACAAAGCTTTTTGCCAGGATGTTTTCAGGACATTATATTTCTGCTCAACCTGGGTTTTCAGAAAATACTAAATTAGTATTTCTTTTTTCCCCAAGATGGGGTCAAAACATTTTCATTTTCCTGTGCAGAACAGGAAGCATTTTGTTTTTTCATGCCCAAGTTTAAATGGCTCTCACTTTTGGTTTCTCTGCAGCTCTTGCCTACCATTTTCTGCCCTCTACGAGAGGCTCTGTGCCGCCACCATTTGCAGAATGTCCCCACAGAGTTTCCTCTGCTTGCAACTCGTTTATGGCTCATTCCACACATGCAGAATAATGCACTTTCAAACTGCTTTCAGTGCGCTTTGAAGCTGTGCGGAATAGCAAAATCCACTTGCAAACAGTTGTGAAAGTGGTTTGAAAATGCATTATTTTGTGTGTGCGGAAGGGGCCTATACTTCCTTTCAGTGTATGAAGTGCATTAATAAAGTTAGTTTCTCCTGGTGATCCCATGCACGAGTTATTTTAACAAGATTGGGCTGCAAGTGACTACACTTTAGCTGCATAGTCGCCTCTCCTACTTTTGTGTATGTTGCTTGTTAGAGTGTCATTTAAAAGAGAGAGAGAGAGAAAAGTTTTCTTCCCTGAGTTGCGTAAAGGGCAGCTGACCAAAGGAGGAATGCTGTGCTTGTGAAAAAACACTTTCAAAACGGCTACGGTGCCACATGTCACACCGAGAGCGAGACGAAATGCATAAATGTTTGTGTTAGTAATTCCTTGCTGCTCTGCATGACAGCTGTAGCCTGTAGCATAAAAGGTGCCCGTAATCCTCCAGTTCTTTGAGACTGGCTACCTAGTGCTTAAAACCCTTTGAAGCCGCCGTCTCAAATGTGGCACATCATGCCTGAATGGCGGCTGCCTTTCCTCCTGACTTGCTGGGCCTTGCCAAACTGTGCAAATCTTGTTCCTTGATGATTTCCCATGCACCTCTGGCTGCCTCTGCCTCCCACCCTGCATACAAAGCCACTTTCCAAGACAATTGGGAGGGCTGCTTAAAGCTCTACCTTTGTTCACTCAGTGAATCTAATCCAGCCATGTGTACAGAAGCGTTAGTAGCTTTTAAGTTACTCAACCTCAAAATAAAGAACAGAGAAATCACTTTCAGCACTTTGCTTCTGCCTAACAAAGAGGCAAGGTTTTAGCAGCCATGCTTTTGTTCATATTAAAGTTGGTGGGTTTTTTTAAAATAAAAATGTTTATTCTCCAATACTTTTGCCCCAGAAACACAATTGCAATGAATTTTGCATCAATGACAATGGGAGCACTCAGAAATCGTTGGTGGACTCCACACAGCGTAAATATAAAATTCTGAGAACGTTATGAAAAGCATTTGGGGGAAAGGACATAGATAAGCAGGGTTCTCGGGTTCAACCACCCCATTACATATCCAAAGCTCCGCCCCCTGTTTGTGGTTTTTTTGAATTTTTTAGTGTTTTTTGGTTTTTGGCCTGCAGGGGGCACAGTTTTTAGGCTGGCAGCAGCAACATTGCAGGTATTTGTTGGGAGACTTTCCTGATGATACCACCCAGGTTTCATGAGGTTTGGTTCAGGGGGTCCAAAGTTATGGACTCCCAAAGGGTGTGCCCCATTCCCATTGTTTCCCATGGGAGCTAATAGAAGATGGTGGTTACACCTTTGAGGGCCCATAACTTTGGATACCCTGAACCAAACTTCACCAAACCTGGGTGACATCATCAGGAGAGTCTTCTAAAGATACCCTGAAAGTTTGGTGCTGCTAACTTAACAATTGCACACCTGACAGCAGGCAACCCCAAATTTCCCCAGATTCTCATTTAAAACCAACGCCTTCAGCATGGATTTAAAGGGAGAATCTGAGGTCCCCAGTTTAAACATTGAAAGTAATGCTGTTTCAGGGTGGGGGATGATCCAACCCAAAACAGCATCAATTTCAATGTTGTTTTAACTGGGGATCCCAGATTCTCCCTTTAAGGTAGATTTAAAAGGAGAATCTGGGCTTCCTAGTTTAAATACCATTGAAAGTGATGCTGTTTGGGGGTGGATTCCAGCATCACAGTGGCCCCCCATTGGGGGGACAGGGCACAAAACTCAGATATTGGTTTACAATCACCTTTTCTTCCTGCTTTCACAACAGGCACCTTGTGAAGTAGGTGGGACTCTGTTCTATAGGCTCACTTTCTGAGTTATCCTAATGAATTCATTTTCTAGCCATCTTTTAGAAACTTTCTACCTTTCAGAGAAGACAGCAAAGGAGGCTTGATGACCTCTGTAGTTAGTTGCTCTGCGTTTTGGTTACAGCCGCAACATCTACAATATAAATTCCATTATTTAGAAGAAGCAAGAATCAGTATTGCTGACAGCCAGCACAAGACAGAGCTGTAGAGTTTTATCTCCTAAAAACCCATCACATATATTTTGATTCAAGGATCCTAACCTAAAAACAAAAACGTCTAGTGCTGATTGCGGAAAGGATAAGATGGTATTTATTGTCGATTATAATCAAAGTTAGTTTTAAGTTGAATATTTAAGTTGTTTTCAGGAATATTATTGCCCTGGCAATAGGTGGTGAAATTCCTGGATAAGAAACAGAAACATTTCCTGAGAAATAAGTGGACACAGAGATACCAGGAGGCTTAACTAGGATTACTTCTAGGACAGCAAGCTCTTGATTTTTGAACTGTTCTTTAATTGAAATATCAATTAGTCAACATGTCATGTATACATTTCTTCCTGAAGATTTAATAAGCTGTTTTCTAATGAATGCCCTGCGGAATTAGTGGGACAGACCTTGCTTTTCACCAAAGGTTACTCAGGTGGGTTTCCACAAGAAATCCTCAGGAAACAGAAATTAAAGTTTAACCATTGTTATTAGATAATAAAATAAAAGTACACATGCTAAATGATAAAAAAAAAACCAAGCACACAGAGAATTGAGAGTCCTGGGATTTAGAAAGAGGCGAGGGGATAGGTCTGGAACATAGCAGGTCATTGTAGAAAGGGTGATATGTGCGTATCTTGAAGAGGAAAGGTCCAGAAGTACACTCCAAAGACTGCACTGGATCCCAAAGGGATGCGATAAGGCAGCTGGCATGCAATGCAACCAAACCAAAGGCATTCCAGAGGGCCCATTATGCATGGAACATCTGTATTGGGGGTTTTCATTGCAGTGGGGTCTCCTCATGTTTCTCCATTTACATGCGAGAAGGCACTCATTGCGCAGCTTGTCTCCCAAATTCTCCTGGGTCTGCTTTTCCTAGTTCTCTTAACTTTGCCTATCAACTCCTGGAGGTCAGAGGGCAGCAGGGGCGGGTCCCTGCAGCCCTCCAGATTGACACTGGAGGACGAGGTGAGTAGGGGGGATGCAGAAGAGGCAGCTTTGTGTGGAGCCGCCTTTTCTGCGCCGGCCTCTGTGGGGGCCATTCGCACACTCCCGTACGAATGGCCTCCTCCCCTCCACCAGCATAATTTCGGCCAGCGGAGAGGCGCCCTTTCCACCATGCGGAAAGGGCCAATGTACTATTTTGGGTCTGCAAATATTCATGCCATCCCCAACAATTGCCTTTGCCTTCTAAGTTGAGAATAAACAGATTCTTGAGAATAAGAAGAATCCATTCTCTAATCCATAGAAACGTGTAGACATTATGAGATAGCCTTAAATCGGTGAGCGCTAAGCCTCCCCTTTCTTTTGCTTCAATAAGCGTAGAATATTTAATTCTCGGGTTTTTTTCTTGTTCCATATAACATTAGTAATTGTTTGTCTCCAAGATACAAAGATTATGGGCACTGTTGTTATGGGCACGTTCTGAAGATGATATAAGAGTTTGGGCAAGTTCATCATTTTAATTAGGGCTATACGCCCTGAAAGTGAGATAGATACATTTTCCCACTTTTTAAATTCCCCCTTAATTTCATTCCATAATTTTTATAGTTATCCTTAAATAAATTCTTGTTTGTTTTTTCTAAGTTTATTCCCAAATATTTAACATTTGTTACTGATCAGTGCTCAGTTTGTTCTTCTAATAATCTTTCTTTTTCTTTAGAAAGATTGAAGAGAAACACCTTGGTCTTATTCTTGTTAAGTCTATAACCTGCCCCCCCCCCCCCCCCACACACACACAATTTTAAATAGAATTTGGCAATCCTAGATCTACAGTTTGTGACTTCCAGGTCACTCTAGGAATTGTCAGAAATGCAATGGTCAGAACTTCTTGTAAGTAGTAGAGGACTTCATTTCCTTCCAGAATGCTACATCTTTTTCCCTGCCCCCCTCCCCCAACCCTGCTATCAGATGTAAGGCACTTCTGGCAACTCTACAGCTAACATTAGCTCCTGTAAGATTACAAATTTCACAATGTCCACTTTAAGCAATGTGGAGTGAAATGTAGCCCCGGAACACAGTGTGAGTGGCCCACATAGTCGCGCTGAACCCCAGGACAACCAGCCTTCAAATCACTAGCTACTCTAATGAACATATTCCTTCTTTGCACTGTAGGATTGCCAGGTTCTCACTTCAGGTGGGAGACCTCCTACCATTGCTGCCACTTCCTGTCACCTCAGCTGGGTGGTGAGAGAAAAAATCAGTGAACAATTATCAGCATGCTGATGCAATGACATCATTTCCTGTGCAACTGGAAGTGGTGTCTCTTAGAATCATAGAATCATAGAGTTGGAAGAGACCCCAAGGGTCATCAAGTCCAACCTTCTACACTGCAGGAACACATAATCAAAGCACTCCTGACAAATGGCCATTCAGCCTCTGTTTAAAAACATCCAAAGCAGTGGTTCTCAACCTTCCTAATGCCACGACCCTTCAATACAGTTCCTCATGTTTAGGTGACCCTCAACCCTAACATTTATCCATTTTACAGATGGAGAACACTGATGCAGAGAGTCTTAGGCGACCCCTGTGAAAGGGTCATTGGACCCCCAAAGGGGTCCCGACCCCCAGGTTGAGAACCACTGCTCCAAAGAAAGAGACTCCACCACACTCTTAGGTAGCGCATTCCACTATCGAACAGCCCTTACTGTCAGAAAGTTTTTCCTCATGCTTAGGTGGAATCTCTTTTTCTTCATCTTGAAACCCATTACTCCTGGTCCTAGTCTCTGGAGCAGCAGAAAATAAGTGTGTTCCCTCACCAGTGTGACATCCCTTCAAATATCTGAAGATGGCTATCATGTCACCTCTTAACCTTCTCTTCACCAAACTAAACATACCCAGCTCCCTAAATCTCTCCATGTAGGGCATGAATTCCAGACCTTTTACCCTTTTGGTTGCTTTCCTCTGGACCCATTCTAGCTTGTCAGTATCCTTCCTGAATTGCAGTGCCCAAAACTAGATACAATATTCCAGGTGAGGTCTTTCTTGCCATCAATATATTGAAGATCTCTTCACAGGCTGGTCTCCCAGTGCTTGCCTGCCTTGCGTATGGTGCACCATTTCCAACATCCCCTCTAAACACCCACCCTGGGGAAAGCCTACCCCTTTAACAGAGATTTAATGTTCAAATAAAGAAATAAATAGCCAATGATGCTGACATTACATGCTTCCAATATACATAGTATTATTTAATCATAACTCCAATAGACTCAAGTTTATTTATTCGTTTTAATTGAACTGGGTTTTAAGTGCCAGGTGCCCATTCTCTGCTGACTGAGAATTCCATTCATATCACAGACATGATGACTGACTCTTGCAGAAGCATTATTTGAAGGAACAATTTTTTCACTTCACAAACATCGTCCTTCAACCTCATTAACAGCAGTAATAATGTTTCATTCACCAACTTGGCAGGTAATAGTGAGGCCTCTCAATAGTGTCTATAATGCAGAGGTTGAAATGGGTGATCCTGAAGTCATTCGCCAATAGAATTCAGCAAAAGATACTTTCAGTCAATGACAAGAGAAAGGAGAGGGCAGAGACCCAGATAATTATGTTATTAGAGAATACTTCATGCAGTCTATAAATATGGTCGTTTATTTTGCTCACTATTTCTTTATTTTGTGAGTGGGTTTGCGTTGTATAAACAATAAGTGCTGTGAAATCATGCCATGAAGGACAGGGTTGTATAGTGGTTAGAGTGTCTGACTAGAATTGCCAGTACCCCCATTCTCAGTGCCCCACCCTGATCTAGGGATCAGGATAAAAAATGGGAGGGAACAATGTTAATGCTGATGCTCTAAGAATTTTCCTAATCTCTGTGGTAAAGACCATAGAGCAGGGGTTCCACAATGTAGCACCCATAGTCCTGTCAGTGCTTCTGTAGGACTTGTTATGGTCTGCCCCCATTTAAATGAAAGGGAAAGCAAAAGGAACCACAACAGGATTTTATTAACCCAAATTTGCAGTTCCACTCTCCCCCCAGTATTTTTTCTTTATATTTGTTTGTTTGTTTATATTCCCTTTTCTCTTTCTCTCCTCCCCCCCTTAATTTCTTTTTTATTATCATTCTGCAGTTGGTCTCTCTCCTGTGGCAACCATTTGGAATTCAACTCCACCTCCTACCAACCACCATTATGAGACTCATCACCACTTCTGAAAATTCCAAAGAGTTTTAGGACCCCTGCCATAGAGATTGGATGAATTGCTAGAACATCAGCTAGAAGAAATGACGCCCCTCAAATTCCTCAGCCAGAAGTGATATCACATCCTCCATGACATTCTAGGAATTCCCTCAATATCTGTGGTCTTTACCTCTGATATTGGGGAAACTTCTAGAATGTGACAAAGGATGTGATATTACATCCCCTAAAAATCTACCTCAACAGGCATCCCTCCAAAATTCTTCCAGGATTTGCCAGCACTGGCCTGACAACGCTGCATCTGACTAAGATCTGGGAAACCCAGGTTAAAATGTCCACTCTGTTATGGAAACTTGCTGTGTGATCTTCAACCAATTGGCTAACCTACCTCACAGGGCTGCTGTGAGGATTAAATGGAGGATAAGAAAATTATATAAACTGCTTTGGGTCCACATTGTGGAGAAACATGAGATATAAATGATATCAGTAAGTGAAGTCACAAAACGTACGGATTTAAAGTATCTAAAATATTAAATCATGTTTGGTGGTTGTGAAGACACTATCTTCAGACATTTGTTAATTTAATTTATGGACTTCTGTTTTCTCTCAGGATGGCCTATGTCTTTGGGGGAGACTTCAAAATTATGTTGAGGAATAGAGGATGGGGGAGAAATCTATGAATTTAAAAAAGAGATGTGTGGCATGTTTCCAAGGGTACAATGTGTCCATGGAGCTACAGTCCATGTGTCAGTAGACATTGACAGTAAAACTATGAAGCTGAAAACAAAAGACCAATTAAAACTTCCAAGAATGATGATACTTAAAGAAAATTGCTGCTGAGGAAAAGTTGGAAACAAGACTGCGAGCTGTAACAGAGCAGATAAGGAGAATAAGAGCTTTCAGAGAACTCTACTTCATCTTACAGCTGGTGAAGGATAATGCAGTCTTCCCAGTTTGCAATTGTACCAGGGCAAGATTGAGTAAAAGGCAACTACAACAGTGGGATACATACAAGGCCATAGAGGTCACCATCCAAAACACCCATTTCCTTCAGGGGAACTGGCCTCTGTAGTCTGCGGAGCAGTCAGTTCCAGGAAATCTCCAGGCCCCAGTTGGATGCTGGATCTTACTTGCCAGTTATGGCCCAGCAAATGGTAAATGTTGGGGCGGCAGGAGGGGGGAGGATGCTGTCTAGTTTTGCCATGAAGTGATTTGCATTTCTTCCCCCTAGCCCCAGTAGGGATGGCAGGGAATGGGAGCTGAGGGCAGAAGATGCCTCATCCCTCAAGGGAATCTCACAAGACAACACAGACTACAGCTCATGCATTGGTAACAGCTGAGAAGAGCTGCACTCAATCATATCTCATGCTTTTTCTACCAAAACAAAATGAAATCATAACCTGTACAGGCCATTTCATACTGGACTCAAAAGCAAATCTGGGGGTTATTGCAGGACACATTCAAGAGAATTGAGGGCGTTTCTCCACTTGCCATGATTCTGCCGCCACGCTGCTCTCAGCCAAGATCATTTCTGGCGCATCGCTCGGGCTTTCACGGCACTCGCGACTCAAGCAGGGTCATCGTGCTACGCCGTTTTGAAGAGCGCCAGGAATGACGCGCATTGAGGGGGCACAACAGCGGCAGCGTTGGGGTGGCTGCGTTGTCGCCGACCGTGTAGTGGGGAGTGCCGGGGGACCCCATGCTACTTGGCTACAGTAGCGCGCAACTACTGGTAAGTGGGAAAACTCTGTCAGATATCAAAATCTGAACAGCCGAATTTGAGTCCAGTGGTGCCTCAGAGACAAACAAGATTTTCCAGATATGAGCTTTCAAGAGTCAAAGCTCCCTTGGCCAGATATCTCCAAAATCTTGTGGGTCTCTTAAGATGCTTCTGAACTCCAAGCTGGCATACCTGCCGCAGACTAACACAGTGACCCTCTGAAACCGTTTGAATGCCTGCATTTTTACATCAGGGAGAGGTGAAATTTGTTTCAAGGCACGCCTTCTCATGTGAGTGGAGTGGGAATGCAGAGATGGAGGATGATGGTCATCACCTCAGGGTTTGGTAGAGTTGTCAGCTCTGGGCTGGGAAATACGAGGATATTTTGGGAGTTGAACCTCAAAAGGATATGGTGTAAGGAGGGACTTCAATTGGTTATGATGCCATGGAGTCCACCTTTCAAAGTGGTCATTTTCTCCAGGTGAATTGATCTTACCCTGGAGATCAGCTATAATCCCAGAAGATCTCCAGACACCCCTGACCCTCACCACCAAGAGCCTGGGGAGGGAAGGAGGCAGCTCAGATGGGCACCATGGGGGGGAGGTGGCTCAAAGGCGGGACCCAATCTGGGTCAACAAGGGAGAGGAGGGGGCACTCTAGCCGCACAACTGAGCCTGTCCTTGCCCGTTGCTGTGATCCTCATAGCAGAGGACTCCCTGCTATGCGGCTGGGCTTGGCCTTGGGCGCCGTCGAGTAGCGCCCTGGCACAAAGGGTATAACCGGGCACTGGCCAGGTCGCCATGCTGCAGTTGAGGCTGGGTAAAGGGACTCAGCCAATGGCCAGTGCCCCCCCAAGTGCCCAAAAGGTGTGCACCTGAGGACATGAGTTACCCCATCTCCCTAAAGGTGGTATTCCATTGCCTCCGCAGACTGCCGAGTTTTGGGGTTTGTTTGTTTGTTTTTGCTGCACAGAAGCCACTTGTTGGATGCTCTGGTCTCAAATCCTGCATTTTTCCAGCTGATGGGTCAGTGTCCTTTACACAGTCCACTGCCAACTTGTACCCATTCCTTCTATGTGTGTGGTTGTCATAACAACATCACTAAGAGATGATTCCTCTCCTCAGTTGCACATCAGTGGGCACTGGGTGCGATTAAAATGCTAAACTCACCTTCTGGCCTGTGGTCCTCCCATCTTGACTTGTCTGTGCCCTCCCATAGTGATGTCATCTTCTTGAAGTGGAGATTATGTGTGTTCTGGCAGGGATACCCCCCCACCCCCACCTCAAAGGCATCAAAGAAATCCTTCATTTTGTTGTAGGGGTTGGGAATTGTCCAAGCTGGAGTTAGGAAACCATTGAGAAGTGCTCTGGCTTCTAGGGTTGTCTGGGACACTGTGCAGGAACAGTGAAACCCCCAACTTCCCATCCACACATACAAAACCCCTTCTCCTCTCCATTCAATGAAACCTCATTCCAGAGAAGAAACTTCCATCCAGGGAAAAATTGCTTCCACTTTGTGTATGTGCTGATAGAGACAGTCAGTAACACTTTTATTCAATGAGATCACAGGCAATGCTAACATCCAATCAGAGAGTGCCCAGAGAGTGGGGGAATCACCATAGCTGCAGAGATTCATGTCTCCATATCGTTGTATCTGCGCATGCATGATTTTTTTATTGAAAGCCTGCAAAAGGATGCCTTAACAGTCACAAATGCAGAAGCAAATCGGAAAGCACCCCTTTTTAAGACATCCCCCAGACATCTTATTTAGGGTGTGCAGTGTGAAAAGAAGTTACCTCTTTAAAACATCCTACAGGCATCTTTTTTTGTGCTGTCTAGAACAGACTACACTGTGCCCAAAAATGCATTATGCAAAGTGGCGCTTACACCCATTGCTAACAACCAATGTTGTCCCTTTTAACTTTGTAACACACAGGCAAGGGTAAAAATGTCTTCTTCTCCGGGGTGCACGACTCAGTCATTTTAATTAGGAGATTGAAAGTTGGCATTGAGGTTGTTAGCTCAGGTCTCTTCTTCCCTTCTGCCTTTATTGTTGAAACCGTTGTTGAATGATCACATAAGCAGAAAACAATTATCTAGTTATTCCCCTTCTAATCTGAGAGCCTTATTACAGGATCTGAAACCCAGTTATAAGGTAATTGCTTTTGAACTACTTGGGAACTTCGAATATAATTACCCAGTAATTTGCAAAATATGTGATTATTCCATAGGCTGTATGTTCTCTTGTTTAGTACAACAATAAATGAAGAAGGGCACATCAAAAGTTTTTGGGCAAATGCTTCAGACAGTTGCAGGCACTTTGGTAACACCTTGAGGATCCCCCACAATCTCCTTTGTGCTTCTCAACAGACGCAGAAGAAGAGTTGGTTTTTTAATACCTTGTTTTTCTTTACCTTTAAGGAGTCTCAAAGCAAGTTATAACCACTTTCCCTTCCCCTCCCCACAACAGACACCTTGTGAGGCAGGTGGGGCTGAAAGGGTTATCAAGGAACAGTGACTGGCCCAAGGTCACCCAGCAGGCTTTTTGTGGAGGAGTAGGGCAACAAATCCAGTTCACCAGATAAGAGTCCGCTGCTCATGTGGAGGAGTGCGGAATCGTACCTGAGATTAGAGTCCATCGCTCTTAACCACACCACACCGGCTCCCACATGCTAAGTGACAGACTGATAGACAAAGAAAACAAACTTTCATGCAGTACTGGGGTATGGTTAGGGTTGTGAGCTCTGAGATGGGAAATTTCTGGAGATGTGAGCAGTGGTGGGATCCAAAAAATGTAGTAACAGGTTCCCATGGTGGTGGGATTCAAACTGTGGCATAGCGCCAATGGGACTGGGCAGGGCACGACGGGGGCATAGCCGGGCATTCCGAGGGTGGGGCATTCCTGGGCGGGGCTGTGGCAAGGACACAGCAGCTTCGCTGGTCCTTGGGCGGGAAATGAATGCACGCAGGCGCAGGCTGCCACGCACACTGGTGCACCTCCTGCTAGACTGCTTCAAGTTCTGCGCACTACTGCTGAGAGGAGGGGCGTAACTAAGGCAAAAATCACGTGGCAAAATCACCAATTAGTAACCCCCTCTCGGCACACACAAATAATTAGTAACCTACTCTCGGGAACCTGTGAGAACCTGCTGGATCCCACCTCTGGATGTGAGGATAAAGCCTAAGGAGGATGTAGACCTTCCTTCCTTCCTTCCTTCCTTCCTTCCTTCCTTCCTTCCTTCCTTCCTTCCTTCCTTCCTTCCTTCCTTCCTTCCTTCCTTCCTTCCTTCCTTCCTTCCTTCCTTCCTTCCTTCCTTCCTTCCTTCCTTCCTTCCTTCCTTCCTTCCTTCCTTCCTTCCAATTGGTTCCCCACTCTTCCACATAAGCAGCAGACTCTAATCAGATGAAACAGATTTGCTTCCCTGTTCCGCCTCATGAAGCCTGCTGAGTGATCTTGGGGTTGTTTACAAAAGGAAAAAGAATCTGCCTGGTTCTATTGCGAAGTTAAAAACTACATTTTTAATGTAAATAACTAAAACATTCATATAACAACTCTTAATCAGCAATAAAGTATACATATTATAGATAACACCAACAAATCAATGAATAATATAAATACAGGGGATCCCAAAGACAATACTAAGATATCAAGTCTCTGAAATAAAGGTATAACTTTCAAAGAGATCCACTAATAGTATAGATGTGAAGGATACCAAGTGTCTGATGCCAGAAGAAGAAGAGTTGGATTTATATCCCCCCTTTTTCTCCTATAGGAGACTCAGAGGGGCTTACAATCTCCTTGCCCTTCCTCCCTCACAACAACCACCCTGTGAGGTTGGTGGGGCTGAGAGAGCTCTAAAGAACTGTGACTAGCCCAAGGTCACCCAGCTGACGTGTGTGTGAGTGTACAGGCTAATCTGAATTCCCCAGATAAGCCTCCACAGCTCAAGTGGCAGAGTGGGGAATCAAACCCAGTTCCTCCAGATTGGAATGCACCTGCTCTTAACCACTTCACCACTGCTGCTCCTTGAACTTCAACAAGTATTCAACTTCAGCAGATAAGCTTCATGTACTCACAGGTGGGCACCCAAAATGTCAGAAGGATGATGAAGAAATTCTTGACTGTTGGTCAATAGCAGGTGGGAGTATTGACCTGGGAAAAACAAATACCGTGGGATAGTCAAAGTTCTCTCAAAACTCCCTCTGTCTTACCAGCCTCACAAGGTGTGAGTTGGGAGGAGAGGAAGGGAAGGAATTTGTAAGCCACTTTGACAATTCTTATGGTTGAGAAAAGTGGGGTATAAATCCAAACTCTTCTTCTTCATCCCCTGTTAGGAAGCATATACATGGCAAATCACAATATCAGCACTATCAAAAACCCATTGACTCCAATATTATCTATTCTTACTAAATGGTTGTCATTGCTTCCAGTCTGCTCAGCCCCCTGTGTACACCTATAGAGCCCTGAAGGCACATGAAGCTGCTCTAATAATAGCAGAAGATTCAAGCTGTGAGTGAGCAGAGAGAATCTGAGGCCTCCTTTCTTATTGTACCTGCATTCCATGCCCAGAAATCAGAGCAAGACTGTTGCAGGAAGGGGCTTGATATGGTCTCCATGAACACATCCCAGATTTTATGACATGACTTGAGGGAGGAGAGCTCTCGGCAGAGTTGCTCACACTTGGAATTAATTTCAGAAGGATCTTAACATGTAGATAATCAAAACCCCTCTACTTTACAATCTAGCGTAAAGGGTCTAGCTTTAGAGGGACTGCATTATTATCTTGTTCCAGACCAGAGCTTAAAGTGTGTTTATACTTACAAATGTTAAATCTCTTGAAAAATGAGGTTTTCATGCTCGAGTGACCTTTTCTGTCTATCGATGGTGGCTCAGCCTCCGAGATGAATAATTTCAAATGTGGTTTCTCCTCTTAGACCTTGACGGTGATCATTTGACAAGGGCATGAGCAGAATTTGATTACCAATCATGCACCATCAACAGAAGCTTTAATTAAGTTCAGCTTGCAAAAATTTGTCGCCTTGGTCATGTTGAGAAAGGAGAGGATGGTGTGAGTGTAGCTGGCAACAAGAAAGGTCATTCTGCTGGCTTCCAGCTCTGAACTGTTACCATTTTTCCCTGGGGGAATTTCAAGTACGTTTGCAAATGACCCATCAGTCAAGTTTATGCCCCAACTACAGATGCTGATGAGGAAGAAATTGAAAGTTTTTTAAAATAAGTGTCCAGGAAGAAATTGATCATCCACCTAAATAAAATGTACCAATAATAATAAGTGAGTGGAACACAAAAGTTGGAAACAAAGCAGAATCAAATGTTGCTGGATGATTTGGGCTGAGAATATGAAATGCAGCAGGAGGGTGACTCATAGAATAATGTAAAGGCAATGATTTGTTCATTGTAAATATAAATTTCTAAGCAACTATACAGATGATTGCATATGTGAACATTGCCAAGTGGCCAGTATAGAAATCAAATGAATTACATAATCACAAGCAGAAGATGGAGAAACTCTAACCAATCTGGACACAGAATATTATTTGAAAACACAGACATTCTGGACCACTCTGGCAACCACTACGTCAGACTACACAGAGAAGCCATTGAAATCCACAAGCACGTGGGCAATTTCAACAGAAAGGAAGAACCATGAAAATGAACAGAATTTGGCTGCCAGTTTTGAAAAACACTAGAGTCAAGACAGTGACTAATCAGCTCCACACAAACACAGGATGACTATAGACAATAAACAATCAAAGGGAACAAAGGCCAGACTACTTCTATTCAGATGCCTCACCTATTGACTTTGCTATTTCCATTGTTACTCACATGCTACACTTCATTGTTACTCACTTGCCAGGCCACTCCTATTCAGATGCCCTCACCTATTGACCTTTACTCACAGGTATATATACTCCACTTGCTTTCCTTTCCTACTATCAGATCCTCTGAAGATGCCAGCCACAGATGCAGGTGAAACGTCAAGAGAGAATGCTGCTAGAACACGACCATACAGCCTGGAAACCACACAGCACCCCAAACTCTATTCTTTCTGTTAGATGAAGACCAGGAGCTGAATGTGGTACCAACCATGAATTGTTAACATCAAAAATTAGAATTAAGGTGAAGAACCCTCCCCCCCCCCCATTTTTCCTAGTGCCAAAATACAATCTAAACAAGACTCCTGGAAGGGTTAAAGGCAGAGTACAGAAGTGATATGAATTACTGAGTACAAGTAAACATGAACCGTGAGGACTATGTGTAGAAAACAGTTCTCATCAAGAAAGAACATGCAAAGACTACTCCTGCTGCCAAAATAAATGCAAAGCCTTGATGGATGACTGAGGAAACTATTACAATGGTTAAATATAGACAAGAAGCAAAACTCAGGTGAAAGAAACAGAATCAGAAATCTAAATGCAGTGTTCCAGCAACTTGCACATAGAGACAGAGAACTATTATAATAAACAGAGTAAAGAAATAGAAGAGAACAAAAAAGGAAGATCTATGATCTACAAGCTCCAAGAAGTGAAAGGGAAATGTGAAGCACAATTAAGCATGCTGCAAGATCAACACAGAAATATGTTTACTGAACAGAATAAAATAAGGAAAATATGGGAACAATATATGAAGAACTTTGCAAAATAGATGAAAGGATGAGAGATTCCTTTAAAGAAGAAACTGTAATTTTAGAAAGGAAAGTGAAATTTGCACTGAGAGCCGTTTGAGGAAACAAATCACCAGGAGTAGATGGGATATCAATAAAGCTATTCCAAGCTATAGAAATATAGTCCATCAAATGTGTTAAAAGAATATGCAAACAAATATGGAAAATAAAACAATGGCCCACAGACTGGAAATGCTGAATTTACACCCCGATTCCAAAAAAAGGGCCTAGAGTACTTCTCATCTAAATAAGAACGAGTCACACAATGATCTAAGGTGGAATAATTTTTCCTAAAGGCAAGTAAAGTAATTCTCCAAATCTTACAACAAATGGGACAAAAAATGCCAAATGTTCAAGCTGAGTTCAGAAAAGGAAAAGGCACTAGAAATCAAATGGCATATTTATGGTAGATATTGCACCATGCAAGAGAATGTCAGAAGAAAATCAGCTTATGTTTTGGAAGACATCAATTCACAGCGTCACAGTTAGTCAGAAATGACTTGAAGGCACTTAGCACACATGCTTAGCACACATGCACTTAGCACAAATGACCCTTCTGAACTGGCCCATCTAATGAGATCCAGAAGGACGACCCAGATGCTGCTTTTCCAGCATGGCCACTCGCCATGCTTGAAGGATGGGAATTGTAGTTCATAACATCTGGAGTGCCAAAGGTGCGCCACCACGGCTCTAATCCCTTGTTCTGTTCCTGAACAGCAGCCACACCTATGCCTCTGGAAGCAAAATAGTATCCTAAGCATATTGAAATCAGAAGTGGGCTGCTTCTTTTTAAAAGCTAACCAAGTTAGTGGTTAGCTCTATACGTGAAAATGTGCTTAATACATTAATCTTGAGCAGTAGGGAGAAATGCTGATTTTTGTTCTCTGAATTACAAAGGTGTTATTATGCTATATATATAATGGTGTGGGCCAGACAATGTCAAATACATTTAAGCCTTTTAAAATTTAAATAGGAGAGTTAAGAGCATGCTATTTAAACTTGTTGTAGACATAGTAAAAATATGTACTTGAGGACACTAAAAACGTACACTACCACACACAATGATGAGTTGTGGTATTTGTATCATGGTCAACAATCAACAGCCGTTGTGTTTCTTGGTAAAAATGCACATGAGTAGAAAACAGAACAAAATAAAATAAAACTTCACTGGGGCACAATACTATACTTATTTCTAAATACAGTGAAACATGTATGAATTGCATTTTGCATTATGATAGCAAGAAAACCCATCAGCAAAAATGTGTCCAGATGCAGAAACCTCAGCAAGTAATACAACTGTGCCAGTGGTGGGATCCAAAAATTTTAGTAACAGGTTCCCTCGCCAGCCCCCCCCCCTCAGCAAAGGAGGCAGAGGTGTACCTAGGCAAACCTGAGCCCTGGGCAAAACCTGAGTTGGATGCCACCCTCCTGGACAGCCACCCTACCATGGCCCCCCAACATTTTTTTTGCACCAGGTCATTTCTAAATCATCATCACATTATAGAAAATGCTCCAACTCACAAATCTGAACACAGCAATGGTGAAACACACAGGTTCTTTGATAGAGACTGGTGAGATAAAAGGCTGAGAATCAATGAATTGCAGTACCTGGAAGGGATTAACCCACTTCAGGGAGTTACATTATTAGTCTCAATTGCTATATGGAACCTTCACGTTCAAAGGCAGTATGCTTCTCGGGGAGGCGAGGGCGTGGAGATGGAAAAGCAGACCCAATTAGTAACCCCCTCTCAGCACACACAAATAATTAGTAACCCACTCTCGGGAACTAGTGAGAACCTGCTGGATCCCACCTCTGAACTGTGTCCAAGTAGAACTAGATTCACACTAAAACTCTTACTCCAGTGTTCATTGTGGCACTTTGCCTCCCTCTTAATTTAGGAGTCTCCCTCTTAATTTAGGAGCAGGGAAGCCAGGTATCTTGCTAAGGTGGTAGGCCTTCCACCCCCAGTCCACTCTGCCAGCTATTGCACAGCTGAGCAGTGGAGGAAAACTTCAGATGAAAATGGGTGTGAAAATCGGAGCACCACCAGCAACACATAAGGTTACTTCTGGCATGACCTGGAATTAGGGCTAGTTCATCAGATAATTCTTTATCCATCATTGTAATAACTTAGGACTATCCACAATATTTTTTTCCAGATTGTTGTTGTACATGGTGTAAATATCTCTGTAAGCAAGGTCAGAGTGAATCTCAGCTGTATGGTCTATCCACATGTAAGAAGCAAAATATGACAAAATGCAACATGAAATCTAGTTTATGAAGTGGCCCTACTTCTAGTGTGCCTTTAAAGTTTGAGTAAAAATGTATTTTGTATTCTGAGTTATTTTACTGGTGTGTATTTTAACAATTAGTAACAATTAGTGACACTGACAAAGACCTATTGGCCAAAAAAGTGTTTGATTTTAATGATTTTTAACTATTTGTATTGTATTACAGTTTTGTTAATTCATCATAGGTAACACATTTGCATTCATTCTGTCATTAGGCCTGTTGTCAGCCCTCTTGGTTACCTGGTTTTCTGGACTGAAGTTTTTTCTCCTCCTTTCTGTTTTGGAATTACCAGGAATGACATGATCACATCAGGTGACACTCTAGCATTCATCCCAAACTCTATGAATAAAGCATGGAATATGGGGAAAATGCTGGAGTTGCACCAGAAGTAATGTCATAGTGTCCCTGGTGATGTCCCCCGCTCCCAAGAAGAGTCTTTCAGCAGTTGCCAGCCTCAAACAGTCCTATTTAGAAAACCATGTTTAGGAACCTAAACTTCTAGATGTATGAAGGCCTTTGTTATTGCTGGTTTTAAGCTAAGGTGACCCGATTTTTCGTTTTTTTAAGCGGGGCGCGCGCGCAGCCACAGGAGCACACTGCCTTCTGGGGCGCTCCCCTGTGACAGGGCGGGAAATGGGAGCGCCCCCAGAAGGCAGTGTGGCAGCGCAGGAGGCTGCTACACTGCCAAACCCCTGTTTCCCGCCCTGTCACAGGGGAACGCCCCAGAAGGCAGTGCGGCAGCCTTCCAAAAATTGGGACATTTTTAAAAACCCGCGGGACGCGGGACAAATTAATCAAAAGTGGGACTGTCCTGCCAAAAGCAGGACGTCTGGTCACACTATTTTAAGCCCAACTCTATCAATGGCCTTCCTACTCAACAAGGCCTGTGGGAAGAGGAAGGCTTCTCCGAGAGGACAAGATACTTCAAATGCAGAAAGACTTCTAACCTGAAGGAACACAGTGGTAGGTATCCAGCATATTTTTGTAACAGGAAATGCATTCCACCAGCTGGAGCAAATGGAACAGGGATTATTAAAAGACATGCGCAGGACATATATTTTACAAATCTTTCTGCAGCATCATGTTGTCATGCCTAAAGGAAAACTGTTCCCAGGTCCCACAGCTTTGTTGTTCCTCCTTACTGCAAACATGTTTGCTATACTAAAGTCACCTGTGAATGGCATTTCCCTGAAATCAAATTTAAGGGTAAACTTAAATTATATCCACAGATGGCAACGCATAATTGATGGCATTATGGTGATGCAAACTGGAAGTTACTATTTCTAAAAATATACCTTCTCTGGTATCAACCATCTACTATAATGCTTCAAACTACCAAGGGAAGATTACAGTGTGGTACTTTCTATACATCAAATGCTCTCATTGAGGCAAGGTTTCTTTTTGGGACAGTTGGCCTGTTTCATACTATCTGTTTATCATTGTAACTATTAACCAGGGAAAGTGTTGACAGAGAGAAATTTTTCTCTCTTTCTCACAATGAGTCAACCAGCCTGGCATTCATTGAAAATGTTAAAGCGAAGATTTCAGACTAATTAAAAGGAAACACTTCTTCTCGGCCAGCTTCAACGTAGATTGGTGTTTGGAATATGCTGCCACAGGAGGTGGTGATGGCCACTAACCTGGATAGCTTTAAAGAGGGCTTGGACAGATTTATGGAGGAGAAGTCGATCTATGGCTACCAATCTTGATCCTCCTTGATCTGAGGTTGCAAACGCCTTAGCAGACCAGGTGCTCAGGAGCAGCAGCAGCAGAAGGCCATTGCTTTCACAATATTGCATGTGAGCTCCCAAAGGCACTCAAGGGGCCACCAAGCAGTGAAGTAGAAAGAGAGCTGGACTAGATGGACTCTGGTCTGACTCAGCAGGTTAGTTCTTATGTTCTTATGTTCTTACCAATTTTCGGAAGGATGAATCTCTAATAATGTGGCAATTCTTTATCCATCCCAAGTAATATACACAGCACATTAGGAAAACATAAATCTATAAAGAATTGAAAATAATGTACAGATACTCAGCTTTGGTTTGCTCCCAACCTCTCCCTCCTTAATTCCATTCGGATCCTCCCTTACCATGAAAATTGCATATTTGTTCTTGCCAATCAGTTTTTCAGGTAGGGAACAGTTTTACACATGTTGGTATCATGGAACCTCGGAAAAGTAATAGGTGAATTGTACAACCTGGTATACACCCAAACTAGTTCCAAAGAAGTGGGATCCAGTGCAGTGATTAGAGGTGGATTCTGCACAGCACAAATATAACATCTTTAGGATATTAAAAAGTGTTTTAACGTGCTTTCTTAAAGTGCTTTCTTCCCCAAAATGAGCTCAGTCCATTATATTCCTCTCCACCTGGGTTTTTAAAATATCACTAAACTAGCAATCTTTCCTCCCCAACTCAAGTTGAAGACATACCCTGCCTGCTGAGCGAACAAAAGCAGGTTGGAAATTTCTCCTGCCCAAACCTCGTTCAGTTCTGCTACTCGTGCCTGCCATTTTGTGTGCCGCAGCAGATGTTCTGGGAAGATTCCCCACAGAGCTTTCCTCTGCTTGCAGGTCATCTGTTTGCTATTTCATTGTAAAAAGTAGATGAATAAAAGTTTGTCTTGCCTAGCGATGTCGTTTTTCTTTTCTTTTTTTTGTTTTGAGGGGGATGTCTGCAAAGCTACGGCAACATGATTCGAGAAGCTGCAATATGTGCATGTTTGTGTTGAAGCTTCACAGACATCCCCCTCAAAGCAAGCAAAAAGGAAAAACAACAACACTTGAATGGGATCACTAGGCAAGACACACTTTATTCATCTACTTCTGACAGCAAAATAGCAAATGAATGAGCGGCAAGCAGAGAAACCTCCATGGAGAATCTTCATGGAAAATCTGCTGCAGCCCACAAAATGGCAGGTGCCCCTATGAAACTGACAAGAGAAGAAGAGAAGAAGAGTTTGGATTTGTATCCCCCCTTTCTCTCCTGCAGGAGACTCAAAGGGGCTGACAATCTCCTTGCCCTTCCCCCCTCACAACAAACACCCTGTGAGGTGGGCGGGGCTGAGAGAGCTCCGAGAACCTGTGACTAGCCCAAGGTCACCCAGCTGGCGTGTGGGGGAGTGTACAGGCTAATCTGAATTCCCCAGATAAGCCTCCACAGCTCAGGCAGCAGAGCTAGGAATCAAACCCGGTTCCTCCAGATTAGATATGTGAGCTCTTAACCTCCTACGCCAAGGTGACCAGATGGTCACCTTTGTGATCTGGGACGGGGAAGCGTCCCTGTCACAGAGCGGCAAACTGCAAGCCCCAGAAGGCCATGCACTCCTGCAGCCGGGTGCACGGGAGGCTGCCGCACTGCCTTGCGCCCCAGAAGGCAGTGCAGCAGCCCCCCAAAAAATCGGGACAATTTGCAGAACCCGCGGGACGCAGGACAAATTGTTTAAAGGCGTGACGGTCCCGCCAAAAGCGGGACGGCTGGTCAGCCTATCCTACGACACTGCTGCTCCCAGATTTCCTGGGACGATTCCCCACAGAGGTTTCCTCTGCTTGCAGGTCAGAGCTCTGTGCAGCAGGTGGGAAAAAGATCTGACTGACAACACTTGTGTCTTCCTCAGCTGTGGGAACACAAAATCCCAAAACAAAGCTTTTGATAACGTTCTAAAGATGTTATATTTATGCTGAGCAGAATCTGCCAGAGTGTCAGACTATGGTTTGAGAGACCTGGATTCGAATCCCCACCCAGCGAATTCTGATGGGTAAATGTGGGCTGGTTACTCTCTCTCTCAGCTTAAACTTCCTGACAGGGTTTTTGTCGTTGTTCAGGTAAGATAGAGGAGAGGAGAATGTTGCTGCAAGGCACTTTGGGTCCCCATTAGGGGAACAAGCCGGCTATGAACATGTCAATGAATAAAATACAATAGTTGTGGAGCTCTGCATGAAGTTGTATTTTTTCAGTGCTAGATAAGGGGAACAACATATTGTGGGAATAAACCAAATGCCCTGTCAGGCACAGCGATCCTTCAGAGGTGTGCTGATGCATGTCCTTGTAAATGCCGAGCATGATGAGCAATTCCAGGTAATTATGCACATGCAGTGTGCAACGGTTATTCATATCTACTTTGTAAAAGCCACAAAGCGATCATTTTGCTGATAAGTATTCTGAACCTATCAGACCAGAGTGCAGGAAAGCAGAAATGTTCGTGGAATTACAGGGGTTTTTTTTTTACCTTTTCATTTATTTTCCCTTTACAGCTAAGATTCCTACTTATTTTAAAGTCTAATTAGTAAAAGAAAAAAATGTTTTGGATAAGTTTGTACATGAAAGCATAGGTTTCTATATCAGTATTTTTGAAAAATAATCAGGAAGCCTATATGTGACAGAAATCAGTGTTGGCAACATGAAAAAAAAAAGATATCCCCTCGGATGCAACAGTTGTACATCCACTGATGACAGAAAAGGGGTATAAACTGAGAAGACCACAATATTACAGAGACTTTTTGGGTATATGCACATTACATGCATGGAATGTACAAACTGTGGTGTTGTGGTTAGAATATCTGACAGGGATTTAGGGAAGCCAGGTTCAGAGCTTCACTCCGCCAAGGAGACTCGCTAGAAGAAGAAGAAGAAGAAGAAGAAGAAGAAGAAGAAGAACAAGAAGAAGAAGAAGAAGAAGAACAAGAACAAGAACAAGAAGAACAAGAACAAGAAGAAGAAGAAGAAGAAGAGTTGGATTTATATCCCCCCTTTTTCTCCTGCAAGGAGACTCAGGGGCTTACAATCTCCTTTCCCTTTCCCCCCTCACAAAAAACACCCTGTGAAGTAGGTGGGGCTGAGAGAGCTCTGTAAAGCTGTGACTAGCCCAAGGTCACCCAGCTGGCATGTGTTTGAGTGCACAGGCTAATCAGAATTCCCCAGATAAGCCTCCACAGCCCAAGCAACAGAACGGGGAATCAAACCCAGTTCCTCCAGATTAGAAGGCACCTGCTCTTAACCACTACGCCACTGCTGCTTCTGGGTGCACACATTGCTGTCAAACATGTCTATCATGTATATGGGACTTTTGAATTTAGCACTTGAAAATGCTGCCTCTTCCTGTAGACTAAGGAAAGGTACGCTCATTCTCTCACAGAGGTGTCTGAAAGATGTCTGGGTAGCCTCAGCCAGGGTCAAAGCTTTTTTGGCCTTGGCTTCAACCTGATGGAGCATTCTGTCTAATGAGGCCAGGCCTTGAGGGATCTGATGCAGTTCCACAGGGTCTATAGGTAGATTTCAAGTCATTTTATTTACAGTCAGCAACTAGTAGTACAAGATCAAGGTACATCAGTTTCAAGGTACCGTTACCATAGTGTGTGTGTGTGTACACACACACAACACACACACACACACACACACACAAGAGTACTAGAAGCACTATTCAAAATGTTACATATTCTATATATAATGAGAGTACTAGAAGCACTATACGAAATATTACATAGTCTATGGTATTTACAAGGAGAAATATTTGCGACACTGATAAATTTATTATTGTACTTATACATGTACTTTGATTTAGCCTATTAGACCTATCATGGCTGGGCTGAGGATTTCCTTTCGGGGCTTTTCAAAAGTGGGACATCTAAATAACATTTGGATTCAGAATGCAAATATTGGTGCTGATGTAAGGGTGGCCCCCACCACTTGGGAGTCAGAAAGACAAATGGGAAGCTACCGGAGCGTTTTAGCACAGCAGGCAAGAGAGAATCGCTCCCTAACAAGTGGTCCCCCACCCCCCCCCCCCCCCACCCCCCCCCCCCCCCACCCCCCCCCCCCCCCACCCCCCCCCCCCCCCACCCCCCCCCCCCCCCACCCCCCCCCCCCCCCACCCCCCCCCCCCCCCACCCCCCCCCCCCCCCACCCCCCCCCCCCCCCACCCCCCCCCCCCCCCACCCCCCCCCCCCCCCACCCCCCCCCCCCCCCACCCCCCCCCCCCCCCACCCCCCCCCCCCCCCACCCCCCCCCCCCCCCACCCCCCCCCCCCCCCACCCCCCCCCCCCCCCACCCCCCCCCCCCCCCACCCCCCCCCCCCCCCACCCCCCCCCCCCCCCACCCCCCCCCCCCCCCACCCCCCCCCCCCCCCACCCCCCCCCCCCCCCACCCCCCCCCCCCCCCACCCCCCCCCCCCCCCACCCCCCCCCCCCCCCACCCCCCCCCCCCCCCACCCCCCCCCCCCCCCACCCCCCCCCCCCCCCACCCCCCCCCCCCCCCACCCCCCCCCCCCCCCACCCCCCCCCCCCCCCACCCCCCCCCCCCCCCACCCCCCCCCCCCCCCACCCCCCCCCCCCCCCACCCCCCCCCCCCCCCACCCCCCCCCCCCCCCACCCCCCCCCCCCCCCACCCCCCCCCCCCCCCACCCCCCCCCCCCCCCACCCCCCCCCCCCCCCACCCCCCCCCCCCCCCACCCCCCCCCCCCCCCACCCCCCCCCCCCCCCACCCCCCCCCCCCCCCACCCCCCCCCCCCCCCACCCCCCCCCCCCCCCACCCCCCCCCCCCCCCACCCCCCCCCCCCCCCACCCCCCCCCCCCCCCACCCCCCCCCCCCCCCACCCCCCCCCCCCCCCACCCCCCCCCCCCCCCACCCCCCCCCCCCCCCACCCCCCCCCCCCCCCACCCCCCCCCCCCCCCACCCCCCCCCCCCCCCACCCCCCCCCCCCCCCACCCCCCCCCCCCCCCACCCCCCCCCCCCCCCACCCCCCCCCCCCCCCACCCCCCCCCCCCCCCACCCCCCCCCCCCCCCACCCCCCCCCCCCCCCACCCCCCCCCCCCCCCACCCCCCCCCCCCCCCACCCCCCCCCCCCCCCACCCCCCCCCCCCCCCACCCCCCCCCCCCCCCACCCCCCCCCCCCCCCACCCCCCCCCCCCCCCACCCCCCCCCCCCCCCACCCCCCCCCCCCCCCACCCCCCCCCCCCCCCACCCCCCCCCCCCCCCACCCCCCCCCCCCCCCACCCCCCCCCCCCCCCACCCCCCCCCCCCCCCACCCCCCCCCCCCCCCACCCCCCCCCCCCCCCACCCCCCCCCCCCCCCACCCCCCCCCCCCCCCACCCCCCCCCCCCCCCACCCCCCCCCCCCCCCACCCCCCCCCCCCCCCACCCCCCCCCCCCCCCACCCCCCCCCCCCCCCACCCCCCCCCCCCCCCACCCCCCCCCCCCCCCACCCCCCCCCCCCCCCACCCCCCCCCCCCCCCACCCCCCCCCCCCCCCACCCCCCCCCCCCCCCACCCCCCCCCCCCCCCACCCCCCCCCCCCCCCACCCCCCCCCCCCCCCACCCCCCCCCCCCCCCACCCCCCCCCCCCCCCACCCCCCCCCCCCCCCACCCCCCCCCCCCCCCACCCCCCCCCCCCCCCACCCCCCCCCCCCCCCACCCCCCCCCCCCCCCACCCCCCCCCCCCCCCACCCCCCCCCCCCCCCACCCCCCCCCCCCCCCACCCCCCCCCCCCCCCACCCCCCCCCCCCCCCACCCCCCCCCCCCCCCACCCCCCCCCCCCCCCACCCCCCCCCCCCCCCACCCCCCCCCCCCCCCACCCCCCCCCCCCCCCACCCCCCCCCCCCCCCACCCCCCCCCCCCCCCACCCCCCCCCCCCCCCACCCCCCCCCCCCCCCACCCCCCCCCCCCCCCACCCCCCCCCCCCCCCACCCCCCCCCCCCCCCACCCCCCCCCCCCCCCACCCCCCCCCCCCCCCACCCCCCCCCCCCCCCACCCCCCCCCCCCCCCACCCCCCCCCCCCCCCACCCCCCCCCCCCCCCACCCCCCCCCCCCCCCACCCCCCCCCCCCCCCACCCCCCCCCCCCCCCACCCCCCCCCCCCCCCACCCCCCCCCCCCCCCACCCCCCCCCCCCCCCACCCCCCCCCCCCCCCACCCCCCCCCCCCCCCACCCCCCCCCCCCCCCACCCCCCCCCCCCCCCACCCCCCCCCCCCCCCACCCCCCCCCCCCCCCACCCCCCCCCCCCCCCACCCCCCCCCCCCCCCACCCCCCCCCCCCCCCACCCCCCCCCCCCCCCACCCCCCCCCCCCCCCACCCCCCCCCCCCCCCACCCCCCCCCCCCCCCACCCCCCCCCCCCCCCACCCCCCCCCCCCCCCACCCCCCCCCCCCCCCACCCCCCCCCCCCCCCACCCCCCCCCCCCCCCACCCCCCCCCCCCCCCACCCCCCCCCCCCCCCACCCCCCCCCCCCCCCACCCCCCCCCCCCCCCACCCCCCCCCCCCCCCACCCCCCCCCCCCCCCACCCCCCCCCCCCCCCACCCCCCCCCCCCCCCACCCCCCCCCCCCCCCACCCCCCCCCCCCCCCACCCCCCCCCCCCCCCACCCCCCCCCCCCCCCACCCCCCCCCCCCCCCACCCCCCCCCCCCCCCACCCCCCCCCCCCCCCACCCCCCCCCCCCCCCACCCCCCCCCCCCCCCACCCCCCCCCCCCCCCACCCCCCCCCCCCCCCACCCCCCCCCCCCCCCACCCCCCCCCCCCCCCACCCCCCCCCCCCCCCACCCCCCCCCCCCCCCACCCCCCCCCCCCCCCACCCCCCCCCCCCCCCACCCCCCCCCCCCCCCACCCCCCCCCCCCCCCACCCCCCCCCCCCCCCACCCCCCCCCCCCCCCACCCCCCCCCCCCCCCACCCCCCCCCCCCCCCACCCCCCCCCCCCCCCACCCCCCCCCCCCCCCACCCCCCCCCCCCCCCACCCCCCCCCCCCCCCACCCCCCCCCCCCCCCACCCCCCCCCCCCCCCACCCCCCCCCCCCCCCACCCCCCCCCCCCCCCACCCCCCCCCCCCCCCACCCCCCCCCCCCCCCACCCCCCCCCCCCCCCACCCCCCCCCCCCCCCACCCCCCCCCCCCCCCACCCCCCCCCCCCCCCACCCCCCCCCCCCCCCACCCCCCCCCCCCCCCACCCCCCCCCCCCCCCACCCCCCCCCCCCCCCACCCCCCCCCCCCCCCACCCCCCCCCCCCCCCACCCCCCCCCCCCCCCACCCCCCCCCCCCCCCACCCCCCCCCCCCCCCACCCCCCCCCCCCCCCACCCCCCCCCCCCCCCACCCCCCCCCCCCCCCACCCCCCCCCCCCCCCACCCCCCCCCCCCCCCACCCCCCCCCCCCCCCACCCCCCCCCCCCCCCACCCCCCCCCCCCCCCACCCCCCCCCCCCCCCACCCCCCCCCCCCCCCACCCCCCCCCCCCCCCACCCCCCCCCCCCCCCACCCCCCCCCCCCCCCACCCCCCCCCCCCCCCACCCCCCCCCCCCCCCACCCCCCCCCCCCCCCACCCCCCCCCCCCCCCACCCCCCCCCCCCCCCACCCCCCCCCCCCCCCACCCCCCCCCCCCCCCACCCCCCCCCCCCCCCACCCCCCCCCCCCCCCACCCCCCCCCCCCCCCACCCCCCCCCCCCCCCACCCCCCCCCCCCCCCACCCCCCCCCCCCCCCACCCCCCCCCCCCCCCACCCCCCCCCCCCCCCACCCCCCCCCCCCCCCACCCCCCCCCCCCCCCACCCCCCCCCCCCCCCACCCCCCCCCCCCCCCACCCCCCCCCCCCCCCACCCCCCCCCCCCCCCACCCCCCCCCCCCCCCACCCCCCCCCCCCCCCACCCCCCCCCCCCCCCACCCCCCCCCCCCCCCACCCCCCCCCCCCCCCACCCCCCCCCCCCCCCACCCCCCCCCCCCCCCACCCCCCCCCCCCCCCACCCCCCCCCCCCCCCACCCCCCCCCCCCCCCACCCCCCCCCCCCCCCACCCCCCCCCCCCCCCACCCCCCCCCCCCCCCACCCCCCCCCCCCCCCACCCCCCCCCCCCCCCACCCCCCCCCCCCCCCACCCCCCCCCCCCCCCACCCCCCCCCCCCCCCACCCCCCCCCCCCCCCACCCCCCCCCCCCCCCACCCCCCCCCCCCCCCACCCCCCCCCCCCCCCACCCCCCCCCCCCCCCACCCCCCCCCCCCCCCACCCCCCCCCCCCCCCACCCCCCCCCCCCCCCACCCCCCCCCCCCCCCACCCCCCCCCCCCCCCACCCCCCCCCCCCCCCACCCCCCCCCCCCCCCACCCCCCCCCCCCCCCACCCCCCCCCCCCCCCACCCCCCCCCCCCCCCACCCCCCCCCCCCCCCACCCCCCCCCCCCCCCACCCCCCCCCCCCCCCACCCCCCCCCCCCCCCACCCCCCCCCCCCCCCACCCCCCCCCCCCCCCACCCCCCCCCCCCCCCACCCCCCCCCCCCCCCACCCCCCCCCCCCCCCACCCCCCCCCCCCCCCACCCCCCCCCCCCCCCACCCCCCCCCCCCCCCACCCCCCCCCCCCCCCACCCCCCCCCCCCCCCACCCCCCCCCCCCCCCACCCCCCCCCCCCCCCACCCCCCCCCCCCCCCACCCCCCCCCCCCCCCACCCCCCCCCCCCCCCACCCCCCCCCCCCCCCACCCCCCCCCCCCCCCACCCCCCCCCCCCCCCACCCCCCCCCCCCCCCACCCCCCCCCCCCCCCACCCCCCCCCCCCCCCACCCCCCCCCCCCCCCACCCCCCCCCCCCCCCACCCCCCCCCCCCCCCACCCCCCCCCCCCCCCACCCCCCCCCCCCCCCACCCCCCCCCCCCCCCACCCCCCCCCCCCCCCACCCCCCCCCCCCCCCACCCCCCCCCCCCCCCACCCCCCCCCCCCCCCACCCCCCCCCCCCCCCACCCCCCCCCCCCCCCACCCCCCCCCCCCCCCACCCCCCCCCCCCCCCACCCCCCCCCCCCCCCACCCCCCCCCCCCCCCACACTACAATTCCCATCAGCCCCTACCAGCATGGCCAATTGGCCATGCTGACAGAGGCTGATGGGAATTGTAGTTCCTGAACATCTGGAGAGCCGCAGGTTCCCTACCCCTGGCTTAGACAAACTGGGTGGGTGGGTGCGTGAAGGGACAGAATTTGCCTCCTGAACCAGCCCACCCTGGAGTTGATTATTTATTCACTCAAACATTGGCAAGGGGTCTCTTTCCCACAACTTTGGCTCATTTCCTGAACTGTATGGAGGCATGATGGCTTTACAGATTAATTCATCTTATTTTACTGGGGTTTGGAAAATGGTGCCATGAACACTGCCACTTGTGCTGAGAGAAAATGAATTTAAGAGTCTTTCACTTCTATCCTAGAGAAGCTCCATACAATGTACGAAAGACATAACAGAGAGGATGTGCAGTTTGAAGGTTTTTACACAATCTAATAATATCCTAACACAGAGACAAGCATGAACTGCACAGTTTATCTTATGTATGGCTTGGGGGCAAGTTCAGTTGTTTATGCGTCTGGAACAAAGTGTCCAGATTTATTTATTTTTTTACCCCATTGTTCCATCTTATATTCCTGGCAGATGCTATTCTCTCTTCTTTTACGGTTCATCTATTAATGCTCTATTCCGAGTTCTTGCCTGCCTTTAATGTTGATCTTTAAAAAGCTAATTGTTCTTTCAAACTGCATCTCTGAGGGTGTTATTTTTCTTTCTCCAACCTTAATGTTTTGTGAACTGAGCTGCAAATTAGAAGATGACCCTTTTTAAAATAAAAGTCCTCTTGATCATCATGGAACGAATATGTAGCATTTTGAGACAATGACATTTATACCTCTATTATTCCACAAGTAGCTCTCCTCCTTTATGCACATTTTCTTTTGAAAAAATCCAGCAATACATATAATGAACATGCCCAGGCAGATTCTAGTAAACAGTATGACCGGTGAGGTTAATGAATGTAATGTAGGTCATTCTTACAGATCACGTGGGTGAGATCTTTCATATAATGATATGAGAAATAGAAACAGAAGAATTAACCATGGTTATGCAAATAAGAATGGGAAAAGATACAGATCTGATCAATGCCAGCTATAAATCTTTTAATTAGATGTTATTTAGAAACATTTTCCTCAGAATAGCTGCCTCTTACATGACTAGGTTCCGTATCAAATGTAGTTGTAAGGAAAACATGCCACAACTTTCTTGTAACTCAGGCAAATCTGTTCTTACTTTTTTAATGGGGTAAAATCATCTCATGGAGATTTCATTGTATCTGCTTCAAGTTAAATGTGTTGTCTTGTACTTAAGTCTACTATTTGTCTCATGAAAAAAAATTGCTGAAAATAAAATTTGTTTATTATTCAGTTAAAACATTTGCACTCCTTTTTTTCTGTCCAGTTTGGACTGTCAGGGCAGGAACTTAATTGTCGGGACCCTCCAGGCTGTTCAGGGAATTAACTTCTGTTTTAGCAGAAGTCTTTATTCAGAAACAGCGGTAAAATAGACAGGTAAAGTGTACTACTCTCTGTGATACACCTCTGAAGATGCAGGCAAAATGTTAGGAACAAGATCTACCAGACCACAGCCACACAGCCTGGAAAACCCACCACAACCAGGAAATGCAGGAGAAATCTGGGGTGGAAAGACACTTAACTTCTCTGGCTCCTTCCGCACGGAGGCGTTGGGTTGGGTCGGCGTTACCCATGCCGACCCGTTGGGTTGGGTCGGCGTTACCCATGCCGACCCAACGACGCTGGGACCGTCCGCATGGACGGTCCCGGAACCAGCTGGGACGACGGCGCAGAGCTGTGCCGTCATCCAGGTGACTTACCAGTCCCGCGGTCCTCCGGCACGTCGCTGAGGCCAGGGGACACGAAAAGGGTCCAGGGTTGCCGGGCAAAGGGGGCGTGTCCCCAGGCCGTGGTAAGTCGCCCGGTTGGGAGGGGAAGGCGCTTGGAAGCCGCTGCCATTCGCACGGCAGTGGCTCCAAGCCGGCGTTCCTGAAAAACCACGCTGGGGAAGCGTGGTTTGGGAACACCGGCTTCGCGCCACTGCAGCTGCGCCCCCTGTGCCAATGGCGGCCTGGGGACGGTGTTTTTGCCATCCTCAGGCCGCCATATTCCACCCGTGCGGAAAGGGCCTCTGTGAGTGTCAGAGCTTTCACGGCCGGATCTTGTTCCTAACAGTGCGAGAGAAAACAAGTGTTGTCAACCAAAATGGATCTTTTTTCCTCTCCTGCTGCATGGAGCTCTTGTTAGTTCCATATTGGTGCCCGCCATTTTGTGAGTTGCTGCAGAGAATCTCTGTGCCTCAGCCATTTGGTGAAGGCTGTTCATGGGTGTTTCTTCTGCTTGCAGCTCATCCATGCATTATTTTGTTGTAAAAAGTAGATGAATAAAGTTTGTCTTGCTGAGTGATCCCGTGCACGTGTTGTTTTTCCTTTTTTTGTTGTTTTGAGGAGGATGTCTGTGAAGCTATGGCAACACAATTAGAGAAGCTGCAATATGTGCGTGTTTTGTTGCCGTAGCTTTGCAGATATTCCCCTCAAAACAAAAAACAAAAAAGGAAAAGTAACATATGCATGACATATGCATGGCAAAACAAACTTTACTCATCTACTTTTTACAGTGAAATCAAGCAGAAGAAACCTCCATGGGGAATCGTCATGTGGAATCTGTTGCAGCACACAAAATGGCTGGTGCAAGTGGTGGAAATGAAAGTAAGAGGCTTGGGAGGACGAAATAAAGTGTGTCCTGCCTACTGGTGTTTGCTCAGCAGGTAGGAATCATCTTCAACCTCGGGGGGGGGGGAGCATTGCAAGTTTAGTGATTTTTGAAAAATCCAGAAATAAAATGGGTTGAAGTTGTCTTGGGGAAGAGAGCTTTTTAGAACATCTTCAGGACGTTATATTTGTGCTCTGCAGAAACAACCAGTGTTTTAAAAAACAATACAAGGTACCTCACAATTGTAAATGATGATTCAATTACCATTGAAATAAACCCTTAAATATGCTACTCTTGAATACCTTGGAGGAAGGCTTTATTTCTCTGAAACATAAGAAGGCTGGGATACACCATTTCAAAGTGCAGGTTGCGCACAGGTGACTGAATATGCTCCTCCATATGTATAAAAATCCTTCCCAGAGAAAACTGCCCAGGAGAGAGAGATAGCCTTCTCCATGAGATTCCGGTTCTCCATCACAATGTAGTTCACACACAGGTTTACTGCCTCAGTTACATCTAGTTTAGTGATGGCGAACCTTTTCGAGACCTAGTGCCCAAATTGCAACCCATAACCCACTTATTTATTGCAAAGTGCCAACACGGCAAATTAACCTTTTAGTTTAGAAAAACCAGTTGGCTCTGAGCCATGCGTTACTCGGGAGTAAGCTTGGTGGTAGTCGGTGGCTTTGAAGCCCCTGTACAACTCTTCCAACAGATGAATCCCGACCCTAGGAGGGTTTATTCAGAAGCAAGCCCCATTGCCAGCAACCGAGCTTTCTCCCAGGTAAAGGATAGCGCTTTAGTTCTTCACATGAAAATCAGTGGGGTTTAACAGCACTTAACAGGGTTACCTACACTGCTTCCCAAAAACGAGGTCTTAGGTTTAAGGCTAATAATCGAGCGCAGCGGCCCAGGCCAGCCTAGATGTGTGTGGGGGCACTCTGTTTGTGTGTGCCCACAGAGAGGGCTCGGAGTGCCACCTCTGGCACCCGTGCCATAGGTTCACCACCACTGATCTGGTTCAAGAGGGGTAGCCATGTCCTGCTATATCAGCAAAACCGAACTTGAATGCTGTGGCGCTTGACCAACTGACACATTTTTTGTTCTCACAGAAACTATCATAGATCAGAGCCCCCACCCTCAGGTGAAATGGTAGATCCTTCATTGGCGGCTATGTAATCACACCCACAGGCACATATGGTAATGAAAGAGAAGGCTGTAAACAGCAGGGTCAGAAGGCCACGAAATGCAAGAAGTACAGGAGTATCGCAGTATTATTAAATTCAAATGCAATCAAAAAAAGCCCAGTGACTGTACTCAAAGAGCTGTAATTGCCAGCTCATCCTCTCTGCTTTTGCTAATTTGTATGGTGCTCCATCGTGGCAACTGACATTATCCATGAAATTGGCTGGGACCTTAGAGGTTTTTATTATTAAAATATTTTAAATATATGTTTTCCTGGGCAGGGCTGCAGGATCAAATCGGTTTATGGATAAATAGTGAAATTCCCACACAAAATACAAGCCAGTAAAAACAATCTATCAGCCTGACTTCCCTTTTCAGGGTAACCTCCACTTGGCATCTCCAGTTTTAAACAGGATCCTTTAAGCTTCATTCAAAGTCTCCCCCAAAGTGACTCACCTTAAAGCCCTTATAAAACTGGGCTCTTGTTTCCTGGACCAACAACCCTCAAATCAGTGCTAGAATAGCAAGAAGAAAGCATGTGTGTTTGCTAAAAGAGGGGAGTGAGTGAGATTTCCAGGCCTAATTGTATCCATTTGTAAAAAAAAATCCAATATCTCAGGACCTTTCCCCACTTACCTTAAGCCCCGCGCTACTCTCCGAAAGTAGCGCGGGGTCCCCCGGCACTCCCCACGACAGGGGGGGCAACAGCACAGCCGCCCCGACATTGCCGCTGTTGCGCCCCCTCAGCGCGCGGCATCCCTGGCGCTCTTTTAAATGGCGCCTTGTGATGACCCCGCGCAGAGTGCGGGGTCGTGGGGATGCCTGGGAGTGCGCCAGGGATGCCGCGTGCTGAGAGCAGCGAGCGGCATAGGGGGGATTAAGGTAAGTGGGGAAAGGTGTTCGGACAACCCATTGATCTTTCTATGGGAACTTCATGAATCTATAGGATATTTTGCCAGAGTTTGTTTCTTTATTTTCAACAATGCTCAGTCAGTTCTTTGTTATTTGTTGGCTGATCTGTTATGAGCTGCCATGTGGTTGGAGAGATCTGTGGATCTCTTCTGTGATCAATTCTTTTGTGTTTTTTCTTCCTCCAACCATTATTTTGGAAACTGAAAATCAGAGTAGTGCTAATGTCCCTGTAGACATTTCCTAGAGCTGGGGTAATCTTGTAGAAAAAATTAATGACCAGTGGAATACCTGCACTAGTTAAAATATTTAAGAAAATTTAGTTTGAACAGAGTGCAGATGGTCTCAGCTCAGTTGACAAAGTATACAGGTCTCTAAAGAATGTTAGATATTTATTTATTATCAATTTTATATACTGCCCCTCCCCCGAAAAGCTCTGGTGGTGAGAACCGCAAAGGATTGCAAAAAGGTCCAAGCGGGTCTTTATAAATTGGTGTTTGGAATATGCTGCCACAGGAGGTGGTGATGGCCACCAACCTGGATAGCTTTAAAAAGGGCTTGGACAGATTTATGGAGGAGAAGTCGATCTATGGCTACCAATCTTGATCCTCCTTGATCTGAGATTGCAAATGTCTTAGCAGACCAGGTGCTCGGGAGCAACAGCAGCAGAAGGCCATTGCTTGCACATCCTGCATGGGAGCTCCCAAGGGCATCTGGTGGGCCACTGCGAATAGCAGATTGCTGGACTAGATGGACTCTGGTCAAATCCAGCAGGCTCTTTCTTATTTTCTTAACTGTTAAAATTTAAAGTGAAGACAAAAAAACTGCTCTGAGCAATTAACTTCTTACATCCCCTTAAGTGATCACATCAACTAAAAAAGTTTGATGTATTGCCAATACAGCACAATTCAAAAATGGAAATAGATCTGAATTTTTAAGGGGGAAAAGCTCTAGAAATACTCTGGTAAACAACCCTATAAGTTGAGTTTCCATTCGTTTGTTTAATTGGAATACTTGGGTGCAATTCCCCATTATCTCCATCTATGCAAAAATCATCTCCATCTAATAACTGTTTTCTTGCCCAGTTCCTGTTGTGGGTCTGCTTTGTTCAATATTTTCAGTGACACAAGAGGGAAAAAAGGAAAATAAATACAAGCGGAAAAAAGGAACATTTGATATTTATCTTTTCTAGGGCATACACAGAAACGAATCCCAAGATGCTGGGACCATAAATGTATCATTATTACAAAATACAGGCATCCTCCAAAGGATCTTTTCGGTTGCATATTAAATACGAATTATAAGCTGACTATGAAATCTCAGCTGCTGCTCTACTACACCCAGTGAATAAAGAATAAAGGGGGAAATGACAGTTATTATTTCATTGTTATTCAGTCTGACCTACTCAAGGTAGGTAAAAGCGTATTTTAAACAATTATGGAACATGTTTAAGTAATCAGAAACACAGTTTGAACCACACCGCCATTTTCTTTACTATCCACACATTTGGTGAAAATGTCACCATACCTTTCAGAGCAAAGATGACCCTCTGCTCTGTGGGTGAGAATTCCAAATGAGGGAAATGTCCCGATGGACTTCTCTGTATCACAGGCATACCTTCCAAAGGGACATGTGGGTACAAACGTCCCCAGGTGCAGGCAATTTAATCACATGGGGGTGGAAAATCGCCCCCACGCCCCCTTTTCCTTTCCCCCTGCCTCGGGCCAGCCGATGTGGCGGCCATCAGTATGAGCAACGCGGCACGCTCACTCATCACCATGTGAAAGGCAGCAGGTGCACCAGCGGCTCCAACGAGGGGGTGTGGAGGGCTGGGCTGGGTTGGTGGCCAAGCAAGTGAGCGGGCACCTCCTTTTCCTCCTCCTTTTCCATGCCCAGCCGCGTGGAGAAGAAAAAGCCACCCTGAAATAGCACAGTGTGGCGTGTTGACCCGCCGGGCAATTCTTCCCCTCGCCCCTAATCAGCCCATTCCACATGCTGTACTGGCTGCACCCTGCCCGGTTGCCGGCCAGCCTTTATAACCTCGGCCCTACCCCCTTCCGCCACGCTCCCCATGAGGGTTGCAAGCCGGGTCGCCACCTGCTCAGGCCACCACCTTGCGGGCGCCCTTGTTAATAACTCCTCTAGCCATATATTGTCAATATTAAAATTCAATGTGTGCAACTACTTTGAAAAACATGACTTGAAATTTGTCCCTGTCCTTTCCCTCCCTTCCTCCCTGGCTCAGTGCTGGGGGTGCAATTGGTGGGTGCTGGATATAACACCATTTTGAAAGTATTTTGAAAATGTAAAAAAAAAAATATTTCCACTATGTGGCATGGGCCATTGCTGTGTTCAGATTTGTGAGTTGGGGCATGTTCTATAATGTGATGGTGACTTTGAGATGACCTGCTGCAAAAAAAAACCCCTGTCGTTTGGTCATGGTGGGGGAGGGTGGCCACCCATACAGGGGGACGAGGCGGGCGGAAAACTCAGATTTTTCCCCGGGCTCCATTTTCCTTCTACGTTAGTTCTTGGTAATAAGTTGCTGTAATGGCAGTGGACATAGGGTTGCCATGAGAGAATCCTGCCAACAGCTCTTCGTCTCCTGCCAGCATTTGCTCCTGCCAGCGTTGGAACTGATGTCATGCCACTGGCATGACACTGAAAAGGTACACTGAAAAGGAACATTTCCCATAATCTCTCACTGGTCTAGGTGGGTAGTGCTTGAGACAAAGGCATAGTTATGGATCGTGGTCCACCTCTTCCCCAACCTTTCTTATGGGAGGAGTAACTGTGGACTTTTCCTCCTACACAAAGATGCCTGGTTTCCCGGCAAAACCTCTTTCCTTCTCTTCCTGTCAACTTCTCCCTACCTTTCCTGCTTAAGGGTGGGGAAAAGTAATTGCTTCTGGGCCTTCCCTGGGCCCTTCCAAATCACATGTGCACAGGTAGTATTCTGCACCCAGTTCTGCACCCAGAACTTACTGTGATCTTTGAAACTTAACTCTCACGTGGTGGGCTTCCCAACCTCCTAGTGGAATTCTATTGAAATTGGAAGTTATTTCTGGGCTGCAGAGAGATGTTCCCCCGGAGGAAATTGTGTGATGTATTTCATTCCCTTGCTACTGAGCTACATCTCCTCCTCAAGCTCCCCGTAAAGACCATTTCCAACTCTCTAGAATTGCCACAGTCTGGTAGGGTTGTCAACATCCAGATAGGGCCTTGACATCTCGCAGACTTATCTCTGGAGGACAGAAATCAGTTTCCCTCAAGAAAAGGGTTGCTTTGTAGGGTTGCTTTGTAGGGTGGAGTCTATGGCATAATACTGAAGTTCCTCCCTTCCCCACACTCCTCCATCCCTAGACTCCACCCAAATCTCCAGGTATTTCCCAACCCAGATTTAGTAACCCTACAATCCGGAATTGACAACGTTAATTCAGTTTAGGACCATGAAACCCCCACAACTGAGATGAGTCTCTGTCCTTTCCTCAGATGAGTCTGAGGAGCTGCTATTTGCCCCATTGGCAAGAGACATTCAGAAATGGTTTGCCATTGTCTGTGGTGTGGTGCACTCTGATCTGGAGGAACCGGGTTTGATTCCCAGCTCCGCCGCCTGAGTTGTGGAGGCTTATCTGGGGAATTCAGATTAGCCTATGCACTCCCACAAATGCCAGCTGGGTGACCTTGGACTAGTCACAGCTTTCCGGAGCTCTCTCAGCCCCACTTACCTCACAGAGTGTTTGTTGTGAGGGGGGAAGGGCAAGGAGATTGTAAGCCCCTTTGAGTCTCCTATAGGAGAGAAAGGGGGGATATAAATCCAAACTCTTCTTCTTCTACTACTATATATCAGCTGAGAGAGTTCTGATAGAATTGCCTTGGCTTAGCAACCATGGACTTTCTTGGTGGTCTCCCATTTGCAGACTAACCAGGACCAACCCTGCTTAACTTCTGAGATCTGACAAGACTGGGCTAGCCTGGAACATCCACTGCTCCTTCGCCTTTGGGCTAAGATCAAGTGTAGTGCAGCATTTGCTCCATTGGGTAAAACTAGAAGATAAACCCCCACGGAAAGTTGCTACTACATGGCACAGGAAACATGCAGGCTAATGTTTATGTTGTGAGACATTGAGACAGAAAGGATTGTGAAGTGTTATTTTTAAAATCTTTATTCAGCATGTTGCCATCCTGGCAACCTGAGCTCCTTCTAATGGGTCTGTCTTAGAAACAGAGAAATGAAGAGCTGAGTTCTTTTTCTGTCACCCTTTTCAGTCTAGTGACAGCTGCTAGTGGAAGCCAAAGACAGTCCTTCGTCACAATACGGGCAGGAGAAAAAGAATTTTAGACCCTCATGCTGGAAGGTGCTTTTGGTCACAGTGACTTTCCTCACAGGGGCAGCCCTGGAGCAAGGTTCCAATTTACCCGTCTCCCTGCTGGGAAGACATTGTAAAGTGCTCTGAGTGTAAAACAACTTCACTGTCCTCTCAACATGTCTTGTCATTCTTATTTTCTTGGGTAACTGATAGAAAGAGAAGTATGTGACATAATTCTTTTTTTTTTGTCAGATGAAGTTCTTGAGTGATGCTTATAAAGACTTTTCAGCTCTAACACTTACAGCATTGTGTTCAGTGTAAAAAAACAGAAAGAAAACTTGAACACTAAACAGAAATATCTCATACTGTCCATTTTTGTCAACTGTTGCAGTAGATTTACCAGGTGGCAATTATTTGTTTCCTGGGTTAGGTAGAGTCATTGTCGTGCAAAAAACACATCCTCCTCAATTCCCTCTTCCCAAAGCAAAAGGAGTCCAAATAGGGAGACTAGGGCTGATTTTGAATGCCGAAAGTGCCCCCCTGTTGGCAAGGGGAATGCCCTGATGCAATTGAGAGTTTTGCATAGCCCCCTGAGCTGCAGCATGGCTGCCATGTTTCTGCCCTAGAGCTGCCCCACGACAATGGCTTTGCTCTGTGAATTTCCTGAACCGCAAATGTTGAGGTCCTTTTGAAATGCCCCTTTGTTGCTCTGGAAATGCCCCTTTGTTGCTCTGGAGGCTTCCAACTGCAAAACTGCAAAACTCCTCCATAGCAGAAATGGGGCCAGTTTTCCCGCCTTGCTGCTCTGGCCTTCCCCACCAATGGACAGGTGCTGAGAAGCAGTGCCCTCACCCCGCTTTCAGTGAAAAAAACAGAGGGAGAGCCCTTGGTTTTGGAAAGGAGGGAGAAACCTTGGGCAGAAAAAAGCTTAAGCCGCGATGCGAGAGCCGCGAGCGGGAGGCGGTGGTGATTTTTCTTGCACACACAATAAAGGTGGCCAGATGAAGTGCTGCGAATCTAGGACGAAGCGGGTAGGAATTGGTGAGGCCCCTTGCGCACATGCCAGCAGCAGGAAGTCTGCCGGCCTTCTGGGGCTCTCCACGGATTTGCAGGGGGCAGGAAAGCGGGAGCACCCCAGAAGGCCGTGCGCTTTATCTGCTGACCCACTCCTACGCCAGCGAGGAGGGCTGCCGCACTGCGCTAGCGCCCCAGAGGCAGTGGCGACGCAGCCCAAAAATCGGGACACTTGAAATAACTTGTGGGACGCGGGACAAATTGTTTTAAGGCGGGACTGTCTCGCCAATAGCGGGACGTCTGGTCAGCCTAACACACAAGGATGTTGGATTTACACTTTAGACAAGAACTCTACTACAAGGGGGAAAGGGAGGGCTTTATGTGACAAAAGAGCAGAAGCTGAAACTATGTAAGTTGTAGAATTAAACGCCAGTGAAACCTTGTAAGCTGAGGCAACCTGTTTGGAGAAAGGAGAACCAAACCTCCCCTCAAAGTTCATTTACTTTACTCGAGGTTCAGCTACAAAGCAGTTACTCTCATTGAGGAAAAGTTCATAACCTAGGAGAGTGAAGTGGAGTGCCAGCTTTCCTTCATATATTGAAGCCATCCACACAAAACATATACCCTGTTCAATGCTTTCTTTCCAGTTAAATAAACCTTTGTTGTTCATCTCCATCTGTGCCTTGTCTGTCTAGTCAAATTCCTATGAAAAAGCAACTTCTCATTACCTCATAAATAATTACAGCCTTGTTCTAGCAGGCTCCCACACAGGAGGCTTTTAGGGAGTACAAAGCTTACACGCTAGCAACCCTTCAGTCAAAACCTGTATCACTTTTTATTAACAGATTGCAAGTGGATATGGTTTAAAGAATTCAGAAGAGAGGCCTTTGTATGCATGCGGGAAGGGAGAACTGGGCATTCTTCAGTCCAGTGGGAAGTTACCTCAGGGTTCTCTTTCTCTCACTCCATAGCTACTACCAGCACCCATTTATTTGTTTATTTAGTCAGACAGCCATTGCATTTTAATACTGACCTTTTCCAAAGACCTCAGGGCAACTTACAGCAATTAATTAAAAACATTTAATAAAATCCAGTCCACCTTACTTGAAGAAGAAGAAGAGTTTGGATTTATATCCCCCCTTTCTCTCCTGTAGGAGACTCAAAGGGGCTGACAATCTCCTTGCCCTTCCCCCCTCACAACAAACACCCTGTGAGGTGGGTGGGGCTGAGAGAGCTCTGAGAAGCTGTGACTAGCCCAAGGTCACCCAGCTGGAATGTGTGGGAGTGTATAGGCTAATTTGAATTCCCCAGATAAGCCTCCACAGCTCAGGTGGCAGAGCTGGGAATCAAACCCGGTTCCTCCAGATTAGATACACAAGCTCTTAACCTCCTACGCCACTGCTGCTCCACTTCCACTTGGAAGTGGAAGTAGGGTGGGGGGAGCCAACAGTATAAAGTTAGAGTCTCACGAGCACCCTGGTCATTCTGAGCCTGGCCTCATCCAGGTTCAGATGGGTCCTTGCCACTCCCCAGCTCCACATGGGGTTTGGGGGTGGGGTAAGCCCCACTCGCTGATGTGCAACTGCACCCTGCCCTGAACTCCTTGGAGGGCACAGTTGTGAGGGGAGGGCACTGCCCTGCTGTGCACTTCCAGGAAGTGGTGCCCGCAGGTCCAGCCCCCCCAACCCCCTCCCAGCTATGCCACTGTTCCTAATAGTATAGTACAGAGCCATAGTGACGGGGAACTGCGCCCAGGGCATGTGTGTGCCCTGTGCCCCACCATGCCCCCGCCAGCCCCTGCCATGCCCCAGAATGCTCACCCCATACCCCACCCCACCCCACCCCTGCACTGGTATTCCCCCAGTGCAAGATGCCCCATCATGCCTTTCAGGCCTATCTCAAGACAAGGGAGGGGAGTTATGCAGTCTTGCTGTGCATGATCCTCACACCCTCACACTCTGGAGCAGGTTCTGGCTCAACATCCTTTGCAGGCTTTCTCTTCTTTTATGAAGCTGGCTAAGCCAGTATGTCCTTGTGTTACCCACAGTATGCTGTCTGCACCTTTAGTTGGGGAAATTGCCTTTGGGAGGCAGCGCTTAGCAAGAGGGGGAACTGAGATCTATAACCAGTGTTTATAGGAAAAAAACAAGGTCGGGATCTCTCCAGTGAGCAAACAGCTGTATATTTTAATAATGGTGTTTCGTTAAAGAAAAAAGGATTATGCATGAGCTTGGGGCCAGAGCTAGGGGCAACTGTGTCCGAGGCATGCATGCGCCCTGAGCCCCTGCCTGGAATGACCCTGGAACACCCCCGCCATGCCCCACACCAACGTACACCCAGTGCATTGTGCACCCCCTATCCCCTTGGCGCTACGCCACTGCATGAGGTAACTAGAAGAAAGTGGAGGGAGTGGTATAGAGATTCAGAAATGGATGATTAGTTACCAATCTTGCAGTGGAGGCATTTGACAAAAACAGCAGCTGAAAGGGAAAATGTGGGGTGTGCCCAGGGATCCAACACACACACTCACAAACACACACATTATGAATGGCCACAGGAGTAACATTTGTAGTCAGAAATGAGTCCTGAGGCAGTATGAGCTGGCATAAACAAAGAATTGATTGCTTTCCCTGGGGTTGGACAAAAGATATGTGAGGCTTGATGAGTCATCAAGTTGTAACAGAATGCCTGGGGAATTCTCCTGAATACTGGTTAATGGCTGTTATGGGTGCGGATGATTCTTCGCAAGCTTCTCACCTGAGTACTGAGAAATTGTTGTGATAGAATTGACTTAAATTGCTGATTAATCACCTTAACACGAGACAATGGAGATTAGCATTATTCATTCAGGCACTTTTTGAACTATGGACAAAGTACCGCTTCCAGCCTCTCTCCTCCACCACAATCCTTTGAATCACCAGATATAAACCCAAAGTCTCTGAGAAACTACGTTTTTTGTGAAGCAATGTCTTGGCATCATATTCCCTGTGCCACATACAGCACCCTCTAGTTGGCATGAGGACCAGGAGCTTACACTGGCCTAGGAGGGGAAGAGGAATCTTCCCTTACAAACTAGTAAGCTGAGCCAGCACTGGGTTGGCCAATTCCAGGTTTTTGAGGGGTAGAGCTGAAGAAGAGGAGGAGGAGGAGTTTAGATTTAAACTCCACCTTTCTCTACTGTAAGGAGCAGGGGTCACATCACCCTGCGTGCACACCATTCTATCATGGGGGGGGGGGTGCAAAATCAGTTCAGCTCCTGGGCCAGTGCAGAGGAGGACAGGATGGTGCCCATGTGGGGGATGCAAAATCACCCCCACACCCCTTATCCCCCATACTGACTCAGCTCATCTGAGTCAGCGTGAGGGAGGAGGGGATGGTTGCTTGTGGGGGAGGGGTGCAAAATTGCACCCACACCCCTCCCCCTTTCCCCCTTGGTCAGGCCTGTCCCTACCTGGCTCAGCCGGCAGCGGTCCCTTGGCCTGACCCCACCCCATCAGGCTGCATCCGAGCACCCCTCAGCCCCGCCTTGCCATGCTGCCCAGGACTGCTGCCATGGGGGATACAACAGGACACAGGGGGTGCCATTTTGCCCCAGGTGCCATTTCCCCCCACTACACCTCTGGTAAGGAATCTCAAGTTGGCTTACAAACAACCGCTCCTTACAGCAGGGCACGCCGGGTACTCTGCGCACATGCAGAATAACACCTTTCAAACAGCAAAGTGCTCATTTGAAGCTGTCTTGGAATGGCAAAATCCACTTGCAAACAGTTTGAAAGTGGTTTGAAAACCATTATTTTATTGGCCAATGCGAGAAAGAGGGCCCTTATTGTGAGGCAGATGGAGCTGAGAGATTTCTAAAGAATTGTGACTAGCCCATGGTCACCCAGCAGGAATGTAGGAGTGCAGAAACACACCTGGTTCACCAGATAAGCCTCTGCCACTCAGGTTGAGGAGTGGGGAATCAAACCTGATTCTCCAGATTAGAAACCACCTGCTCTTAACCACGACACCACGCTGGCTCTCTGAAGAAGGTGAGGTTTGGGGAGAGGGGGACCTCAGCAGGGAAGTGATATCACATCCAACAAAGATGAACGTGTTTCAATAAATTAATAAACACATGCTGTAGATTCCAACCTGCAAAGCAGTCATTCTCTCTTTTTCTCTAAATCATTTTTATTATTTTACTGATAGAAAAGATACAGAAAGAGAAAAGAGAAATTAAAAACAAACATAGTAATCATAACGCTCTTCATAATTGAAATCAATTATCATTATAATAAATACATAATCTTGTACAACTAAAATCAATTTTTTAAACATAATTGGGTGTCATAGGAAGCTGCATTCAAAATCTTATTGGTGAGAAGAAACCAACATTGACTGATATTTGGGATAGTTTTACTTATGAATCTTTTAGACATCCTGACTAGTTCTATATATGCAGAAAAGATACTCAGTATTATAGAAAGTATGGATAGTAGTATTATAATGAACAGTACTGATCTCTCTCTCCCTCTATCTACGCAATGAAATTCTCAAAATTAATGAAAACATCAATAGTAACATCATAAATGATCAAAGCAGCCATTTTCTCCAAGGGAATCAATCTCTGTAGCCTGGGGATCAGTTGTAATACTGGGAGGTATCCATCCACCACCTGGAGTCTGGCAAACCATAACGGTGGTGGTGATGATTATGATAAGAAACAAGGAACAAGATTGGCCAAACCACAAAAAACTTGCCACACAACAGGAATCGCACAAGGAAGTGTTAATACCAACAATGACTAAAGTGCATATATGCAATATTCACAAAATAACATAATCAGGAATGATTCCATGAGTCCATAAGGTTCTCCCGACCGTAATTCTATAAATATTTCATTCACAGGCCAATGGAAAACATGGAAAAGCACCGGTTCAAGAAACAGCAACCTGCCGCCAAATTGTACAAGTTCAAAGGAGCAGCAAGGTTCAAAGAAGCAGCAAACAAAACGCCCCTCTTGCTTGGCAGCTGGTCGTTTTGTGCGCTAATCTTCTTCAGTGCATGTGCGTCCTCTTCAGTGCATATGTATAGTATTAGTACTTATTTCCATCATTCAAAAATTGCTATATGCTACCAAAGTATGTTGCAAATCATTCAGTTGGTGTTCTTTCTAGGGCCCCTTCCGCACACGCAAAATAATGCGTTTTCAAACCACTTTCACAACTGTTTGCAAGTGGATTTTGCTATTCCGCACAGCTTCAAAGAGCACTGAAAGCAGTTTGAAAGTGCATTATTTTGCAAGTGCGGAAAGAGCCTAGGATTCTTAGTAACTTAATTGTGTGAAAATCTGCATGGTTGCAAGGGTTCATTTCTGAGTACCTTAGCAGCCCAGCATGCACTGCATTTTTTTTAAAAAAGAGCAGTGTTTGGGTGTGAAGGTAGGAAAACAACCCGAATTGTTTTCATGGGCTCAACCTGATTCCTGAACATGTAAATGGCACTCATGCGAAGAAGGAACAAAAGGACAATGGGTTCATTTATAATCACTGCAACTTCTTATAAATGTGCTGTGCAGAATCCACCATTGATAACTGCATTTGGACACATTCGTCCAACCACATTCATCCCTCCCTTGGTTTCCCCAATGTTTTTTCTAAGTTCTAAGCAGGCAGACAAACACACGACCTGTTCAGTAGTCACAATCATTCATGAGCTGAGTCTTAGCCTGCCATCCCTTGTACCTATTCAGCTCAAGCGGCTTCTGGATAGTTTTGTGAGTTCAAGAGTGTCGGTGTCGAGCTTCATTTCCTTCTGCCTTCAAGCCACTTTTCTATCTGCAAAGAAGGTGGAATCGATTCTCCCCCAGAGTCATGGATGGTCAGGCCAGTTAATTAAGTGAAAATGTGCACACGCAAATAACTTCAGCAATAATAACATGGACTGAAATGAACATCAAACTCTGGAAAAACAAAAGAACCCCCCCCCCTCCCCTGTAATCACTGGCTGACTGATTCATTTGCTCACTTTTGACTTATGACTATTGACTGCCAAGTGGCAACAGCTCGGCTGGGCAGGGGAAAAATAGGACTCCCTTAAGGCTTATGGGAACTGTACATGCGTTCAAAGAGCTCTAGGTTGCTTGGATAACAAAAAGTAACCTGAGTAGCTCGTTCAAGCTGCTCTAAGACAGGCGAACTACTTGGTGAAAATTCATGCTCGGCAAGCAGATATTGAGCTCAACGTGCGTTGTGTGCAGATGGTGTAGACCCTTCCCCGGCAAATAAACACATCAAACCAAAGCTTGGAAATAGATTGGGCCGCAGCCCAATTTATTAATTATCAAACATCAAACACTTTAGAAGCTGGGCAGACAAACGGATCGTAACATCGTACGTCCCCAATCTCCCATTGGGGCATTGGGCGAAGCCGGGGAGCCACCGGTGGATACCTAGTGTCAACCAACTTCCTGCTGGGGTAGTGGGCACCGGCTAAACCTACCGGCTTGCTTACCGGCTCGCCCACCCCACCTGCTGGGGTGGCGAGGCACCAGTTAGGCCTACCCGGTTTGCTTGACCCGCCCACCAGGCCTTTGTTGAGGGCACAATCATGGAAGACGGTTTGCCGGTACCGGCTTCTCCCCAGATGTTCGCGATTCCTTTGCCAACCCATGGGTGCGACAGAATTACAGTTATCGATAAACCTTTACAAAGTCAACTATTAACAATTTACTGCAGCTAGGGGCGGGTGGGTCGCCGGCTCTTGAGCCTCGGCTAGCCAAAGTCCAGGGCTGGGCGTGGGCTTTTAATGTGTCTTGGTGCTCCAGCCTTTTCAGCTTGGGCCAATTGTTGCAGCTCCTGCAACAAAGCCCTATGAGCTGAACGTCCCCCTCCTCTTTGCCTCGTGTTGCTCACCTCTGCCGCAATGGCTGCCACTGGTACTCGATGGCTGCTATTTGTTTGAGCATCCCAAACTCTTTATATAGTCACATGTACATTAAGACTGGTAATGGAAAATGACTTTTAATGTCCTTCCCCCCCTCCATGTTTGAACATTTCATTTTCATGAATAATTAACCTCAGTGCTATATATTTTGAGCTTTGATTTCTGGCATGTTTCTCCCCCATAATAAAACTAACAATATTCCTATAAGGATTCCTTTCATCCTAGAGTTACTGATCTGTACTCTCAACCTTAACTTCCCCCTCAATGAATATTTTTGTCTGCAAATTTCCTTAGGGCTTTAAAAATAAATCTCAATGTAATTTTCTCCAAGCATAGCCTCTCCAACAGTTCTCAAGCAGATTTAGCTATATGGAAATTCTGGAGGGTGCTTATGTGGTCTTTTTCGCTTAAAAAGGATCCTGTGCTCAAATTTCAGTAAGGATTAGCTCATGTTCCTAACTGATAGAGCTACTAAGCAGTTTGGCATATTTCCACATTCTGTTGCCCAAATATTAAGTCTTCCCTAAAAGTACATGAGATGCTAATCACAAAAAAAGTATTTTTAATGTTATTCTTTGATAGTACTTAAAAGTAAACTTTCTTGGAAATGTCCTCATACAGGAGTAAGTCCATTTCAATCAGTGGGAGATTTAAAGACTTGGGGGGGGGGTAAGGACTAGATCAGGGGTCTGCAACCTGCAGCACTCCAGATGTTCATGGACTACAATTCCCATCAGCCCCTGCCACCATTGGCCCAATTGTAGCTGCATGGGCTGATGGAAGAACTTGATGAAATTAGTCCATGAACATCTGGAGAGCTGCAGATTGCAGACCCCTGGACTAGATGCTGAAACTTGGAATATGAGATACCAGGAAGTCTCCCAAAGAAAACCTGTTGAAAGGCAAGGAAGAGATTAGAAATAAGACGGCCGGCCACTGGAGATGGAGACACCTACCCATAGGGTTGCCAACCTCAGATACAGTCTGGAGATTTCCCAAAATTATGACTGAGCTTCAGGCTACAGAGGTCAGTTCCCTTGGAGAAAACGTCAACTTTGAAAGGAGGACATCATATGACTGCTGTTTCCCCCATTAACTTCGACTTCCTCAGCCTCCACCCCAAATCCCCAGGAAATTCCCAAACTAGAGTTTCCAGCCCTATCTCCACAGCTCCCGTTGGGCCTGGCATCCCAGGGATCAGCCTGGCCCCTGCTGGGTCTGGCATTCCCTGCTTCAGCCCAAAGCCACACCGAGCTTGTTATCAATGCTTGGGGCTTGGATGGATTTTTTATTGCTTTGCTTTTGTAACTAGTGATTCAGACAAACATACATCCTCCTTGTCTCTCATTTCCTGGGACAAGGAGGGAGTCTTTCGCAGGCTATGATTCCATAACAATGCTTTCTCTCACTATTCCTTGTTTGTTGCAAATTGTTTTGGGGAAGGTGGGAGGGGGGAATGCTGAATGAGCAAATGTTTTCTGATATATACCAAGAACAAAAGACAGAGCCCCCAGCTCTGGCTCCTCGGACTTGGGATGCCGACACAGTTCAATAAAAGCTCTTGATACCTTCATGAGTTTCAAGTATTGACTGGAATAACAGACCCTTACAGTTTACTAACCTCTGAGCTGGTCGCCCGATTTTATTTTATTTTATTTATTTTAGCTGCAAGTCATAGTAAGCAGCTTAACCCTGAAAATTTAAAGTACAAAATACTTTTAGGAGTTTCATTTATCTTGTATATTGACCAGAGCCCAACGCCAAATGAAAGGTCATCTATGGAACAAGATTGATTACATTTGTGAATGATTTCCCTTCCCATCAAAACATGGAGCGCAAATCACAAAGAGAGTCTTACATGGTGATGGATTCCACCCAGCATAATCATAATGTCTTTATGATGCTATAAAAAGATCTGTTTGGGGATTTTGTGTTCCCACAGCACAGGAGAAGACAAGCAGTGTCATCCAAAATTGATCTTTTGTCCTGCCTGCTACACAGACCTCTAACAGCAACTTCACAGTGGTGCCTGCCATCATGATGTGTGCTGCAGGAAATTATCCTGGGAGATTCCCCATGGAGGTTTCCTCTGCTTGCAGCTCATCCAATTGTCTATTTCACAGTACAAAGCAGATGAATAAATTTTGTTTAGCCCAGTGATCCTACGCATGTGCCATTTTCCTTTTTATTTTTAAGAGGACTCTGTGAAGCTGCGACGACTCTATGAAGCTGCGACGGAACATATTGCAGCTTCACTAGTCATGTTGCCGTTGCTTTGCAGACAGCCCCCTCAAAACAGAAAAAAAAGGGAAAATGACACATGCATAGGATCAGTAAGCTGAACAAACTTTATTTGTCTACTTTGTACAGCAAAATAGCAAATGGATGAGCTGCAAGCAGAGGAAACTTCTGTGAGGAATCTCCACGGAGAATTTCCTGCAGCACATACGATGACAGGTGTACTGCGAAACTGACATTGGAAGAAATAAAGTGTTTCCTGCCTGCTGGCATTTGCTCAGCATGAAGGAATTGTCCTCAAACCGAGTTTGGGGGGAAAGATCACTAGTTTAGTCGTGTTTTTTTTTTTAAAAAAAAAAACCAGGTTGAGAGAAATATAACAGGCTGAACTCATTTTGGGGAAGAGAGCTGTGCGAAGTTCTTCCCCCAAACCTTCTATATAATGTCCTAAATACATTATATTTTTGCTGTGTGGAATCCATCTATGTGATACTCTCTCACATGTTGCCACAAGAAGAATGTGGGGCTAGGAAGAATCAGTGCATTTCACTAAATTGCCAGTGGGACCAGCATTCCATACGATGCTCAATGAATGACTATATAGGGCAGTGGTGGCGAACCTTTGGCACACCAGATGTTATGGAGTACAATTCCTATCAAGCCCTGCCAATATGGCCAATTGGCCATGCTGGCAGAGCTAGGAATTAGTCCATAACATCTGGAAGTCTCAAGGATTTCTCCCTGAATATAAGGGACTAACAGGTGTAGGGCATAATACAAACCGTTTAGGGGGGTGGATTTTGCACAGGTTCCATCTGGAAAACAAGTTTGGCGCATTTCCCTCAGCCTGGGATTTTCAAAAATTGCTAAATAGCCTCAGCTATTTCCCTCAATTGCTAAATAGCCTCAGCTATTTCCCTCAATTGCTAAATAGCCTCAGCTATTTCCCTCAGCCTGGGATTTTCAAAAATTGCTAAATCAGCTATTCTTTTTGCAAAATCCTGGCTTGAAACTGCTCCTACGTGAATGGCCAGGCAGGAGACTCTTTATTTCCCTTCCTTTCACCCGTTCACTGTAAGTTCTGTGCCATCCACTGTCAGGGAGAATCCACCTGCCTCCCATTCTGTGCAGGTCGCCCAGCAGATTGTGGGCAGATTCCCTGAGGGCCCCACAGGGTACAAAGTCCCCCAAATATGTTTTCTCCCCATGGCAGTAAGAGTATGACCGAACTACAGCACCCGTTATTGCTTTGCCATTGCAGGGAGATTCCTTTTTCTTTCTTTCTTTTTTTTAAAAAATTATTTTGCACATGTGCAGCTACACAGGTGCAGCCAATTATATTGTGGGACACTTGGCTTGGCTGCAAGGGTTCATTTTTGCTTGACTGCGCAGCAACATATACGTTGCAGGACATTTTTTTAAAAAGGAGAGTGTCTCCATGTGAAAGCACAAAAGGAACTCGTATTGTTTCCATTGGCTCCAAACACTTCCTGCACAGCAGGCATCTGAATGGGAAACGGGAAAATGGGTTCCTTTATAACTACTACAACCCATTATATATTTGCTGTGTGGAATCCATGTGTGTCGTATTAGTGTATTGGACCAGTATCTCTGAGATATATGAGTGTTCATGTCATCACTGTGCCACGAAGTTCTCTGGGAGACTTTGAGTCAGTCACTTTCTTTGTCACACTGGGTTGTTGAGGGTAAAATGGAGAACGGTAAAACAATCTTTGCCGCTTTAAACCTCTCAGAGAAAGGTTGAGATTTCTAAAAAATATATAGATATTTGTAGCGGTGGCAGCATACAGGCACAGCTGTGGGGAGAGTGCTCTTTAATTAAGGGTTGGAACTTTTTACACAATTTGAAAAGTGTGATTATTTCAACCTGAAAACCATTACATTTGCTGTAAACTGCTCAGTGATTTATTTTACTTTATTTGTTATGATCTTGATGTGTTGTTAATATGGGGTTCTAATTAACTGTGTTTAAAACTCTATTTGATTCTGTAAGCTGCCTTAAGCAGGTTCCTTATTTTTTTTCCGATCAATTCACTTTATTTATATCCTGCCATGCTCCCCAGTGTGAACCCATAGTAGCTTACATAATTCTCCTCAGCTTTATCCTCATAGCAACTCTATGAGGTGAGTTTGGTTGAGAGTATGTAATGGTTCAGTGTCACCCAGCCAGATTCCGTGGCAGGGTACAGATTTAAACCTGAGTCTCTCTGGCCCCTTCCGCACACGCAAAATAATGCGTTTTCAAACCACTTTCACAACTGTTTGCAAGTGGATTTTGCCATTCCGCACAGCTTCAAAGAGCATTGAAAGCAGTTTGAAAGTGCATTATTCTGCATGTGTGGAATGAGCCTCAGATCCTAGTCCAACACTTTAACTACTATACCATGCTGGTTCCCACTGCTCCCTGGAAAGGCATCCTAAAACAAACAAATAATCCTAATAATTGTTATTACAACCATTACTATTTTCGGATTTTTCACCAAACATTGGGCTGGAACCCAATTGTTAGCTCTTTGTATCTTCTAGGGCCCCTTCCACACACGCAGAATAACGCACTTTCAATCCACTTTCACAATTGTTTGCAAGTGGCTTATGCTATTCTGCTCAGTAAAATCCAGCTGCAAAGTAGATTGAAAGTGGATTGAAAGTGCATTATTCTGCTTGTGCAGAAGGGGCCCAGCTCTTGAAAGAAAGGTAAAAAGAAAGCTTTGGCCATTAGCTTTGACCCCACCATGTGTTCTACTGCTGACTGTTCTTCTGAATATTGGAAAATGTCAACACTGATTTGTTCAAGTAATTCTCATCACCACTCTGAAATCTATTTTTTTAATGTATGGAATGCATAATTTAATTTGATTTCCTGTGTATTCCAGTCACATGGAACCAGGACTGATGCAAATCTAAAGGTTTTAGATTTAGGGTTATCCAAGTAGGGTGGAAAGTATGTCCCAAATGTTTCTGCAAAAAGACTACCAAACTCAGGCTGGAAAATTCCTGATGGGGTGTGTGTGTGTGTGTGCCGTGCCTGGAAAAGGTGGGGTTTGAGAAGGGAAGGGACCTTATCAGGGTCCTCTCTCCAGAGCAGCCATTTTCTCCAGGGGAACTGATTTGGTGAAAAGTCATAATTTCAGGGGGTCGGTGTGCCCCACCTGGCAATTGGCAACCCTGTGACTTGCAGTGTTAGAGGGCAACCAGGTCCCATCTTGCATAAAGCATCATCAGATGTGAGTATTCTATGACAAGAGAGCCCAACCAGGCTTGAAACAAAAGAACCCCCCAAACAGGATTTCCAGGTTCTCACCTGGTCACCAAAGGGTTTTTTTTGGGGGGGGGGGGCGGCAGTGCCAGATCTACATTGGGAAACCTCTGGAGATTTGGGACTGGAGACTGGGCATGTCAGAGTCTATGCATCCAATCTAGTTTGGTCCTCATTTGGCCCAAAGGAACTCATGCTGGAAGAAGAATGAGAGCTTCATACTGTTTCTGGCACATCAGGGGCTAAGTGAACTTTGCTGCTCCTCTTTGAGTGTTAATCACCTGCCTGCAGGCTAACCCTGCTGCGGTGGTCCCATCTTGCATAAAGCATCATCAGATGTGAGTATTCTGTGACAAGAGGGCCCAACCAAGCTTGAAACAAAAGAACATGCCACCAACTTGCAGCTGACTTCCAGAAACAGCACAGGGGTTCCAAGACTTGGGACATTTAAAAGTGGTTTGCCATAGCCTGCTTCTGAGCAGGGCCACTGGAGTTTCTTGATGGCCTCCCATCTAAGTATTAACCAGGGCTTCACTTCCATGATCTGGTGAGACTGGACTAGCCTGGGTCATCCATGGTAGATTTCACAACGTCCAAATATAACAGGTGCAGGACAATGTACAAACCATTTGTGGTGGGGGAGCAGAGACTTCACAGAGGTCCCGTTCCCAATATGAGTTGGGCCCATTTTATTCCCTTCAACCTGGGGTTGTCAAAGATCACTAAACAAGCTATCCTTTTACATAATCCCAGGTTGGAGGTGCTCCCACATGAACACAACGGGCAATGGATGCTTTACTCTCCTCCCTTCCACCCGTTCACTTTAGGTTATTTGCTCAGGGAGAATCTGCCCACTTGCCATTTACTTAGCACATTGGGGGCAGTTTCTCTGAGTGCCCAACAATGTACAAAGTCCCCCAAGTATATTTTCTTCCTGTGATGGTGAGTATGATCCCCATATACTGGTAGATCTACAGCAACATGTTAATTATTGCCCTGCCATTGCAGGGAGGTCCTTTTTCCCCCCCTTTTGCGTGTTGCACATGCACAATTGTGCAGTCTACACAACCATCCATGTATTTCAGGAAATTGAGAGAGAGAGAGAGAGAGAGAGAGAGAGAGAGGCCCCTTCCGCACACGCAAAATAATGCGTTTTCAAACCACTTTCACAACTGTTTGCAAGTGGATTTTGCTATTCCGCACAGCTTCAAAGAGCACCGAAAGCAGTTTGAAAGTGCATTATTCTGCATGTGCGGAATGAGCCAGAGAGATATTTAAGCACCTCTGTGCGAGGCCACAAAAGCAATCCAGATTGTTTCCATGGGCTCAAATCGCTGCCTGAACTGGTAAAGGCTGCACATGTGAATGGGAAAAAGAAAAAATGAGTTCCTTTAACATGACAGTAACTCATTATACATATACAGAATCCATCCACGTTAGGGCAAACCCTGCGTTAGTAGTTCCCATATATTATTTCTCCCAGTTCACATTTTTTGATCCTGTATCGGTATTTATTCTCATTTCACAACCCCTCCACCTCCCCACAAAAAAATCCTCAGATCAGTCTTCTACTGCAGTGATAAACAATGGCTGTCACTCCACAAGAATTGTATTCTTGTCCTTAATCTCAAAGCCTTCCTAATTACACTGCTAGGGTATATTTATATTTTAAAATGTAGCAATAAAAAAGCTGAATGCTCCAAAATTCTGAAATCAAGAGGAGAATGTGGCCCTCCCCATTCGGGGTGGTGATTACATCTCTTCACAGCTTAAACAATACCACAATTGCTCCATTGTTCCCTTTCCCCCATTTAAAGTGCTGTCACTTTTCTTTAAGTATACGAGCATCAGATCTTCCAATCAGGCAAACAGAGACAAATTCACTCCTTTAATAACTATCTTCCCATATGGCCGTCTTGTTTTTCATGATCCCAGAGCCTTTAATGGTTTGTTTATAATTCTTGTGATCACCAAAAAAACCCAGACTCATCTTGTTCCTTTTCTTAATCTATGGCAATTGAATTTCAGATAAGAAGGAGCCGATCTCTGTGTGACCCACATTTATCCGGAGACAAATGCTTTTCATACAAACATGCAACCCAATTGAATTCAAGCTTCGGGATGTTGTCTTTTGTTCCACTTAAGTAGGAAAGTTTCCCTCTCCATTTCTCTTCCCAGTCATATGCAAATAATTTGTCAGATTCCTTCCCTCCTTTTATAGTACATTTGTTCATTAGCCACTTACACACTGTCTGCGTTTATTTGCCACAAAGCGGTTTGTTTAATCAAAAGTCACTGGGTCCTTGGGTACCTGCTTTTGATGTTTGCTTTTTCCACCTCATTAACTTCCCTTTTCTAATTTCCATGGGTGCTCAAGACAGACTTTCCTGCATTGCTGCAGGAGCCTCAGAAAAAATTATTCTACCCCTCATGACCGCTTTGGCATCTTCCCGCTAAACACCTTGGCTAGTTCCTTGGTTTTATTATTAATATATTCTCAAATAGCCCTCATCTGTTGTGCAAATGCCGCAACTTTAATTAGAGAGTTGTTAAATCTGCATATTTCAGATCTCCTGCAATTCAGCACACTATTCAGAGACATGAGACACCAGAAAACCATCAGGCAAAGCGGGGCTTAAAATACCAGATGGTTTGATATTAACTGTGTAGCTGCGTGCGTGTGTCAGAAAGCGCACCCTGAACACAAACACGGAGATATTCTGAGCTGAAATGTCTTGGAATCAAAGTACAAAAGAATGTCTCCTGACCTGCTCTGATGAGGCATGTAAATTAGGGCGAATGAAACTCCTGTGTTACCATTTGTTGAATTCATATTCTCATTGTTATTTTGTTAACAAAGGCAGCAGTTGATAGTGCCTCAACTGAGCGGGTAACTGAAAATCTCCCTCAGCTGCCAGTACTCCCAAAGACATCTGCCATTCAGTAAGGGGGGAAAGCATCAAGAAAAGAGTCTGACAGCCAGATTTACAGTTATAAAAGGGTTATCTACTATAAGCCCTTGAATAATTCTTCCCCCCCCCCTCAACATTGTACTAATCAAAAGAAAGATGAGCCCTCTCCCAAGATCCCCCCTGTCTTCACACTGGGACTTGTCTGTTGCAGAGCTCAGAAGTTGAACAGAAGGTACCGGAAAGAGAAAAAAAAAAGGCGATCAGCACAGATCTCAGTCTAATTTCATTAGAGATGGCGGCAACTGTTATTATTAGATTCTTGTTGATTATATGTGATGGTTTCTATTTTAATGTTGGTGTCATTATTTCAGCGCACTCTGAGAGGGAAGAAACACGTTGAAGGATGCACAGAAACTGAAATAAGAGCCTGAACTTCAAAGAACAACCAGTTTCTCCAAACCTTGTATGGAAAAAAAAGGATATATACCTTCAAGGAGCTCTCTTTTTCTCTGCAGGGGTCTATCCCAAACATCCTGCTATATTAAATGCCTTTGATGCTGCTGTGCTCCACTGCAGTCCCTACAAGGTATCTCTGGCCCAGAGCCCAAATCCATTTCAAAGTATATATGCGATGAAACAAATTTTGAAGCTGGGCCTTGTGGAACAACAAACATGGATGGATTGTTTCCCTTTCTTTAGCACACTAAAACCTTTATAACACAGGTGTCAAACTCGTGGCCCTCCAGATGTTATGGACTACAGTTCCCATCACCCCCTGCCAGACATAATGCTGGCAAGGGATGATGGGAACTGTAGTCCATAACATCTGGAGGGCCGCGAGTTTGACACCTATGCTTTATAAGAAGGCTCTTTGGTGTAATGGCCAAGGTGTCAGACTAGGACCGTGGTGGCAAACCTTTGGCACTCCAGATGCTATGGACTACAATTCCCATCAACCCCATCAATTCCCATTGGCCATGCTGGCAGGGGCTGATGGGAATTGTAGTCCATAACATCTGGAGTGCCAAAGGTTCGCCACCACTGGACTAGGATCTGGGAAAGCCAGCTTTGAATCCCCACTTGTGCCATGGAAATCCCTGGACAACCTTGGGCTGGTCAAATGCTCTCGGCCTTGATCCCGGCAAGTGTTTGAATGGGAGTCCTCCAAGGAAGACCAGGGGTGTGACAAGGAGGCAGGCAATAGCAAACCACCCCTGAATGTGTCTTGCCTTGACAACCCTCCTGGTTGCTGTAAGTTAGCTGTGACTTGATGGCGAAGAAGAAGGAGGAGGAGGAGGAGGAGGAGGAGGAAGCTTCTGGATCTTCAAAGGACCAAGATTTTAGGTCATGGTCAGTTGCGCACCTGATGAAAAAGGCAGAGTTGTCCCCTATACCAGACTTCATGGAAGTCTTTGTCATCTTGCCTGATGAACGGCCTCCTATTTAACAAGAGCTGGGACTCTCAGCTGGGATGTAGTGGTTAAGAGCAGGGGCACTCTAGTCTGGAGGAACCGGGTTTGATTCCCCGCTCTGCTGCTTGAGCTGTGGAGGTTTATCTGGGGAATTCAGATTAGCCTGTGCACTGCAACACATGCCAGCTGGGTGACCTTGGGCTAGTCACAGTTCTTCTGAGCTCTCTCAGCACCACCTACCTCACAGGGTGTTTGTTGTGGGGGAGGAGGGAAGGGAAAGGAGATTGTAAGCCCCTTTGAGTATCCTACGTAGTTTAGAACATCATCCAGAAGAAAACTGGTGCATGGGAGTTTAGTTTGTTTCTTTCACTTTTTGTTATTAATTTCAAATGGAACTGTTTAGGTAATGGGTTATTGCACAGGCTTTGGTTTAAACGTTTTGTTTTAAAGGTTTTCATTTTGTTTTCGTAATTCTATTTTGTTATTACTTGCCACTGTTTTTTTAAAAGAAGATGACCTACAAATGTACCTTCATGGTTGCCATCCGTACTAGACAATCCTTGGTGGGATTGTGGCACTTTCCTGGGATATCCACATTTTCAAATTTCACGCAGCTAGAATGAAGGGGTCTCTCTTTTGGACCCAATGAAAGCATCCAACTTAAAATCAAAGTAAATAAGTATATAAGAGAACTCATAGCAAAGACTCCAAATACACAGTGACACTGGCAGCAGCATTCAGGGAACTAATTTAGCATAATAACCACTTAGTTTAGTGAAACTGGCTCTGGAAATACCTGGTGACTTGATGGGTTGAGCCTTGGGTGGACTGGGTTTAGGAGGGACTTCAGAAGGCTACAATGCCACAGAGTCCACCATCCAAAACAGCCATCTTCTCCATGGGAACCAATTGCTATTGTCCAGAGATCAACTGTAATAAGAGGAAATCGCCAGCCCTCAACTGGAGGCTGGCAACCCCAATTTATCTTGAAGAACAGCAGCAAGAGAAAGAGGCAGACTGACAAGGTGATGGAAGTTGGTGGCCAAAGAAGTACAGGCAGCAGTAGCAGGACAACCTTTTGATAAATTTGCTTGGACAAAGAATAAGATTTGGAGAGCAGCTGTCAAGCAGAGGAGCTCAAAAGGCAAGGGGGAAATTTGCCATTGCAGGGCAGGCAATGGGAAGGCAAAGTTCTCACAATACTAGAAGCAGGGGGCATACATTGAAAATGCTGGGGGAAAGAATTAGGACTAATAAAAGGAAACACTTCTTCACGCAACGTGTGATTGATGTTTGGAATATGCTGCCACAGGAGGTGGTGATGGCCACTAACCTGGATAGCTTTAAAAGGGGCTTGGATAGATTTATGGAGGAGAAGTCGATTTATGGCTACCAATCTTGATCCTCTTTGATCTGAGATTGCAAATGCCTTAGCAGACCAGGTGCTCAAAAGCAGCAGCAGCAGAAGGCCATTGCTTTCACATCCTGCATGTGAGCTCCCAAAGGCACCTGGTGGGCCACTGCGAGTAGCAGAGTGCTGGACTAGATGGACTCTGGTCTGATCCAGCTGGCTTGTTCTTATGTCCCACCCCATATGCTTCCGGATTGGAATACCTCACATGCATGTAATCCTAGTGGCCACAGCTTATAGTCAATCAAGAAATTCAGAGCATTCTTCCCCTAGAAACACAACTTATTATGCCCTTATCAGGAAGGTGCTCGCTATCTTTTAAAAGTGAAACCAGTAGGGTTAGCAAAAGGCAAGACTTCAATAACAAAATAGAGACAACAAACAAAAGAGAATCATAGACTTTTTTTGTTATCTGCTGTTCAGATGGGGCACTTGTTTCATTTTCATATTAACGATTTGTAATTACAAAAATACCCAAGTTTGTAGTTATAGTAATAAAAAACCCAACAGAAATGCACAAGTCTACTCAAAACAGTGGCGTAGAAGGTTAAGAGCTTGTGTATCTAATCTGGAGGAACCAGGTTTGATTCCTAGCTCTGCCGCTCGAGTTGTGGAGGCTTATCTGGGGAATTCAGATTAGCCTGTACACTCCCACACATGCCAGCTGGGTGACCTTGGGCTAGTCACAGCTTCTTGGAGCTCTCCCAGCCCCATCCACCTCACAGGGGGTTTGTTGTGAGGGGGGGGAAGGTCAAGGAGATTGTAAGCCCCTTTGAGTCTCCAGTAGGAGAGAAAGGGAGAAAATAAATCCAAACTCTTCCAAACTAAATCCAAAAGTGACATCACATCCTTCCCAAGTTCCACCCACCCAAAGGCCCTAACATTCACCAAAGCAGAATTGGGAAACCTCTTTGTCATGGACCTCAACTTAGATAACAGCAACTTGGTTATCTCTGTCTTCTCCCATCAGATCTTTACATTTGTGCTTCAGCTTTTATTCCCAGTAACAAATGGCTCTGCTTTAGACTGCACTTTGTTCATGACTCCTTGAATTTTGAAACAGCAGTCTCCAGAGTTCCTTGCTGGTTTCTTATTCTGAAGCTACAGGAAGCCCAATCCAGTCTCTGTTGTGGGTCTGTTTCTATGCAGACCATCCTCTGTTGTTCACTCAGAAGGCTGTTAAGCAAAGGGTTGGAAGATAAAAATAATAATGCCTAAATGAATGGAAGGTATTGACCCAAAACTATGCTTGCACAAATTGAAGGTTTTCAGATATCAGAGGGAATCATTGAGTTGGAAGGGACAAAAGTCTAGCCCCTATTTGCAAATCAAGACAATAAGCCCACTACTCCATCAACCAATTAGCCTATTCAGTCCACCCACAACATTTTGCAGGCAATGAATAGCTGTCATGTAGTAGGATAGTTTGTACTGAAAGCCATCATAAAATACATTAATTATCATGCAAAAACACAATGAACAACAAAAGTCCTCACTGAATCATAGATGGTCCTTTTTTTTCAGGGGCCATAGAGAAGTTGCCACATGAAAGGACAGTGTCCAAAGTCCCAGAGAGCTCAGAAAATGAACCCAGGATGCTACCTATCCAACAGCCCTGTCCAAGTGATAACATCTGTCTCAGGTGGAAGACTGGGGGCCTTAATGTAGATCAATATGTTATCCATGTTTTAATTTTTGGTATTTTAGTCAATGCTCTGGCCCAGGCTAGCCCAATCCCATCAGATCTCCATAGCTAAGCAGGGCTGGCCTACATTACTTAGAGTTGGTGTGCAGGCAACAGCAAGCCATTTCTGTCCCTCTCTTGTCTTGAAAACCATAGAGCCGTGGTTCCCAACTGTCAGGCTCTCAGTCCACGGAACAACTCACTTGATGGATTCAAGGATTTTATCCATGACAGCAGAGTAACAGCAAAAGACATTTCCGGTCCATTGCCCCCCAAACTGTTGATAATGTCAGGATGGATCCTGTCAGCAGGACAAGGGGGGGCTGGCATGGGGGGGGGTTGACTTTACAGCGGCAACTTGTAGATGCCCGGTGCCTGCCTCCTTCCTCTCGTCACAGGGTTCCCCGGACACAAGATCTTATCAATAGGGAAGTGTGATCTGTTCCCAGGATTGGTTTCGCTTTGAAGTGTAAAATGGGGAGAGCCATCTGGCGTTGGGTGGAAGGGGGACCAAGAGATATAGGGGGCAGATCTGAGCTGAGGCTCAGATCTCTCTTTTCTTGTAGTTGCATGTCAAGGTAGGAGGTGATGTGAAATAACGAACAATTCAAAATAAAGCAAACAAAAATGTGTGATCTATGAAACCAGAATTATTTTGTGGTACAGATTTATTTATTTATTTATTTATTTATTTATTTATTTATTTAATAGGCTGCGCTCCCTCGAAGGGCTCAGGGCAGTGAACATCAGAATAAAGTAACGTATTATTGTAATCTATTTACACACACAATTTAAAACTCACAAAACCACAAATGTTGATAGGAACTTTAAAAATATAACAATGTAAACAGATCGCAATAAAACTCAACCCCCCCCTTCTTCCCAGATGATGTTCTGACCTCTGAAATGGACAGTTCTTTAGAAAGGATATGTAATACTTTAGAAAGCCAGCATGGTATATTGATTAAAATACTTGGGTTCTAATCTAGAGAACTGCGTTTGATTCCCCACTCTTCCACATGAAGCCTGCTGGGTCATCTTGGGCCAGTCACCGTTCTCTCAGAACTCTCTAAATCCCACCTACCTCACAAGGTGTCTGTTGTGGGGAGGGGAGGGGAAGATTATTGTAAGTCACTATAGGACTCCTTGGAGAAAAGTGGAACATAAAGGTCAGCTCTTCTTCTGCACTCCCACACACGCCAGCTGGGTGACCTTGGGCTAGCTAGTCATAGCTTTTCGGAGCTCTCTCAGCCCCATCCACCTCACAGGGGGTTTGTTGTGAGCGGGGAAGGGCAAGGAGATTGTAAGCCCCTTTGAGTCTCCTACAGGAGAGAAAGGGGGGGGGATATAAATCCAAGCTCTTTTTTTCCTTCTTCTTTAAAAGAAATGTTGCAACTGAAAGTGTGTAATTGATCCTTCAGCATCCCTGGATGATGTTTCACCAAAGCAGGAATCTTTGCTTACGGAGGACTTTAACAACGACCCTTTTGCAAACAACGACAACTCAGAAGCCTCAAACAAGATTGAATACATTTCCTTGTAACTGTGTTCATAAGAAAAAAAATGCTAAAGATGTGCTGTTTGTACTATGGCTATTGAGTCATGGGATTTAAATTAAATCAGTGAATATTACACTCACCATTTGCACGTATCACCCACATATCAGATACATATATTAACTGGTCTTTGGCCAGGTTAGAATTGTCCAGCCAAACTTTTAAAAGCTCCTGTGACATTTTCTTTTTCTTTTTTTTTTTGCCAGCTGGATATAACATTCTTTACTTCCTCCGTGAACTGAATATTTCTTAAACGGCACCATCTGCCTCTAAAATAAATCTATTCCATTTCTCTTTCCAAAAGTATTATGAATCATATTGATCAGGTATGATCTGAGAACACGAGCAGTAAAACATATCCAAGGACCTTCCAAATTAAATCTTGCTTTAACATACATATATATGCCCTCTTTCGCCATTCCTAAAAAATACAGCATGCAAAAAATACATTTTTTTCCTCTAAAATAACTTCATTTGGGAGATCAATGGAAACTTGAAGCACTAAGTAAGAAAAACCCCTTTGTCAATGGAAGGGATAACATTACCAAAGAAGACCATCTGGCTCCCATTTTACAAGTATGATTATTTACATGTCAAAGAAACAGATGAGGCCTTTGCACTAAGAAATTTCATTTTTTTCAGACCTTGCTTGGAGGTCTTTGAGTATTTTGCATCAGCTGAAGCCGCACTTTTCCTTTTTGTACAACCTGGACCTGCTTAACAATGGTCAGTTCTGCACAGCACAACAATAACAATAATAATTTGAATCCTTTGCATGGATACCCATTCCCTATGAAGGAATCAAAATGAGGTCAGGCACAATAATCCATTTTCTTTCTGCTCCTCCGCATGAACCCGCTACTTCTAATTTTTTTTTACAATGCATACGTAACTACACAGGTGCAAATATTGGAATCCACGAAGCCATCCTGTTTCCATCCTCTGCTAAGAGGAGGAGGAGGAGGAGGAGGAGGAGGAGGAGGAGGAGGAGGAGGAGACGACAACGATGACGACAACAACTGCTTGTGGTGGGTTTTCCTGGCTGTGTGGCCGTGGTCTGGTGGATCTTGTTCCTAATGTTTCGCCTGCATCTGTGACTGGCATCTTCAGAGGCGTATCACAGAGGGAAGTCTGTTACACACTGTGTCCAGACTTCTGCTGAGCTCTTCCCTTGCAAGCCTTCCCTTGCAAGCTCTTCCCTTGCAAACCTTACCTCAAACCTACAGGGTTCCATTTGGCTGGTTGCCAAAACTGTCAGGGCAGAGACCATCTCTGGTCCTTTAGTTTTTTTAAAAGAGTCCTGCTGCGACTGTCACCAAAACTGTCAGGCCACACCC